>NC_072409.2:25062500-25662500 GCF_028858775.2 Pan troglodytes | reverse complement strand
GGAAGGCTGGGGGTTGAGAAATCAATGGGATACAGTGAAGTCAAGATAAGTGACTCCTTTCAAAAAGACTGAATGAGCCAGGAAGGACAAGGGAGAAGATATAAGGTCAAGGGGTGGTTGGATTCATATTTTTTAGGAAGAAAAACCAACCATATTTTTATAGATTCTGGGAATAGAGCTGGATGAACAGGAGATGTTGAAGATACAGGGAAGAGATTAATGACAGGTGCACCCTAATGAACAAATGGGTCAAGGACACAGATGGAATGCTTAGCTTTAGGGGAGGAGGGGTTGTTTTCTACAGGGACTAAGGAATGGAGGTGAGGGTGATGCCCAGTCGATGGGCTTCTGCGGAGGAAGGAAAATAGGAAATTTCCATCTGATGCTCTTACACCTGGTTCTCACTTCACAAAGATAGTAATCTGCTTAGCACGAAAAGCTGGGGTATGAGAGTGGCTGCCTAAAGGAACGGGGGAGAGAAGAACTGACCAGAATAAAGGAATTATCCTAAAGGACAGCCATATCCCATTAAGATAACTTCTCGGTGCTTTGGACTGGGCCAGCATCGGGCTGAGTGGCCCGTCTGTCTGATCCAGCACTGCATTTCGAATATTCTACTCAAGTGTAAGCTCTGCTGGGTGTCACACGTGGACATGTTATCCTTGTGTGGCTCTGTAATTTTATTCCTGACTCTATTCCCCTCACTTCTTTCATTTACAAACCTTTCCACTGTGCCCTTTTTGGAACTCCTGCTCTGTTATAAAGAATCCCCCAATATTCTTAGCATCTTCTCTGAATATTCCCATCATGTCCAGGTTTAAATGAACACTAGATGTCTCTGAAGATTAGTAGTCCCCTGAAGCTGCTGCCAGTCTTACAACAAAGACACCCAAACTTGTGTGTGTTTACCCTGTGGTAGGAATCATTCAAAGCACTTTCAGCATATTAGCTAATTTAATCCTCATGACAACCCTGTGAAGTTGATGCTATTAGTTTTTACCTAGCACCAACTTCTTGAGGTACCAAGAAATGTATAGAACTTGACGGTAGGCAAACAGCTAGTAGGTGGCAAAGTCAAAAGATAAACCCAGGAAGCATGGCATCAGAATCTTTACTCTTGATAACTAAAACATACTTTCTGAAGCTCTTTCAAGTTGAGGGCACTGAATTCCCTCATACTCCAAATACTTCTTTTCCAGGGGGTGGGGTGTTGGTGTTACCAATTCCTAAATCTTTTCAAGGTTTTGTGTTCTAAATCTAGGTTTACTAGGCCTACTCCAAGTGGCCTAGTATTCCACTTTTTTGGGTTGGCTAAGTCCACTAATCCTTGTTGCTATGTCTTATTTCTGGTTTGTTTTTGTCCTTCAGGGTTTATAATTTTAAAAAATCCTCTTTATTGCCATATTATGGGGGTTTGAGGAGGTTGTGGAGTTAAATGCTTGTGTTTAATGTCCTGCTTTGAACTTGAACTGCTAGGTTGGTTTAACATTAGAAAATATATTAATTTACCACTTACCGTATTAAAGGAAAAAGCATGTGATTGTCCTGATAGACCTACTTGGCCAACGTTGTCTTGGTTTATTCCCTAAAGAGGCTTGCATTTTCTAAAGAGGGTGCATCTGCACGAGTGTTCACAGCAGCATTGTTAGTAGGGCTATAAAGCTGAAAACCATTCACATGATCATGCACACGTTCACAGGCAGGAGAGTAGGTGGACAATTTGTCACACAGTCAGTTATATAGTGCGTGACTATGGAACAGTAAAATTATTTTCCTGTAGCCAAACATACATCAATATGGATAAGTCGCAGAAAGACAATGTTGAATGACAAAAGCGAACTATACAGGTGTGTACTGCATAGTGACATTTCTGTCAATGGTGGATGGCATATAGATGGTGGTCCCATAAGATTATAATACTGTATTTTTACTGTACCTTTTCTACATTTAAATATGTTTAGGTACCCAAGTACTTGCCATTGTGTTACAATTGTCTACAGTAGTCAGCACAGTAACATGCTAGGAGCAATAGCCTATACCGTATCACCTCGGTGTGTAGTAGCCGCACCATCTAGGTTTGTGTAGGTGCACTCTGTGATGTTCACACAATGATGAAATCACCTGACAATGCATTTCTCAGAGTGTATCTCTGTCATTAAGTGACACATTAACTGTAATTTTATTTTTTATAAAGTTAAACAAGTTCAACGAACAGTACATGGTTTTAAAACTGAAACTTAGAGGGGAGCAATGACCAAAAAGTTGAGGATTGTTAATTCCCTCATGGGGGCAGGAATAAGCGGAGATCTGATCAAGGATCCGTTGACAGGGAACTTTGTCAATGGCAGTGTTCTCTCTGTCAAGTTGAGTGGTAGATTAATAAGTGCTGGTACTATTATTATGCTTTATGACTTTGAGGTATATAATATGCTCTTTTATTGTGCTAAAAAACAGCACCGTTTTATAATCTACAATTCAGTGGCATCAAATACATTCACAATGTTGTGCATCTGTCACCACCTTCTGAAAAGTTTCAGAATCACCCTGGAAGGAAACCCTGTACCCATGAAGCAGTCACATCTCATTTCCCCCGCTCTCTCCAGCCCCTGGCAACCACCATCTACTGTCTGTCTCTATGGGTTTGCCTATTCTGGACATTTCACATGAATGGAATCATATATATGGACTTTTGTATCTGGCTGTTTTCATTTACCATAATGTTTCCAGGGTTTTTCCATGATGTAGCATGTCTTAGTACTTAGTTTTTATGATGATTAGTCCATTGCATGGATATGCCACATTTTGTTTGCCCATTCACATGTTGATGGACATTTGGATTGCTTCTGCCTTTTGGTCATTGTAAACAAGGCTGTTATGACTATTTGTGTACAAAATTTTGTTTGGGCACCTGCTTTCAATTCTTTTTTTTTTTTTAAGTTTTAAAAAATGTTTGTTTGTTTGAGATGAAGTCTCACTCTGTAACCCAGGCTGGAGTGCAGTGGTGCAGTCTCCACTCACTGCAACCTCCCCATCTTGCCAGCCTAAGCTATCCTCCCACCTCAGCCTCCTGAATAGTTGGGACTATAGGTGCAAGCCACCATGCCCAGCTAATTGTTTTTATATTTAATATTTTTGGTAGAGACGTGGTTTCACCATGTTGCCCAGGCTGGTCTCGAACTCCTGAGTTGAGGCAATCCACCTGTCTTGGCCTCCCAAAGTGCTGGGATTACAGGCATGAGCCACCACGCCCAGCCTTGCTTTCAGTTCTTTTGGGCATAAATCTGTGAGTGGAATTGCTGAGTTTTATGGTAATTCTAAATTTAACTTATTGAGGAACCACCAAACTGTTTTCCACAGTGGCTGCACATTTTACATTCCCACCAGCAATGTATAAAGGTTCTGATTTCTCCACATCCTCACCAACACTTGTTTTTTTTTGTTTGTTTGTTTTTTTAAGATTATGGCCATCTTAGCAGGTATGAAATGGCATATCATGATGGTTTTGACTTGCATTTCCCTGATGACTACTGATGTTAAGCATCTTTTCATGTACTTCTTAGCCATTTGGATATCTTCTTTAGAGAAATATCTATTAGATTTAGTTGCCTATTTTTTAAATGTACAATTTAAAAAATATTTCATAGCTCAAATATTTTAAAACATGTGCATAGCAGATATTTGTTTTCCCTGTGGTAGTAATAATGAAGAAGGCTTTTTAATCAAGCAGTTGATCAAACTACTATGGAAACAGATTAAAAGCTCAAAGATCCCTTGGTAGGCAGGTAGTTTTAAATTGCCCACAGTATTGACTCTAAGTCAGTATAATAGAGAAATGTATTTGAATAAGGGGAATAAAGGAAATTATGTTTTAAATAACTTTTGAGTATAAACCTAAAGCAAAAAATTGGCTTATAAAAGGTATTTTTTTTTAGATACATGAATTTACCTAATTTATTCATTCACCAAGTATGAATGGGGAATGAAGTCCTGGGAGCAGAATCTTAAAATATTTAAATAAATTTTTATGTGGTTGATGCCTGCCTGCCTGCCTGCCTGCCTTCTTTCTTTTCTTTTTCTTTTTCTTCTTTTCTTTTATCTTTTCTTCTTGCCATAACTTTTCCATCATATCACGTGTACATCAAGCAATGTAAAAATTACTGTTGAATTTACTGGATAAATATCTACTTTTCTGTATTTCAAAGACTATAATTTAGTGTTTTATTCCTTGCATTATAAAATTGACAGGGTATTTACTCCATGTGTATTTTTCAGAAGTCTTTATATTAATGACTACATGAAGATCTGCCTGATTAAGAAATACTTTTCTTGGATAGAGGGGTAATAGAACTGTGTGCTAGCCTGGTTGTTTTTCCTTGCACCATCTCATCAATTACTCTGGTTTTCTTCTTCATGTCTTCATAGCCTCTTCCCGAGAAGTTTGTGGTAAAAGGTGTTGTGGATCGTTTTTCAGAAGAGTTTGTGGAGACCAGAAGAAAAGCTTTGGATAAATTTCTAAAAAGAATTACGGACCATCCTGTGCTGTCTTTCAATGAACACTTTAATATTTTCCTTACTGCTAAGGTAAGGGCAGAAGTTTACATACTCTTTGTCCATATTACCATTCTTGGGGCTCTTTCCTAAAAGCTGTTTTGAGCAAGACTCGGTCTCTACAAAAACTTTTAACAAATAGCCGAGTGTGATGTTGTGCACCTGTAGTCCCAGCTACCTGGGAGGCTAAGGCAGGAGGTAGCTTGAGCCCAGGAGTTTGAGGCTTCAGTGAGCTATGATCGTGCCACTGCACTGCAGCCTGGGTGACAGAGTGAGACCCTATCTCTTTAAAAAAAAAAAAAAAAAAGCAGTTTTGATCTTTCAGAAGCCACCTTCATGAGCAAATGGTTCACTGTAACAGGGTTGTCATAAAATTGGTCTTTTTTTGGGTGCCTGTGTCCACTAGCATGCTTTTTTGCATTAGCAAATCCATATAGATGGATTCTATGTTAGAATTTAGGAGATCTGTCCCCACCCCATCCAGGCCCCCACCCACTTGCAGCAGCAGAGGAAGTTAGAATATTTGCTCTGCCAAAAGCAGAGCTAAGTGTTTCCTTAAACACTTGGCAGTATTACTGGGTGAGGCCAGTCTGACCAACAATGGGCATGGAACAGAAGGAACATTTGAGTGTTTGGTGAGGGTTTTCTTCTTAAGGGCGCTTTGAGTGATTACTTGCAGCTGCATTTTACAGACAAGGAAACTCAAGTTCCAGGAGCTTGTCCTTGTTCAGGTAGCGTCACTAGGATCTCAAATTAGGTCTTTGTGGCTACTGAGGCCACACCGTCCCTGTGTATCAGACTGCCTGATTGTTACTTAACCTGCAGCCATGTTCCTATCAGGTGGACATTTGCCAGATAAAACATTTGGGTCCTACACAGTTGCCAGATTCTGTGTATTCAAACTCAAGTTGGTTGTCCACTGGCCTTTCTCTGCACTTCCCTGTTGGCAGAACTGGCCAGAAAACCTGAGGTGCTGTGCTCTCGCTGTCTGCAGAAATGGGGTCACATGCTCAGACCCTCATGCTAGCTTCCCTCCAGTCCCATCTGTTTGGTTTCAGGTATCATATTCCCATGTTCAGGCCATATGTAACATGTTCCATGTTGGCAAGGGTATTGTGGTCCAGATACTTTCTAGTTTTTCAAATCTGCAAAATTGGGAAATAGTTATAGATAACATTAGGTGACATTAAAGACTTCGGAGAGTGTGCCATTCTTCACTCAGTGGAAGCCGCATGACAAAGTCCTTTAGTTTTTATAACCTCAGTTGGCATTGAGCCTTATTGATGACATTCCAGTTCAGCGTCTCTTTTTCCCAGAGGCTTTCCCCCCCCTACAGGTTGGACAGGTACACTTTTTAAAACTAAGTATTTCCTGGCAAACTAAACCTCAGGTATAATTCCTTCAACTCATACTCAAAGTAGAATACATCCTATTCTCCAAAAGCACAACTCACTTTCTCCCCCAAGGTCCATTTTCCAGAAAGCCCTCAAGCACATTCATGTTTACTGAACAAAAAAGAAAAGGGAGGGAAAAGCTTGGACCCCTGGTTGTTAGGAATCTGTATGAAGAATAAGTAGGAAAGAGAGAGAGAGAGAGAGAGAGTGTGTGTGTGTGTGTGTGTGTGTGAGAGAGAGAGAGAGAGAGAGAGAGAGAGAAGGAGATTTATCTATCTGTGGGCCAGGCAGTATGAAAATGACTTAAAAAATATAAGGTCCTTATATGAGAACACATGGACACAGGAAGGGGAACATCACACACCGGGGACTGTTGTGGGGTTGGGGGAGGGGGGAGGGATAGCATTAGGAGATATACCTAATGCTAAATGACGAGTTAATGGGTGCAGCACACCAACATAGCACATGTATACACATGTAACAAACCTGCACGTTGTGCACAGGTACCCTAAAACTTAAAGTATATAATAAAAAATTTAAAAAAAATTAGAAAGAAAAAATATATATTATATATTAATATATAATAAATATATATTAATATATAATATATAATAAATATAATATATGTAATATATATAAAATATCTATATATATAAGGTCCTTTACTGCCTTAATCAAAATCCGACTCCATGTGAGTGAATACAGGAGAGGTGGCTTTAAACAGAACAAATTTTAGCCCTAATTCAGTATCGCTTGCTGAGCAAAATGTGCTAAATGGCCTTATCTTTTCTTTAAAAATTTTTAAAATTGTGATAAAATACACCTAACATTTACTATCCTAACAATTTCTAAGTGTACAGTTCAGTAGTGTTAAGTATATTTAAATTAGTTATGCAGCTCATCTTCAGAACGTTTGCATCTTGCAGATCTGAAACTCTATGCCCATTAAATGGCAGCACCCTATTCCCCCTCTTCCAGCTGCCTCATTTTTTCCTTTAACATACCTTGAATAACTTGATCGTGTTCTGAGATGAGCCACTTACGTGTTCTGCCTTAGGGAATGCAGAGACGCTCTTCCTTTTCTTTGTGATCACATGAGCTTATCAACAAATTAGAAGTGTCCTTAAGAAGAAGCCATTTGTCAATTTTGTCTTTTGTTGCCATTGCTTTTGGTGTTTTAGACATGAAATCCTTGCCCATGCCTATTGACAAATGGGATCTAATTAAACTAAAGAGCTTCTGCACAGCAAAAGAAACTACCATCAGAGTGAACAGGCAACCTAGAAAATGGGAGAAAATTTTCGCAACCTACTCATCTGACAAAGGGCTAATATCCAGAATCTACAATGAACTCAAACAAATTTACAAGAAAAAAACAAACAACCCCATCAAAAAGTGGGCAAAGGACATGAACAGACACTTCTCAAAAGAAGACATTTATGCAGCCAAAAAACACATGAAAAAATGCTCATCTTCACTGGCCATCAGAGAAATGCAAATCAAAACCACAATGAGATACCATCTCACACCAGTTAGAATGGCAGTCATTAAAAAGTCAGGAAACAACAGGTGCTGGAGAGGATGTGGAGAAATAGGAACACTTTTACACTGTTGGTGGGACTGTAAACTAGTTCAACCATTGTGGAAGACAGTGTGGCGATTCCTCAGGGATCTAGAACTAGAAATACCATTTGACCCAGCCATCCCATTACTGGGTATATACCCAAAGGACTATAAATCATGCTGCTATAAAGACACATGCACACGTATGTTTATTGCGGCATTCACAATAGCAAAGACTTGGAACCAAGCCAAATGTCCAACAATGATAGACTGGATTAAGAAAATGTGGCACATATACACCATGGAATACTATGCAGCCATAAAAAAGGATGAGTTCATGTCCTTTGTAGGGACATGGATGAAATTGGAAATCATCATTCTCAGTAAACTGTAGCAAGAACAAAAAACCAAACACTGCATATTCTCACTCATAGGTGGGAATTGAACAATATCACATGGACACAGGAAGGGGGAATATCACACTCTGGGGACTGTTGTGGGGTCGGGGGAGGGGGGAGGGATAGCATCGGGAGATATACCTAATGCTAGATGACGAGTTAGTGGGTGCAGTGCACCAGCATGGCACATGTATACATATGTAACTAACCTGCACAATGTGCACATGTACCCTAAAACTTAAAGTATAATAAAAAAAAAGAAAATTGCCAAAAAAAACCCAAAGATCAAAAAAAAAAAAAAAAAAAAGAAATAATAAACCACAGACCTTCATGTAAAAAAAAAAAAAAAAAAAAAGAAGCCAAAAGGCTGTATGTAATGGCTCATGCCTGTAACACCCAGCGCTTTGGGAGGCCAAGGCAGGTAGACCACCTGAGCCCAGGAGTTCATGTTCAGCCTGGGCAACATGGTGAGACCCCATGTCTATATATTAAAAAGCAGCAGCAGCAGCAGCCAGTAGTAATACTGGAAGAAATGGGGACGCTCAATAGCAACTATATTCAAGTCAATATTTTCATCTTTGGCAGAGTGGGTACAGCAATCAGATGGATACTGCTGAATAACTTTATTCAACATGTAAATTAACTTGATTATCTGGGACACCCTTTCAAAGCTCTACTTGAAGCGGAGCCTGTGCAGTCCAGCGAGCCCATTTGACTCTAGTCCCACTCATAAAAACGCTGTCTGCAGAGGTAATTCCAAGAACTCTGAGGCTTCAGTTATAGTCTTGTGAAGGCCTTGTGCCTTTGAGGATGTTTCTTGTCTAGAATGTGGGAGGTCAGAAGGGGAGATGGAATCTTTAGGACACTCTCTCAGGCAGCCTGACTCTGAAGGGAATGAGAGAGGTGGAGAGGAACTAGAGGAGACTGCTGCTGTTTTTAAGATGGGTCAGCCTTGGGTTTATTTTACATGCTGAAGGATTAGAAGTTGAAGATACAGACAGGAGAGGGGATAATTGGTAGGGCAAGGCCCTCAGTTGGGGGAAGGTATGGATAGGTGCTCCAGAAAAACTCTCAAACCATGGTTTTCCTCTGCTCTCAGACAACAACAGTTGTCATCAACACAGGAGAAGACTTCTGTGACCAAATTGCGGGGTGGGGGTGGGGGCGAGATTTTCCCCAAACACCAAGCAGCCATTGCCAGCTGGATGTCCACCAGTTTAATTCACACATTATTTACCTGGACATAGCATCAGATCCCACAGGTTGAGGACTCAGTCCTCAAGTCTGAGAGCTTCCAGATCTCGGACCTTAAGTTCAAGCCTCCAAAACTTCTGACCAGCCAACTTCAAGTTGGGCTTCCCGTGACCCCTTCTTTGGGTTTCATTAATTTGCTAGAGCAATTCACAGAACTCAGAGAAACACATTTACCAGTTTATTATAAATGATATCACAAAGGATACAGATGAAGAGTTGCATTGGGCGAGGCGTGGGGGAAGGGGCGTGGAACTTCCATGCCCTCCCTGGGTGTAGCACCCTTCAGGAAACTCCACATGTTCAGCTCTCCAGAAGTTCTCTAAACCCAGCTCTCTTGGGTTTTTGTGGAAGCTTCGTGAAAGCAGCATTCCATCCTCCAGGGTGTAGGGAGGGACCTTAGTCAGAAAGGCTGGGGAAGATTCGAGTCCTGCCTTGGGGCAGGTGAAAGGAGGGCAGGGGAAGGACAGAGAGATTCTGTTTCCTGAGGCTTAACACACCCAACATTATAGTGAAAAGACTGGAACAAGGTCTATGGAGGTTATGAGCCAGGAACCGTGGATTAAAAACACACACACACACACACACACACACACACACACCTCAATAGGAAAGGGTGGATCAAGAGCAAAAATGAAGGCCTAAAGAAGGAAGCGAGGAAGGAAGTGAATTCACAAGGTGCCTACACTCAGATACTATAGAGACCTCAGCCTGAAATTGTACATCAAATGCAGAGGGGCGGTCGGGCCATGTTAGCCGTGCATTCCACATTCTCTGCTCTATCCTCTGCATCAGGCCACATCACCAGAAAGCTGTGTCCTTGTTCTGGGTTCCTTTATCTCCCTCTAGTCATACCCTTCTAGGTCTGGGGATTAACATTCTGTTTGTATTGAGGGTGGATATGAGGAACAGACACCTGTACCTTCTGTAAAACCATTTTGTAAGCTACCCTTTCAGTAGGTGACACAGGACAACCTGAAGATTGTATAGATTCCTCTTAGGGTTTGATGATAGGAGGAAGCTTGTTTTATCAGGCAGGCTAATATGCTTTTCTTTTTTGCCCAGGCTGGAGTGAAGTGGCACGATCTCAATTCATTGCAACCTCTGCCTTCCAGGTTCAAATGATTCTCGTGCCTCAGCCTCCTGAGTAGCTGGGACTACAGGTGCATGCCACCACGCCCAACTAATTTTTTTTTTTTTTTTTTTTTTGTATTTTTAGTAGAGACAGGGTTTCACCATGTTGACCAGGCTGGTCTTGAACTCCTGACCTCAAGTGATCTGCCCACCTCAGCCTCCCAAAGTACTGAGATTACAGGCATGAGCCACCGTGCCAAGCCTGGCTAATAAGCTTTATATTTAGATACAATGGGTTATGAAACTCAACATATTTCCAGTTTTGCCTTCAAGAAATCCAGGGTTAAAATGTTTTGCTGTTTACAGCATCCATCCTAGGCCTGAGTTTTCTAGCAATGTTTTTCTGTCACTGTTTCCTGCTTTCCACCCTTTACTCCCCTTATATGGCTTTAGTTGGGGTATAAATAAATGAGTGATGGATCTCGGAACCTCTGCTCTTCAGTTTTGCTCGTAAAGACAACATAGGGTACTTTGTATGGGAGAAACAGATACTTTAAAAAAATTATGTTAGAAACAGCATTGTGTTTAAAGGGCAGTGTGCTCAGGTGAGTGAATTTGATTAAGGATTGGCGTTCAGCTCTGCTGAAAGGGATTTAGGTGTCAACCTACAGGAGCCTGAGTCTGGTGGTTATGACGTCCAGGCCAGGGTCCTCGTGTGAATGTGATTAGAGCCTCTAACTCAGCTCCTTGTTTCCCGAGTTCTCCATTTCCAAACTGAAGCTGCTTTTAGAAGCTGTTTTATTTAGTCCTGCCCATGTGAGTGAGTGAGTGCTTTGAGCTTATTCACATATCATCCTCAGGACCTGAACGCCTACAAGAAGCAAGGGATAGCATTGCTGACCAGAATGGGCGAGTCAGTCAAGCACGTCACTGGCGGCTACAAGCTGAGGACTCGGCCGCTTGAGTTTGCTGCCATAGGTGACTACTTAGATACATTTGCACTCAAACTGGGAACCATTGATCGAATAGCCCAGCGGATCATCAAAGAAGAAATAGGTGAGCTGTCTGTTGAGGTCTCGATTATGCCCTGCAGCCACATTGGCAGAAATACCATTCATGTGTGCTACAGAGAATCAAACTGCAAAATGCTGGAGTGACAGAACTAGGCCATCTTTTGCTTATCAAAGAAATACAAGGAGGGGAGGAGTTAGTTGTGACTGGAACGTCACTTTGCACCCCGTCCTTTGTCCTGCTATGTCAGCCTTATGTTTGCTTTTCCCATGGCCAGCACTGCTGATTTGCCAGGTGTTTCCTCTTTTATGCTCTCTTAACTTTAGCTTTAAAAGTGGAGACATAGACTCAACTGCCCTTCATCCATAGGGAACAATAATTTAGTAAACAAACTTAGATACCTTTTCTGGCAGAAAGATGGTTCAGAAAGATAGCACGGAGACCTGTGTTTGCCAAAGTTATGACCCTGATAAATCTTCAGACTTGTGATTGACTCACCCACCCCACCGTGGTTCATTTTAAACCCACTCCTGCATGGGGAGTTGCCAGGGCCTGTATTGATCCTTCCTCATTTTTGCCTCCACTTCCTTCCCACCCCTCTCGGGGCCACCTGCTTTGCCACATCCCAGAATGTTGGGATCTTTTATCTCCTTACATACACATGGGGCGGACAGACGTGAGCAGTGTAAATGATCACACTGGCATGGGAAGCACGTTGAGAAGGATTCCCCAGCAGTTGCCGTTCATTGGTCACTAAGCCGTGATGACTGTGTTCTGTTGTAACAATGGCAAGACTCCTGGTGACAAATGATGGGCCAGATTTTCTTTATGGGGGAAAAAAATCAACATTTTTTTTTCTCATTTCTTGTACTTGTTCCCTCTACTTGACCCACTGATGATACCATGTGGGGCCCATAGGTTTTGGAGATAGCTGTGGATACCATCCACACCTAAGGATCATGCAGAGTAAATTCTGATGGGATCCAAGGGGCTGAAGTGACCACCGAGTGATAGAGTGAGTCTGCCAGTGTAAGACCACATCTCTTGTATCAAAATGTTTCCTAAAATTCCATTGTTTATCCATTGTGACCGTTTTTTTTTTTTTTTTTTTTTTTTGAGACGGAGTCTCGCTCTGTCGCCCAGGCTGGAGTGCAGTGGCACCATCTCGGCTCACTGCAAGCTCCGCCTCCTGGGTTCATGCCATTCTCCTGCCTCAGCCTCCCGAGTAGCTGGGACTACAGGCGCCCGCCACCACGCCCGGCTAATTTTTTGTATTTTTAGTAGAGATTGGGTTTCACCGTGTTAGTCAGGATGGTCTCGATCTCCTGACCTCATGATCCACCCACCTCGGCCTCCCAAAGTGCTGGGATTACAGGCGTGAGCCACCGTGCCTGGCCCCTGATTTTATTTTTTAACCTTTAAAAACATCTCCCTAAACCTATATGAAACTCTGCCTCCATTGCCTCTTAAAATACTGCTTCACACTATGGGTAGGCGAGTGGTTATTTTCTTTCTTTTTTCTTTTTTTTTTTTGTGACGGAGTCTCGCTTTGTTGCCCAGGCTAGAGTGCAGTGGAGTGATCTCGGCTCACTGCAACCTCTGCCTCCTGGGTTCAAGCAATTCTCCTGCCTCAGCCTCCCGAGTAGTTGGGACGATAGGCGCCTGCCACCACACCCGGCTAATTTTTTTGTATTTTTAGTAGAGACGGGGTTTCACTGTGTTAGCAGGATGGTCTTGATCTCCTGACCTTGTGATCCACCCACCTTGGCCTCCTAAAGTGCTGGGATTACAGATATGAGCCACCACTAGGCCAGCGAGTGGTTATTTTCGAAGATGTTTGGTGGATGTGGCTGCTACTGCTTTTCCCCATAGGGCCCATTATCCAGAGGCATGGCATTCCCATCACGGGATGGAATGGATTGATGTAACATGAGCTGTCAGAGGTTTTTAAGCAGTTGTGCTAGAAACAGTGTTGTGTTTAAAGAAGAGTGGGATCAGGTGAGTGAATGGCCAAAGAAACACATGTTCATGTAGAGAGCTCTTGGCTGTGGTGATTACTGAGTCAGTAATAGCAGCAGCTGCTACCCAGCCAGATTTTAATTAGTTTCTCTTCCCTGTTCAGAGTACCTTGTGGAGCTGAGAGAATATGGGCCTGTGTACTCCACGTGGAGCGCCTTGGAGGGTGAGCTGGCCGAACCCCTGGAGGGTGTGTCAGCTTGCATTGGGAACTGCTCTACAGCCTTAGAAGAGCTGACAGATGACATGACAGAAGACTTCCTACCTGTGCTCAGGGAATATATTTTATACTCTGACTCCATGAAGGTAAGCTGGCTTGCTTCTTGTGTATTTGCATACTTTCTTTGTAATAGCAGTTATCAGAAAGTAATGGATTATTGCCTGTTTGCATGTGATATAAGTTTCCTTCTTCCTGGGTGGGCAGGATCAGACATGTGGACTGACATCATGGACATATAAATGGAACACATGGTGAATGAAGTACGTGAATTAAACAAAAAAAAAGTTTGGGAAGAAATTCTTACTGGTTTCTCTGAGAGTTCAAGAAGATATAATGCCTATGAAATAAGAACAAAGATGCCATGGAAAAGTAATAATTAGAGCTCTTGGAAGTTAAAACATGATTGCTGAAATAAAACTGAATAATCAAGTTGGAAGGTGAAATTGAAGAAATCTTAAAGTAAGACAAAACAAAAGTTGCTGGAAAATAGAACAAAAATGCAAAAGTACTGAAAATATGAAAGAAAAGAGACATAGGGGATTAATCCCAAAGGTTCAGCATCTGACTGATAAGAGTTCCTGAGAGAACAGGGAAGACTGAGGGAAGGAAATTGTAAAAGAAATAATACAAGAAAGTCCCCCAAAGCTGAAGACATAAATCATCTGATTAAAAGGACATGATAATTGCCCAGCAAAAGGATTGAAAAGATCACCAACCCAAAGCATATTATTGTGGAATTTTAGAACAAAAGTGATACAAATTTGAAAGCTTTTTAAAGCAGAGGGAGGGGCAGATGATGTATAAAAGGAACAAGAGTGAGAATGGCTTTGGTCTAGCAGCGGTGAATGAGAAGAGGAACTATGAGGACAAAAAAAATCTTTGGCCTCAAATTCTGTATGCAGAATCCGAGTAGAGTGCAGGAGGAAATGCGCCAGTGCCCACACCGGAAACTTCCCCGGCCTGCACATAGACTGGTTGGAGAACATCTCTTCAGGAGACTCCAACGATGGGGGCACTGATTAGTGGAAAGGCCCAGTCTTTATGACCAATAGAAAAAGATACGTGGTTCAGTGTTGAACATTCCCACCTCTAAATAGCACCCTCCTGCTTCTCAAAGGAGACCTCTGAATGATTAATCTGTCTTTGGGGCAGGTCTAGGGCATCCCATGAGGAAAGACCTGAATAGGGACTGACCTGAATTCCAGAGAGAAACCTGTCAGTCAACATTGGGTTGTAAAAATGTTAAACCAGAAAGATCGTAGATCCACGAAAACATTGTACAGCTTGAGAACAGGAATTAAAAAATAATGAATCAACTAGTTATAAAAACAAATTATGATGGAAAACTTTAAGCACATGCTAAAGCAGAGAGAATAGTGACGAACTGCCACATACCCATTCTCCTTGTTCCATCTTGTCCCATCAGGTGTGAAGGGTTGATACGTACTAAACTGTGGACAGTGGAAAATGGAGCCTCTGGGGAATCCCCTTTTCATGTGTGCGCTATAAAGTTGCTAATAAAACACTTTCCAAGCCAGGATTGAATTTGGATCTCTCAGTGACCAGGGAAATGGTTTGAATTTCCTTATCTATAAGTGGGAAATGATGGTGGTGATAGGGTTAAGTCAGATTTGAGATCATTAGCCTGAGACCACTAGTTGGAAATTATTGGAACTGAGGCTGTAAACCAAAACTTCTGGCTGTGAATTTGCAGCTCATTCTCCTGTATCATGTTGACTTTTATTTAAAAAAATTGGGATATACACATTGAATTTTTGATCCTATGGCCAAAACAAGTTATAGAAAGACATCCTGACTTTCTTAAAATGAACTAGAATATTTCACTTATCAAGCTAATGGTATCTGTGTTTTTCATTTGTTTGTTTTTTTGAGATGGAGTCTCACTCTGTCATCACCAGGCTGGAGTGCAGTGGCACGATCTTGGCTCACTGCAACCTCTGCCTCCTGGGTTCAAGTGATTCTGGTGCCTCAGCCTCCCGAGTAGCTGGGATTACAGGCACCCACCACCACACCCAGCTAATTTTTGTATTTTTAGTAGAGACAGGGTTTCCCCATGTTGGCCACCCTTGATCTCCTGACCTTATGATCCATCTGCCTCGGCCTCTCAAAGTGCTGGGATTACAGGCGTGAGCCACTGCGCCTGGCCGGTATCTTTTTTTTTTTTTTTGAGACAGAGTCCTGCTCTGTCGCCCAGGCTGGAGTGCAGTGGCACGATCTCAGCTCACCGCAAGCTCCGCCTCCCGGGTTCATGCCATTCTCCTGCCTCAGCCTCCTGAGCAGCTGGGACCACAGGTGCCCCCCACAATGCCCGGCTAATTTTTTGTATTTTTTTAGTGTCAGCCAGGATGGTCTCGATCTCCTGACCTCGTGATCCGCCCGCCTCGGCCTCCCAAAGTGCTGGGATTACAGGCGTGAGCCACTGCGCCTAGCCCTGGTATCTGTTCTTAAAAATAAGTTTTTACAATTCCTGGAGTGTCCGTGGATTTGTCTCTTATGTATACACACCCTTCATCAAATACTCTCTTAACCTTGCCAGATGAAAAATCCAATGCATACACAGCACTGGGATACTATAGTACAAATTACTCTCTTTTTTTTCCTGTGGCAAGTATGTTAGTATATATTTGTATTTGAAGCACGATTTTAAAATGTCATATAGCAAGGATTTATCTGGCATCTATAAAACATTACACTGGGAGACATAGCTTGTGTAATTTAAGTTAGACATCAAAGAAACATTTGTTTGCTCTTTCTTTACCCCCCATGTGTGGGGCATATGTATGGAGTTTCTTGTTTACTGAGCCTGAAAAATCAGGTCAATGAGGCTGAGCAAATGGGATTGATTGTACACAGTCTGTCTGGGGAAGGGCATGGAAAAGAGGAAGTGTGGACTGGCAGTCTCTGAAACCCAAGCTCTATCCCTGATAGTAGCTGAGCTGAGTCCAATTAATAAGAAACAGGGCCACTGCTCCTCCACTTTTCACCAGGAAAATGTCTCTGCAGAGTGCCCTGGGCACGATAGGAGTGATTGGATGGCAAAGCAAAGACTGTGTCTGGGATTATCAGGGTCTGTGTGGCTGGGACTAAAGACACCAGGAGAATGATAGATGTCTTAAGTGGCTTGCCCACCTTTTCACATTGCTGCTCTGTAAGAATTTTTAAGTATCTTTTCTTCCTCCGAGAGAGTCATATAGTTCCATTTCCAAAATGGCTTTCTGATTTTTGAAACTTAAGTAGGGCAGACTTTGCTGTGCAGTATGGAAACTAAGCATGGAGCAGAGGACTTGCCACAGGCCTGGCTGTGGCCTGTTCTTTATTTTTTGGAGATGGACTCTTGCTCTGTCACCCAGGCTGGAGGGCAGTGGCACGATCTTGGCTCACTGCAACCTCCACCTCCCGGGTTCAAGTGATTCTCCTGCCTCAGGCTCCCGAGTAGCTGGGATTACAGGTGCACACCACCATGCCTGGCTAATTTTTGTGTTTTTAATAGACACAGGTTTCAAGACGTTGGCCAGGCTGGTCTCAAACTCCTGACCTCAAGTGATCTGCCTGCTCTGGCCTCCCAAAATGCTGGGATCACAGGCGTGAGCCCCCACATCAGGCCTGTGGCCCGTTCTTCATCAGCTGCTGAATGGTCCTCAGAGCTGAGAAAGTCCTGGGTTGGTTTTGGTGAGGAGTTACTGGTGTGGTGAGGTTCTGTCAGTCTATCTTCATCATGGCCTTGAGGGAACCTAATGGTGAGTGTTTGTCCTCATCATTTGGAAGTAGTGGCCTGTGCCTTAGGAATTTGAAATGGTGGAGGGCTGGTCCATCCCTGGATGGGAAAATGCCAGGGAAAAGTCCTGTCCTGATGGAGCTGTGGTTGGGGTTCCTCTCTGAGTTCGAAAGGGCCTTTAGGATCATCTTTCTCATTTGCTCATTGTTGACACGAAGAAACAGACCCTTGTGGGTAAATCTTTTCTCTGTTGCATGGCCACAGGACTATACTCCTTAGTGACCAATCAGCTTGTAGCTGTGTGTTTACTACTTGCCAGGAGGCAAACTAGGTGACTTTAGGCTTTTCAAGCCTGGCCTCCAACTGTATCTCTTTCAGGACAATTGTGGCTAGGTATGTTCTGTTCCCTTTGGAGGTAGAGAGCATAGAAAAATAGGGTCATTATCAAGGCACTCGGAACAAATGGAACAATGTGAGTTGAAGCAGTGAACAATGAGAACAGCTTGTACTAGAAAGACGGTTGAAGGCATGTGTCACAAGGATATGTATGCAGGGGACAGGAAGGTACAAAAGGTTAGTTACCCTTAAGCCCAGGCTCAAGTTAAATACCTCGCAGACATCCACAGGTGAGCCCTTACGTAGTATTTCACATCCTATAAACTGTGTGTGTATAATGAAATTAGGGTAGTGATGGGTTGAAAGAGGCCCTCTTGAAGTCCTCACCACTTTTCTGGCAGTGCCTTTTGAGTATTAGCGTTGTCATGACTAGGCCAAATGTTGGAGAAGCTTTATTCCTGAAGGTTTGGGCAGGACTATCTTATTTCCCACACTGCCTTATCCATAGAAGGTGGTCAGCAAGCATGTAATTGAATCGGACAATTTGGTAAATTTGCGACACTTACAAATATACAATGATTGCGCATTGTACATCTTATTTTTAAGAGGTTTATCTATGTCAATACGCATGCTTATCTCAGGGGTCTTGGTGAATGACTGGGGTGGGGTGAGGGTCTGAAGTAAGAGTGGGTTGTAAGGGAAAGCCACATGGAAAAGGCTGTGGCTGGAGACTTGGAAGACATATGGGAGTGAGCTGCGCAAGGGTCGGAGGATGGAGCATTTTAGGCAGAGGGGAGCAGCCAGTGCAAAGTCCGAAAGCTGAAATGAGCTCAGAGTCTTTGCAGATCAGAAAGGCTGGGGAGTGGAACCTGGTGAGCAAAGGAGTAAGTGGTAAGCGGTGAGGTCAAAGAGAGGTAGCAGCCTGGTCCTGCAGTAGCTTTTTTTTTTTTTTTTTTTTTTAGACAGAGTCTCACTCTGTTGCCCAGGCTGCGTGATCTCAGCTCACTGCAACCTCCGCTTCCCGGTTCAAGCGATTCTCCTGCCTTAGCCTCCTGAGTAGCTGGGATTACAGGTGCGTACCACCACGCCCGGCTAATTTTTGTATTTTTAGTAGAGACGGGGTTTCACCATGTTGGTGAGGCTGGTCTCGAACTCCTGACCTCATGATCCACCCACATTGGCCTCCCAAATGCAGTAGCGTCTTAAAGACCATCTTAAAGGCTGGTAAGAGTCTGGACTTTATTCTAAGGACTAGAAGAGAAGCCATTTGGTTTTATGCAGGGGGATGACAGGATGTGATTTTCACTTTAAGAAGACAACTAGTGCTACAGTATGGAGACTAGATTGTAGAGGATGAGAGTGGTGATTGGGAAGGCCGTTCAGAAGGCTGTCACAGGGAGCCAAGGGCAGAAAACTAGGTGGTGGAGCCTGGACTGCAGTGGTAGAGACGTGGGTGGATTTGGGGTATATTTTGGATGATGGGCCAATGGCACTTGCTGCTGTAGTGATGCAAAATAAGAAAGGAATTGGGGTTTTTGGCTTTAGCAGCTGGGTGGATCGCAGTACTGTTTATTGGGACGGGGAGGGTCCAGGGAGGAACAGGTGGAGCAGTTGGGAGTCCACTATTTTGGGCATGTGGAATTCAGAATGCCTCCTAATCATTAAAGTGGAGATGTCATGGCAGTTGGTTTTGAGTTAGTCTAGAGTGGGAATAGAAATTTGGGAGTCATTAGTGTATGAATGGTGTTTAAATCTCTGAGACCGATGGAGATCGTATGAGGAGATGTGATTGAGGTGCGTAGAGTGTGAAGGCCTGCGCCTGTGGCATGGTAATATTTATTGATCTATCACCTTAAGACGAAAGAACAAGTAGCAAAGGAGCCCACGAAGGAAGGGTTGGTGTGGCAGGAGGGAAGAAGAGGATTGCCTCCACGAAGCCAAGATAAATGTTTTAAGAAGGGGGCAAAATATATCTGTTGGATTTAATAATATGGACATCGTTGGTGACCGAGATTACAAGTGTGAAATGTGGATGCAGAAGTTTTGGTTTAAAGACAAAGTTTGTCTTCCAGTTGGAGATAACTTCTACAACATTCCGGGGTAGTCCTTTTCAAAAGCCAATTTAAATTGTCAGGCGGTTTCTTCAGCCTGCCCGCCCCTTCCCCACAGGGCCACAAGGTGGCGCTGATGAGTCAAACTCCGGGAACGCGAACAGTTGGTGCTTTAGGTTGGCCATTTCCGGTGCTTTTCCAAAACTGAAATGAAGAGTTTTCTGGAAGATTGATTTGTCAGGGAAAAAATGTCCCCTTTCCTGAACAAAAGAGATTATACAGAGTGGCTAATTTCTTGCAGCTAAAATAATGTGAAGAAGCAGGATGTGAAATATGCCTGATTTCAAAGGCTTTAAAAAAATAAGAAAAATATTAAAATGAGAACTCTGAGATTCCCAGTAATGGCAGACTGAATACACATTTAAACTTCACCAAAATGACACTAAAAGGATTTTGAAAAAAGTCACAAGCCCACAGACAAGAGCAACAGGCAAGGAGGCAATAGCAGTACAATTTTGGGAACGGATTGAGAGTTAATAAGTACTTTAAATGACTCAAGCTGATTTTGAAACCGACTGTGGGGGAAAAAACTGAGAAGCCACCTGGTTTACACCGCGGAACCCTCCAAAAAGGTCAAGAGTTGGCAGCACCATGCCCCTCTGGGACTGAGGTAGAGCTGAAGAGAAGAATAAATCTAGAGTCTGTTTAAGAATTCTAGCTTCTGATCCTCTCCTCCCTGCTCACACAGGGGCCACTTCCTTCTCCACTTGGGCAGAACTGGGGGTCGATTCTCTGGAGGGGGCCTCTGTGGAGCAAGAGACTCTAGGCACACTTGAGGGTGTTCAGTGAAAGATTAGTGATGTTGAGACTCTTCTCCTGCTTGACTCTCAGCCTTAGATCTTCCATGCAAGGAGGAAAAGAGCCTTTTCTAGAAAATCTGGACGGGCCAAGAGAAGTGACCCACAGATACTGATATTGGCTGGCGATGGAGAACCAGGGTGGTCCCTCAATGAAAGGACCCAGCCGAGTCTCCTATGGAGAATGTCAACAAGCCCTCTGTGCAGAGAGCTTTCAATCCATTTCCATGGAGTTTCCCTCTTGGATGAGTGGACAGACAAGGGTCACCAGATATGTAAGGGAAGATTTGAATATGAATATCAGAAGTAAAACAAAGAAGAAAAACCTATTGAATGAAACACTGATGGGGAAGAAAATTTCCAGAAAAAAAATGTTAATATTTTCCAAAAGAGAAGATATCACAGCCATAAAACAGTAATTTTTAAAAATTCAGAGAACAAAGAGCTCTTGGAAATTAAAACCATAATAGGAATAAAAAAATTAATAGAAGAGTTAGAAGAAAAAGTTAAGCAAGTCACATATGAAAAGAAGCCAAAAGAGAATTGGAGAAAAAAATATGAAAATTAGAGGATTAGACCATCTGAATAACAGGTGTGCAGGCAGAGAAGCAGAGAAATGGGAAGCATCAAAGAAGCCATTCAAGGAAAAAGACCAGAAGGGAAGAAATAATGTATCACTGATTGTGTCTGTGTGATGAGATTATGTATGACTTCTCCCCCTCCTTTAAATTTTCCAAATTTTGTGTAAAAATATATTTTAAAATGAGGGGATAATGTGTGGTTTCAGTGTTACCACCATTGCCCCAGGACATCTAACTCGCAGGTGGTCCTGGTTTCCATAGAATGAATATGTAAAAGGAGCATGTTGAAAGGGGTAACCTGAACTCAGTCATTTAACCAGAGCTAGTGATATCACCAGTACCAGATCAGACTCATTTTCCTGCCTGCAGGAAAGTGCCCTTCTAGAGGGCTACCCTAAGCCACAGGGCTCCGTGCGTATTTTATTTTTATTCTCATTTGTTCTTTATTACTGAACACCCATTACTCTACATGAATTCCACTTGGGTCTTGGGTCGTCAGCCCTGGCCTACAGGAATATGAACCATCCCATCCTGCAGTTCTCTGTGGGGGGTGAGCTGTTACTGCTGCTTTGGTATCCTCTTCCAGCCCTGCACCCTAGCTCCCCTCTTCCACAAAGCTTTGAAGCTGAAAAACTTGGTGGGCTTGAAGAGGCTTTTTGGTAGCTGCTGACCTTTGGCGCTGGGGCTCTTTTTCTGCCTTTTCCCCTCCCATAGTTTGTGAGCCCACAGCCTTGCCAGGGGTCAGACATGTGCATGAGTCTGAGGGTGGGGAAGGGATGCTGTGCTTTCCCGTAGATGCCACTGTGGTCTTTTTTGGGACAAATCCAGTGCAGATGTTGAAAGCCAAACCACAGGATGCATCTGTCATCCAACTCTTCCAAACATTTTGTCATTGTAGATAAAGGCTGTTTGATTAGTATTTCATGGATGACATAACTATAGACCTCTTAATGACTGTTATTAATTTGTTATATTTGGATGACAGATATTGTGTTTCTATTGTTTAGCCTTTTTATTATAGAAAAATTCAAACATATCACAAAATAGAATGATAACAATAAACCCACATGTATCCCAGCCGTCCCGCGCATACCCCAGCCAGCATCAGCAGTTGCCCACTCATGACTCATCTGGTTCTGTCTCTCTGTCACGCTGCTCCCAACTCCCACCCTGTGGTTTAATTTTACACAAATCCTGGAATCATATTATTTCATACAGAAACGTTTAGTACATATCTCTAAAATACAAGCATTCTTTTTTTTTTAAAAAAAAGGACTACCTAATTATGTTTAAATATCCAGTTAGTGTTCAAATTTCCCCAGTTTGTCTCAGACACAGTTTCTGTTTCTTTTTCCAAATTGAGATCCAAACAGGATCTGTACATTGATTGGTATGTTTCTTAAATATTAAAAAATCCTTCTTTGTCCATTTATTTTTCCTTGTAATTTATTTGTTAAAGAATCATTTGTCTTCTCTTCATTGGAAAAGAGAGATAGTAAAGTTCCAGGTTATTAGGACCACTTGAAATCACAACAAAATGTTCTAATGTTTTAAAAAATAAGTGTCCGAGAGGAATTTATTCCATGTCTGTAATTAAAAGTCATCTTGTGAGTGTGAGGCCCTCCTTGGGCACCCTATGTATGATTTTGCCTTCCCCAAACCCTTGGTACTTCCCTTCCATTCCTGTTTTATTTTTCCTCCTAATGCCTAGAGTTACCTACTATATATTTTACTTGCTTCTTGTCTGCCTCTCCTCTAGAATGTAAGCTCCACATGGTTTTGTGATTTGTTCTCTGCTGTATCCCCCTCCCTGGCTAGATGAATGAAGATGCATGAAGGCAGGGCAGAAGCAGGGTGGGGATGGGTGTGTAGAGGAGGGCAGGTGGTGCGAGGCGTGAGGAGAAAAGTCTCACTGTGCCCTTCGCCTTTTTGATGTGTCATATCAATGGGATGCAGATCCCTATAAAGTTCTGTGAGAAGTTCAGATGATGACTCTCTTCTGCTTGTCACTCAATGATGGAGGGGCCTCTCTGCAGACGCCAGCTTGGTCTCTTGGCCTCTTTACCCCACTGCCGGCTCGGGCCTCATCTCACAGCCATAGGCTGGTTTGACCAATTTTATCAATAGAGACTGGGCTGGGGGCCCATCCTCTCAGAACATCACCAACAGCATGCAAAGGTGTCCCAATGAGGGTGGTGGTAGTCAGCAGTTTGTCTTGATTCAGAACACGTTGCCCTACCTTCAGCGTGGTTGGATTTTGGGCCAGCTGCAAAGCCACATGCTGGAAGGCAGCAGGAACAGCCTGAATGAGCCACTGCTGTGCCATGAGCCAGGTGTGGCCTTGAACAGGGCCCGCCACCATCCCTTAGTCTCCTCGTCTGTAGAATAGGGAAGATGCGCGTTCACTCTGCAGGGTTGCTGGGAGCCTTTTGTGCTGTCCAGTGATGCAGGGCTGTTAGGGCGGATCCTCCAGTCAGCCTGCGCCAGAGGGCAGCATTCTGGCCACGCTGGATAACACTGAGAGACAGAGACCCTGCCTCTCCTGTGGGCCAGGGCAGGCCCAGGCCAACTGGAGAGAGGGATATGGCTGGATCTGCAGGCCCCCTCGTCTGTTTTGGGCATGGGGAGAGGAGATGCTTTTGCACTGTTGTAGCTGAGTGGGGTTGATGCATCTCCTCCCCACCCCTCGTAGTCCCAGGGGTCTTGCAACCCCAGCAGTGCCCCCAGGAGCCCCCACGCTGTGCTGGCATTGTTCCAGGGCATTGTCTTAACAGCTTTAGTTAGGAGGCTCTTGCCACACTGACAGAGTGTGTGTCACTGGGTCAACTCAGACTCCTTCCTAGAAGCGCTAGTCTGCATATGTGGTTTTTTTTTCCAGTAAGATGCTAGGCATCCTGTGAAGGGAAGTGCACACCAGTGATAAGCATCCCACATGGCCCCTGCCCTGCTGTTCCATTGCACCTTGGGGAACCACATTTGCACGTCCATGGAGAAGAGGATTTTTACTACTGCTGTATCAGACCAATAGATTTAGATTATTTTCTGGGCTGTATGAAGTCCACAAAGGACTCTTTTTTACTTTATAGATTTATGTCATCCAGTATGGTAGCCACTAGCCATATGTGGCTATTTAAGTTTAAATTCAAATGAGTAACGTTGAATAAAAATGTAAATCCAGTTCCCCAGTCCTGCTAGCTTTGTTTCATGTGCTCAGTAGGCACGTGGAGGCAGTGGCTCCTGGGTTAGTGTAGATTATAAAACGTTTCCATTATAGCAGAAAGTTCCATTGAACAGCACTGTAAATATTCCTACTCAAAGATGAATGAGTGTGGGGAGGGAATGTCAGGGCACTTAGGAGACAGCTGAGTGGCAATTGACGAAAAATTATTGCAATTTTAACCTCATTTTCATTTCATGATAAAACACTTCCTAAAGCAAACTTTTCAGAGGAAGACTTGAGGTTCCCGGTATTGACACATTCCATTAGAAGGTTGAACCCACAACACTCTCAACTCTTCAGTTGCCTGTCACCTTTAGCACAGGCAGGGATATGGGGTGCCCGTGCTTAGCCAAGGAGTGACTCCTTCCTGCCTTGACTCCTCACGCTGCTGGAAGGTCCCCTGTGGGGAAAGTGCATGATTAGAAACTTTCATAGCAATTTATTTCTTTTGAGTTAGTGGAAAAGAAAGGTCTCATCACTCTTGGTTTGCCACTTGTGATTCTATTAAAGGAAGAAGAAAGAAACCCGTTGATGAAACAGACACCTTTCTAGAAGGTCTACTGCAAGCTTTTCTGTTTTGCTTGGTGGGTTCATAGCAGCAGAGCTTGGACTAAGTGAGGGGAGCCCCAGGCACAGATTTACAGGGGCATTCACTCTCAGGTGCCAACCTTGTACTCACATGGGCCAAAGAGGGAGTGTCTCCTTACATTTTGCACCCCGGGTGCCTAGCTTGCCTCACTCCTGTCCCATCCAGGGCTGGCTCTCTTGGGGCCCATTGAGCCTTCACTCTGGTGGGCTGGCTGCGTGGTTCTAGGAATTCTGGACTTGCACAGGTATAGCCCCTTTAGCACATACAGGCGCATACTGTGTCTGAGCCTCTGTCACACTGAACCCCTCAGGTAGGGAGTGCATCTCTCTGCTCTTTCTATACCTGGACCAGAGTAGAGGACTAGTAAGTGGCTAATGAATGAATCATTGAACAGATCAGTCCACTAGGGGTCCAGTCAGTGAATTAAAGAGTGAAGAGTTCTCTTAGACTTTAAGATTTCAGAGAACATCCAGTGTTGTAGCCTGCAAAGCTCCGCATTTCTGCACAGCCGGGCTCCGGCTGCACACAGTGACGCGGAGAGTCCTCCCAGCAGCGTGACAATGGATGGGTGCTGTTTCCTCCACTTGCCTTTCCCTAGAATTTTTTTCCTTTCAGCGTCAGGTTTTAGTTACTTTACTAGAAACTCCAGCATCAGGAGTGGTTCTCCTCTCTTCCCTCCTTTCTCCTGCTTCCTCCAGAGTTTCTGCCATGGCCAGACTGTCCTAGGAGCACATGGCTGGGCCTGGGGTAGGCCTTGATTTGGGGAGGCGTGGGGGAAAAGAAGCAATTGCCTGGGGGTGGGAGGCCCCTTTGTGGACTCAGTGTTACATGCTTCTCTCCTCTGCTTCCCACAGAGTGTATTGAAGAAGAGGGACCAAGTTCAAGCAGAGTATGAAGCCAAACTGGAAGCTGTGGCTCTGCGGAAGGAAGACCGCCCCAAGGTCAGGGAAGCCACCTGGGAAGGGCTGCAAAGCTGTAGTCTCCCTGCTGGTGCTAAGTAAATTCTCATCTCTAGATCTGTATGACTAAGAGTGGTCAGTGCCGGCTGGGCTACCTTGATGATGTTGTCCTTTTTCACTCCCTTTCTGTCCTATTTCTGCGAGTTCCTAGTGTTCACTTGGGATTGAGTTTTCCACTATTTCCTGGGCCTAATTTTTTTTTTTTTTAAAGACTTACAGCTCTGCCATTCATCGGCAGTTCCTTGCTCCATAAAATGGCATTGCAGAGAGAAGGAAAGAATAGCCTAAATCAGTGCTTTCAAAGTGTGGTTCATAGGCCCACAAACTGTACAATCCATGATGAGGAAAGTATAGAAGCACTTGGAAACTTCTATAGGAATTTGATGTTGCTGCAGAACCAGTTGAACACATTGTGTTGAACACTCAAGGCAAGCGTGTTAAACTCACGTGAGGAGTTGCGTGTGGAGCAAGCTGCATGCTGGTTCTGCACGGCAGGACTACAGCTTGGTCGAATTGGGGGAAAAAGCCAACAAAAAGTGGCCCTTTACTCCACAGAGTTCGAGCAGCACTAATCTTGCTTGTCTAGGATGCCTTCTGGCTCCAGTGTTTGTAACTGCTCGGTAGGTTCACCTCGCCTGCTGCCTAGACAGAGCTGATTTATCAGGACAAGGGAATCGTAATGGAGAAAGAGTAATTCGTGCAGAACTAGCTTACGGGACACTGGAGTTTTACTGTTATTCAAATCATTCTCCCTGAGCATTTGGGGATCAGAGTTTTTAAAGATAATTTGGTGGGTAGGGGCTTAGGAAGTGAGGAGTGCTGATTGGTCAGGTAGGAGATGGAATCATAGCGGGTGGAAGTGAGATTTTCTTGCTGTGTCTTCTGCTCCTGGGTGGGATTGCAGAACTGGTTGAGCCAGATGACCACCTTTTTACATTTGTGGGCTAAATGCGAACTTTTAAAATATATACAAACAAATCATCCTTTGTCATCCCTTTAAATCCCTTTGTTGAAAGGAAACTTTTAAAATATGCACAAATAAATCATCCTATGTCATCCCTTTAAGTGAGACTGAGACATGGCTCAGCAGATGGCACCATGTTCCAGAATATCACAGGCCAGCTCGGAACTCGTCAGTGGGGCTGGCCATAGGCAGGCCTCCTCTTACTGGGGAGGTTGAGATGGGAGGATCCCTTGAGGCCAGGAGTTAGAGGCTGCAGTGTGTTATGATTGCGCCTGTGAATGGCCACTGCACCCCAGCCTGGGCAGCATAGGGAGACCCTATCTTAAAAAAAAAAAGGTTTTGGACTTTGGGGCATTTTGGGTTTTCAGACTGGGGACGCCCAACCTGTGTAACAATGATTTACAAGGTATTTACGTTGTATTAGGTATTATAAGTAATCTAGAGATGATTTAAAGTATACAGGAGGCTGTGCATCAGTTATATGCAAATACTACATGATTTTATGTAAGGGACTTGAACATTCACAGATTTTGATATCTCAGAAGTCCTGGAACCGATCCCCACCCCACCCCACCAGATAGCGAGGCGACAACTGTGTGTGTGTATATGTGCATGTATGTATAAAATCTCATTGATTCCATACCACAACCATGAGGTTTAGGTACCATTATTATCCCCATTTGAGAGATGAGCAAACCAAGGCCCACTGTCACACAGCTAGCACTGGTAGAGCTAGGATGGTACCCTGCAGTTTGACTTTAGAATTTTGCTACCTACCATTCCATCACTCTGTCTCTTTTTGGTTTGTAAGTGGAAGGTGTATTTGTTTTCAAAGAGAGGGGTAAGAGTGAGGAACGTTAGTAAGATAATAGCAGGGACTTGCATTTCAGGGAAATGGTTTGACATCAGAGCTGCTGGGGATTTCCTCCTTTGCCATGGTTCCTGCTGCTGCCGCCATGCCAAGACATACCGGGAAAGGAACCAGCTTTGGAATTTGAAACCCACACCTCAGAAATGACACACCTTGGCTTTGTGTAGTGTCTTTAATGTTAATTGCATCACAGGATCACTGCAGTGGTCATCTGAGGCCCAGGGGGAAGGCATTGTTCTTTCCCCGTTTCATGGGTGAGGAAATGAGGCACAAAGGAGCTGGACAAATTGCCCAGCCTCTTTGATGCCGAGTGGCTCTCCATCCTGTGCATGTTTGTTGTGTTGATTCCAGCAGCATCACCCCTAGTGATCTACACCAGAGCGTAAAGGCTGCATGTATCTATGGAAAGGCAGATGATGAGGACTGGAACTGTAGTCACTGGCCCAGCGTATGCAGCTGGCACCCTCCCTCTGGTTCCTCCTGCCACAGGCTGTCAGCCTTCTTCCATCCTATGTGTCTGTCACAAGGGAGGCGACAACAGAAATGCAGAGCCATGTGCACACAGCTGCCCTCTGCCTGCCTATGGCCGGCCCCACTGACGAGTTCTGAGCTGGCCTGTGATCTTCTGGAACATGGTGCCATCTACTGAAGCCATGTCTCAGTCTCATTTAAAGGGATGACATAGGATGATTTATTTGTGTATATTTTTAAAGTTTCCTTTCAACAAAGGGATTTAAAGGGATGACATAGGATGATTTGTTTGTATACATTTTAAAGGTTTGCATTTAGCCCGCAAATGTAAAGATAGAAGTCATTCACAGAAAACAAATAACTGCATGATTTGACTTCTATGTGGAATCTAACAAAGTTGAAGTCATAGAAACAGAGAGTAGAACGGTGGTTGCCAGGACTCAGGATGGGGAAATCGTGGTCAAAAGGTACAAACTTTCAGTTACAAGGTGAACAAAATCCTGGGGCTTCCATGCATAATGTGGGTGGTGATGGATGTGTTCATTAATTCGATTGTGATCATCACTACACAGTGTGTACATGTATCAAATCATCACGTCATACGCCTGGAATGTATGTAATTTTATGTGTCAGTTGAATATTTAAGGAAAAATAGAAGTCACTTTTTCTGGCTAGGGAGGGAAGGAGAACCAACAAGTTCTGCCACTGGCCTAGTTTGGAAACCGAGGATCCTGCATTTTAAAGACGTCATGTATGTAGTTCTGTAAATAGCATCTGTACAAGCTCAGCACTGAATACGAGCTTTCTCAGAGGCTGATGCTGTCATTTAATATGTTCAGCCCTATACAGGACACATTCCTTTCCAAAGCCAGGAGCTGAAGGTTTGGAATAATAGGCTGAGTTAAGTCTTAACCCTGCCTGGCTTGCTGGCTGCTGGAAGCACACACCAGGCTTGGAGCAGTCTCGAGCAGAGGGAGACGCTGGTTTTGTGCCCTCAGACCCCCACAGCTGCCTGCCAGGGCTCCTGGCCTCACATTCCTGCGGGTCTGGGTGATTCCTGTCCACTCCCCGTGCTGTGGAAATCTTTGGCTGCTGCTGTTGTCCGCCTTCCTGGACACTATTTACCCACATGGCTCATCCTCTCGGCCACAGGAATTCTTACCAGAGGCTAAGGGTTTCCCCCAGTCCATGAAAATGACTAGTCAGTCCTGAACACACATCTGCGTTCTCTTAGCACACCGTGGCCAGGCCATCTTCACCTTCCCTCTTCCTGGTGGGATGTTGAGCCATGCCACATTCACTTTGCTGCTTATTTAGCAATTGTGATTTTTAAAGACAAAATAGACTGTCCTGGTGGTGTGCCAGTGAATGTAATGTAACAGTGGCAGCAGCAGAAATCCTTTGCTGCCTTTGGGTCTGGGGCAGCAGCTGCGTTGGTGGGCAGAGGAGGGTGCAGTTGGCAGCCTGTCCAAGTCCAGCACGGTTGGAGCACAGGATTTAGAATGGGATGGCCCTGGGTTCAAACCCCAGCTGCGCCCTAGCTTGCACTGATCCGCTCCTCAGCCTTTGTGGGCCTCAGTTGCCTCCCACACATGAGTGTTGTGATGCCATAAAGTGCTCGGCGTAGTGTCTGACGTAGTGACAGATGCTCCGTTGGAGGAGTCTCCCGTGTCCACACTGGCTGCAGTAGGAATGTGGGTGGAGAACTTTGTTTTCTGAGTTTGCTGTCATGTATTTTAAGAAGTCCCTTTTCTGACCACAGTGTTTTAGACATTGTTTCCTATGTCCTCAAGCTTCCCCTGCCTCCCTAGCCCTCTACACACCTGTCCTCCCCGACAGCCCATCAGGAGGTTTGGTGGATGCTGAGGAAATGAGCAACTTAAGGTTTTGCTGTGCTTTGCCTGATGTGGTTGTGAGCTCATGAAGCCAGAGCTGCTGTTGATGAGATTTTTTTTTTTAAAAAGCCAGGGAATTCGGAAGTGGGTTAGGGCTGATTCTATCCCAGGGCCTCGGCTAGGTCTTTTGGGAACTGATGGTGGGAGCGAGGTAGCTCAGGGGACTGTCGCAGGAGTGCCGGGGAGGAAAGGTCCCCTGGTATGGGCATGGTCAGCAGAAGATCCGAGGGAGTCTGGGGGCTTACCTCGTTATCAGGTGAAACCTTGAAAAACTTGCGCTGGATAAGGAGGGAAAGTTGATTTTTGTGGAGTCATGGAGTGGCATCAAAATCTGATCACTTTTTTGTAACCCAGGGGAAGGAAGTGGCCTCATGTCTCCACAACCTTCCCTGTGAATTTCAACGTGGGGTGATCCTCTTAGGGGAGTCCTAGGACGTCTTGTGGGGAAAGAGCACGTGCTGAGGGCAGAGGATGCGGAGGCCTCTGGAGCTGGGGAAGAATGGTGGTGTCCTAGAATGCAAAGTTTTGCATTGTGGTTGGGCTGAGGCTGGAGAAAGCTCAACAGACACTGAGGTGGTGATTCCCAGGCAGATGGAGCTTTGGATTCTGGAGACTTGGCCTTCTCCATGTTAATTGTGAGGTTGGAGAAGCGACATGCACTTACTTAGCAGGGGCTGGCTGCCTTCTCCTGGACCTGTTGGGCCGCAGCCTGGTGTACACCTTAGAATCTAACCCGCCATGGAAGGTGGGGGGCATCAGAGCTCTTACAGAAGATAAGGAGAAGCTGAGGAATTAGATTTTAAATGGCACTGGGAGCATCCGCACCTTCGAATGACAGTGAGGGTAACAGAGAGGGAGCTCTTGCCTTTTCCTGTCTTCTGCGTTGGACTCTTTTCAGTGCTAATACACTTGGTATAACTAGCTCCAAAAAGAACAAAGAAGGGATGCCAGGGAGAAGGCTTCACAGAATTCCTAGTTATCTTCAAAAAGTAAATAAAAAAAGCAGGTGCTGTTTTAGGCCCTGACCCACGGGTAGCCTCATCCTGGGTGGGTGCCAGCTGAAGAAGTTTAAACGGGTGGTGTCGGAGTGCAGATGAGGAGAGATGGGCCCTGTGGAGGGGACCTGGGGTGTCGGTGTTGGGGGGCTGGCCTGTGGTGTGTGTGGGGGGTGGGTGTGTGGTGTGTGTATGGGGAGGGCACGTGGCATGTAGGGAGGGCGTGTGGTGTGTGTGGGGTATGTGGTGTGTGGGGGCAGGTGTGGTGTTTTAGGGGAGCGTGGGTGTGGAGGGGAGTGGGGCGTTGGTGTGGGAAGTGTGGAGGTGTGTCGTGTGGAGGTGACTGGGATGGAAAGGTGCACAGAGCTGTTCCCCCTCTGGTTGAGAGAAGAGCAGAGGGAAAGTGGAAATTGGGCTCTCTGGACAAACCTCTTGAAGGCTGTAGACCTTGGACAGCTCTTAGAACCACCAAGATAGTGAGTGTTCTAGAATGGGAAAGACGTGGTGGGTAGTGAAGTGAGAATCCCAATTGTAAACTGGCAGCAGGGAGACTTCTACATACGGAGCTAATGCAGACCGGAGAGTGGGGCCTCGTGTCTGTTGTTTCCAGACCCTTCTGGCAAGTGAGGACCCTCACCATGGGGCAGAAGACCAGGTGCCTCCAGCCAGAGCAGGCAGAACTCCCCCATCCCCTCAGCTGACTTAAGTCCCACCGCAGCCACCCTCTGCCAGTGCGGTGGTTTCCATGTGACAGATGGGGGCCCGGGGTCAGGGGAAGCGTGGAACTTAAGTGCCAAAGTCAACAAATGGTGGAGCCGGTATGGAGTCCAAGTGCATCTGGCTCCAAAACTGGTGCCTTTCCCCAGGGCGCGGGCCCCAGCAGCTGTGCTCCCTGAGGGGACGCCCTGCCTTTCCCGAGGCAGGCACGGAGAGTGCGTGTGGCCTTCCCTGGGGCTTCACTCTCGTGTCATTGCACAGGCAAGCTCGAGGATCTCTTGCTGTCAGCCGCTCTGCTCCTCATCTCATGCCCTCACCTCTCCCTCCCTCACTCCCCACTGACCATTCTCTGAAGTTTGTTTTTATCTATAATTAAAAAAGCATTCATTCAGAGAGCCACTGACTTTCTGTTTGCCCAATTCCATGGCCTCTTTTCAAACTTGACCCTGTATCAGTGTTTTCTTACCTGTTTTCACCTCACAGCTCAAATAGACACTGAAAACGCAGTTGCTGGAAGCTGGAGGTGACCAGCCTGGGGGCTCTGGCTTCCCAGAGGGCAGAGGACCAATCTCTCTGCCACTCACACATTGCCAGTTAGGGAGCCCTGTCCCCTGCTCACTCAGCAGCGTGTGGCTGTCACTGGTCCTGGAGCCTGTCCTACAGCAGCCACGAGCTCCCCTTTCCTCCACACTTTGGGATTATATCTGTCTTGTGTAGTCTTTGGAGATTTTCCTAACCTACTATCATCATGAGAGCAGATAATGTAACATCTCCAACCCAGCTCCAAGAAGGAGACTTAGGTTGAGATTTCTGTTCTAGGGCCTGGAAATGCGTGGCACATGGAAGGAGCTCAGTAATGCATGCATGCATGCATGCATCCATCCATCCATCCATCCATCCATCCATCCATCCATCCATCTATTTATTTATTTATGAGACCGAGTCTTGCTCTGTTGCCAGGCTGGAGTGCAGTGGCTCAATCTCGGCTCACTGAGTAATGCATTTTTAAATGAATGTTGAGTGAATTTAAGTTACTGTCCTGTTCCCCAGCACACAGAAATGCACAGTCCCATCCACGTGACTCTTCTGTCATTGCACTAACAACCTATATTCTGTAATGGAAATTCTCATGAGAGATTGGGAACCAAGGTGAAAAATGCAATTTTGTCACCTCTGTATAAATTTTTATCTTTTGAGGTCTTATCTGGTGATATTTTTCCTTGGTGTCATGATAAGCAACACCCAACCATTAGCAGTGCTGTGCCATGTCAACATCCTTCAGACGCATGGTAGCACAACCGTAACAATACCTCAGTCACGAAAATTAAAACATTGAGATAAGAGGAAATGCTGAGGGTGGTGGCCCACACCTGTTATTATCTCAGCACTCTGGGAGGCCAAGACGGGAAGATCGCCTGAGCTCAGGAGTTCGAGACCAGCCTGGGCAAGGTAGGAAGACCTCGCCTCTACTCCAGATAAAAATATTAGCTGGGTATGATGGTGTGCATCTGTAGTTACAGCTACTCGGGAGGCTGAGGCAGGAGGATCGCTTGAACTTGGGAGATTGAGGCTACAGTGAGCTGTGATTGCACCACTGCACTCCAGCCTGGGCAACAGAGCAAGACCTGTCTCAAAAATAAATAAAAAATAAAAGTAAAAAGAATGCTTAGTGTTACTGGTCAGTGAATTGATAGTTACAAAGACACTATCCAAAAAATCAAAGGTGGAAGAATACATGCCTGAGCATGAGTTGCCAGCGCTCCCGTTCTTCAAGTTGGGGAACTTCACAAGCTGGTCACAGACAGCTCACCCCAGTTCCTCTTATTTTTTTATTTTTAATCCTTCCATCCTCTTCTAACTCCTACCACCCCTGGGCTTCTCTGGCTCTGTTCTCTCTGATTCACCACCTCCTCTTTCTGTGCCCGCCTTTCCGCCTTCCCGAGTGACTTTTGCTGAGTCCTTTATTAACCCTACACATGCTGGCTTCTCTCTGAGTTCAAACCTTGGGCCCTGCCTCCCTCAGCCCCACCTTTCCCTCCATATATTTAAACAAGATTATACTGTGGTAAAATATACAGAATATAAAATTTGCCATCTTAACCATTTAAAAGTGTACAGCTTAGTCATGTTAAGCACATTTACATTGTTGTGCAATCGATATCTGAAACTCTTTTCATCTTGCAGAACTGAAACTCTGACCCATTAAACAACTCTCCATTCCCCCTCCTGCCAGCCTCTAGAAACCCCTGTTCTACTTTCTGTCTCTATGACTTTGACCATTCTAGATACCTCGTATCTAGAATAATATAATATTTATCCTGTGACTGGCTTATTTCACTCAGTGTAATGTCCTTGGTTTATCCATGTTGTAATGTGTTAGAATTCCCTTCCTTTTTGAGGCTGAATAATATCCCATATATATGGGACATACACACACATACATACATACACATACATATACATACCACATTTTGTTTATCCATTCATCAGTGGACATCTGTGTTGCTTTCATCTTTGGGCTACTGTGAATAATGCTGCTATAAACATGTGTATACAAGTATCTCTGAGACCCTGCTTTCAATTTCTTTGGATATGTACTCAGAAGTGGAATCCAGCAGGATCATATAGTAGTTCTATTTTAAAATTTTTGAGGAATCTCCATACTGTTTTCCATAGCAGCTATACTGTTTTACAATCCACCAACAATGTACAAGGGTTCTAGTTTCCCTATGTTCTTACCAACGCTTATTTATTTTTTTGAGACTGAGTCTTTCTCTGTCGCCCAGGCTAGAGTGCAGTGGCGTGATCTTGGCTCACTGCAATCTCCGCCTCCCGGAGACCAGCCAGGCTGGTCTCGAACTCCTGACCTCAGGTGATCCACTTGCCTTGGCCTCCTGAAGTGCTGGGATTACAGGTGTGAGCCGCTGCACCTGGCCTATTTTCTGTTTTTGTTATTTTTTTTAATAGTAGCCATCCTGATGAGTGTGAGGTGCTACCTCACTGTGGCTTTGATTAGCATTTCACTAGTGATTATGATGTTGAGCATCTTTTCATGTCCTTGTTGACTGTTTATCTTCTTTATTTTTATTTTTTTGAGATGGAGTCTCGCTCTGTCGCCAGGCTGGAGTGCAGTGGCGTGATCTCGGCTCACTGCAACCTCCACCTCCCTGGATCAAGCAATTCTCCTGCCTCAGCCTCCTAAGTAGTTGGGACTACAGGAGCACACCACTATGCCCAGCTAATTTTATTGTATTTTCAGTACAGACAGGGTTTCACCATGTTGGCCAGGGTGGTCTCGATCTCTTGACCTTGTGATCTGCCCGCCTCAGGCTCCCAAAGTGCTGGGATTACAGGCGTGAGCCACTGCGCCCAGCTGACTGTTTATCTTCTTTGGAGATACGTTTAAGTCCTTTGCTCATTTTTAAATTTGGTTGTGTATTCTTTTCCATAAGCCTTTATAAAAGAGCTGTGTTTGGTTTTCTTGTTATCTCACCCCGCTTTGTGGAGGGAGGCATCACTCTTCCCCTGGCTGCAACTCCCTCCTTTCTCTGATCTGTGGACCTGTCCTTCATTCTGAGCCTTTGGTGGCATTAGTGCCACCCTAGTCATCCAGACTAGAAACTTCAGGCTTCTCTCGGACTCCCTGTATTTTATTTCTCATGGGCAGCCAGTTGCCAAATCTGTCAGTTCTGTCTCCACCAGGTTGGTTTACTCCATCCTCTCCCTTCTGGTGTTAGAGCCACAACTCCAGTTCCAGGATGCCCAGTGCAATCTCATGCTAATATGTAGTTTGGAGATGATTCATCTCTGGTGTCTAATGAAATCTCAGGGTGGAGTAGCATTGGCAAAGGGTGGCATAAAGTTTGGGAGAACATATAATAATATAGTTTGTATTTGGAAGACGAAAACCTGTTTTATAACACATGGAATAAAGCTTGAGGAGCTGTGCAAGGGATAGATTATCTTTTGTGAACAGCAAATTACAATATTGATACTGATATGAGCTAACAAATGTTTATTGAGCACTTACTATATGCCAGGCACAAGTGTGTCACAGGTGTGTAATGACTCTCTGGAACCAGTGTTGCAGGGGTAAGAAGAATTTACCAAGACAATTATAGGTAAAGAAAAACAGATTTATTAGAAAAAGTAGGAAAATACATTGCAAGAGTGCAACAGGCAGATCAGCAAGAAGGGAGCTGACTGCCCGGAAACAAAGGCTTGCTGGGGATTTCATAGAATGGTGCTCGTGCTGTGTACTGAAGAGGGCTTCGTGCAGTGCTGATAACTCCAAGGTCACAGTGAGCAAACTTGCATTTTTCTATTAACTGAGGGTCTGGTGATAGCTGGGTGCAGGAAGATGGTGTTATTAATATTTGTGCAGGAAGGCTATGTGTCCTGGACCATGAAGAAAAGCAGAAGTATAGCTTAATCTGCCTTCTCTTCTTGCTTTCCCTTGGTCCTGCCAGCCCAACTCCCCCTTCCTTATTAGGATGCTATAAAGCACTTAACACATATTAGCCTGTCTGGCCTCATGACAGCCTAGTGAGGCGGAGGATATTATTAGCCAGACAGAGAAGCTGAGGCCAGGTCCCAGGCCACACACCTGGTAAGTGGCAGGTGGGGTGTGCAAGCTAAGCTCTGGAAGTTTGGTTCTAGAGCTGTCCACTGCAGCTGGAGGAAGTGTGGGGCTTTTTCTGTTCTCCAAGAGTGGGCATGAGTTAACTGGGCCTCAGGAAACCAGGACTTTGGGACGAGCCTCAGGTTCCTCATCCCCTGCCACCCTCTGCCAATCTTGCGAGCTGCAGTTCCCTCTCCGTGCCGCTGTGGGCCCTGTGGCCTGTGCACAATTCCTGCGGTGGGTCCTGGTGTCTTCTCTCCTCTGTCCCTTGCGTGTACTGCCACTCTGGAGTGCCTTCCAAGTGGTCAAACATCTCACATCTGTCATCTTTAAAGAGCCGCCTCAGTGCTGTTTCCTCCATGAGGCCCGATCTTCCCAGGTTGGCCGCCCCCTCCATCCTCCTCAGCGTGCTTATCACGGGGGCTGCAGGGGAAGCGACAACACTTACGATATCTTGCCTCAGTGTCTAGGCATGTTCCTGTTTCTTCCCAACTAGACTGTAGGTTACGGGAGACAAGATTTGTCTGTTGAGACCCAAGCACTTTTGTATTCCTCAGTGCCAAGCACAGAATGTGTTGTGAAACTGAGAAGCCAAATATTTCCCAGACCGAGGCTCAGGCAGTCCTAAAACCCACAGCCGTGGTTTAGACCCTGATTTTTCTGGGTCAGTCAGAGTTCCCATCTCCAGAACACACCTGGGAATCTTTAAACCTGGGAATCTTTCCTCTGTAAACAGTCCTGATTCAGAGACCCTGGCTGCCCTCCTCTCCACGTGTCCTGGTGAGGTTCTCTTTCCAGGGCTTTCCATTTTCTCCTCACAGCAGAAGTTTCGTTAAGCAAACAGGAAGTTGCTCATAGGCACCCTCACCCCAATGCAAGTGTGAGCAGTGGCCAGGAGACGGGTAAGGGAACTGGCCTGTGCCTGTGGGGAGGTGAGGCCAGCCAGAGACGCTGGCTCGCTGGGCATCTTTCCATTGAGGCTGATTCCTGGAGTGACTCTGGAGAGGCAAGACTGGGATACTCTGGTTTTTATTTCAGTTTTTCCTGAGGTAACCAATAGTAATGGGTGGTCTTGGGAGGAGGCAAAAGAGACTTAAATCATGGCATCAGAAGAAAAAGTCAGTCTCTGACCTGGTATGGTGGCTCACACCTGTAATTCCAGTGCTTTGGGGGACCGAGGTGGGAGGATCACTGGAGGCCAGGAGTTCGAGACCAGCCTGGACAACATAGCGCCACCACATCCTACTTATTGTAGAGATGGGGGTCTTACTATGTTGCCCAGGCTGGTCTCAAATTCCTGACCTCCAGTGATCTTCTGCCTTGGCCTCCCAAAGTGCTGGGAGGCATGAACCACTGCACTCAGCCCAGTATTTTTTTTTCCCTCTTCCAGAAGCTTATGTGCTTTGAAGAAGGCCTCTTTCACCATCTTAACAGAAAAATTCCTTGCTTTTAAATTTCCAGAGTGTCTAGTTATCTCTGTCTCCAGCTCATCCTGGTTTCACCCATGTCTAGTTCCCGTGTCAGGCACATTCAAATTCACTTGCCTTGGCTGTGTCTCTTCCCTGACTCCTGTGTTCTACAACCATCTCCACGTGGTCTGTGGAGAAGATGGCTGAGTACCCTGAAGGTGTCCAGCTCCCTCAGGCCTGTCTTTCTCATTGGCATCATTCTGGGTCAGCTCCTTGTCCACGAGGCTTGGGTATAAACCTCCCCGATTGGTGGAAGTGGACTCCCAGTGGTGAGCCATGGCTTGGAGACAGTTTGGTTCATGGGCCCCAGCACACCAAACATAAAAGGCCTCACTTATGGTTGGGATACATTTGGCAGGTCGGGGGTTTGACCTGGCTTTGGGCATGTCGGCTCCCTGGCCACCATCAGGGCTCAGTGAAGTGCTTGAGTTAGGAGAGAGAAGCCAGCTTTGGGAAGCGCTGCAGCCACAAAGCCCAAACTCCAGCTGCACAGGATGGTGAAATTCACCAAAGCAAAGTGAAAGTTGTGAAACTTCAAGTGACATAGTTCCCTTTTGAGAAAGTCTTCTAAACCTCTTTAAGGAAAACTTGAGATAGCCTGCTGTATATTTCTTCTTTGAATTTCAAATTTTTTTGACATGCATAAGTAACTTTCCTCCTGTTTTCTCAGACTTCTCTAACTCTCCATTTAAAAGTATCTGCTATTGGGAAAAGCATAAACAAGCCTCCAGTTTATTTATAATGTGGGGTTCAGAGGAGGCAGCTGACCAGTAGTTGTCTTATTTCAATTCTCTGATTAATGAGGAAAGGCATCATCAAATGTCACAGCAATGGAATAGTTCATGTCATCTGGGAGAACCTACCTCTTTTCTAGTTCCAATATGGGACACAGGAGAATAGCAGGGCAATACAAATGCTGTATATTTGCAAAGTCTGCACACACTTTCAAGTGTGGATGAGTAAATCCTAAAAGTAACCAAAGACATATGAGTCTGAATTGCAATGTTTCTTCTTCCTGTGTGTAAATGGGGGTGTTTCCCCCACGAGTCTCTGTTGTGTTTGGATGGGTTTGAAGATCTGGGTTAGGAGAGCCCCTTTTCAGAGCTCCTCCTTAGACCTGAATACCCAAGGTTTTGCTTTCAAATAAATGCCTCCAGAGGAGGGAGCGTGTTGATAGCATTTTAATGTAGGGCTTTGGCCTTTGACAAATGTGTGCTCAGAGGAGCTCAAGGCAAGAGATGCCAGTTTTGTGTGCAGGGCACCCATGTGTGCCTCCCTTTTCCAGGTGCCGGCGGACGTCGAGAAATGTCAGGATCGGATGGAGTGTTTCAATGCTGACCTGAAAGCTGACATGGAGAGGTGGCAGAACAACAAGAGGCAGGACTTCCGGCAGCTACTCATGGGGATGGCTGACAAGAACATCCAGTATTATGAGAAGGTAATGAGCGTGCCCAACAAGACTGGTTTCTAATGGCCAGAACCTTTCACATGGGCCTACCAGAAATCCAGAAGCTGGGAATCCTGCTAGTCTCATCTCCTTCCCTTATTTTAGCTGCTTAGTCTTGGCTCCTGCTTCATGCCCTTGCCCAGCCATGTGGCTGCAGTGCTGGGTTTGGCAGCAGAGTGGGTGCTCACAGGGGTTTGCCTTGCACAGGGGTTTGCCTTGCACATGCTGCTGGGGAAGCAGCCCGTTGGTCTTCCATGCTCTCTGGGCCTGGCACTGGTTGCTTCCCAGAGCCAGTCAGACCTTCAGCACAGTGATGCTGCCACCGAATGGAGGCTTTGGGGTTACTTTACTCTGTGTTGGGGTTCTGTACACAGGGTCCCTTCAGTTTGGTTGTGCAATGAACCCCTTTGGTCATCTGGTGAAGCCTATAGACCCCTCACCAAAATACTGTGCATTTGTTTTTTAAATAGACTTCAAAATATTGATTTTAAATACGTAAAATAAAGGGATGTAGGATTACAAAGGAAAGCAATTCTATTAAAAAGTTTTACTCATGGATCCCCTTGACCAGGTTAAGCAGCGCACGCACGCGCGCGCACGTACACACACACACACACACACACACCCCACTACCACCACCACACCCCACACACACACTACACACACACCACACCCCCCCACAGTACACACACACCACACACCCCCCATACTACATGCACACCACACACCCCCTACACATACACCCCACATACACACCCCACACACAACCCCCCCACACACGACACCCACACACCTCACACAACCCTCACACACAACCCACACACACACCATACACACACCACACACACATAGAGATGACTCTTATCAGGCTACAGCCCAGTCCCCTCAATCAAGGTTTGCTTGATTTGTATGTCCAGCAAACCAGTGCGAGGCCAGGTGCAGTGGCTCATGCCCGTAATCCCAGCACTTGAAGAGTCCGAGGTGGGAGGATCACTTGAGCCCAGTTCAAGACCAGCCTAGGCAATGTAGTGGGACTGTTGTTACAAAAGATACAAAATGAGCCAGGTGTGGTGGCATGTGCCTATAGTTCCAGCTACTCGGGAGGCTGTGGCAGGAGGATGGCTTGAGCCAGGAGTTCAGGGCTACAGTGAGTCATGATTGTGCACTACTGCACTCCAACCTGGGTAACAGAGTTTTTTGACCCTGTCACGCCATATATATATATGTGTATGCACACACACACACATACACACACACACGTATACACACATATATATACACACATACATACACACATGAATGTGTGTGTGTGTGTGTGTATGTATGTATGTATGTGTATATATATATATTGCGATAGGGTCAAAAACTCTGTTACCCAGGTTGGAGTGCAGTAGCGCAGTCTGTTACCCAGAGTTCCTTTCTTCTGTAACTCCCACACCTTCCCTCTGCTGTTCAGCGGCCTTCCTACTACTACAAAACCAACTATGTCAAATGTCTCTGTCGCTCCCTTTGGTAATTAATCCCAGCGTTCCTCAAGTCCTGGTCCCAGGAGGACCCAACCCTGGTCTTAAGTACGTGTTTATCTGTCTTCCCACTATATCACAGGCAGGGCCACTGTCTTGGGGCCTGGTATTGCTTCTATACATATTTAACAAATGCTTTTTGTGCACTTGCTGTGTGCAAGGGGCAGTGTGTACCAAATTGATAAACAGCAGGATTCCTGCCCTGTGGAGGGTATGTGTTCATCAAAGGAGCCCACAGCTTCAGAGTGAGATAAGGAAAAGAACGGGAAACTGGGGGAGAAAATACCAGGGGGCATAATGCAGACTAAGGGTGGGAGGGGCAAGTGGAGTGGTCAGGAAAGGCCAGTCTGAGGAAATGACATTTCATCCGAGTCTCAGAGACAGAGGCTTGGAAAACATATATTCCAGGTATAGGAGACAACATACGCAAAGTCCCTGGGGCAGGAAAGAGTTTGGTACATTTGAGGACCAAATAGAAAACTGGTATGGCCTTGGTTTATCATGGCTGACATACAAAGTCCATTGCAGATCTGAAGTGATGGCCTAGGGAGAGAGCAGGACCTGGAATGCCACAGACCCCAGATCATCTTCCGTATATAAGGTGGGCTTCAGAGTTTAGCTTCCTCTCTAACCTCAGAGTCACCAAGGAAGAATCAGGAAGCAATTTCACCACTCTTCTTTCTGGCTTGACCTAGGATGCCTCTCTCCTCCTCCCTCCTCAGAACTTCTCCCACCTCCTGGGAATTCCTCCCACCTCCTCAGAACTCCTCCCACCTCCTCAGAACTCCTCCTGCCTCCTCAGAATTCCTCCCACTCCTCAGAACTCCCCCACATCAGAATTCCTCCCACTTCCTCAGAATTCCTCCCACCTCCTCAGAATTCCTCCCACCTCCTCAGAACTCCTCCCACCTCCTCAGAACTCCTCCCACCTCCTCAGAACTCCTCCTCCCTCCTCAGAATTCTTCCTGCCTCCTCAGAACTCCTCCCACCTCCTCAGAACTCCTCCTGCCTCCTCAGAATTCCTCCTGCCTCCTCAGAACTCCTCCCACCTCCTCAGAATTCCTCCTCTCTCCTCAGAACTCCTCCTCCTTCCTCAGAATTCCTTCTCCCTCCTCAGAACTCCTCCCCCCTCCTCAGAATTCCATCTCCCTCCTCAGAACTCCTCCCCCCTCCTCAGAATTCCTTCTCCTTCCTCAGAACTCCTCCCACCTCCTCAGAACTCCTCCCCCTCCTCAGAATTCCTCCCACCTCCTCAGAATTCTTCCTCCCTCCTCAGAACTATTCCCACCTCCTCAGAATTCCTTCTCCCTCCTCAGAACTCCTCCCGCCTCCTCAGAACTCCCCCCCCCTCGGAACTCCTCCTACCTCAGGATTCCTTCTCAGGATTCCTCCTCCCTCCTCACAACTCCTGCCTCCTCAGGATTCCTCCTCCCTCATCAGAACTCCTGCCTCCTCAGGATTTTTCCTCCCTCCTCACAACTCCTGCCTCCTCAGGATTCCTCCTCCCTCCTCAGAACTCCTGCCTCCTCAGGATTCCTCCTCCCTCCTCAGAACTCCTCCCACCTCCTCAGGATTCCTCCTCCCTCCTCAGAAATCCTCCCACCTCCTCAGAATTCCTCCCACCTCCTCAGAATTCCTCCTCCCTCCTCAGAACTCTTCCCACCTCCTCAGAATTCCTCCTCCCTCCTCAGAACTCCTCCTCCTTCCTCAGAACTCCTCCTCCATCCTCAGAACTCCTCCTCCATCCTCAGAACTCCTCCTCCATCCTCAGAACTCCTCCCACCTCAGTATTCCTCCTCCCTCCTCAGAACTCCTCCTCCTTCCTCAGAACTCCTCCCGCCTCCTCAGAATTCCTCCTTCCTCCTCAGAACTCCTTTCACTTCCTCAGAATTCCTCCTGGCTCCTCAGGATTCCTCTTCAGAGCTCCTCCCACCTCCTCAGAACTCCTCCTGCCTTGTCAGAACTCCTTTCACCTTCTCACAATTTCTCCCACCTCTTCAGAACTCCCGCTCCTCACACCTCTCCCACCCCCTCAGAACTCCTCCCCACGTCTTCAGAACCTCTCCCCACCTCCCCCAAACCCCTCCTGCCTTCTCAGAACCCCTCTCCACTTCCCCAAAACTCCTCCCACCTCCTCAGAACTCCTCCCTAAATGACTCAGTACAAAGTCCTCCTCCACCCCTGGGCTGCTACTGAGAAGCCTTTTGTGATTAACTTGCCCTCTTTATGCAAGAGACTTTCCAAAGGGCGAATCATTTCTGCTCTCAGAGGACAATGCCAGAGTGTTCTGAGTTCTTGGCCTTTCACAAGGATCTGGGATGAAAAGAGGTTGGTGTAGTGGAGAGAACATCAGCGTGGGAACCATGAGCTCTACCATGGACAAGCTGTATGTCTGGGCCAGTTATTTAACCTGAGTCTTGTCTTCCCCATCCATGAAATCAGTGTGTACGTGTCGAGTAATAATTCTCCTTCATAGAGGAGCTGTGAGGACTAGTGATAACTAATGTAAAGTATGTCACCATGTTTGGACATAATAAAACTCAGTAAACACTGGCTTCCCTCTTCCATATTCCCTTTTGAGAGATTCAGGTCTGGCCCAAACAAGCAAACTTGAGGTTGGTGAGGAAGAGTGGGCTTTCCACCCGCTCCGAGTCAGGTGCCTGGCCTGCTCCAACTATGTTTTCCATCCTGCATAAGCGCCACCCACACCTGGAGCAGTGTCTCCACCCCTGCCGAGATTCTAGGGCCTCTTCAGGGGTTTCCTGCTTGGGCTTTTTTCTGCTTTTTTGAAAGGAAAAGAACTTCCTCCAGTGAATCCATTTCCATTCACTGGATCTGAGCTTTACAGACTAACATGAATGCATTTAAGCCTTGCAGAGATATTGCTGTCTTTCATAAAGATGGGGTGACGCATTCAAAACAAACACCTGTTACCTCCCCGTTTGTAATAGTTATGGATGACACATGCAGGCATCATTAGACAAAGGTAACCCAGCGGGATCGACAACGAAAGGGTAGATCAGAGCAGAATTGAAGCTGACCCGAAATCGGAAACTCAAAGCTGATACTGTGTGTGTATGTTGTCGTTCCAGTGCCTCATGGCGTGGGAGTCGATTATTCCACTTCTGCAGGAGAAACAAGAGGCCAAGTAAAGTTCTTTCTTGGGACGGAGACTCTTCTACCTACACAGGGCCTGGCACCCTATACCGGAATGTCCCTGCAGTGCCAGAGACGCAGTGCTGGGAAAACAACCACAGAAACATCTCTCCTTTGTGTATTTTTCCCTCCCCCACCTTTCACCCCACAGTGGTTTTCAATTAGTATTTATTCCATGGTGGAGTCTGTGAGGCTAGAATATCTCTCAGCAAGAGCAGCATACCTCCATGTTATGAAGGCATCTGTTCAGTGAAGCACTACGGAAATTTGAAACCAAGGGACAAGACAACCTGCAGCTGACGCTCTGACATTTCATGACAGTTTCCTCTTTAGGGACAGCTGAGTTGCCAGTTGTGGGAGAGAACCCGGGGCCTGCTTTTCAAGGATGAGGAGGAGGCAGGAACAGAAGGCAGCTGCTGCTTTCTGTGGAAACCTGGCCCCTCTGGAATTGGCCTCTGTGGGCATTGACTCGTCTTGGCCTAGGAGGCATTGGTGCCTCCCTGGCAAGTCCTTAACGTACAGTACCTGTAGCTGTGAGTGTGGCCCGCTGCCTGCTTGTGATGAGTGATACCGTCTTACTGTTTCTGTTTCACATAGGGACATTTAAATCAATGTCAATGTGCGTCCATGCTTGAGTGAGCAAGCCAGCGTCCTTGTCCTCCTGCAATGCCTTTGGGAAGCTCAGGGGAATGCTCCCCAAGCTTGTTTCTGACACTAGAATGCAACAGATTGGAAACTTTTTGTGTAAAATGAAAAAAACAAAGTGCTGTTTTTTTTTTTTTTTCTGTGAAGGTCTTCAGTGTTTTGCTTGTTCACTGTCATCAGAGCAGGGATTAGACCTGTTAGGGAATATCTATTGTCTTGAAGTCAGAGTAGCTCCCCATTGTTGAGATCAGTGGGCATATACCAAGCTCCACCCCCAGTGTCAGCTTTGTGCAATTTGCCTTTACCTCACCAAAAATACCTACTTTAATATTTCCTCCTGTGTCCTCTGAATGTCTGGGCAAGCTTTTGGTGAGAGGGCTGGTGTGTCATGTTGTTATGATACAGTCGAAATTTGTCAATGCAGTGTGAATGTTCTACATAAAGTGCTTTAACCCTTAACATTTCCTGGTCAGGAAGGAAAATCAGTACCTGGACGGGCCTCGAAAATGACAAATGCAACAGCGAGCCCTTTGTGTCCAGCTAAGCTAAAGTCTCCTCAGTGTGCAGCCAGATTCCTGGGGACTGCTGAGTGTGGTTACAGGCTGCATTTCAGACAATGACCAGGTTTACTTTTCAGATCACAAAGCAAACAGTCACCAAGGATCTGTCTTCCAACTCTTTTTTTTTTCTGCTGAAATGAAGCTACATGTCATGTTTGTGTTCTTTCATCTGTGGCTCATCCCTGTAAAACTACGAATCTGAGCCTCAAATAAGCAGTAGTTTTTTTGTTGTTTATTTTTGATGAAACAGCTGTGTTAAGGCGCTGCTTCAGATGCAAGTTCACCTGGAAATACTGGTCAGTGGGCAGCACGTCAAGGTCACTTAAGCCCACTTTTAACTGCAGGTCATCCTCGCATCGGCCAAGGCTGTGGTGCTGTTGATGCCGCAGTTGGACAGCATAGGATGGCTTGGTTCTGTTTCATTGTGTTTGACAATGTTGCAGTTTAAATGATAATGTTTAAATCAATTGGTACTTGCCTGTAGTGTTAAACCCTATTTGTGCCATTCTCAAGTCCTTTGATGTGAATTTTCAGTTTGGTACAGTTAGAAATGACTCATTGATGCGGACAGGTAAGAACAACCCATGTACCCCCGAGTGATTGCGTGCTTTATTCTACCTCTAAGCCATCGTGTTGGCGTGGGTATGGACGCCTGGGTCTGACCTGACACTGTGCTGGGAGAATCAGGATGTGTGTCTAATGGCGAGCTGACAGCCCTCTGTTGATATTTGGCAGAAGACACCAGACCAGCCCAGCAGCAAATGCTCATCTTTGGGAACATAGGAAGCTTTACCTTGGGGAAGGTATGCTTTACAAATGTCCAGTGTAATGAATGTTTGGAAAAAACTGGAGTTACAGGAAAATGAAATCTGACTATCTGCTAGTTGCCAAAACCCAGAAACATTCCTGTGTAATGGTTAGTTGGGAAAGAAGGCAGCACTTGAAAAAATTTACCAGGTTCCTCACTGGGAGATGTGGGAAGGGGCGTGGGATGCACGCGGTCACTCCCTCTCCTAGTGAGAGGCAGATGGCTGGCTCTGAAGGGAGGCAGGCACCGTGGGATTTGGGCTTGCTCTGCTTGGTCCCCATGTGATGCCCTGTGCTGTAAGATATCAGAAAGACCTGGAACAAGGCAAACTTTATGTCCTCCTGGCATGTTATTGATAACAGAGCCAGGAAGTCCAGTGTACATTACAGATTTTCTGGGAGAAATAGTCCTTCCAGAGAAAGGATTCCTTCCCAGCCTCCAGGCTGGTGTCTCATGAGGTGAGGAGGCTGGCCCAGAAGGAAGGGGACGTTAGGTGGTGAAGCAGGCTCCCCTGGGCCTCTGAGGGCCAGCAGTCCCAACCATTTGCCTCTTCGTTTTGACCAAGCACAAAAGAGATATTCCCTAGAAGTGTCACACAGAGGCTTCTGTGCCAAAGACTGCCTTGTAGAGGTCTCATCACCTCACACTTCTTGACTTCACAAAATTGTGGCCCTGAGATCAGTACTCCTCTCTTAAGTATTTATTATTATTATTATTATTTACTTTACCTCAAGCAGACAGACATAGGTTTTGAGGCTTGAATACATGGCAGTGGAATACAAGGCCCTCCCTAGCAGCCACCCCAGGCCTGGAAAGTGGGAGATTTCATTCGCCCGGGTTAAAAATCCAGAGGAAGACAGAAGAGAGGAGTCCTAGGAACTGAGCAGATTTTAGAGACGCAAATGATGTTTAAGAGAGCCTTGTGATTTGTAGCAAGCATGGGCACTGCTTTTTCTTACTAATGTGGTAGATCTACACGAACATTCTAGGCTGTTCTGCTCAGAGCGAGGAACCACTGCTCCTCAATGGGGAGGGAACATACCACCCAGCCAGGCTTAGCGTTGGGTTTTATCCTTTAATAAAAGTTTTATAATGATTCCTGTTCACCTTAAAGTGTGATTATGGAGATGATTGGCTCCATATTTCACCACGTCATTCCTTCAACTCACCAGACACCTTTCTTTAGTTGAAATAAACCGACATGACCTGGAGATCATGGTGACTGTAAGCTAAGTCTGTTTTCATGCCAGATTTCAGCCCCACCCAGAGTGTGTTCTAGATGTTGTTGATTTGAATGGTTTTCCCAGTTCACTCCACATGGGGAAGTTGAATGAATGCACACCTGCTGCTCACTTCGTGTGAGGCTGCCTTTTGTGATCAAATAACAGGAAGTTCTGCTTTAGAGGAGGGCACGATGACCATGTGGCAGTCTGCAAGTGGAATTTTGGGATGGCAGCCCGAGGAACATCCAGAGTTACTGTGTGACTTGGTCCTGCCATTGTTAGCTTTGAAATCACAGGCATTGGGCTCTGTTTTGACACCATTCATTGGACTGCGGGACAGTCATTCTTTACGTTCTCTCTTGAGCTGGTGAGAGAGGAGGAAGAGGGAAGTCAAGAGCAACCTCCAAGGCCTGTGTCAGCCTCTTCTCCTTGGGTCTTGGGGTGGGTTAGAACTGGGTTCCAGTCTGGCCAGATGGGTTGCTGGCTGCACTGAGGGTGATTCTTCTCAGAAGATGGGCTGCCTGTGGTCAGGACAGGGCACACCAGTCTGGACTCCACCTTCCCAGACACCTACTTTAAGGACCTGTGGAAACTGGGTGATCCAATTATAGGGCTGGGGCAACCCTGCTTTGGCCACCCTCATTTACAAACTTAGGTTGGGAGTTTGGGTTTCCTGTCTCACTTCCAAAAGCCTTCAAGATGGCAGCAGATGGACACACCCTCTCATTTCTTGTGTCTTGTCTGTCAGATGGCAGGAGGCCTGTATCAGTAAATTTGAGGAAAATGTTCTCTCCTGGGCCAGCCTCACAGCTTGCGTTGGGTGTGTTGGAATTGTTCTCTTCGGCCTTGTTCTGCCTTGTGATCTTTTCAATTCAGTGAATAAACCAGGAATCCATTTTTTCACCAACCCACCCTGTAGATTGTCAGCTTTTTGTTTGAGAGATGCCTGGTCTCACAGTTACATGTATCAGAGTGTGTGTAAGTTGTCTGTGTTAGAAAGGTTGGGGTGGGGGCTTTGTTGCAGGGGATTAGACTGTTCTTTCTTCATCATAATTTGAGATACATCCTGAATATGACTGTCTAACCCTTTCTGTGTGGCGGAAAAATATGTTTTCCAGGTAGTTTTTACTACTACAGAGAGTCTGTAAATAAGTGCTTTAAAAAAATAACAAACCAATAAGATATTTGTCTCCTATATAAACATTCTGTGTATTTAGCACTTGAAAATCAACAAATCCAGAATTTAAAAAAATGCCACAGACTTTTCAAAGCCCAACTCTACTTTTTTGAGAATTTGTCCGTACTTACTAATATGCCTTATTCTTCTTCACCTAGTGTTTTAAAAGTCCTGGGTAGAAAGAGTTTTAGAAATGTAATCAGTTGTTCAGCTTCAATAATATAGAGATCTAACATAGTCAGTCCTCAGGCCCCCTAAAGAAACAAGCAAGAAAGTGAGGGCCATCACTAGGGTTGGCTTTGGGGAGGGGAAAACTAAGGACTGCTTTTGCCAAATAATATTTTTGATAATGTAAGGAAACACAGGGACCACAAAACCTTTTTTTTTTTTTTAAGTGTGAAAGATTAGTGCCTTTTGGCATACTTTTGATTTTAGAGGATATAGTATCGGCATTGACAAATCACGTAGAAACAAAGAATGCTATAGATGACAACAGTATTAAATGTTACTCCTGATTCTGCAGAACAGCTTTTGAAGATACTGTGGGGTATCTTCAAGCCTCAGAGCAGCTTGTTTCAGATAGAAATTCTCTATGGGTTGAAATGCCAAAAACAGAAAACATGATGTTGACTCATGTAATTTAGTCCATTTTAGCAGAGCCTTTAGTGTTAACACCAGTGGCGAGGAGCATTGCATATTCTCTGTCAGCAGCAGCACTCCCACACCAGGTGGTTCTGGGCTCTCTGTAGGCTGGTCCTAGTAGGTGACACCCAGCAACACCCCTGTTGGACAGGATTGATTGTTCACAGTCTTAGACCAACACTTCAGTCAGAAATGTTACTGGGAGGAGGAAAGGAAAATCACTTTTTTTCCTCCATGTGGAAGTGAGGAGAGAGGAAAGTGGATTGCAAACCAAAATGTGAGTCAGTGTGATGAAGCAGTGGCTCTGTCATCTCGGCCTTTATCCAATAACAAACCAGCATCTCTTAAAGGCGCTTTTGGCCTAGACACCCCTGAGGTTTGGGTCCTGTCTGGTGGATTCCCTGTCCGTTGTATTTCTGTGTGCCTGTTCCCTTCATTGCTGTGAGTTGGGAGTGCATTGAGAGATGATGTCCATCTGATATATTCCTGTGAAATAAACTGCCAGCAAACTTTCTAACTTGTATTTTAACTGTTAAAGAAGAGATTAAAAACTTCGGCTTTGGACATGTCCACATTATGGACTGTCATTTCTTATTTTTACAAGTCATTCTTTACGTTTAAAATTTTAAAATAAAAACCTTCTGAGGTATTGATGTAGTCCACCGTGTAAATGTTACCTTCTCTCCATGCTGCCATTATGCCAAAACAAAAGCTGTGAAAAAAAAAGTGCTTGAGAGAGTGTGTTGATAAGAAAGTGATTTATTTACAGATGGAAGTCTTTGTTTCATGAAGCTACCAAACTTTAAAAAGAATGTCACCCTTTTTTTTGTTTGTTATGGAAACCAGAGATTGTAAAATGGAAAAAGAATCGTTTTTTTGTTGACGTTTTGATGCTGGCACGAGGTTTTTGTCCACTTTTTTCATATATCTGTGTATTAAAAAATTGTTGTTTACTATGGAATTAGTATTACATTTTGAGGTAAACAAAAGAATTTGTATTGCTTGATAAATATTAGCTTGTAAATTTAAAGTTTCTTTACTTCAATTAACTTAAAGGACCAATAAACCCATAAAAGATGCTTTCTTTATCTGGAGTCATGTCCTCATTTGTACCTTTTTGTAAGGCAGAAAAACATGTGTGCCTATTTTTCTGTTTTCTTATTTTCTCTTTACAAGTTTTCAGTTTGCCTGTAAGAATCAAGACATACAGAGCGACAGGAAAAAATATATATAATTGAACTATTTTTATTCTTCTTCACTTCTTTATAGGCCCAGTTTACCCTCAATTTACCCTCTTCTACATCTTCCACATCTGCACCAATCTGGGGAGATGAAGAAACTTCCTAGTGTAGTAGCCATCGTGACTGGCAGGCAGGCCGACAGCCAGCTGAGGTATTTACTACATGAAAGATTTCCTGTGTTATCCCATAGCAAAGCACAACATTATATTCTGCGTCAGGGCCAGTTGACCTGATGATGGTAATGCATTGAACTTGAGTATATTTAAAATAGTGCTCAACTTGACTTACTTTAAGACTGCAGTCATACAAAATAAGGCAGCAAGCTGAATAAGACGTGGATCATGGATCAAATCTCAGCTTTTCCACTTACTAGCTATGTGGCTTTAGGCAAGTCACACTTGGCTGAATATTTAGTATTACGATCTTTGAGATGAAAACAAGACTTCCACATGTGGTTGTCGATAGGACTAGCAATATGGTATACAAAGCACTTAAATGTCAGGCAGGTTCTCACTGTGATAGCCCCTTTCTAAAGACTTCCTAATTTAAATATTAAGGCTATTAGGATATTATCCTTAAGGATATGGCCAATTTAAATATTAAGGATAACAATCCATCATGTATGCTTTGCCAGTTTTTTTGTTTAACAGGATATTCTTTTATTTTTCTTTTGCTTTGTCACCCAGGCTGAAGTGCAGTGGCATGATCTCAGCTCACTGCAACCTCTGCCTCCCAGGCCCAAGCAGTCCCCCCGCCTCAGTCTCCCGAGTAGCTGGTGCTACAGGTGCGTGCCACCATGCCCGGCTAATTTTTTTATTTTTCGCAGAGACGGGGTTTTGCCATGTTGCCCAGGCTGGTATTGAACTCCTGAGCTCAAGCAATTCGCTTGCCTTGGCCTCTCAAAGTGCTGGGATTACAGGCATAAGCCACTGTGCCTGGCCCTGTTTTCTTTTTAACAAGATGTTGGAAATAAAATACTGAAGGACGGTCTCAGATTGAAGGCCTGAAGAATGGGGAGGAATAAATTCCAAAAGCCATGGCAAGAAGTGATAAAGGGAGGTGAAAATAGCCGATTTAAGAGATTCTTGGGGGGAGGAGAATGGACCGGAGATGACTGGAAGATTGCCAGCCTGGGATTTGGAGGTGATGCCATTAGCTAAAATTAGGAGAGAAAGACGGAATATGGAGGCTGGGTGCGGTGGCTCATTCCTGTAATCCCAGCACTTTGGGAGGCCACAGCGGGAGATCACTTGAGCCCAAGAGTTAAAGACCAGCCTGAGCAACGTAGACCCCGTCTCTACAAAAATTAAAAATCAAAAAAGATGGAATGAGCTTAGGTGGTGGGGTGTGAGAAGGAGAACTTGGTTTCGCTTTAGGTTTGAGGAAATCCAGGTGGAGATGTTGACTTGGCTGTTGGAAATGAAGTTCTGGAGTCCATGGGGGTGGACTAGATTGCATGGGAAGAGAACCAAGGACAGGACCTTGGAGGCCTCAAGAATTAAGAATACAGGCAGGGTGCAATGGCTCATACCTGTAATCCCAGCACTTTGGGAGGTCGAGGCAGGTGGATCATTTGAAGCCAGGAGTTCGAGACCAGCCTAGCCAACATGGCGAAACCTGTCTCTATCAAAAATACAAAAATTAGCCAGACATGGTGGTGCGTGCTTGTATTCCCAGCTGCTCAGGTGGCTGAGGCAGGAGAATTGCTTGAACTCTGGAGGTGGAGGTTGCAGTGAGCTGAGATTGCACCACTGCACTACAGCCTGGGCAAAAGAGTAAGACTGTCAAAAAAAAAAAAAAAAAAAAAAAAAAAAAAAAAAAGGATGCAGGGAGACAAGGAGGACTCAGGGAAAATTCTTGAGAAAAAATCGGGCCCCATAGGTGAGAATGGTGATTCTTAAATGAGGGCTTGTGAGACACCAATTGTTGAGCCCCAGTCCTAGAGTTTGACTTGGGTGAGATCCCAGAATTTTCATTTCTAACCGGTTCCCAGGTGATGCTGCTGCTGCTGGCCCAAGAACCCCTGGGTTAGAATATCTGTTAGAAGAAATGGTGACCCTGGAAAAGCTGACAAGGTTTGAAACTCCTACCCTGGTGACAGCTGGAGTTGAAAAGGAGCCAATACTTGGGCTTTGAGAGCTCAGCTCAGGTTAAAAAACACAAGTTTATATAGCAGGGTCAATGTGGACAAGGAATGACATTTCTCTAAACAGTAAGAAGCTTTTCAGGAGTAGGAACGATTAGATTCATTCAGGCTGAGGAGCTGGTCAAGAGGCTGGACCAGAAGGTAAGGAGTTGGGGAATGAGCATATTGATGAATAAGGGTGGAGAGGTTGAACATGATCTTGACCTCATCTTTCCCATCCTATCTGCTCTGCTCATGCTGCCAGACTCTTGGGGGTGGGGGGGTGCTACCTTTTTCCCAGTGGCCTGAGCCCCAAATCTGAGTCATTCTGGCCTCCATCTACCTCACCCTCTACCATCCATCTATTAACCAACTCCTGTAGCCTCTAACTCCCAAATATTTTTCCATATCCATCTACTTTTCTCCATGCTTGTAGCTTCCTACCCTACGTCTGCTATTATTTTTTTACTTTAATTTTTTTTTTTAAGAGGCAATCTTGCTCTCTCACCCAGGCAGGGGTATAGTGGCCCAGTCATAGCTCACTGCAGCCTTGAACTCGGGCTCAAGCGATCCTGTCGTTTTAGCCTCCTGAGTAGCTGGGATTATAGGTGCACACCACCATACCCAGGTAATTTTAATTTTTTTTGTAGAGATGGTGGTCTCGCTATTTGCTCAGGCTAGTGCTGGATTCCTGGCCTCAAGTGATCTTCCCAGCTTGGCCTCCCAGAGTGCTGGGATTATAGGCCTGAGCCACCAAGGCTGGCCAGTCAGTCTGCCATTATCCTTCACCTGGTTTACTGCAAGGGCTTCGCAGCTCATCTCCTTTCTTCAAGCTTGCTCACTCCTTCCACCAATTCATTGTCCTCAGTGTTGCCAGGGAGCTGTTTCTAAGATGCAAATTTAAGCACTCTGTGTTCCTGCTTAACACCTTCCAACAGCTATCCCCATTTACTCTGAAGAGAAACATCTTTTTCTTTTGAAAGGATATTTTATGTTATTCCTCCTTACCACCCCAGTCTCATCTTACTGTCCTCCGTAATACTTGTCCTTCCGTCTGCTGCCTTCACACTGAATTCCTAAACCTTTGATATATTTTCACCTTCAGGCCTTCCAGCATGGTGTTCCTTCTGCCTGGAATGTCCCCCAACATCTGGCCTTAGTAACTGCTACTTACCCTTCCAGCCTTGTCATAGAAGTCATTTCTGGGATGCCCTTCCTGCTCTCCCAAATCTGGATTCCATGCTCCCTTATATTAGTGAGGTTGGAGAGGTTGAACGTGATCTTGAACTTCTTGAACTCATCTTTCCCATCCCATCTGCTCTGCTCATGTTGCCTGACTCAGTGCAAGGGTGCTGGCTCCTTCCCAGTGGAAGGAGACATCCCTATCTGCTGTTCTGTCTGCTTCACCTGATAGTACACTGTGCTAGGGCAGACACAGTCACGTGCTATTCTTTCTGTATCTCAGCACCTAGCATGGGACCTGGACCTTATTAGATGTGTCGTAGAGTTTTGTTCATTCCCTGCAAGAGGATTAGAGATACAAACTCTCAGAGCCCAAATACCTTGAATGTATTCTGCAGCCGTGTATTTTATCCTGTATAAGAACATCAAGTCTGTAGTCACAGACAGAATCTGACCTGGGAAAGAACGATTCACACACTCATACAATGAATGTTGATTTTATTAGGTGAGTCTGCTTTTATAAATCCAAGTAAACGAGGTTATAAAAATGACTACCTCAAATAAAATAGCTCTTAATGTACCTCCTCTTCCTTCACACCACCCACTTTGGGAAGCACTGTTGACTGGAAGTACTCAATTGAACATCCCATTGAAGAAAGCCTTGTGACATTTGCTTCTTAAAAGCAACAGTAGTAACAAAACTACCCAGAAGACAAGGGCCTGAGCTCCATCCCCCTCCTGAGTGTTTGTAGGTAAGGAAGACTCAGGAAAGAAAGCTGACTTTTTTCAAGGTTTTATTTTAATTTAAAAGACATTGTTCGTGCAAAACTGTTGGTAGTTCTTACAAAACATCCCTTCCACATTCCCCTCAGGCTGTGATAATGCACGCTTTGAGTTCTCCCATGGGACTTTCAGCACAGCACCCAGGTGACTAGTTAGCTATACTTTGGAGCCCTCAAGACAGTCCCTTGAAGAAAAGGGGCAGGCTCGCTGTAGCTGGAGTCTGAAGCCCCTCACAGGGCCTGGGACTGCTGTGTGCAGCCTGCCTGTAACCCTTAAGGTCATGCTCTGCTGTCACAGAACCCAGTGTCTGCCTAATAGGGGTGTCTTAAAGCTGAGAACATTTTTCCATCACCAGGAAAGTGCTTTTCCCCATCCACCAGGGATCCCTGAGCCAGAGCAGGTCATTCTGAGGCCAACTCTGGCTGGAACACAGGTTTCTTAAGCAGTGGGTTGCTTTGGTCACCAGTTCCCTGGTCCCTTCTTTTGTCTTCTGGGGGCCTGGCCATGGCTGATGTTTTCAGTTCCTGCAGGTAAGCATCTTCATTTCTCTATGATGTCTCCATATGGTGACAATGGGACTTGTTTATAGGCCACGATGCTGTAAGAATTGACCATAGAGAGTTACAAGAGAACAGCTGGAATGGGGTAAAGGTGAAACTGCCCTCACAGGGTTAATGATAATTACAAGCCAGGCTTTAGGCAAAATCATAGGTAGGCATTGACCAAGGTGTGCTGGTGCACTGTGACCCATCTCCCTGCAGCTGCTAGCTAAAAGGAGCATGTTGACCATTTGCTTCCCCATTGTTCCTTTAGATAGAATCTCTGGGGGCCAGGCATGGTGGCTCATGCCTGTAATCCCAACAGTTTGGGAGGTTGAGGCAGGTGGATCACCTGAAGTCAGGAGTTCGAGACCAGCCTGGCCAACCTGGTGAAACCCCAACTCTACTAAAAATACAAAAATTAGCTGGGCATGGTGGCAGGCGCTTGTAATCCCAGCTACTCGGGATGCTCAGGCAGGAAAATCACTTGAACCTGGGAGGCGGAGGTTGCAGTGAGCCAAGATTGCGCCATTGCACTCCAGTCTGGGTGACAGACTGAGACTCTGTCTCAAAAAAAAAAAAAAAAAAAAAAAAGAATCTCTGATACTGGCCCTTTTTACTTAAGAATTGCTTAAGGTGTTTTTCAGATCCTGAATTCCAGCAGAATGGCTAGTGCCAACCAGCCTGAAGACCCTCACCAAGGAACCAACTCAGCACAGGAATGCCGTTTCTTCATCTCCCTGTCCCATGATTTCACCCCTCACTTCTTGACCAATCAGCGATCCCTACACTAGCTCATCACCCATCCAGACCCCTTGGAAGCCCATCCCCAACCTCCCTGGTAGGTGGGTTTAAGGTTTCCCTCCATCTCCTTGTTCAGGTGCTGTATATCGTTAAACACTTTTTTCTGCTGCAACTCCTGCTCTTTCGGAGCCTGTTACTGTGCAATGGGCAATTGAACTTGGTGGTCCTGTAACAAAGGGTGTGCCTTTTCCTCTCCATCCATTAGGCCATCTCTTTATCACTGGTAGACTGAAACTTTTTAATCCATTTATGGCATCAGAATGGAATTTATGGCACTGAGTGGGGAGAGATTGTCTGAAGGAACTTCTCTTACTCCAGGTTCATTCCAGTCTTGCAAGTACTGAACTTCTCCATTTCCCATAACATCATGAGCCCTTTGCATCCACATTTTCTTTTTCCTGGAATCTCTTTCCATCTCACTTCTGCCTGAGGATGAACTCCCATCTATATCTCAAGATCAAGATTAAGCCTTTGCTAATTGCAAGCAGAATTAGCTGCCTCATCGTCTGCCTTTCCATAGGTCCTTTATCCATTACATTGTTTAAAATTATCTTAATAAATGGATGCGCAGCAATTAGGTCTGAACTGAAGTCCTGGATCAGTGTGACTTAGGCATGTCCTTCAACCTCTGGCACCCTGGGCTTTCTCATCTGCTGGAGCTCCAGAATCCTCAGGTTCTAAGCTACAGCGCAGCACTTCTTGATGGATGAACAACACCTGGAGTTGCTAAAATGGGTTGTGCGCTTAGATCCAAGCCTTTTAAGGGAAACTTTGTAGACACTTCCCAACGCTCAGATTTCCCGCCTTCTATGAGTGCTAGTGCACTACTTGGAGGGGCACTGACTGTACTTAAGACTCATTGTATTACAGGGCTGGCAAGTGGAGAGTGAAGACTTGGAAGCAGCCAGCACAGGGCCACATGATCCTTGACCCCTGCTGTGGACCACTACAGCACAGCCACAAGGCGATGGCCAGCATCTGACTTCATGGGCAGCCCCAGGCAGCTCTGGGGTGTGGGCGGTCAGCAGTGCTGACTTATTAGTCAGCGTAAGTCAGCGCTGAGAAATGCTACACCCTCTGACAGGGCATGCATTCATTAAACGAATTCTTTTTGACGCTGCTTATATGCTAGGATCTGTGCTGAACACAGAAGATACAGGGAGAGCCAAATAGCCATGGTCTCTACCCTCAGGGAGCCTTCAGTCTAGTGGGCAAGTGTAATTAAACAGCTAATCATGAAATCATCATCACTGCATTCTACCAAGGAGAATATAGGAAGCTCTGGGAGCATGTAATAGAAGGATCTAATTTAGATTGAGAAGGGTTAGGAAAATTCTCTTTGAGAAAATGGTGTTTCAGTTAAGACCACAACTAGTTGGGTGGGAAAAAGTTGTGGATGGAGAAGGGAGAAGAGTGGGAGGGGAGGTGACTGTGGCTGAGTGTTGGGGAGGGTGGTCAATGGCAGGAATAGGAGGTGAGAGAGGGTGGCCAGGCCAGCTTATGCAGGGCTTTGTTGCCCATAGTAAGACATTCATTTTTTGTTGTTGTTGTTTTTGTTTCTTTTTTGAGACAGAGTCTTGCTCTGTCACCCAGGCTGAAGCACAGTGTCATGATCTTTGCTCATTGCAGCCTCAACCTCCTGGGCTCAAGCAATCCTCGCACATCAGCCTCCCAACTAGCTGGGACTACAGGCATGCACCACAATGCCTAGCTGATTTATTAATTTTTTGTAGAGTTGGGGTCTCACTATATTGCCCAGGCTGGTCTCAAGCTTCTAAGCTCAAGCAATTCCCCCACCTCAGCCTCCCAAAGTGCTGGGATTACAGGTGTGAGCCACTGCACCCAGCCAAACATTTGGGTTTTATCCTAAGAGCAATGAAAGCCAAGTGCAGGGCTTTGAGCAGGTGAGGACATGACCTGATTCACACTTTAAGGACCTTGCTCTGGCCACCTGCTGGAGAGAGGATGGGAGTGGAGAACAAGAGTGGCTGTATGGAGAATGGTTCAGAGGCTAACTCAGTCATCCAGGTGCTTTGGTTTAGGGGGTAGCAGTAGAGATAAAAAGAAAAGCATAAGTTTGAGACATATTTTGGAGGTAGAATCAATGTATTAGGCCTGATTGATTGGAGGTGGGGGGAGATGAAGGACAGGTTTCTACCCTCGGTGGGTGGTGCCGCCATTTAATGAGATCATGAGATTGGAAAGACGGGAGTGTTAGCAGGCTTAGGAGGGTATCAAGAACCCTATTTTGGAAGTTTAAATGGTAATGTGAACCTTTGGAAGTACTTTAGGTTGCTTAGAAAATGTAAAGTGAGAAGACAGCCCAGAACAGAACCCCAAACAATTCCTACATGGGAGGTTTGTAGAGAAGAAGCTATCAGATAAATGGGAGAAAAGCCAGAAGAATGAGGTGTTTTGAAAGCCATGTGACAAATATCTCCTGAGGAAAGAGTGATCAACAGCATTAGATGTCGCCAAGAAATCATACGAGATGAAGGTGGCAGCAGGTCAACGGATGCAGCTAATAAGTCATTAGTGGCTTTAGTGAGAGCAGCTCTGGTGGAGTTGAGCAGGGGGAATCAATTGAGTCAGACTGGAGTGAGTAGAAAGTGAATGGGAGTGGGGGAGTGAGACAGCACGTGCAGACCCGCCTTGGGATAACTTGACTATGAAGAGAAGGAGAGACGGGGGAAGAGCATATGTCAGCTCTGGTAGAAGAATTCAGGAGAGAATGAAGCAGTGGAATGAGCTTTCTCAGGAGGTAGGAGAGGCCGCACCCAGATACCAGGTACAATGCATGTAGTGGATGGGAGAGACGGTCTGGCTTCCTTCAAATCCTGTCTCTGCCACTTCCTAGCTGTGTACCCTTTGGCAAGTTATTTAATACCTTGGAGGCTGTTTCCTTACCTGCAAAATAGGGATAATAATATTAATTACCATAAAGGATTGTTTGGGAAGATTAGTTTAAAAATATGAAATAAAGTAGTGCCTGGCACGTAGGGCTGTTTAAGAGTTTGCTGTTATTATCATTAAAAAAAGAAGATGGATGCAAATGAACATAGGGCTGTGGATTGGAGAAGACAGGGAGATTCTGTTGGGATAGCTTGGCTTCTCTTTTCTTTTTTTTTCTTTTTTCTTTTTTTTTTTTTTTTTTTTTGAGATGGAGTCTAGCTCAGCTCACTGCAACTACCGCCTCCTGGGTTCAAGCGATTCTCCTGCCTCAGCCTCCCGAATAACTGGGACTGCAGGTGCATGTTGCCAAGCCAGGCTAATTTTTGTATTTTATTGGAGACGTGGTTTCACTATGTTGGCCAGGCTGGTCTCAAACTCCTGACCTTATGATCCATCCACCTTGGCCTCCCAAAGTGCTGGGATTACAGGCATGAGCCATCGTGCCCAGCCTGGCTTCTGTTTATGAAGAATGAGGCATTAGTTAAGTGCATGTATATTGGAGGGCATGAGGGGAGAGGGTTGTAGATAAGCAGAACCTCACAATTATTTCCTCAGCATCTCCCTATTGCATCTAAAGAGCAAACAAGAGAGGACAAGTTCTTACGGTGGCATGAAATCGGCTCACTTTGGTACCAGGAAGAGGTGCAGCCACAGCCCCCTGGGATTGCAAACAGGCTGGGATCTCTCCTGGCATCGAGGAAGGGGATGCCGACTGTGACCCAGTCCAGCCTCTGCCCTCTGAGTCCTCCCCTGCTCTGGCATGCCTGCCTGGGTTTTTATGTCATTGGAATGTAGCTTTTCTTCCTGTGGTTCGAAAGCTTTACTGGTCTTTCCTGTTGCTCTCCTTGAAGATTGATGGTACAGCCTTGGCCCCTCCTAGCTGTGAAACTTTTTCAGGATCTTGTTTCTTTAGTGACTTTGCAGAAAGGAAAGTAATGGAAACACTCCCTTTACACCAGAGATTCTCAATCTTGGTTGTACATTTGAATCACCTGGAGAGCTTTTAAAATTTCCTATGCCCAGGCTGCACCGCAGATTAATTGAGTCAGAATCTCTGGTGGATGGGATCCTGATAGCAGTCAATTTAAAAATCTGGCTTTGTTTGCACGTGTCTCTCTATTGCTAAATGTCTACAACAGAGGGAAACAGTGTGCCTAAGTGCCTCACCTGCATAAGTACTCAATCAATTGCTTACTTATATCTTCCCATTGCTTTCATTTGTCTCTTGATGTCTTTATGACACACATGAACTAGTAAGACTCATTTCCTTTTGTTGATTTTTGGGTTTTGTTTAGGTTAAAGAGACTACATTAACCAACTGCCAATAAAATCGGACTGGATAATTTTCAAGCAGGCAAAAACTACTCATCCTTTACTCATTTGGCCAGAGGCTGGGACTCCTGAGGAGTGTGCACTGCATGGTAGCTAAAATCCAACCCATTCAGCCAGGACTCATACGAAAACAGGAACACACGAAAAGTCCTTAGGGTCGGACAGTTCGAAGACAGAGCTGGCTCAGTTTGTACCTTAGGAATGAGACCTGGTCATGCCTGCTGATCCATACTTTAATGTGTCTCAGCTATTTGGTCTTCCTATCTTATTTTTCTCAATTATGAAATAATGCAAAGAGCCCTAATGATTGACGGCTCCTGTCCTAGGAAGCTCAACTTTCCATTCAGGCCGAGATTTGTAATATGATGTGATGTGAGAATTCCAAAAGAGCTTTATCACTGTCCCCTTGAACCAGCCTTCCTTTATTTTCTACTCTGCTGCCTACTATACCACCATTACTGATCTGTAGAGTCCTCATGTGCTACTAGGCAGGTCCCTTGAAAATGCAAATCTATATCCTGTGGATACATGTATTCTGTGTGTGTATATATATATGTGTGTATATATATATATATTCCTTTCCCATGTGGCAGCAGTGGTAGGAGCATGAGAGAACCTCACTTCAAAGGAAGTGGTAAAAGGGCCTAACAGTCTAAAGAGAACAGTGCTGTTCCATATGGGAACCTCAACCCACATGTGGGTTACTGAATACTTGAAATGTGACGTCCAAATCTAGATGTACTGTAAGTGTAAAATACATACTGGATTTCAAAGAGTTAGTGTAAATAAGAAGTGAAATATCTCATTGACACATTTTGTAAATGGATTAGATGTGGAGATGATATTTTGCATGTCAAATATGTTATTAATATTAAAATTAATTTCACCTGTCACTTTTCTCTTTTTAAAATGTGGCTACTAGAAAATTGAAAATCACACACATGGCTTGCATTTGTGGCTGCTACTGTATTTGTGTGGGACAGGGCTGAAGACAGAACTATTCAGTGCTGTCTTTCCATTTTGTTGATGACCTAGTCTAGTGGTCTCCATAGAGTGCTCTGATTCTACAAATGAGACAATTCCCCCAGAGAAGTCAAGGGAATTGTCCGAGGCCCTGTCTGGAGCTCACACAGTCCAGCGGCCGGGAGATTTCAGCAGCACTGAGCACAGAGCCCCGTGAGGGCACGGGGAAGAAACTGTGCTCTGAAATGAGGCCTGATGACTTTCACCTAAAGGCAGCTGAACAAAAGAGGTCTGATGGTTCATGAAGGTTTCCAATCACAGCCTCTAATTATAAGGAAGTATACGGAACTCATGTAAATAGTCACTATAAAACTGCCAAAGAGTGAGTCAGTGCCTAATGACCCTGTTTCTTACTTGTGATTTTGAGGAATTCTGAAATGGCCAGATTTTTAGTGTTGGGAAACAGGAGGACTTTTTCTTTGTGAGAGAGCCTACTCAGGACCCACTGCATAAATGCTGAAAATAAATAATGCAGTGATGGTGGGCTGGAGAAGGTCCAACATTCCTTGACCTAAGCATCAGGGTCCCAGCCCAAGCAGCAGATGCTGCTCCCATCCTACCTAATTGGAATGATGGCCAGGAAGGAGAGAAAGGAGGAGAGAGCAAAGCAGGAGCCCACAAACATGTCCATGGTGAGCTGGTAGATCTTGTTGTACAAGGTGGATGTCACCACGCCGGTCAGAGCCAAGGACAGCTGCAGTATGACGAACACCTTTCCTGTGGAAGGGACAGAGGTTACTCCGGAGTGCCTTGCTGTCCCTGCCTCACTCCCCATTAGCTGAGTCTCTGGAGAGTTCTTAGGGGACCCTTCCTTCTTACTCTCTCTCTCTCTCTCTCTCTCTTTTTTTAGAGACAGAGTCTCACTCTGTTGCCCAGGCTGGAGTGTAGTGCCACAATCCTGGCTCACTGCAGCCTTAAACTCCTGGGCTCAGGCAATCCTCCTGCCTCAGCCTCCCGAGTAGCTGGGACTACAGGCATGTGCCACCATGCCCTGCTAATTTTTAATTTTTTTTGTTTAGAGATGGGGGTCTCACTGTGTTGTCCAGGCTGGTCTTGAACTCCCAGCCTCATGCGATCCTCTCACCTCGGCCTCCAAAAGCACTGGGATTACAGGAATTGAGCCACTGCACCTGGTGCCTTCTCAGTCTTTGTGTGGCTCAATTCACTAGGAATCCTGCCTCTTATCTAGTTGAATCTTCCCAAGGCCTGTGGACGATAGAATCCTTCTTTGACTGTGGCTTTTCAGTGCCTGACTTTCTAAGTCACTCCTATACCCGTCTCCACTCTCTGTGCCCTGGATGGAAACCAGTGTTTCTCGTGTCTTCAGAGATGCTTCTGGAACTGTCTCAAGTGCCTTCTGCAGGTCTGCGCCTCATGCTTAGCAGCTCTGAAACAGCCCGGGCAGAAGATTCCAGAGAGATTCCGTTCACTACTCACCATAAGAGGAGCCCTTTATGAGTTTGGACATAGCTGATCGGATGGTTGTGACGGGGATGAGAGCAAACAGCATGACGGCTCGAGCTGAAAGAGATCACACAAGAACACTCCTTGCTGTAGCCCAGCCTGGGCCAAGGAGGAAATTAGCAAAAGCCTCTCTTAGAACCCCCATCTCCCCACAATCCGAATGTGGCTTGACCTGGAGGAAGTCATTTCTCTGCTGGCACACTAGCGCCCTCCCTTGACCAGTCTGTGACCCTCTGAGCTCTGATGCTGCTGTATATGCTGCATATCAGTCTGCAAGGTGGCTGGGCACAGTTGACATGGTGACAGATGGTGAAATGTGTCTTTACTGGTGGAGTTGAGTGATTACTAGGGAAGTGGAACTGGTGCCACCAAAGTGACACAAGGCCCCTTTCTTTGTTTCTCCAGGAGAGAAGTGTCTGTCCTTGACATTAATGAACATCTCTGGGAGATAGTCCCGGGAGCTTTGGCAAATTGCCTCCAGCAATGTGTCCCATGAATGCATCCACTGCATAGCTCTCAAGCTCTATTGATTATCCAGATGCAGTGTGTGTGTGTGTGTGTGTGTGTGAGAGAGAGAGAGAGAGAGAGAACGCACAAGAGAGACAGATAGAGACAGAGAGCCAGGCGTGGTGGCTCACGCCTGTAATCCTAGCACTCTGGGAGGCCGAGGCGGGTGGATCATCTGAGGTCAGGAGTTCGAGACCAGCCTGAACAACATGGTGAAACCCTGTCTCTACTAGAAATACAAAATTAGCTGGGTGTGGTGGTGCATGCCTATAATTCCAGCTACTTGGGAGGCTGAGGCAGGGGAATCACTTGAACCCAGGAGGTGGAAGTTGCAGTGAGCCGAGATCGTACCATCGCACTCCAGCCTGGGCAACAAGAGTGAAACTCCGTCTCAAAAACAAAACAAAACAAAACAAAACAAAAACCCAAAGGAGACACAGAGAGAGGTGGTGGGCAAAAGGGGAAGGGGGTACTCTGTCCTATGCTGTTTAATTGAGAAGTGACCAGAGGTTAGCTTGCCATTTTGTTAGGTGTTTCTAAGATGTGTGACCTGCCTGGGCCAAGAGCCAGCCTCAGATAACTGTCTGAAGTTGTTTTTCTGATATGATAGCCACTAGCCCCATATAACTATTTAAATTAAATACAATGACATAAAATTTAAAAATCTGTTCTTTAGTTGCACTAGCTACATTTCAACTGCTCAATAGCCACATGGAGCCAGTGGCTTCTGTATTGGACAGAATGGATAGCAACTATTTCCATCATTCTAGAAAGTTCTATTGGAGCATTCATCTCGAGCTTTCTGCTTATAGTTGTCTGACTTGTGCCCTCAGATGGAAACTTAATGCTGCTTCCTTGGGGAATTTATTACATTGGTTGTGGAAGGCATTTACCGAGTATTTTTATGCATTTTCAAAAAGCCCTTGCTTGACTCCAAATGATTTTAATTAAGGGATCTTTTCAGTAGAATTACTTGAAATTCCACCCCTCCACGTTTTTTTGTTTTTTTGTTTTTTTTGTTTTTTTGTTTTTTTGAGACAGAGTCTTGCTCTATCACCCAGGCTAGAGTGCAGTGGCACAATCTCGGCTCACTACAACCGCTGCCTCTTGGGTTCAAGTGATTCTTGTGCCTCAGCTTCCTGAGTAGCTAGGACTACAGGTGTGCACCACCACACCTGGCTAATTTTTATGCTTTTGGTAGAGATGAGGTTTTGCCATACTGGCCAGGCTGGTCTTGAACTCCTGGCCTCAAGTGATCCTCCCACCTCCCGCCCAAAGTGCTGGGATTACAGGCGAGAGCCTCTGCGCTCAGCCTTTGAAATTCCATCCCTTTAAAATGGCAAGGGGGTGTGGGGGAAGAAACCCAACTCCATCTCCTCTGTTGAAGGCCATCCTGAAGCCTCCCCTACTGACTCCAGGTACCACTGACCACACCTCCTTGACTGCCCAGAACCATGAACACCACTCTGGTAACATTTCATTCTCAATATAGATAATTAATTAACAATACATTACAGATAAACTCAGGGGCATATAATCTTGTGTCCCTTGTGCCTCCTAGGTAGCAGGTTCAATCCCTGGTGCTGAGCTAGGACACCCAGACCATGGCATCCCTGGTGTCAGCCCCATGATGCAGAGGGCCAGCAATGTCCTGCCTCCTCAAGAATGACAGACTCACCAATATAGAACATGTATGTCTCTTTCACAAAAGCCAAGAGGAGGGCTCCTGACCCAAAGGAGACCATCCCAATCATGATCATGGTGGTGTCCCGAAAGCAGCGGGAGAAGACCAGGACACCCAGGAAGCTGGTGATGAAGATGGTGTACCCTGCAGCCATACCATAGCCCACCTGCACTTGGTTCCAACCGAGAGGCTCCCTCAGCACAAAAAGAGGGATCACGTCCACTGTGCCCACCACCGCCAGGTCATATATGATAGCACCCACAAAGAGCAAGGCAATGGTGGTTTTATGGGGTTTTGCTTTTCCAGGAGATGGAGGGTGCCCCACTGCATACTGTTGGTCCAACTGATCCGGATCCAGAGTGCGGTATGTGCCAACCGTGCCAGACACGGTATCCACGGCGGGGAGCTCCTGGCTGGGTTTGGCCACCGACTCAGGGACCTTTAGCACCAAAAGGCTGTAGAGCAGGGCAAACGAGGCACAGCTCACGCTGCAGGCCGTCAGTATCAGGCCCTGCACAGAGTGCCCAGCCATCTGCTTGAAGAGATGCCCGGAAGCCATGCTCCCGCAGAACCCCGCCAAGCCCAGCATCAGGTCAATGAGGATGAGGCGCACAGAGCGGCGGCCCTCGGAGGAGCCCAGCGATCCCAGCGCCATGACCCCGGACCAGAAGGCGGAGAAGCCACCGAATAGCCCGTTCAGCGCCGCCGCCCCGTACAGCACCTCCACTGGCCAGTCCAGCAGCACCTTGAGCAGCAGCCCGAGGCGGGAGAGCAGGAAGCCCAGCAGCGACATGCAGATGGAGATCTTGCGATGGTAGCGGTCGCTGAGCCATCCCAGCCCGTAGGCGGACAGCAGGGGGGACAGGCCCACCACGAGGTTGTAGATGATGTAGAAATTGGAGATGGCTCTCTGCTGTTGGTCCTCTAGAGCCCCCCGGGGCGATGGGCTGGCACTGTGGTTGGAGGAGCCTCCGGTTCCGTAGGACGCCTTCACCACGAGGAGTAGCCCCGCATCGTAGAGGGAGGCAGCCACCTGGGACGAGGCCACCACGGGCTCAACCCAGGTCCTCGGGTGGAAGCGAGGCAGGTGGCCCCTCCGCGGGCAGGTGACCTCGGGGCTCATGTGACCTCTCTGATGGGGGATCGAAGGGCTTTCTGGCTGCAGTGACAAGGATATGCTCCCAAATTCGGCTGCTACGGCTGCTCAGGGTTCAGTCCCGGAGCGCGAGTGTGCTCCGTGCGCCGGGAGCGCGCCGGCCAGTGGCGAGCAGAGCCAGGGCACGCAGCGCCTGTGACAGCAGCCCGCCCAGCAGCCGAGTGACCTCCCGAGTGACTCCTCCTCAGGCCAGAAAAGGCCGCGCTCCACCCCGCCCTCGCCACCTCAGGCGGAGTAGGACTGGCGACAGTCCAGGGAAGCCAGGCGCGGGGGAGCGCACCGCGAGTGCCGGCTCCTGGCGCCAGCACCCCCGGGGCCGACGGGTCACGCTGCTCCTGTGAGCGCGGCCGCCTGACGGGGCCGAATTTCCCCACAGCCAGGCGTGCCGTGCCCGGACCTCCCGCGGATCTCTGGGGACCCCCCACCACCAGGGCAGGGGCTGGAAGGAAGCTCCCCAGGACTGGCTCAGGGAGCGTTTCCAAATTCTCCCATCCCAGGAAGGCAGGTTTGCGCGAGGGGTGGGACGCCTAGGATTCTGCCTAGGATAAGTATTGGGGTTTGAAGTTTTATTTATAGATTTAATGCAACAGGGGCCCATGTGCTATAGGCAGCTGGGTAGCACTTTGAGAGAAGTAGAAACTTGGGAGCCGCCAGGTCCAGGCTCTTCTCCAAGCCAAAGGCCTCTTAGAGAAGAGTCCTGTTTGGTACACCTGCATTGGTGGGCCTAGTGCCTGGGCCTTGTCTAGAAGGCTCCTGCCTCAAACCCCAGGGCCAAGGGAGAGACGGCAAGATCCTGCCAGCCCTAGATGTCCCACTAGATGATAAAACTGGACTCTTGGGCAGGGGCTTGAGCCCACTGGAAGGGGCAGAGTCACCAGGGTCCTCTTCTGAATCAAGTGCCCAGGTCCCTTTCTGCTTGTTAGTAGTCACTCTTCTTCTGTCTGTGGGCTCACTCCCCTGGGCTGGGCTGAGACCTCCACTTCCCAGGTGGCCTCGCTTCTTGTTTAGGTACATACTTCTGCAAAGAAAACCAGGGTGATGGATGATGCAGAGGCCAAAATGTACCACAGAGCATGACCTGTTCCATGGTCAGCCCCAGGGATGGAGACTCAAAGCACACAGCCTTCCTGAACCTCTACCCACAATCCACTATAGCTATGGCAGCATGGATGATCAGGAACCCAAAGACATGAAAGGGAGACGCAGGTATGCAGGGAGAGCTTAAAACGCCACATGGATAATATACTCATGTAGGGAGTAGGGACTGGATTCCAAATGATTTAGTGTATCTATGTGCTCTTTTGGTAGTGTTTAGGTGGGCTATAATCTCCTCCCCTGCCACCCTCAACCTCCAGCATGGCCCAGCCTCCTCGTGTCTAGGCCCAGACGACTCTGCCTTCTGCAAAGAGAAAGACACACCTAGTCTTGCCCTTCAAGATGTGCCCCATGGATCTGGCCCAGCAGCCCATTTCCTTCTTCCTCCCCCTCACCTAGGGTCACCTTGGGAGATACATGTTTCACCCAACCGAAGCCTGGCTCTCCCACTCCATTCTTAATTTTTCCAGAGGCTACAGCAAACAGTCCAAACACCTTGATCCTATGAGGGGTGGAGACTCCAGTGAATGAGTAGGTTATGGGGCCAGGTGGTATTCCACAATCAAATATGGCCATGAGAACAACCTGAACCAGATGGACCACTCTGGCCACTTGATCAAGGAGTCTGTGCATTCTAGGGCTCTAGACTGTAGGGGGTAGCCCTTGTCATCTCTGGGAGGGTCTGTGGTATTTCAGTTCTTCCCATTGTCTTGGGAAACCAGGGACATTGGAAGGGTCTCTGAGAGAGTCACATCAGATCTAGAACAGATCTAGTAGGAGCTGGGTTATTAGGATGCTAGTCAGCCCTAGGAACCCCCAGACTTCTGAGTTCTCTGGCCTGGAAATGAACAAGACTCAGGGTAGTCAGTGTCTCTCCCAGTTTAGGCTACTGTGGGTTGGATTATATTCTCATCATGTCCCCACTTCTTGCTCCATCTCTGAATGCAGGCCCCAGGTGAGCTAGCACCTGGTCATCCTCTGCAGCCCAGGCTACCAGCAAGGAGAGCCCTGACCTTGCCACTTCAAGATAGAATCTAGTCTCCAGTGCAAGGTTGGCTTCATTAAAGTGCAAGTACTAAATCTCTGATGTTTAGATTGATAAAATCACACTATTCCAGAAGAAAGGAACTAAGAAAAAAAACAGTAGCAGCTAATATTTTTGAGCCCTTATTATGTACTAAGCATTTTACGTGAATGAATTTAATCCTCCCAAGAAGTCTGTGAGCTGATCTATCACCCCATTTTTACAGATTGAGATACTGAAACCAGAGAGGTTAAGAAATTTGCACAAGATCACAAGGCCAGTAAATCAGGAAACTAGTATTTGGCATCAGACAGTCTTTGCAAGCCTACAGCTATGGGGAAAATACAGTTGCCAGAAATTTTTATTTGAGGATGTCCTCTTAACCCACATTGGAATGTGGAGAGGAGTAGAAACAACACAATCATGTTGTGATTATTGTTGATCAACAATGTATTGCACAAATAGGAACAAGAGAGTGGATAGATTATCTGTTGAACCTATATCCCAGGCACTTTACACTCAGGCAAGGAATACTTTTGTTTTCTTAACAAAATTCATAGCCCCTAAATTCATCTTAGAAAGGAACAGTCTTTGAAAAACACCTTTGGTCAGTGTTAGAGAGTGAAATTCTCAGGTCTGAGGATTCCAGCTATGGAGGAGGTTCCAGAGAGGGGGCGGAACCTTTATGCTTGAGTCAACCAGAGGGAAGGGTGAGAGAGAGAACCAAGGAGGGAGAAGAGAGGGGAAAGAAGTTCAGGGAGGAAGTAAGATCAGCAGGTATTGGTGAGAAGGGTCAGGACTAGAACTCTTGGCGTCAGGGTGGTCTGAAGGAACTTTTGAAGAATAGGAATGTCTAGTGTGGATTTTAAACATCTTGCTGTATCATGTACATGTGAATCCTTAGTGTGACCTCCCTTTGCTCCTCAGTTCTTAATTTCTTTTTCTTTCTTTTTTTCTTTTCTTTCTTTTTTTTTTTTTTAGACAGGGTCTTGCTTCTGTTGCTCAGGCTGGAGTGCAGTGTTGCGATCAAAGCTCACTAGAACCTCAAATTCCCGGGCTCAGCCAATCCTCCTGTTCCAGCCTCCCAAGTAATTGGGGCTACAGGCATGCACCACTGCACCCAGTTAATTTTAATTTTTATTTTTTTTTCTGGTAAAAACAGCATCTCACTATGTTATCCAGGTTGCTCAGATTGGTCTCAAACCCTTGGCTTCAAGCGATCCTCCCACATCAGCCTCCCAAAATGCTGGGATTACAGGTGTGAATCACTGCACCTGGCCTTCCTGAGTTCTTTAGAAAAGTTTATTCATAAATGTTTTGTGCAAGTGGCATTTTTTTTTTGTTTTTTATTTTGGTAGAAACTGCTGAAGAAGCTATGATTCATCTCTGGATTGACATAATGCTGAGCAGAGACCACAAGGGAGGAAAAGGAAGCCATGAGAACACAAATCTCCCAAGGATTCACTGAAATCTGGAATAGGCTTTGGACTTTCACAGGCTATGAGATTGGGGAGTTAAGCCATCTGACCCAGATCTTGAGGGGCAGAGAGACCCTTCAGCTGATGTGCAGACTACACTGATGGGGAAGGCCAAGGCAGGAGGAGTGCCTGAAGCCAGGAGTTTGAGACCAGGCTAGGCATCCTGGGCAATGCAGTGAGACCGTCTCTACAGAAAAAAACTTAAAAATTAGCTGGGCATAGTGGTGCATACCTGTAGTCCCAGGTATTTGGGAGGCTGGGGTGGAAGGATAGCTTGAGCCCGGGAGTTTGAGGCTCCAGTGAGCTGTGATTGCACCACTTCACTCCAGCCTGGGCAACAGAAAGAGACCGTCTCTCTTTATTGTTAATATTTCAGGGGCTGTGGTAAGCCTTTCCCTCAAAAATTGGGAGCAAGGAAAATAAGATACCCCCTAAAGCATTAATATATAGTAGAAAAAAGTAAAGATGTATAAACTCATTCAAGAAGACAGAGACAAATCTTGTCAGTGACCACCAAGGACTTTATTTCAAGTGTTTCCCAATGACTGTCTCATCACTACATGCAAGATGTTGCCCAAGTCTCTTTGCCTGACCTTGAGCAACTTTCTGATTGTGGTTTTACTTCCCCATTATAGTTGCAAACAGGGAGAAAATGTGCTAGTTACTTTGAGTCTCCAAATAATTTCCCCTGATAAATTAATAAATTAGCGTTCTAGTTTATGTATCAGCCTTTCTGGGTCTGAATCTGGGAAATGGCTTCCCTCCCCGTATACTGATGAAATGAAGTATATTATGGTTAGACTGAGAGTCAGGCCCTGTCCACAGTAAATTCATCAAAATAATGACTGCCACCCATGGATGCCCTTGGAATATTGTTTCATTGGCCTTTTCCCTCAGAGGTGACACCCTAACGTTGCCCAGTTTTATAGAAACTTTGACTTAGGGTAGCTAAATCACTTGCACAAGGTCACACAGAGCCAGGTACGTAGGGTTGAGTGACTTCAGAATCTATCTATTTTCACAGTGCTTCATTTCTGAGGTAATTGAGTAGAAGGGGTGCATTTTAAGAAGGTGTTTGGTTGTTGAATGTTTCCCACCAAATATTGTGAGCCTATATTTCTATCTAAGATATTTTCAAACTCAGTGGTTAGTTTGTTCGTTTACTCATTCATCATCTGTCCATCCACCCATTTACCCACCCATCATCCATCCATCTACCCACACATCTATCCATCCATCCACCCACCCATCATCCATCCATCTATCTACCCATCCATCCATCCACCCACCCACCCATCATTCATCCATCCATCCATCTACCCATTCACCCTTCTACCCTTCCATCCACCCACCCACCCATCATCCATCTGTCTATCCATCCACCAACCCATTATTAATCCATCCATCCTCCCACCCATTATCCATCTACCCATCCACCCACCCATCATCCATCCATCCATCCATCCACCCATCCACCCACCCATCATCCATCCATCCATCCATCCACCCCATCCATCATCCATCCATCATCCATCCATCCATCCATCCACCCCACCCATCATCCATCTATCCATTAACCCACCCATCATCCACCCATCCATCCATCCACCCACCCATCACCCATCCATCTACCCATCAACCCACCCATCATCCATCCATCCACCCACCCATCATCCATCCATCCACCCACCCATCATCCATTCATCTGTCCACCACCCACACATTATCCATCCATCCATCTATCCATCTACCCACCTATCACCCATCCATCCATCCATCCACCCATCCTCCATCCAATGCATCATCCATCCATCCATCCCTTTGTTAATCTTTAAGCACTTATTGAGTATCAGGCCCACCAATAGGTATGAGGGATGCAAATTCCTTTGCCCTTAAGGATCTTTTAGTCTGAAGAGTTATCAAAAGGCACTCAAGTTAACACTATATGCTCTGTTTTACACACGAAGTCACTGAAGCCAGGCCATGTCTCCTCTTTTATCAAGGAATTTCTCTCCACCCCAGGCTCTGCTATCAACCTGAATGACCTTACTAGCCTATGTTTTTTTGTGTGGTTTCCCTTCCCTACAAAGGAAATAACTCTAATGCAAATCAGGACGCAGATAGAGGAAACTTTGGTTTTCTTTTCTTTTTTTCAATTTCTTACTTTCTTTTTAAACTCATCCAAGTGGGCTCAAAAGTCTTACCAAAATCCTGCTCTACAAGGTGTTAATGAGGTATAGTGTGTGGTATATGGTATGTGCAAGAGCAGTTTTCTTTTTTCTTTTTTGTCTGTGGGGTCTTTGTCCACGTTTCACACTGTTTTTAAAGAGTTCTGAAATGAATTAAAGTTAACTATTTTTGTGGCATAAGTTTTGATACCAGCCCTTTTCTTTAAAGAAAGCATTATGAGATAAAGTCTTGCTTTGTCGCCCAGGCTGGAGTGCAGTGGCACGATCATGGCTCACTGCTGCAACCTCGATCTCCCAGCCTCAAGCAATCCTCCCACCTCAGCCTCTCGAGTAGTTAGGACCACAGAGCATGCCACCACGCCCAGCGAATTTTCAATTTTTTTTTTTTTTAATAAAGATAGAGTCTCACCATGCTTCCCAGGCTGGTTTCAAACTCCTGGCTCAAGCAATTCTCCCACCTTGGCCTCCCAAAGTGTTGGGATTACAGGAGTAAGCCACTGCACCTGGTCACTTTTTTTTTTTTTAAACAAGAGAAGTGAAGTCTTTCTTGGAGTCAACGATTGATGTGGCCCTATCAGTCTAAATGCCAACAGAGGACCCAAAACAGACCTTTTGTTTCCAAATATGCCAAACAAGTTACTAAATACATCTTGTCTTTCCTTCTTTAGGATAGCCCCTTGAAGCAGAAGTTTTCTTGAATTTATCATCATTTATTAATTTTACAAATGCATAAAATTTATTAGGGAAAGCTGTTGACTCATCAGCCCAGGTAGAGAAGCTGGTATTTAACAGTTAATTACACAAAACCTCTTCGGCATTATGTATGCCATCAATACATCATTTTATCACACTGTTTGAGAGTAGAAACTTTTCAGTTTCTCTTACTGCATTTTGCTCACTGTAAATTCACATGCTGGTATTATTAGGTTCTTGCTACTGTCGCTTTTCATTTCATTGAAATCTTTTCTCTTTCATGTGTTTACACAAGTGCAAAATAATATTCACAGCATCTTCTAAATTTTAACCATGAATTTAAAACTGCTTTAAAGCTTTGGAATAGCTGGGCACAGTGGCTCACATCTATAATCTCAGCACTTTGGTAGGCTGAGGTGGGAGGATTGCTTGAGGCCAGGAGTTGCTCGAGACTAGCCTGGGCAACATAGTGAGACCCTCGTCTTTACCAAAAAAAAAAAAAAAAGGCCAGGCATAGTGGTGCACATCTGTAGTCCAAGCTACTCTGGAGTCTGTTGGAGGATCATTTGAACCCAGGAGCTCGAGGCTGCAGTGAGCTATGATCATACTACTGTACTCTAGCCTGAGAAACAGACCGAGACCTCATGTCAAAAAACACATTTTTAAAAATCGAAAAAGAATACAATACCTAGAAACAAACAAAAAAACTTGGAACATGCCCATGTGGATCGGAAACTTGCCCTCAACAGTAGAGATGGCAGTTTCCTGAGAACCAAAGGGCTGGAAAAGTGCAGAAGAGATGAAAGGACTGATGTATCACCATCGGGATTCTGTACTCACTAAAGAATCCCCCCTTTCAGGAGCTGATACACTTGAGGTCCCTTCATTTGGGGAGTGAGGCTCTGAGCTATCCTCCTTACCTAACACATGATCAGCTATATTAAAGTGAAAATCTCCACTAAGTTAAAAAAATGAAGACATGAGAAAAAAATTTCTGAGTACCTGAAGCTTTGTCTCGACAACTGCCCTGTGTAACAAGCAGAGCAAAGGGGACTTTTAGGGCAGTGGAACTCATCTTTCTGATGCTATAATGGCAGATATATGTCATTACAAATTTGCTTTAACCCATATAAAGTGCAACACCAAGAGTGAATGAACTCTGGTGTACACTATGGACTCTGGGTGATAATGATATGTCAATGAAGGTTCATTGATTGTGACGAATGTACCACTCTGGTAGGAGATATTGATAGTGGAGGAGGCTATGTAGGTGTGGGAACCTGGGAAATTTTAACACCTTCTGCTCAATTTTGCTGTGAACCTAAAACTGCACTAAAAAATATGTCTTAAAAAACAAACTGCACTGTGTAAATTACGAAGCAAAGGAGGCAAGAAAAAAAAGGGCAGCATTTCTACTATTTAAAAACTGAAATATATTTATACGAGTCACCCCAACTCTGTATTTGCTTGTCTGCACATCATTTTATCAGTCACATTTTGCTTTGTGGAACTGAAAAAAAAATAGAGCTTGGAGAGATGTGGTTGGCATAGGCCTGAAAACAAATCTGTAATAAGCAAAATAAAGTCAGGCAGAACATAATCACGTTCTGATTTCAGGGAGTGAAAAGGGTCAGGGAAGCACAAACTGTGAAAAAGGCTAAAACTAGGAGGCCAGGAGTTCAAGACCAGCGTAGGCAACGTAGTAAGACACTGTATCTACCAGTGTTTTTTTGTTTTTGTTTTTTGTTTTTGCCGGGCTTGGTAGCATGCACCTGTAGTTATAGCTACTCAGGAAGCTGAAGTGGGAGGATTCCTTGCGCTCAGGAGGTCAAGGTTGCAGTGAGCTGTGATCACATCACTGCGCTCCAGTGACGGAGGGAGATCTTATCTCATAAAACAAACAAAACAACAAAAAAATCTAGTGTAGAGGAATAAAAGAAACAGTCAAAGTCATTTTCTCATGTAGATATTGCTCAACTTGTAGAATCACAGAAGGACTGAGGAGAAAACAAAATACATCTGCTTCCCCTTCTGGAAATCAAGTTAATATTTTGAAGATTTAGATTGTGTCATCATATGTTGGGGCTGGTGTTTACTCCACATCACCTCCCTTTAATAAGGGAGGAGAATGGTGTCATTTCCTCTTTCCACTGGGTTGTGTTTTGGGACTTCTTGGTCTCATGGATTTCGCCTTCAATCTGATTCTGTCTGCATAGCATCTTCCAGAAGTTCATTGATGGTTCAAATGGAATCATTTGATGGTTCAGTGATGGAATCTAACCTGTTTGCCTTTTTTTTCAATGCAGTTATTCTTATTTATACTTATTTACATTCCCTCCACATTCAATAATATTTTGAGAAGAAGAAGAGGTACTTCATATATTCACCCACCATCTTGAGATAAAGCCACATTTTATCTGAGTGTGTTCAGGCTCTTAGATAGTAAAGATAGTCTGTAGTTCACTGGGCATAAATCTGCATTTATGATTATAATGCCTAGCTCCTAAATCTGGAAATTAAATAAAAAACACAAAATTAAGGTAGTCTATTGTGCTCATATTTAATGCATGTAAAATTGTGTCTGCTTGGCTAGCCACTTAGAAAATTATGGTATGAAATATAGTCTGTTGATTATGAATTCTTTTCATGATTATCTACAGACATTGTTAGAATGGAAGATAAAAGTATAGAAAATGAAAGACATCATTCATGCTGGAATTTTTCTAATAATAAACACATATAAATGTCATTTCTTTTTTCTGTCTTTATATTTATTTATTTATTTATTTATTTCAGAGACAGGATCTCGCTCTGTCACCCAGTCTGGAGGGAGCACAATCATAGCTCACTCAGCCTCAAACTCCTGGGCTCAAGTGATCTTCCTGCCTCAGCCTCTCGAGTAGCTGGGACTACTGGCATTGAGCCACCTTGCCTGGCTTATAAATGCCATTTCTGAGGTGGAAATACATTTCTAAATAAGCGACTATTGTTTTATAAAATAAATGTAAAGACAGTGACAAGCTCTGCAACAAGGAGGCATAACCACTGTAAACATTTAGCACTTTGTCTTTAAATTTAACCCCCAACCCTTAATATAACATGGACATTTTCCCATATCATGAAATGACTCTTTGAAATTCTTGACTGAATATGGAAAAGGTATAAAGTGCTCCATAGTATATGGAACTGAAATTTTAAACTCTAAACTGGTTTACTTTTCAAAGTGTTTTAGTTTTTATTTGATAATATTCTGACAACCAATGAAGTTATAAAAGATGTGCTTATCAGTCATGACAGACTTGGTTGTGCTGTGGTAACAACCACAACAACCCAAATTTCAGTGGCTTACAACAACCAAGAATTAGTTCTCTCTCAGGCCACATGTCTATTTTAGGTTGGGGAGTGGGGGCTGGAGTCTGCTCATTGTAATCATTCAGAGACCCAAATTGACAAAACTACTGCCATCTTGAACATTTCTGGTCACCAGTTAGAGAGAGCTCTAGAAGTCTCACACTGGCAATTAGATGCTTCGCCCAGGAAGTGACATCCACTACTTCTGCTCAAACTCACTGGACAAGTGGACTTCCTCAAAATTAGAAACTTTTGTGGGGCAACGGACACCATCAAGACAGTGACAAAAATAACTCACAGAATGAAAAAAAAGTTGCAAATCATAAATATAAGGAACTTGTGTCTCGACTATATAAAGAACGCTTACAACTCAATAATAAAAGGATAGATAAGCAAATTTTAAAATGGGCAAAGGATATAAATAGACATTTCTCCAGAGAACATACATAAATGATCACTCAGCACAACAAAAGGTTGCTTGGCATGACTGGGCATCAGAGAAACACAAATCAAAACACAAAACCACTTCACATCCACTAGGATGGCTAAAATAAAAAAAGACAATAACAAACGTTGCCTTGTACATTGCTGGGGGAATGTAAAATGGTGCAGTCACTTTGGAAAACATTCTGACAATTCCTCCAAAGGTTAAACATAGTTATCACGTGACCCAGCAATTCCATTCCTGTGTATGCACCCAAGAAAATGGAAACTGTGTGTCCATACAAAAACTTGAGCATAACTTCTTAGCAGGCTGCTAAGCCTTATTCATAATAGCCAAAAAATGGAAACAACCCAAATATCCATCAATTGATGAATAGATAAACAAAATGTGGTATATTCATAAAATGGAATATTATTTCACATATTATTCCATAAAAAGGAATGACGTACTGAAACACGCTACAACATGGATGAACTTTGAAAACATCATCCTAGCCGAGAGAAGTCAGACACAAAAGGCTTCATCGTCTATTATTCCATTTCTACAAAATGTGCAGAATAGGCAAATCCATAGAGACAAGAAGTAGATTTATGGTTGCTAGGGGCTTTGGGGATGACCAACTGATGTTCGGGGCTATGTCTGACTGTTCATTCAGTATCTTAAAATATCTTTCATCTGGGCTTTAGACTAGAATTAAATCAAGCAATTAGCAGTTCTCTGGTTATCTTCTCTATTTGGGGCTTTTATTCCTTTTCATCATGTTTATTTTTTCTTTCTAAGTTTAAAGATAATTCTCCTTTCCCTTGAACACAGTGTAGTGTGGTGGCTAAGAGTGCAGGCTCTGAAATCAGACTAGAACTCGAGTCCTATCCTGATGCTTACTAGCTGTGTGACCTTAAGGTCTCTCGTATCATATTTTCTCTTCTGTAAAACGGGAATCATATTAGGACTTACCTTGAGAATTGCGAAAACTAAATGAGTTAATGCATGCAAGAGTTAATGCATGTAATATGTTTAAAATAGTCTCAATGAATTTTAGTTTCTGTTATTATTAGCCTGATGAAGATGTCAAATGTAAAATTATAATTTTCTAATTGTCAGGTTGTAGGTTTTACTATTTTTAGTTTGTTTTCATGCTGTAATTATGACTTTAAAATATCAATCCTATTTTCTGTGTTCTTTTTAATCTCCAGGAGCTTTGGTTTACTGAAGGATTTAGTCTTCATTGGCCAACTGAGATTGTCCTGAGAAGGGGCAGTGAAGGGAATTCATATACAGGTTATCTGAGATCCTGTTTAAAGACTTGTGCTTTTTAAACCCAAGAAAGGAGGATTAAGTAATGGGGGCAAGGTGGGGTAGAGTGGAAGAGGTGGAAGCACAATACATTCCTTAAGCTACTTAAATACTGCCACATTGATGTGGAATTGACTGGTTCTTTGTGGTCCCAGAGCAAAGAGCTGGGACCACTGGATGTAAGTTTTGGTTTGGTGTAAGGAAGGAATTTTTAATAGTCAGAGCTTTCCAAACCTACCTTAGTACAAGCCACCAGCTTCTCTCTCCTGCTTCACTACAATCATCTCCTAACTTGTTTGTCACATCCCTAAGGCCCTCTCCAATACGTTAGCCATATGGCAGCCAAAATGATCTTTTCAAAGCGCAGATATGATTGTCATTTCTCTGCTTATAACCTTTCAATGACTTCCAGCTACTCTTGGAATAAAGACCAAAATCCGAATTATGGTGGGCTTACCAGCTCTGACCCTCCCTAACTCTTCAGCCTCATCTCACATGACATGGCCCCTTGCTCACAATGGTCCAGCCACCAGGTCTCCATCATTCACTTCCTCCAACTCCCCTCGGGGCCTTAGAACATGCTTTTATCTCTGTTTATGACATCCCATTTCCATTTTCTCTAATGAGCGCCCACCCTCCCTTTAGGTGTTAGCTCAACCATCCCATTCTCAAAGAAGCCTTCCTTGGACTTCCTGTCTTGGTCTGTTAGATGTTCTCATAGCAGCATGTACCTCTCATGTGTAGCTCTTTCCATCATTATAATGTAATGATATTTGTATGAATTTTTGATTAATGCCTGAAAGTTCCCTGGGTACAGAGATCACGTCTTTTCCTTTTTTTCCCCACCTGCATCCTCAGTAGGGAGCATCGTGCCTGGCACATAAGTGCTCAGTGAATGCCTCTTGGGTGAAAACATGAACAAATGACTGAGTAGATAGAGCTGTTTAAGTGAGAATTGTACTCCTTCCACCAGAGGTATTTTATCCAGAGGCTACGAAAACCCAAAGCTTCTTTTAGAATCTGAGTCTATAATTCCAGGGTCCTTGCAATAAAGGTTTACTTAGTTAAGAAAATGGTAGTGAGCTCACTGGATTGCTGTGGTCAACCTCTGAACCATTGTCACATCGTGTAGTTGAAAAATGCCTGAGCGCCACCTAGCGAGCTGAGGAAATGTTCCTCTTGGCCATTCATCATTGTTCGTTCATTCCATCACGTGCGCCACCCAACACTACTCACATAGACTATGATGTCCTTGGGCAACATGGCGTCTCTGTCCCTCAAGGAGGTCACAAGTTTTTGGTGAACACAGAAACATGAACAAAAGCTTATGGGTACATGTGACAAAGTACACTGGAGGTGTGTTTTCAGGAGGAACACTGTTTAACGTGGTTATTGGGAAGGATTTTAGTCTCAGAGAGAAGAGCGAGTAGCGAGGAACTGATTAAATAATTAGGACAGAGAGGCCGGGGGCGGTGGCTCACACCTGTAATCCCAGCACTTTGGGAGGCGGAGGCCGGCAGATCACTTCAGGTCACGAGTTTGAGACCTGCCTAGCTAACATGGTGAAACCCCATCTCTACTAAAAATACAAAAATTACAGGCATGTGCCTGTAATCTCAGCTACTCAGGAGGCTGAGGTGGGAGAATTGCTTGAACCTGGGAGGTGGAGGTTGTTGCAGTGAGCTGAGATTGTGCCACTGCACTCCAGCCTCGGCAACAGAGTGAGACCCTATCTCAAAACAAAAAACAAAAAACAAAAAAACAAAAACAAATTAGGACAGAGAGAGAGAGAGAGAGGGAGAGAGATGGTGAGCAAGTAATGGAACATCGTACAGTAAAGAGGAAGAGATGGAGGGCTGGCCTCTCTTTGAGCTGGAGAAGGCTGCTGGGAAGAAGGTGAGATGGGCCAGATGTAGATGAGATGTTATATGGGAAGAGGACACCCTAAGGGAGACTTTTGTCTTGTTTTCTGGACAGTTTTGAGCTTTTAAACTATGTAAAGATAAATACTTTTCCACTGAACATGTCTTGGGAAAATATTGTGTGGGGTGAATTTTCTCAAACTTACCAATTTTCACTATGAAAATGAGACCTGCTGTAACTGACATCTGAAAGCAGAGATTCTTGACTCTGTCCCTCTGTCATGTAGAAGATCAGCCAAGCCCAGGCCTAGACTTTTTTGGGGATTTGGGTCCAGATGACAAGTAACTGCTCATTCTCTTCCAATGTAGACAGTTCAATCCTCAACTTGTCCACAATTCGTCCTTTTCCAAAACCCCAAGCTCCTAGCACTCTGTTTTGGTAAATTCAGTCCTCAACCCTTTCTAGCTGTGGCCTCAGTTTTGCTGTAGAGGTAGAGGATAGGGCTGAATTTCTCACTCTTTCACTGCCTCTGAGTACTGAGATACTGGAACACCTATTCTGTGCTGAGAAAAGGGATCAGACACTGGAGCCCCTCAGTTCAGGAGTCTGTCACTGACCCCAACTGGAGCCAACAATCTCTTCCATATCCAACATGAACTCTTGGCCAGGTGCGGCGGCTCACACCTGTAATCCCAGCACTTTGGGAGGCCACGGTGGGAGGATCGCTTGAGCCCAGGGGTTTGAGATTAGCCTGGGCAATACAGTGAGACCCTGTCTCTACAAGAACTAAAAACTAAAAAAAAAAAAAAAAAACCCCAATGCATGATGTCTTGTCTCAGAAGAGGAAGAGCTACCATTTCTGTGAGGGGTAGGGACTGCTGGTCAGATAGGGCAACTGCATGCCACCGTGGCTGCCAGGAAAAGAATAGTGGTGTCTCTCTCTCTCTCTCTCTCTCTCTCTCTCTCTCTCTCTCTCTCTCTCTCTCTCTCTCTGTGTGTGTGTGTGTGTGTGTGTGTGTAGGAGTGACAAAAATGTTGAATCTAGGGTTGAAAAAGAGAGTACAGGTGGTTCTCAGGGCCTTAGGATTCCTGCACGTTAAGGAGCAGGACTCCAGAGCCCTGTAGATTGGGGACTGGGAGGCAATTGGTGCTAAAAGTAGGCCCAGGGTGTAGGTGCACAGACTAGAATCTGCATGGTCACATTGTGAGGAGGTCGTTTGTTCCATTGCCTCCTGAGGAGCTGCCCAGGATGAAACACATCTGAGGCTCAGGGAAAGCACAGGTTGTGTGAACTGCGAACGACCTTTGCATTCCTATCCTGCAGAGTTTGTTGCAAGTGCACTGTGGGGCTAATGGGTACTTTCTCCACAGGCCACTCGCCCAGCATTTCATAGTCTTAAAATCATCTGATTAGAGTTGACTATGCCTATTAAAGACTTTTATATGCATGTTTCAGCTCGTGGGAACAAAGCTGATAGCAAGGCTGAGATTAGGAAGTGGGAAGCTGGTTATTCACCCCTTTTGCCCCATAAGTCACCCTATGTGCACATAGGGGCTCCCACCCCTTCCTGCCCTACAACAACAGTATGTTTTTTGTTCTACTACCTCACCTACTTAACTTGTTATGCAAAAATAAAAATAAATTGAGTGACAATCAACCTATACAACATTAAGGGCTAATACAATTTTAAAGTTTAAAACAATCGACTGGGCACGGTGGCTCACGTCTGTAATTCTAGCACTTTGGGAGGCCGAGGCGGGTGGATCACTTGAGGTCAGGAGTTCGAGACCAGCCTCACCAACATGGTGAAACCTCGTCTCTACTAAAAATACAAAAATTAGCCGGGCATGGTGGTGGGTACCTATAATTCCAGCTACTCAGGAGGCTGAGGCAGGAGAATTGCTTGAACTTGAAAGGCAGAGGTTGTAGTGAGCCAAGATCATGCCACTGCACTCCAGCGTGGGTGACAAAACAAGACTTTGTCTCAAATAAATAAATAAATAAATAAATAAATAAATATTTTAAAAATCATTAAGAATAAGACAAATATTCCCAGCTTTAAGAAATGGGTGCCTAGGTTGGGCTCCCCGAAAAGCAGACTTAAGAGAAAGATTCGTGGTCAGAAGGTTTATTGTGTAGTGCTTGAAACCACCTTTGCAGGAATTATAACTGAGGAAATTATGACAGTGAGAGAGATCAGATCTAACCGACTCCATCCTGCTTCTAACCTTTAAGCCGTCCTTGTTCATTCCTGTGTGTAGGTCGAACTAGCCTTGGGAAGGAATTCAGTTTATGGTTTGACTCTGAAACAAAATTGATAATAGCCCTTTCCTGAAAAAGATCCCTGTCTTGTCTGGGGACCAGACTGCCTTTGTAGGACTAACAAATTAGCTACAAATTAGAAATTAAGGTTTAGGGGTCATGCGGCCTCTGCCTGCAAGAGTCTGAACCTCTCCCAGTTGTTCCTGGGGATAACATCATTATTGTAAAACCTAAGATCAGGGCTTGAGATATTTTGCGGACCCTGCACTCAATGATCAGCTGACACCACCCAGACTGGTAATCTGGCTCAGCTAGTTCTGTGATCCCACCCAGGAGCAGAAGACACAGCAAGAAAACTTCATTTCGACCCCCATGAGTCCATCTTCAACCTGACCAATCACAGCTCCTTACTTCCTGAGCCCCTACCCACCAAATTATCTTTAAAAACCTCGATCCCCAAATGTGAATGCTCAGGGAGACTGATTTAAGTAATAATACAACACCAGTCTCCTGCACAGCTGACTCTGCGTGAACTACTCTCTATCCATTGCAATTCCCCTGTCTCGATAAATCAGCTCTGTCTAGGCAGCGGGCAAGGTGAACTCACTGGGCTATAACATGCTCTGGGGATCAACACCCAGGAGGATGAGGGAAGTGGGATCTGTCAGAGGGAGGTGTTGACTTGTGATGTAGTTGCAACAAAGGCCTCCACGAATTTGGGAGCTGACAGGATCCTTCAATGTTGCCCCACCTTGAGGCCAGGGGGTCAAGCCTTTATACTCCCCACCATACAACATTGATCAGCCATTAGGTTCAGGCTGCCCTGGAGAGAGAGGGGCATGATTTTGGGCTAGGCAGCTCTCTTCTGCTGAATCCAGTTCCCAGAGAGTGACTCAGCTGAGATCTTTCAGCCACTGACAGTGAGAGAATGAATGCATCAGCTTTGAAAGGGGGGTCCGGATAGTGCTTCACAGCATCCAGTACAAAGGCCAAGTGACAAGAAGAGATAAACCAAATAGGAAGAAATCATTTTAACAGTGAGAATGTGAAACAAATGTTCAAAATTGTTAGTATTATGTGAAAAATTAAAGAATAGATCGCTCTTAGCCTATCAGACTCAGGATTTTTTTTAAAAGAGATTGGCCATGGATAGAGAAAATGATAACCTTTATGCTTTTAGATCCTGGGGTGGTAAAGTGTGATTAATTTAAGGTTTAAAATACTAGTAGTCAATGCCATGAGAATAAATGTCATCACTCAGAAAGAGAGTAGGTAAAGAACCAAATAATGTCATTAGCTCAGAGGAAAATTACTATGAGATACATAGTACAAGGGTATTTGTAGAAAACTCAATACCATTGTGCCTGGAAGCTTTTCCCCATGGGAATTGGCAGAATTTACTTTACAGCCTGGTTCTAGAGTCCACAGGATGGGCAAGGACATTTGGGTGAAAATTCCTAAATACAGAGTAAGGAAATTGGCTGTTTAGACTACTAGGGAGATGCTTGGAAGGCATAATAGTAGTGATGTATTTAATTGTGAGGTAAGGTATGCAGAGACCAATTATCTTTGATATCCATCAATGACAAAAGCTGGAGAATATCTCTGACTTTTGGGGTTAAACTATAACTTATGCCAGAGAGAGAACTAATATTAAACTACCCAAATCCCAAATCCCATGAAGGAGAACAGTAGAGGATATTGTGCCTATTGGAGAAAGGCTATTCCATCTATAGCAGAGAACTGTATAGTTGGGCCTCTGTATCCATGGGTTCCACATCCATGGATTCAATCAACCACCCATTGAATAAAAATATCCAGGAAAAATAACCATATAACCACAAAAATAATACAAATAAAAAACAATGCAGCACAACAACTATTCACATAGCATTTACATTGTATTAGGTATTAAGTAATCTGGAGATGATTTAAAGCATACTGGAGGATTATACACAAATACTACATCATTTTATGTCAGGTGCTTGAGCATTCACAGATTCTGATATCTGTGGGATTCTGGGAACTAATCCTGCACCTATATGGAAGGATGACTGTACACTATTCAGAAAGCAGTTTCTCCACCATCCTTGTTGGGTCCTGGTGAATATGAAGCAAGTGAGCAAGAGACATCAGATGATCATGCAACCAGAACTATCCATTATGAGAAGTTTTCTTTCAGACTACCACATCATAAGTTTGGGTGGGCCCAGCAGCAATCTATAAGATGGAAGTGGTACACCAGTGGGATAGGGCACAAGTAGGGTCAGAAGGAACAAGCAAGCCACAAAAGCAGGTGGTCCAGATCCCATGTTGTCCAGTGCTTCTCCTTCAGCACCAGCCACATGGGGAACCTCTTATGACAGCTGATGGAGGGGAAAAAAAGGTTGAAACTTGGTTCACAAATGGGTCAACTCGATATCTCAGTACAAACCAGAGGACAGTAGCTGCATCACAACCCTTACTTAGGTATTGATATGCTTTGGATGTTTGTCTCTTGCAAATCTCATATTGAAATGTGATTCACAGTATTGGAGGTAGGGCCTGGTGGGAGCTGATTGGATTATGGGAGTGGATCCCTCATGAGTAAGGTTTGGCACTATCCCCTTGGTGATAAGTGATATTTTGCCCAGTTAATCCACATGACGTCTGGTTGTTTGAAAGAGTTTGGGACCTCTGCCGTCTTTCTCTCTTGCTCCTTCTTGCCGTGTGATATGCTGGCTCCCCCTTGACCTTCCACCATGATTGTAAGCTTCCTGAGGCATCACCAGAAGCAGATGCCAGCACCATGCTTTCTGTACTGTGAGCCAATTAAACCTCTTTTCTTTATAAATTACCCAGTCTTAGATATTTCTTTATATCAACACAAAAACAGATGGACATAGGTGTGGTACTAAAAGCTAGCAGTGAGAAATCCTACCAATGGGGAAATCTCTAGCAGGTATGTCTGGTCATGTAAGTTCCCCAAGGTATGAATATACATGGTTTCACGAGTAGTAGCAAATGGTCTGCTGGGGGGTTTGGAAGGAGATAGATTGAAAGATCAGGGTTAAGGAGCTCTGAGGAGGAGGCATGTGGGCAAACTTATGGGAGGTGTGAAGATCTTTGTTTCACATGTGCATTAGCCCACTGGAGTATCTGTTATAGAAGAGGCATTATCCAACAAATACAGACCAAGTGACTCAGCCAGTTGACATCATTTGGCTTCTGTTATTAGATACCTGGGTGTTGGAATAATGAGTGCATTTATAGAGTAGCCACAGTGGTAGGGATGGAGACTCTGCATGGATCTGACAGCTGATCTGGCTGTTGCTTCTGCTCAAAGTCCAGCCTATCAGCCCCAGAGACCAGTACTGAAACCCTGATATAGCCTCATCCCCTAGGAAACTAAGCTGCCATTTGGTGGCTATTTGATTGCATTGGATCCCTTGCACAATAGAAGGAGTAGATACCATCCTGACCAGGCTCAACTTATATTCTGTGTATCGGGTTGTCTTTCCTGTTGTGGGGCCTCAGCCAGTACCATGATCTGAGACCGAACAGCGTGTTGGATAACAGCAAAATATCAGAGCTAAGCATTCTACTTCACAGCAAAAAAGTATATAGTGGACACCTGGCCATGGGACCCACTTCTTCTATCTCAAACTTTGTCACCCAGAAGCCACCCTATTAGAGTGGCAGAATGGCCTTTATGAGACCAGTCAAGATCTCAATTTAGAATTAACACCCTATAAGGATGGGGTACCATCCCCCAGGAGACCCTAAATCAATAACCATTGCATGGTGCTGTTTTCTGTCTCCAAAAGGTAGACTACATGAGCCTGTAAACTGGGGGATGGAAGTAGGCCTGGCCCCACTTCTCATCTCTCTCAGTGATCTTGGGAAATTTGTGCTTTCCATTCCTGCAGCTTTAGCACTAAAAGGGGCTGCCTCCACCAGGGGAGACAGTAAGAATCCCACTGCAATTTAAGCTATGGCTGTCGCTGGGGCACTTCCAGTTCCATGTGTCAAAAGAACAGCAGTAAGAAAGAGAATGCAGGGGCAATTAAGGTCACTGCTACTCAAGGAGGACAGGAAGAATATGTTTGGACCCCACCATGAAGCACATCTTGGTGTTCCCACACCCAGTGGTAATGGTAGTTGGAGAACTGGAGCAGCCACAGTCTGAGAAAGGCGTAGTAAATCAAGGCTCAGACACTTAGGGATGAATGGTTTGGGTCACCTCACCAGGTAAGCCGCCTAGACCAGCAGAGGTACTAGCCAAAAATGAGGGGAAGACAGGATTGTAAATGGTGGAGGGGATGATGAATATCATTTATGGTGTCAGGATAGCTGCGGCAGTAGAGGCTATAGTTCATCCTACTAATCTTTCTCTTGTAAGTTTCCCAGCAAACAAGCCAACCAGAATTACGGGAAAGTCATTCCCAAAGGGATATCAGAGAAATATGAGAGGTGAGCTGCAGTGGATATTGTGGTATTCACTCATGTGCCCCCTTCAGGGCCAATGTACCTAATCCTCAACTTCTGGTAATATCATACTGCCAGCCCACAGCTGAGAATATGAGAATCTCCCTGGACTGGAAACCTGTGGGAAATATTGAGAAAACTTTGGATTTCCATAAACTGTAGGATAGGAGTTTAAACCAGTGTTCTCTAGAACTTGGGAGAGACCCCACCTGATGACTGGATTATACCAGTGCAGAATTGATCTGCCTGGGAAGTTTGAAAATGGAGATTGACTTCAAATTTCTGGGCTTGAAAAGAGAATATGGGTATTCAAAGCAAAAATTTGTAACACTTGAGCATATCTGATGAAAACTATATTGTCCTGGTGAGGGCTGCAAGGTTGAAAGGGCAGTGATCCCAGGTCTGGATAACATAGCCAATATTTCTTTGGTGATTTCTGAGGTCAGAATTGTCTCCTGGGAGAAAAACGAGATACAGACTATCAAGAAGCTGATACAAATCAGGAATATGAAGTTCCTTTCAAGTGCTGCTGGGCCTCATGTTCATACTAATGCTCTGTTCTCTGCTAATGATTTTATGGCACCTGCTTCCTAGCTATTCCTCTTCAAAAACATTGTGGGAGTAAATGGCATGCCTGGAGTGTCTATGGAAAATAGCCTGTTAATGGGGATATTATCTGTCCCTGAGCTCAGAGGTGCAAAAGAGACAGAGAAGACCTTTCTTTGCATCTCCTGGGGTGACAGGGAGGCGTCAAAGTCATATCTTATAGGCTTTATCCTCTTGCATCAAAATAACAAGGTCTCATACTCAGGAGAGAACTCATTTGGAATGCTGTGTCCTTGAGGTTTCTTGGAGTGGTCATTTCTGACTGTGTGACGCTTTTGACAACTATGGATGGAGGGTGTATCTCTCTTGAGACCAGCCGCCCTCTTGATGTCCACATTGGAGTATTTCCAGAAGAAAGCCTGGGCAATGACACCTTCCTTCCAGGCCAGTTTTGAACCCAGTTTATGCTCTGTAAAGGACTTTATGACATTGCTCTTATTCCCATTCTTCACACAGAAATATGCTTGATGTTTGAACCAGTCAGGTATTTGAAATATGTTTGAGATGTGACCTAATGTGACCAGAAAAGTCTAAATGTATTTAGGAAAGAGGCCACAGAATTGCTAAGTCTAATTTTGTCATGCAAATCATGTGCACACAAAACTTTTTAATGCAATATTTGAGAAAACACTACCCTTAGGTAACTGGCATGACTTCATCTGCTGGTATGTACAAATTCCTTCATTCATTCCCTCATTTAATGAGGACTTGTTGGACACCTGTTTGTGAAAGACACCTGTGATGTCAGGGAGACAGTCCTCAAGACCACGCTTACTTCTGACACTTGCAATTTGGGAGGATTCCCAAGACCACCCTCAGGTTTGATAATTCAGTTGGAGGACTCACAGAACACACTGAAAGCTGTTATACTCACAGCTATGGTTTATAACAGCACAAGGATACAGATTAAAATCAGCCAAGGGAAGACATGCATAGGGCAGAGTCAGGAAGTTTCCTAGAGCAGAAGCTGTAGTGTCCTCTCCCAGTGGACTTGCAGATAACACTTTCCCGGCAACAATGTGTGACAACATGCACAGAGTATTGTCAACCAGGGATGCTCACGTGAGCCTTGGTGTCCAGAGTTTTTTTGTTTTTCTTTTGAGATAGGGTCTCATTCTATTGCCCAGGCTGGAGTGCAGTGACACTATCGTGGCTTACTATAGCCTTGACCTTTCTGGGCTCAGGTGATCCTCCTACTTCAGCCTACCAAGTAGCTGGGACTACAGGCATGCGCCATTATGCATGGCTAATTTCTGTATTTTTTGTAGAGACAGGGTTTTGCCATGTTGCCCAGGCTGGTCTGTAACTCCTGGGCTCAAGCAATCCACCTGCCTTGGCCTCCCGAAGTGCTGGGATTACAGGCATGAGCCACCATGCCCAGCCAGTGTCCAGAGTTTTTATTGGGGCTTCATCCTGTGGACATGCTGTGGATGGCCTGCATGGCTGACCTTTAGTCTCCAGCCCCTATGGATGTTAAGCTGATACTGTGTGGCCCAAAATGCTTGTTATAAATCACACAGTTAGACAGTCTAGTGTCTCTCAATGAGCCTAGGTAAACAAAGACACTCTTATCAGGCAGGACATTCTTTGGGCCTAGAGATCACCTCCCAGTAACTGAGGCAAAGGCCAGACTTCCCTTTGGGTAAGGCTAATTCTTTAATACACAGAAAAATTCCAGGCTCTGGGGATATAGCAGCAAGCAAAATAGATACAAATTCCCACTCTCTTGGAGTCCACTATCATATTCAGAAAGTACCCTTAAGCTGCCCATTCCAAGCCCCCACTGGCTTACTAGCCTGAAGTGTATTATTTTCCCAGGAACAGCTCCTTAAATAGACCTAGACATTTCCAGGGACCTTGCAAATATAATCCAAATGTTACTCCTATTGGGATCACTTATTCTCTCGGATCCTGGGATAAAACAATAGAAGAGAGATGTTTTGCTTTTAAATGGATCCTTCAGATTGGGTTCCTGCAGCTGAGCTGTTGGGCCCCTAGAAACGGAATTCCTTCTTTTGCACTTTAGTTCTCTTCTTTTCATAGCGGTCAAGCCCTGGCCATCATACCCTGTGCTTGGGATGGCTGCTCATTGCTTACTCTAGGCTGTGTGCTTCCAACTGGCCTGGACTGGCAGTCTTCTTTATCTGTGGTTGCTCTATCATTCCAGTTTAGAATCTATCATTCCACATTCCTCAGAGATCCAGTCAACCTGGCAGATCTGAACATATGTTCTTGGCTATCGGAGACCCAGGGAACTGGCATCTGATTTGTAGCTGAGAAAGCCAAAGTGGCCATGAAACACAGGAGAATCTGCAATTGGAAAATAAGCGCACTCTCCCACAAAGGCAGAGCAAGGCCCATGAATTCTCAGAAATGATAGCAGGAATGTTGGTCTGGATTAACAAGAATTCTGCCTAGGAAGATGGCCTGCCAGGGGAGATTCTGGGATGTCCTATAGGAAGATGCTGGGTGGGGTGAATGGTATGGGTAGAAAGAAGGCAGTCAAGGAGCTCTGCCTACAGCATGGGAGTGGTCGTCAGAGGAACTTTTCAGGGGAACCTACTTGAGAAAGGGTCAGCTTTAGATACCTGCCAAGTCCAGAGAGCACAAAGCGATTTTATGATAGCATCAGGCAAGAGTGAACTTTTTTCCTCCTCCCTTTTCCTTCTCCCTCCTTGGACTCCAATCCCAGGGAGGCCACAAGCAGCTGTTAGGCATCTGAGAGAGGAGCAATGGGAAAAAGAGAAAAAGACAGTTCCCAGAAGCCTGCAGTTTCCCTGCAGTGACTTTACCTGAGAAGAAAGGGCTGGTAAAGATGGCTCATGCCTATAATCCCAGCACTTTGGGAGGCTGAGGCAGGCGGATCACAAGGTCAGGAGTTTGAGACCAGCCTGGCCAACATAGTGAAACCCCGTCTCTACTAAAAATATAAAAATTAGCCAGGCGTGGTGGCCTGCGCCTGTAGTCCCAGCTACTCGGGAGGCTGAGGCAAGAGAGTTGCTTGAACCCGGGAGGCGGAGGTTGCAGCAGTGAGCCGAGATTGTGGCACTGCACTCCAGCCTGGGTGACAGAGTAAGACTCTGTCAAACAAACAAAACAAAACAAAACAAAACAAAAAAGAAGAAGAAGAAGAAAGGAGAAAATTTATCTTTACAATGAACATCCAAATGTTGATTAAATATATCATAGTGGACAGCATCATTTCAGAATCAAGACTATGTTTGTGACTTAAAGTAACCCCTGGCATATAAATGTGTGCTTTACTAAATAATCCACTATTGATGTGGACTCTATGTACAGACAAAAAAGAGGGGGAGAGACTCATTTCTCCTTCTCTTCCTCCTTGAATAATGTTTTGATCTTATCTTCCTTGGCCTGAAGCCAGCTCTGTCACTTGGACCAGCAGGCTCAGCATGACCAGCCAGGAGCAACCCACAAGCATTGTCTATTTCCATTGTCTATTGGATAATGTCCCATAAGAATCCACTTTATTTTGGGAGAGTATGTGCTTAAAGTGGAAAGTACGTGTTTATTATCATTTGCACTCTCCTCATGTAAGGCCGTATCAAAATCTCTCAGTGTTTTGACTGGTCTACATGTTGTCTACACAGTTAAAATGGTATATAATTTAGCTTTTCACAATCTATTATTATACATCATGAATTCTGTTAAATATAAGGCCTCCTTTCCCAGTGAAATATTTGGAAATAATAATTTCTCCATTCACACTTAAACAGACTAATTAGTATAAAAGTCTTTTAGATTAAAAACTAATGATCTGAGAATCAACAGAATCATTGCTCGAGTTCAGCATTTCTATGCAAGAGTTCCTTATCTTTCTCATTTGCTCAGGCCTAATCCAAACCTTTAAGGATCTCTGGCATTTGTTAAGTAAAGGCCAGCTGTTGAATCGGATTAATGCATAACACTATGATATAATGAAGCATCTTCTTAGAGCAACTATTATATACCCGGCACTACCCTGAACTGTTTCTGCCAGTTCAAGTCCATTTGATACACAGTGGGAAAAGATGGCTATTGAAGTTATCCTTTCCCCTTTGATATAATCACTAAATGATTGATGTTTTTCTCACAAATAGTGGCAATTTGGGGAAATCTCAGAACAGGCAGGCCTCCCAAATCAACAATGCTAGATAACGTTTTGCTTTATAAATACGAAGTTGTCCCAGGTTGACTGTGGGAAGAGCAACACTGGTTCATTGCATAAAACATTACACAATGTTTGTTGATCTAACTTGACTTGCAAGCTATCCTGTGAGTTTTATGATAATTTATGCCAATTGGTGGTATGATGCTTGAGTTATGGTACCTTATGATGTTGCTTATAAGTGAAATGAAGTATACTCCAATGTAGAAACACCTACAATCTGATTAAATTGTAGGATGCATCTAATAAATGGTTTCTACAGACATACTTAAAGCGGACAGAAAAGCAAAATATGTGTCTAAACAGAAATGTTAAAGGGGAATATTCTGATTACTGAGTTTTCAGCAACCCTTCTGCCCACAATCTTTCCTGAAGTTTGGGTAAATTCATGGCTGGATCTTCAGCCATAGAAAGTCTGTCCTCATCCTTTCTTTTTTCTTTCTTGAATTTCATTTCATTGTGGTAAGAGGACTTGGTAAGAGATCTACCCTCTTAAAATTTTAAATGTATAATACCTTCTTATTGACTAAAGCTGCAATGACTGTAGATATGGCAGAGGACCGACAAGCTATAGAGATCTGCCCTCATCCATTCTCTCTGGACCCTTGCATCAGGTTGCAATAGGTCCTCCACATTAAAATTTCCCACTAAACCCAAATGTAATGCATCTAACTAGTTTCCCCCAAGCCAGATGGCAAAAAACCCTTCTAGCCTTGTCTTAAAATCCTTAGCATTATATAAGTTCTAATTCTGTGACTTTAACAGCTTCTTGGAATCAGTCATGTACACATAGCTCTGGTTCCTGGCTGGGGTATTCACTACCTTAAACTTTCTAAAAAAAAAAAAAAAACCCGATGACCTTCTAGTGTTGTTTTGGGGATTAGTGGGCAGATGTAGAGGACGGTGATGTCTACACTTGCTACATTCTACCTCTTGGCTGTCTACTATATCCACAGTCACTTCTTTCCATATAATTTTTAAAATATCCCTGCCTGATAATATAACCAGTATAAAAGTGAAAATATACTCATTCTCCTTCCAAGAGAGGGAAAACATGAAACTATATTATTTCATTGTATCGAGATTCTTGTTTAGGCTCTCTATCTAATATCTGTTTCGTTCTAATTCTAGAGATGATCCTCTATTATTTAAAAAAATCCATGGCTGATTGATAAGCCTGGTCAATAATACCCTGCATTCAATGGTCAAGAAAGGAAGAAAAAAGAAGATAAATTAAGTATATGACACATAATAAGAAAGGTAGCAGCTGTAATCCTCACTTAAGTATAAGATCCTGAGGTACTACTGATATTTAAGGGGTTTCTTCGCCATGAATTTTATATTCCTCTTTCCTTTGGCAAACATTTCAGCTAGTCAGGATTCTTTGCTAGATGTTGTATCAGTCAGCTGTTGCCAGAGCAATACTGTATATAAAACAATTTCAAGATTTAGGTGACTTACAGTAACAAGTATTTTTTTCTCACTCACAGGTCTGTGGGTTAGCTGTGGGTCAACTGATCTACCCTGGGCTTAGCTGGGCTTGGCCTTAAACTGTGGGTTAGATCAAAATCCACTCCCCATATATCTCATCCTCTTTCAACAAGTGACTACCCAAGGCATATTCTTATTAATTCAAAATGCAGGGATACAAGAGGACAAATTCAACTACACAAGTGCATTTCAAACCTTTGCTCACATCATGTTTGATAATATCCATTAGGAAGTCACGTGGTCAAGTCCAAAGTCAAGAGACTGAAAAGTATCCTTCATGCATCATGAGTAGATACAGAAAATTCTACTTCAGGAGAGTGAAGAATTGAGACCAATAATTTAGTTTATCATAGGAGTGATTGAATACTTATTTCTGAGGACTTTGACCCCTTGCTGGTCTTGTTTGTAGAAGATTGCATGCTCTTCCATCAACTTCACCACTGGGAGTCTCCTGAACCCTACACATAGGCCTTCTGGCCCCTATCATGTGGCAGAAACTCTTTTTATGCATGATAATAAGGATAATTCACCCAGCTAACAATATGACCCCCTTAAATTGCCTGTCCACATAATGGTATGAGATTTCTCAAATGGCCAGATGACAATCTCCACTTCAGTAGAATTGATAGAAGCATTCTAACCTTGAATACTAACACCATTAAGCAACCAGATCCCCAAATCCAGATATAAGAGGTAAGCAATTTATGAGTGAGTTATTTAGATATGATCACAAGAGATGTTACTCCTACCTCTACCCCTTGAGTTCTAGACTTATAAATCCTGCATACAGGAGAAACTACATATACTGTATCTTGGAAAACCTTATCCTTGCAGGGTTTTATGTCCAAGGAGGAGTCATAGGTGAGTCCGCAATGAGTCAGTCTACCTTTAGATAAGGCCAGCTGATTCTGAATAAGGAGACTTGTAAAACCAGTTGGTTTATTGAATATCAGCTCATTTCTTCACTACTTTTACTTTGACACATATTTCTTGGTTAAAAGCAACATAATGGTGATATAAAATATATCATGAGCGCACAGAAGACATTAGTTAAGCTGTGGATGTTGATATGGCAGAGGTATGACAGGAAAGGAGGCAAAAAAATGTTTAATTCCCCAGGGACAAATGACTAGCCCTTTTCAGATAAGATATGCTGGAGGTGGCAGCCATGCCAGCCTTGGCAAGTGATATATGTGATGTTTAACCCAGGCATAACCTTCCTCACTGTCATCATGGATATTTGGAGCAAGCACTATGCTCACTGGAATAGAGGCCAACTAACATCTACAAATGAGATTATTCTATCTGCCCAACTGAGTCCCTTCAGCACTAGGAGACTTCTGCAGAACACTCAGAGGGCACACCTAGATTCTCATAGTCTAGGACCATCGGACAGATCCTTCTGCATAGCTCTTCCTCAGTCTTCCTTTTTTATCCATCATCCTGTGTAATGCCTTTTAAATTCCTGATCATTGGATCTGATTAGACACTAATCAGGGATGGGTTAGATCTTGACCTTAGTTTCCCTCTCTCTGAAGGCAAGATAAGACAATAAGATGTGTTAAAAATCCTGCCCCAGGGATGAGGCAGAGGGAGGGAAGCCCTGCTTCTATAAAAGAGTGAAGCGGGGCTGCCGAGGTGATAAACTGTTCTGTATTTTGACGGCATCAGTGTCAATACTTGGTTGTGATATTGTCCTATATCCAATGTGCTACCCTATGTCCAATACCTGGCTGTAATATTGTCCTATAGTTTGGCAAGATATTACCATTGGGGAAAACTGGGTAAAGGGTACACGTGACCTCTCTGCACGATTTCTTATAACTGCATATGAATCCACAATTGGTTTTGAATAAAAAAATTTAACTAAAAACAAACAAATGAACAAACAAAAAATAGGCCTGCCTCAAGGTGGATTGTCTTCCTCTACTGTCTTTCATGGACACTACTGAGTGAGTTATGATACCACTGCAGATTATGAGTGTTACCAGCACTTCATTCAAATCCATTAATAAGCCATATTTAAGAATTTCATAGTTACTGATCTGTAGTTACTAATCATAGGAAGCTCCTTGTGAGGCTGCAGGCATGGGTTGAGGTAGGGAGTACCCCAAACTATCTGCTCATGCATCTTATGCCTTTAGGGACTCTTCAGGCCCTGTCCCATTTGAGGATGTATTTCTGAGCACACTTGTCTATCCTGGGCAGATAGGGTGGCAGCCAGCTTGTGACGGACAGTTTGGATCATGGGGTTATCTGATTAGAGGGTCTCTGTTAGAGCCCAGGAGCAAGTCAGGAAGAGTTTCGCAAAAAAAAGAACAATTTCTTCCCAAAGGGATTGTGGCTTTTCTCCTAAATCCTTGGAACCACCACTGTGATTCTCCCAGTGGGGCCATGGAAACTTCTGGGCTGGGGAAACATTTTACAGCCTCACCAGCTCCACTGGTGGAAACTGACAACTTCAGGGTCATCATTTTCGGGAACATATTGGCAGATCTGAGAATCCTAGGTTTAAAGAGTCTCCTGTGCCAACCTTAATACTTACTGGGCCCAGCCACAGGTTATCAACATGTTTTCATTCATTTTTACTCTGTAGTGTTGCTAAAACATCATCTTTGGGCTCATGTGTGGCATGTTGACAAATTGAAATATTCCCTCTTTGGTGCTTGTTCTTTAACATCTTGTGCTTGTTTTAGGGAAAATGTCTATTTTCTATAACCTGTTCCATTTACAATCTCTCTCTTCCTCCTGCTTTTCATATTCTTAGTTTCCTTAATTATGCCTTTATCTGGCCTTTCATCTAAGAAATTTCTATCATACTTACAGAGCTTTTCTCAGGAAGTCAAAGGACTTCTCGTTTTTCTGCTGGGCAAACTCAGGGAAAGAAACAGGATTGATCGAAGGTAGTAGGAGATAGAATGTTGGCCCCAGATGAATGTGACCAACTTGAACATGCTGTGAGCTCACTTAGCCCTGAGCTCATCTTCCCTTCGGATCCTTAATTCTTATGCTTTGTTCAATTTGGAAACCTCACCTAATGTAGGGATGGTCTCCATGTATGTCTTGTTTCTGAAATCTAAATCTCCCTCAACCCCTGCTTCCACAGCAATTCCTTGGGCAGAAGAGACCTGGAAGCCCTATTCAGATAGTTTCATTGTGCCTTGGCCACTGCATGTTTTACTGGCAACAGCAAGAAATTGAGAAAAGCAGGGCCTTGAGAATGATTCAATCCTTCTCAAAAAGCAGGTATTCTAGCTTTTATTGAAAGGCAAAATTAATTTGGGCTGACTCTATGACTAAGTAGCTACCCTAGGGTTCTTAAACATTGATAGAAGAGGGACCCAGGGGAGGAAAGACCATAATTCTTGATAATCCGCAGATGGAGGGTTTGAATGTTGGGCTCTAGGTCACCTCTGTGGGAAGTCATTTCTTATACCCCAACCTGGAATAAGGGGACTTTTCACATATATCTATGGTGTCCTTTTCAAAGGAAGATTGCATTGAACCAAGGGTTATTGTTATCTTGGGATGTGTGTGTGTGTGCGCACGCACGTGTGTGTGTGTGTGTATGTGTGTGTACTTCTGTCTGGATTGTAGAGGTCTGGCATGGGTTCAGAAATTTCCAGAGACAAAGGCCTGGATCTTTCTTCCTTCTTCCAGTAACTCAGATACAATTGGAAGTATCTACCCCCTTAATTGTTGACTTACTGTTTAGGATATAAAGAGGAACTGGAATCTAACCTCCAAAAACTCAAAGGAGCTATTGAAACACAACTAGATATATAAGCTGAAAACCAATTACATTGGATTTAGGACAATTGAATGTTTGGAATATCTGAGCTATGAAACCTGAGAGACTGTGCCATTTTCCCAATAATAAAATGAGGAGTTAGTCCATTGAGGAAGAGCCACACTCACTTAAGTTGAAATACTTGGCTTCTAGCCCCAAGAGTCGGCCTTGCAAGATTTCATTCAAGGAATTTTTGCTTGTTGCTGACTTGTCCCTTTACTACACATGCATCATTCAGGAAGGATGTCTAATGAGATTGTAAAGTTAGAGACTGTAACTCAGGAGCATTACTGAGCCTTAGGATGATGTAGCAAACAACAATTAGAGTTGTATGTCTTCTGCAAGAGAAGACCATAACTTTCACAAAGTTCAGAAAAGAGTCTGTTCTTTTGCCTGCTGTTATGCCAAGACTTCCACCTTAAACACCTAGATTAAAAACCTCCTACTATAGCAAAGGAGGGCCTTTATTAAACTTCAATGGCCATGAATCAACCCGGACCGTCTAAATGTCTAGACTCAATCATCAGTCCTTTCTTCTTTCCCAAAAAATGTTGGTAATGATGGTAGAAGACTGATCAAAACAGAAAGCATCCTGCAACCATAGCTGTCTATCCTTATCTCTCTTCCCCTCCCCCAAACACACACCAAAGCCTCAGATGCTATCAGATGAATTGCATACTCTGCTTTAGGTTCAAAGCATAAATGGAGGATGGAAATCTAACACTTGTGGAAGCCGAGGGAGGTTCTCATTTACAGGAGGCTAAGACTCATCTCCAAGATGATCCAAATTTATTTCATCCTGTATCATGATAAGATTCATAACTGGCTCAGGGATTGAAAGGAGGTCCTCTTTCACTACAGAGGAAGGACTTTTCAGGGAGTCACAGCCTGCAGATCTGCTATCCAGACAGCAGATGTCAGTAAGAGCCTCAGAGTCACCAGCATACGTTTTTGGAATGCTAGGTTTCTCTTGTCCTACAAGTCAGCCTGAGGGTTTAGATCACTCAGCCCTTGATATCTAAAGCCACAGCATGTTATCTCAAGGTGCTAGAGCTCAAAGGGAAATGACAACAGTTTGGCCAGATAGTGTGGTCATTTCGGAGTCTTATACAGAGAATCTTGTCCCATGGCTTCACTTAGTGTAGGTTGGGAAAGCATTAAGAATAGGTTTCTTCACATTTTGAATGCCAACAACCAACGGAGAATGTGCCTTCCTTTATTGACTGTCCGTGTAAGAGGCAATCGTGATCTCATTCTCCCCTAAGCTTGCTTTGTCCAAAATGTTACCCCAGAGACTTCCAAGGGTCCTGCCACCAGTGATCTTTGAGTGGCAGGGTGGGATCTCTGAGACAGGAAACTTCTATACCATCTCCACCTCCCTCACACCAGTGTCGACCTTGGATGTGGTGAGATGGAGGCCTTCACACAAGTGTCTCTGTTGACCACTCCTAACCCTGGATCTGGAGTCTCCTCTGCTGATGTCCATAGAGCTTGTGACCACTTTCCATGTCTGACTATTTCCTTTGACAGGAATTTGACTCTTCAGGAATTTTGTACTTATTACTCAACATCCATTCAAGACCAGTTGGCCTAGGCCAATGTTGATGTTAAATTTCCCTAATAATTAAAGACATAAAAGTTACAATTATCGTAAGATGGGAGAAAATCAGAATGGCAAAGAATAAAAAGGTGGCCAATAGCCCACTGGCTACAATGAAGCCATGATCACTCATACAGCAGCTGCAGGAGTTTAAACTGATGGCCCCTTTGGAGGCCCAAATTTTGCATTTGTGTGTGTGTGTACACACACCTAAGTTTTCTGTGAAGTCCATACTCTTTAATACCTACTTCTACTCCTAGGAATGTATTCTACAGAACCGTTCATTCAAGTACATAAAGCTGTATATATGTTATATGTACAAGGGTGTTCATTTTTTATAAAAGAGCAAATATTGCAAACTTCTAACAGCTGACTGATAATAGTACTGCTCTACAATGGAACACTATAAAACTGTTAACAATATATGCTGGCTATCTTTTCACTTTTTTTTTGAAAATTTTTATTGTGGTAAAAGCGTATTTAACGTAAAATTTGCCATTTTAACCATTTTAAGTGTACAATTCATTGGCATTAATTACATTTACAATATTGTGCAACCATTACCTCTGTTCCCGAAACTCTTTTTCATCACCTCAAATAGAAACTCTATGACCATAAAGCAATAACTTCCCATTTCCTCCCTCTATCGCCAGTCTCTGGTAAGCTTTAATCTACTTTCCATCTCTCTGAATTTGTCTATTCTAGATATTTTATATAAACTGTCTTATTGCCAGTTTTGATCAAATGGAAATATACTGTTTTGAAAGAAGAAAGCGTAGTTACAGAAGAAAATAAGCTTAAAAACTAGGAAAATGAATTTTGGTAAGTAAGATCCCCTTTAGAAAAAACAGGGAAGAGACTGAAAAACTGTAGACTATTTCACATTTTTTGTTACCAAAAAATGAGGTGAGTCAAGCCCCTAGTTGGAATCTGGCCAAGTTGAGTTGAGGGCTGGGTGAAGGTTGAGCTGTTAGTGCACCAGCATCAGCTGCTCTGGAAATGTGGACACAAATCACAAGAATCATGATTTAATGTTTCTGTTTTAATCAGGAGAAAACACATACAAAGGAAGCAAATAATCACTAGAGGCCTAGCAAGTGGTTGACCACCCTGTCTTGGAAAGAAGGGCTGGGATGAGGTTTGGGGGTCTGGAGCTGAAGGACAGACTTTGAGTCTTATGTCAAATGATTGTTCTATAGTTTGTAACTTGCAAACTTCTGGGTTACATGCAAACCTTTTGTATTGTCCATTAACTTGGGTCATGGTTAAGATAGATTATCAATAAATATGTATAGGTTCAAAAAAATTAAGTTGTCCTATTGTATCTAGCTTATTTCATTTAACATAATGTTTTCAAGGTCTGTCCATGTTGAGTATGGTCAGAACTTTACTCCTTTTTAGGGCTGAATCCATTTCATTGTGTGCTTGTACCTCATTTTATTTATCCATTCATCTGTTCATAGACACTTGGGTTGTTTCCACATTTTGGCTGCTGTGAACAATGCTGTAATGAACATGAGTGGACCAATATTTGTATGATTTCCTGTTTTAACTCTTTGGGGTGTATACCCTGGAGTAGAATTGCTGGGTCGTGTAGAAATTCTATGTTGGGGCTTTTGGGGGAATTGCCAAATTGTTTTTCACCTTGACTTCACCATTGTACATTCACAGCAGCAATGTGCAAGAGTTTCACTTTCTCTGCATCCTCACCAACACTTGTTATTTTCTATTTTTTCCCTTCTGAGGATTGCTGACTTAGAAGGTGTGAAGTCATATTATTTTTTAGGTTAAATAAAAATCATGTTTCAGAATAAGATATAGTGGTGTATCCTACCAGAGATGATGTATTACTAGAGATTAAATTTGTAGGTCCTCTTCCCCTACCAATCTTCTGTTACAATGAACCAATAATTCCACTCCTTGTATTTATTAGAGGTAGCTTCTGAAGAAGCTCCCTCAAGAAAGAGTAGGTCCCTTAGAAGAATTACTTAGGGTATCCTTCCTTAGAAGGTAAGACAGGGGTTCCCCTGGAGTCCCTGAGTGTAGCCTCCTTTTGGGGAGGGGGACAAGTGAGTAGCCCCATTGTCTGGGGAAAGGGAAAACAGTCTGGCTCTGTTTTGAGGGCTTAAAGGAAAAAGTGGAGTGGGTTTCAGGGAAGGAATGGAGACAATTGTTTTGTTTGTGAGGTGATGGCCACTGGAACCAGATCTGATTCCCTGCTCTTCTGGGGCCCATGGAAACCTGGAGATTGCCTGCGATCAGGGGAAGGAAGGGAGGGTGACCATTCAGAACTATACCCTTAGGAGCACTGTGTTACTGTTGCAATCAGCTCTTCTCAATCTTTTCCAAATTATGGGATGACTGTAATAATCTTATAGATGGGAGATATTAAATCAAAGAGAAGTTGACCATTTTTAAACCTTGGAGAGGCTGCTTCTGGCTGAAGTTACTGGGAGAAGCAATGAAAGAAAAGACAACTTACAGTTCTTCACTTCATCTACCAAAATATGCAGTTCTATTTTCGTTTATAGAAACTTCAGGTAATAGATCAGTGATCAACAGTGCCCTGGGAACAGTGCTCCCACGTTTTTCTACACCCCTGACTTTTGCTTCTATGATACTGACTTTTTAAAGAGACAATTATCTTTTTAAACACCCCACCTTCTGGATTTGTTTGATAATTTTCTCACAGTGTTTTTTAACCTGTTTCTGTATCCCTTGAATTTCCTCTAAATTGGAGACTAGGGCTAAAGGCTTAAGTTCAAGTTTACATTTTTAGCAAGAATGTGTCATAGGCGATGCGGTGGGAGTCATTTTGTATCACATAAGGAGACACAACTTCAGATTGCCCCACTATTGATGATGCTTAATCATTTGATTTAGATGGTGACCGCCCGACGTCACCATTGTAAAGCATGTTTTCCCTTCTGCCATATCGAGTGACCTGTGTAATCTCTTGAAAAATATTCGTGTTGACAAATCCTGTTTAGAATTTTCAAGTACCCGCTGCCCTCCACAACACTTTAATGAATTTGAGACTGTCTTTGTCATCTTGATACACAGTGCTCTGTAATTTATCTTTAAGTGGCTCAAACATGTCAAAATAAAAACTCACAGGATTATGCTAGACACCTAACTTCACAGTGCTCACACCACAGGGAAGGATCACCTTAGTTACTGTGAGAATTCACCATCATGGGCTGGTTGTTATTTTCCCCAGGAAGGGAAGGAAAATGGCTGCCATTGTAAACTGAGGAGCATAGAAATAAGACCAGCTTTGAGGAGGAATGGTGTTTTCTTCTTCTTTTTAAAGATATTTACATGTCAGCGGGTTTTACTTCTTGGAGGTAAATCACTTTCTAAATTTCTCTTTGGACTATTCACTATAAAGTTGCTGTTTAATCTTCCTGGAACATAACCTTCAATTTTAAAGAATGCAAAGCTTTGTATTATTTGTTTAGTGAATCTATAGCGGTGCTTCCCAGCTTCCCAGTATTTTTCAGATTACTAGCTTTCATAGAAAGTGATAATATTGACATGATGCACTGTGGTGTGCTAGAGGAGCTTTAGGGGCATCACGTGGGACTTATTTTTCATTATATAATTATAATAAATATAAAATGCACATATTAGAAAATATATTAAAGATTCAATTTACAGGAAATTTCCAAATACAATCTAAGTTTTTTTTTTTTTTTTTTCAAATGAAAAAACTTCAGCTTTCTACTATCAGTTTTTATGCTGGAAATACTGCCGTGAAATTTATGATTAAGAGTTTTAAGTAAAAACCTCTCCAAATTCTTGATAGCGCTCATCAGTGAAACTCTGCATCAGTAGGTGACCAAATGTTTAACCATTTTTCTTTACAACCTTTGAGATTTTCTAAAAGTTAAAATTACAGTTAACATCACTTATTTTCTTTCATTGACAAATGTAAAGTTGAAATTTTGTGGTAAATTCATTTCAAATCCAATGGAACTTTTTTATATTCAGTATTTCAAAGCAATAATGAAGTTCTTATGAGCAGATCATCCACACATGGTTGGAAGAGTCATCTGGAGTTGCCCAGGCAACACTAAAAGGATTTCAGCTGCAAATGGCTAGCCTACATTTGAAGACGGATTTGTCCCCCACCCTACTACCCTACGGCCCAGTTGCAAATAAAAGCATAAAGAATAATTCACCAACCCTCTCTGGGCACACCATCCAGCTTCAGTAATTAACATTTGACAATTTTTTTTTTTTTTTTGAGATGGAGTCTCGCTCTGTGGCCCAGGCTGGAGTGCAATGGCCTGATCTCAGCTCACTGCAACCTCTGCCTTCCAGTTCAAGTGATTCTCCTGCCTCAGCCTCCTGAGTAGTGGGGATTACAGGCGCATTCCACCATGCCTGGTTAATTTTTTGTATTTTTAGTAGAGATGGGGTTTCACCATGTTGGCCAAACTGCTCTCAAACTCCTGACCCCAAGAGATCCGCCCGCCTCAGCCTCCCAAAGTGCTGGGATTACAGGTGTGAGTCACTGCGCCCAACCAAGACAATCTCAATACATCTATTCTTGCCCCATGTTTAAAAATACTGACGAGAGTAGTATGAATCAAGAACCAGACATCGTGTCATTTTATTCAGAAATACTTCAGTATGTAAAAACACCTCATCATTAGTACACCAGACAAAAGTCAACATAATTCCCTTTATTAGGTGATATTCAAATGTATCTGTTGTTTCAAAAGAAGCATGTTAGTTGAATTATCTGAATCCAAAGTCCATTCATGGCATTTCATTGTTTCTTAAGTCTCCGAGTTCTTAAAAAATTTCCCACCCTTCTATCCCATTTCTTTCATGGAGAACTGGGGTATTTGCACTGTAGACTGTTCAACATGACATTCCAAATTTGCTGGGTTTTTCCTCTGGCTCCCACATTTCCTGAAATGGTTAGTTAGATCAAGAGGTTTGATGAGATTCAGGCTCAATTCTTTTTTAGGTGTGAAGCCCTCACAGCTAGTGCTGAGTGGTTTCGGCTGCATGACATTAGGAAGCTAGTGTCTGTTGGTTCCACTTTGAGCGATGTCAAGACTAATTAGGAGGTTTACAGTTGACCATCTATTCCACCCACTATAAAGTTGCAATCAACTTTTCTCCTAATGGTCTAGCATCCCTTGATGGTTGTTGCCTAGATATAGGAGCTGCAAATGTCAATTTTTAAATCCTATTATTTCTTCATTATTTATTTGCTGGAATGTTTCTGTAAATAGAAATTAACCTCATCAGCTCTGAAATACAGATTGTACAGAAAGGCAGATACACATTTGATTTTTTCCCCTTTCTTTGTTGTTTTTCATAGTGTTGAGTTGTCCTAGCACCCTCCCGGGATGATCAATGGGGTTTAAAAATTTCTTTTAACTATCATCATTATAAGCTCATGTTTTGTGCTTCAGTCCATTGTAGTCCATGACACTGGTGCTTGAATTGTCCCATTTTAAGCCAGAGGGAACCTCCTCAAGTTGGTTTCTGAGTGCTTATTGACAAGGCCTTAGTGGTCTTTATGGTTTGTCTTTTGCTTTTTAGCACAGCAAGGTGTCCCAGGATTACCTTGGATATGTCCTGCCCCAGAGATTAGCCATTTTGTCAAAGATCCCCAGTTTCTTCTAGTGAATTTACGTTCTTTTTACAGTCCCCCCCACTTTCTATTATATTTGGATTATTAATAATGGCTATTTAAATTTTCTATATTCTCATTATTTGTTTATCTGATATGTCCTTTTCTGGGTTAAAAATTCCATTATGCTTATGATCTTATCCATTTTCATTTATTGTTCTAAGAGATTTTACTAAGATGAAAATAATTTTGGAAGTGAAAAGAGCACATGCAAGAAATGTTCAGGAAAATATGGGTTAAATGGTTGATTTTTCAGGGAAAAGCTGTTTTTTGAGAGGTTGGGGGTGGGTAGAAGACTTGAGGATGGTGATGCTTGATTGTGGGGACCATTCATCTTGCAAGAATTCAATTAAAATTTGAAATCACTGAAAAATTGTAAATAGGACTTTCCATTGAATACTGTTGAGGAAATGTACTTTGAGAGGTGAATGAAACCAGGTAGTGAGACTCGCTTGAGGGGTTGCACTAGGTCAAAGAATTAGTGAGGTGTTTTCCTACTAGCCACTTTCAATCTTTTACATAGGTTCTGTGCAACTCTCTTCCAATGCCCCAACTGCTACACAAACAACATCTTTCAGGATTTTGAATCCCCAGAGGAAATTCGATTTGATTACACCCAAATCCCAGCGGGATCTTGCCCTAAGCATCAAAGAGTGCCAGCTTCTGAGATTTATATAAAGCCTTTCTCTGCCAACACTGGGCAAACATACTTCTGCCTGCAGAGACCTGGACAAACATCCAAGTTTGAAGATATGAGTGGAAAAGAGGTAACAAAAACCAGCATCCTTTATCTGACTCCCCTGTTGCCATTGGCCCACTCCATTTAGAATCTGAAACTATAATTTAGATGCAGTCTGGGACTCAGAAGAAAGAAGTAGGGAGCAAACCACCTATAGAGCAGGATAAAGAAGAGTAGTCCTGTGAGAATGGGGCAGATCTCCAGTGTTCCAGGCAGATGCTGATGGATTTGTTAGGGCTGGGGAGGTCCAGGAGGCCCACAAGATCCAAGAGGCTTCCTATCTGGCAAGGGTGGGAGGGTGGGGAAATCCAGATGGGGCTTATATGCCTGTGGGCTCTGATTTCATATGAGCTCTCTGGGTGGGTGTTCTAGATGTGGAAGAATATATTTGACCATAAGAGTCTTGGGCTGGGATAGGGAGGAGCAACCTTGAGACCAGCATGGTGGTGGTGGCAGTAATTAGTAGGAGCATCCAAAGGGTTGAGTAGCCTGGCCATCCACCCCTAACTGGAGAATTCCTCTCTGGTGCCAGCGTTAGCCTGGTATCCTTGCTTCTCATTCAGATGGGGGCAGTGTTGGAGGCCTTGGAAGAGCTGCAGTCTCCAGAAGGCTCTTTCCTACATGTGTCTGCTCCTGAACTACAGCCCCTGGCTCAGCAGTGTACCTGGCTCAGCTGCTCCCCACCCAGCACGGGACTGCAATGGGCTGCCCACATAGCAGATACTCTGCTTGCTTTGGAAGACTGAGACGTTCCTCCCACCAGCCTCCCAGACCTCTGGCCCCCAGGGTTGGCCACTATTCCTGTTGACATCTTTCTGAGGATTTCCAGATGCACTCACAATCAGCAGACTCCAAGGATGCCTTACTTTAGTAGGGCCAAGTCAAAGCTGGACTTTCCTGTCATGGACCACGAAGACACTGGTCACCACAGTAAAAGTGACACTTAGATGAAAAATATTGGGAAAAAATTAACAGTATGTGGTTGATGAGAAAGGTGTTCCCATTTAACGAGAGCAGGTTCCCAATGTAAATGAAAAAGATATAAACTGACAATTCACCAAAGAAATTTCCATATCCAAATAAAAAAATAATTATTTTGTATTATTTACATGCACAGATAGTATAGAATGGTCCCAACTTTATTTATTTGTTTATTTTTGAGATGGAGTCTCACTCCATTGCCCAGGCTGGAGTGCAGTGGTGCAATCTTGGCTTACTGCAACCTCCGCCTCCTGGGTTCAAGCAATTCTCCTGCCTCAGCCTCCCAGGTAGCTGGGATTACAGGCATGCACCACTACACCTGGCTAATTTTTTATTTTTACTTTTAGTAAAGACAGCATTTTGCCTGTTGGCCAGGCTGGTCTCGAACTCCTGACCTCAAATGATCTGCCTGCCTTGGCCTCCCAAAGTGCTAGGATTACAGGCATGAGCCACTGTACCTGGCCCCCAACTTTTAAATATATGCCTGTGAAACACATGCTTGGAACAAAGACTGGCAGGATAGTTGCCCAGTGGATACAAGATATATTCAGGGCAGGAATGAGAGATTTTGGGTGCTTTTAGTTTTTTCCTTTGTTCTCTATAATGAACATACATTCCTTTTCTAATTTGAAAAACTCCAACCCATGTTATTTCTTGATTTGTTATCTATTGACTTAGACAAATTACCTTAAGACCTAGTGGCTCAAAACAATAAACATTCATTATCGCAGCTTCTGTGGGTCAGAAATTTGGGAGCAGCTTAGCTGGCAGTTCTGGTTTGAGATCTTTCATGAGCTGGCATTCAAGGCTGCTGCAGTCGTTGAGGGGCTTGACTGGGGCTGGATGGTCTTCTTTCCAAGGTGGCTCACTCATATGACCAGCAAGTTGGTGCTAGCTGTGGGCAGGAGATGTCAGTTCCTTGCCACGTAGACCTCTCATAGGGCTGCTTTGAGTGTGCTGACATTGTAGGTGGCTTCCCCAGAGCAAGTTGTTCAAGAGAGGGGAATACACAAGGGTAGGTGAGGATTAGAGGGGGCCACCACACAGGTGTGGCTATCATATTTTTAAAAAGGCAATTCCTTCAATAAATGACTCTGAAATGGTGGTCTGTAAGATAGATAAAGTTAAACTGATCAGGCAGAGAGAGATTCTGATGAGGGAGTATATGATCACTTCAATTCAAATTGCATCATTTCTCTCTTAGGTCAGTTTCCCAAGAAGTCAAAGACAGGTTCGTCTGTAAGTCAACCCTGTGTGGCATTGGAAAAGTTAAATTTTTTATGTGGTTTAAATTTGTAATGGAAATTAGTTAATTAAGTTCATAAATGGAGCTAATTATTTGAGGGATTTAATCTGTTAAATGAAGAACTAGGGAGAGTGTTCTTATTCTATAAAAATCACTCAATTTGTGAGGAAAATGATAAGAGTTATAGTTGGAATTAAATTATTAAGAAAAAAACTAGATGTTTTTGATTTCCAATGTGAATATTTGGATGTTGGTGAAAACCAGTATTCACAAGCACGGATACTTCTCTGAGACAAAGAGCCTCAACTGGACCCTTTTAAATTTGGCCCCTGAGTATCTTGATCCCTAGTGATGGATAAGGGTATTCCAAGCATGGGATTTAAGTTTTAAAAATCTTTTAAAAATGACATTGAGTCTATTAGTCTTTGTAAATGATAGGCTCATATTTGAAAATATAGGTACAATCAAACATGTTTATATAAATATTTCTGAATACATTTCCCAAAATATAACACTAGTTATTTAAAGTTTTCTTCTTCTGAGTATCATTATGGACTCATTTTTTGAAGACTATTTTAATTAATTATGTTTTAAAATTTCTTTTGACATCCAAATTGTCCCATCTTTGTCAATGCGAGCTGCTTCTACCTGGCCTATCTCTCTTTTTTTTTCTTTTTTTTTTTTTTTGAGACGGAGTTTTGCTCTTATTGCCCAGGCTGGAGTGCAATGGTGTGACCTTGGCTCACTGCAACCTCTACCTCCTGGGTTCAAGCGATTCTCCTGCCTCAGCCTCCCGAGTAGCTGGGATTACAGGTGCCTGCCTCCACACCAGGCTAAGTTTTTGTATTTTTAGGAGAGACAGGGTTTCACTTCTGACTCAGGTGATCCACCCGCCTCGGCCTCCCGAAGTGCTGGGATTACAGGCGTGAGCCACTGCGCCTGGCTGGCCTCTGTGTTCTTTTAGGCTACACTTTAGAACCTAAGAAAGTATCTTCACTTTCTGATAATTAGATGTTCCAGGCTCACAAATTTCATCTGTTCCAAGTCAAAGACACAGCTACTTTTCAAGGATCCGTGCTTCCTTCTGGTGCAGGCTGTGTTAGAGACCAACATCAGGGTCATGGGGATGTACCTCCTGACTCCAGATTGCTCTACAGGAGCACTTATGCTAAGGCATCCCAATAAAACCCAGAAACCTAGTTTTTAAAATGGTTTTATATTGATGTTGTCAATTTAGTACTAATATGATTTTACATATTACCTGTGTTTGAGTCCCCATTTAAACCATACTTTTCCACCTCCAAAATTGTGTGAATTTTGCAATCATTTTCTTAACTGAAAATTGTGATTATGTTGCACATAATTTTTTTAATTGTCCACCAACAACACCAACAACAAAAAACTGAACAGTTGTACCATCTCTGAGGGCCCTTGGTATGGAACAGACAAAGTTATAGTTGGACAAGTTTTTTTCATCGGGTTTCGGTTACACATGGTCAAGCCTAATTCTTACTAATTCAATAAGGTTAATGAATACAAAATCAATGTGAACAATTATTTCTGTCCTTTTTCACTGGCTGTAGAGTGTATTAGTTTTTAAAAAGATACCATGTATAATCAAAATGGAAGAAAAAGATAAATTATAATAAATCTAATGAAAGATGTTCAAGATCTGTATGAACATCCTAGAGTCTCACTTGTCAGCATGTCCACATGCCATATATGTGTATAGGATTGTTTATTTAGCATTATTTAATATTAAAAGACTGAAAAGAAGATATATATCAGTCAATCCCAGAGTACTGCTAAGTTAAAAAGTGGAGAATTAATTCACTGGAATATCACAGGGCAGAGACTGATAGAGGTTTTCTGTAAGGGCTCGATAGTAAATATTTTAGACTTTGCCACAGCAAATCAACACTACCACTGTGGCCCCAAAGTGGCCGAAGATAGTGTGTAAATACATGGATTTGGCTGTATCCCAATAAAACTCTTTACAAAAACAAGCAGTGAGTAGGATTTGGTGCTGCTCGGATTTGCCTACCCGTGTTCCAGGTTGGTAAAAAAGAAAAAACTAGATTTCATGTATCGACAAAGACAAATGATTCAAATGATTTGAACGAGGAAAAGCTGTCGCAGAAGGAAAAGTAGAATGACACCATAGACATAAAGTATTAATTCAAGCAAAACACGCTATGTGTTTTTCAAGGGGTCATGTATATGTAGCAAAAGTCTTAACATACCCATTAGACAAGGAAAAGGGAAATAGAAAACTGATTTTCAAGCTTAAGGTGATTACAATTTAACCTTAGGTACATCAGCATCTTACACAGAGAAACAGAACCATTTTCCATTGTACATTAGCTCCTAAAAGGCTCCTGAAACCAATCATCCCTCTAAACTCACAGATCAGAGGCTGCTGCTTCCCCTTCCACACAGCTGAAGTCACTGGACCCAGCTTCAGGCTGAAACAGCCTTGGCTCCAGCTGAGAGCTGGCTGAAGGAGAAAAGTATTTAAGTACGTGAGCCCTACCCTCCAGGGACTTTAAAATGCTTGGCCTTAGCATTTTAAGGAACTGAGAGAGTGGACTTCGGGCTGCTGGCAGTGGGATTTCTGGCTTCAAAAGAGACTTCCAGGTGGGTAGCCTCTGTTCTCAGGCTGGAAGAACAGCCCTGCTCTCTGTCTCTGTATCTACTAACTGTCAGTCATGGTGCTGAACTGAGGGGCATGTTGAGACCAACCTACAGCACCCAGGACAAATGAGGCCCAGAAACCAGTCTTGTTTAGTTCATATTAGTTCAGCATCACATAAAATCAAGACAGTCTATGTACTTCTGTAGGTTCCTGGCTGCTTTTGGAGAAAGTGTGAAGCTGGCAGTGTCCATCCCCAACACTTCCCAGTGGTCGGCGATAGGATGTGGCAGTAACTGGTTTCCCCTGATAGAGCTGCAGCAAGGAAGCTGGCTTTCCTCCTGTGTTTTATCTTTTCTTTCCTCTATCTACTTCTCAACATAAAAACACAACTAAACCTGCTTCTAACTGAAGACTCTTCTTTTCTTCTTAAGGTTTTCAGTTACAGCTGTCCTAAGTTGAGGCCAAAGTGTGCCCAATTGTTTTGGACTCTGTGTTCACAAGTGCCTCTGTCTGGAATGCATTGCTTTACTAACAAAGGATGTGGAAGAGGGATGTCTCTGACCACAAAAGAAAGACCTGAGTTGGCAATGGATTGAAGGGATTGTAAGAGTTATGTGCTGGTGCGTGTTCCTGGGGGACCCGGAGCTACTTCCTCCCTGTACATAACCCTACACCCCCTCCCTGAAGTGTAGGGTTATATTAGCAACCCCAGGTTCATATTCAGAGGGACCAGAGAACAAAGGTAACTTGCATATAGCTATGATGCTAGGCTAGGAAAGAGCCTCACGCACTTAGGGCAATGGTGGCAGAGTGGAAATGGTAGCAGGGCTCATGAAGGCCAAGAGAAGCCCTGATATAGTCCACTCCCCATGCCCTGCTATATCCCAGGGCTCCAGAGTGTCCCAGGAGAACATGAGAAAACTCATCATTGCTTTGGAATGGTGACTCTTCCCATAAAGAGAATTGGCAGGCAGGAATGGCTCACTGGTGGAAGATGAATAGAGACTTGGAGACAGGAGCAGGAGATAGGCTGTGAATGCTTCAGCAATGATGGGAGTGGGTGCAGACTAACAAACTCCAGCAAAGCTGCACTCCTCCGACGCCAGCCTGAGTGGTTGATGATAGTGGCCCAGGTGCTGCTTCTCCCAAACCAGAATGCCTAACCCCCCCTAGGAGCTTAAATTATTCTCATTCTCAGGGAGTAAAGAAGAGCAGGGAAAAGGGAAGAAGTAAAATATCCTGAAGCTACTTAAGAGACAAAGAGAAACAGTCCCGGGAAGGAAGTGACAAGACTTGACTTGAATCAGATTTTCTGCTGAAGGCAAAAACTGGAGTTTTAGAGATAAGAGCAGAAAGGTAGTAATGCTCTTTCTTTCTTTTCTGTTTGAGACGGAGTCTCGCTCTGTAGCCCAGTCTGGAGTGCATTGGTGCGATCTTGGCTCACTGCAACCTCTGCCTTCTGGTTTCAAGTGATTCTCCTGCCTCAGCCTCCCGAGTAGCTGGGACTACAGGCGAGTGCCACCACACTTGGCTGATTTTTTTTTTTTTTTTTTTTGTAATTTTAGTAGAGACGGGGTTTTACCGTGTTAGCCAGGATGGTCTCAATCTCCTGACCTCGTGATCCGCCCACCTCGGCCTCCCAAAGTGCTGGGATTACAGGTGTGAGCCACTGTGCCCGGCCAGTAATGCCCTTTCAAATCTAATGTGATATCACTTAAACTCAGTGCACCTGTATTGAGATCTCATGAAGAACTTGTTTCACAGCAATGCTATACCTTAAAACGCCCATCAAGCTCATCTGAGGATAGACTTAAACTACCTCCTTGCAAGGTTTCTTGACCTTATGAGCTGGATGATTCTGTTTGGGGCAGGGCTGTCCTGTGCAATGTAGGGTGTTCAGCAGCATCCCTTGCTTTTACCTGCCAGATACCAGTAGCACCCACCTCCTAGTTAGGACAGCCAAAAATGTCTTCACACATTGCCAAATGTCCCCTTGCAGTACAAGACCTACCTCCCCACCCCAGTTGAGAGTCGTTGTGCTAAGGCTATCTCCTCTCCTGTGTGTAGGATCCTGGGGCATAAATTAAAACACGTGGAGGTAACCTCCCAGGCATAGCTAGCAACTCCAGCTGCGCTCAATTCCCTTCCTATCCAGAGGATTCCAGGGAAGCAGGAGCCTTGGCTGGGCAGGACCCAGATTTGCCCACCAAATGCAGAGGAGAATGGCTGGAGGGAACCAGCAAGTTCAGATGACCAGCAGCTCTAAAAGACAAAAGGACTAAGGACATCTCCAAAGAGTTAGTATAATAAGATGAAGTATGACTGCGTACTGTTAAACAGGCACTTGATAAGCTTCACTATCTTGGGATATGGGGTTTACATGCCTCGAGAATGAGGTTAGTCTTTGGTAGGAGACTTAAAGATACTTCATAGTGGGTGGGTCTGTTATGAATGTCATTGAACCTTAGTCACTCAACATGTATAGGTTGTTTTCAGGAAAAACCATCTTGGAGTGACAACTGTACCTGGAACTTAAACTGTTATGGTGGAATTGGTAATGGTGACAAAAGCCTATGTTTCTTCCAAATCCTAAGTGTCTTCAAACTCTACCACAACTTTGATCTTTTGAGAGCTTTTCAAGAAAAATGGATGAAACACAGGCTTGAGCCTAGACCCTAATTAAAATGTCAGGTTATTTATTTATTTATTTATTTTACATAACCAAACAACCAAATCCACTTTTGCTAACCCTGTATCCTAGCCCTATGGTGCTCTGGTTTCTTCTCTCATCAAACCAGGTTTTCCTGACATACCCCAGACTTCAAAGGCCTCATATCTGTTTTTGAGGAAATTAATACCTGTGAGGACTAGGACTCTGAAGACTGAGGCAAAATCTTCATGTTGAAGGGATGGGAAAAGAACAGTCCTGTCAGAACAAGGTAGGATCCCAGGTTCTTGCCATTAGAGGCTGGGGAAGGGGAAACATCTAGGAGAGTAGAACAGATAATTCTTTTCTCCATTTGTTGTATAAACTTGGTCCCACTCCCAGCATTGAGCAAGGCAGAGTTAAACCACCAGAAAATAATTACCTATGCAGGAAGTCAGTCCTGTCAGAACAGCATGACAGCTGCTGGTGGTCAAGTCGAGTTCTGGATTTTAGCCACCCAGCCTGAGGGTCTGTGTCCGAGAACACAGCAAGATTTGGGAGATGGAGCACAAGGAATAGGAGGGCAATGTCCCTTAATTGCAGGGACAGCTCATCTTACCAGAATTAGATTAAGTCATTGAAAACTAGGTTGTCTTCCTGAATATTCTTGGAAGTCTATCTTGATAGGTGTCAAATCAGACATACTAGCAGCTCCTTTGAATGATCGGGGATTGGGGTTCTCTAAGCTTCAAATCCCCTCAGCTGTGCCAGAGCTACCCTACTCAAGGCTGCGCCTCAGTGCCATGAGACTTGCACAAGGGAGGCTGGGGGTGGGGGAAACCGATTCAAACACGAAGCTTGTGCCACCTACCAGGCAGTAAGTCAGTCGTTTTTTCTCTGACGAGGGGTTTCCTGTCTCGGCATCTATAAAACTGTGGCAGGATAACTTGTTAGCTTGAAAATAAGGTAAAATCTTGACTCTTGATGGTTCTTAAGTTTTGGTGATGAGAATGGGACACAAACCTGGATTTCTGCAAGAGAAAGGACAAAGATCCTTTGCAGGCTGGGTCAGGGGAGATGAGAAGCAAGTCCCTTGAGACCCTGTGTCTGGTAGTGAACGCTGCTGCCCAAGTGTGAGGGTAAGTCTTCACTGTCCTGTTAATGAGACTAAGGGGTTGAGACTAGGATTGAAACAAGCAGCCCCAATAGTGCTTTTAGTCATTTGCTTTCTTCCTAGTGGGGAGAAGGAAGGTCATGGAGTCACTAAAGCTGACACAGGGTGTTGGGTGAACGAAACTGGTTGAGCCATGAGCAGCTGTTTAGAGACTGACAGTAATGGGCCTGGCTTACTGGTGTAAGCTACAATGCCTTGTTGGACTCCTTGGACATTGGAAATGGAACAGGTCTGACTTTTGTCAACTGGGGCCTCTGGCAAAGGGAGTCAGCCTCCCACCTGGAGGTGCCATTGGTGTCCTGGAGTTGTGGCCTCTCTGACAGGGCTACCCAGGTAGACCTCTTTTGGAAAGTAGCTCTTGGCTTCTTGAGTTCCCATTGAAATGAAACACCTCATCTCTAGAGGCTTTGTGACTTAGTCCTGAAATTATCATTTTGGGATGGGTCAGTTTGCACTCAAAGACTAACAAGGTAGAAAGCACCCCAAAAGCCTTGCTTAGAAATAGCCACGACATAGCCAAGAACGAAACAGTCTTTGCCCAGTGGTATCGGCTTTATGCGGAAAAGTAGCTGCAATTCCTATGGAGAAACTGCATTCTACCTACTCTGCTACTGGGGAGGAAAAGCCACTGGCCCAAGATGCCCTCCTTTGTACTTGCCTGAGCCTGCCTCAGTGAGGGTCTGGCTGAGTTGAAACCTCAGTGTCCACTGGGCTGAGGCAAGTCCTCAGCCTCAGAGCCAGCCCTGCAGAGCTAAGAGTGAATGTGGTTGCCCCACTCAGAGCAGAATTCAAACTGCTGGGCTGTTAATGGCCTGTTTGCCAGTTCATGTTCTAAGTGGAAGAACAGATCAGAGTCCTCTCAAACTGGAAACCATCTGGCTCACTCCCTCAGATACCCATGGCAAAGGCTGGTTCTGAAACTAACTAGAATCAAGCTGCTGATTGAACTGAACTGTGTTTTGATGCAGAGGCTACTGTTGCACAGCAGACTTCTGACTCCTGCCACAAGCTCATGCCATATCACAAAAGGTGGTTCCCTTTTCCCTGCCTGGAAGATTGACTTTATCAGCTCTGACCCCCATTTAAGACTGTTTCTCTATAGATTCCTCCTCAGGTTACTTATGAGCTTATTTTCCCTAAGCCAAAAGGGAGGTCTTGGGGACTCAAACCTGTTAAATCTTAGCGTCCTATCCCTTTCACCCGATCTACAGAAGGTCTGGGTGTGAGCAGGGAATGGTTGGATAATAGCTGGAGTTGTAGCTCCTGGAATGGGACATCAATTTTGTGGAGATGATGGAAGAGCAACAAACAAGCCAGCATCTGCTGAGGTGACCTGTCTTACACCCTAGGAGGTGAGAAAGAAAGAGGGGCATTAGTGACACCCCTCTCAGAACTGTGCTGGAGTCTTGGTACAGAAAGGAAAATCCAGGGCATGTCCCTCAAACTATAGCAATCTGACTGCTGGGACTGCCATCCTCAGCCAGACAGCTGACCTATTTTGTGAAGTGGATAAATGCAACCCAGCTGGCATTATCAACAATCTAGACTGACTCTCCTCAGGCAGACCCCCTGAGTAGATGGAACCTGGAATTTTCAGGCTTACCAGCTGGCTGGGAGGCTATGCTGGAGCCACTGTCAACCTATGCTAAGTGGTATAGATCTCACTTTGGGTAAGGCAAAATTGTAAACGCTGTGTCCAGGGATGCTCTGTTCCACATCACTGTAGCTTCTACTTAAGCTGTACATCAAGCTGGACATCAGTTTGCCTCTTTCCTAAAACAATTGACTTAGACCCTAGTGGTGGTCATAGGAGACCTGGAAGTGTTTAGGGAAACACTACCTGGGTCCTGGCAGACCAGGCCAGCCTAATTCACTGGCCAGGATTGTTATGGTTGTGACTCACCCTAGACCTCTTCCTTGTGTGCCAAGGTGCAGTCTGTGCAATTGCTAATACATCTTGTTCCACCTGGGTTAATGCTTTGGGTTAATACAGAAACTTAAGGAGCAAGCTACTTGGCTTTCTAAGGTAGATGTTGATGGTTTGGAATATGTTCAGCTGGAACCCTGGGGGTTATAGCTAAGCTCAATATTACAGGTTGGTCTAATTCTGGTGCTTAGAGTACAAACTAGAATTTTTGTCTTGGCTCATGTTGGCCATATTAATCATACTGGTTGAATGGCATGCTCATGGAAAAAAATCTGCCAGAAGCCAGGACCCTGTAGAAACAAGAGAATGATGCTATTGCAGGGCAATCCTCAGAGGCGTTTCTACATATCTTGTGATGACTTATGTCCTGGACCAGCTTATTAAGGACTCTTGTATGGCAAACCAGCAGAGGGTAGAGATGCTGTCTCTCTGGGGTAGAGGACAGACTAGCTTCCTGACCAGAATAATAAAGATAATGGCTTACCACTGTCACTTGGCTGTCCAATAGTCACTTCAAACTTAACGTCTAAATCTGAACTCGATCTTTCCAAAAAAACTGCAACTCTTAGTTTTCAACTAATGTCCACTTTTTTCTGTTGCTTGGGCCAGAAATCTAACATGTCATTCCTTCATTTTGAAATCCTGTTGGCTGTATCTCAATATATGCAGAAACTTGTCACTTCTCACCATCTCTATTCCCATGCTGGTGTCAGTCTAGGCCATCTCTGGTCTAGGCTTGCAGCAGAGGCAGGGCTTAAGTGCATTTCTGGCCCATCCATGCAGATGTCCCCTTTGCCCTGCTTCTCTCCTGGGCTGGAGGCTCTGCAGAGTGCTGTGCTGGAATTCTCTGCACTTCTTAGCTTTCCCTTCCCCTTGGCTGCTGCACTTCCAGCTTTCTCTGCTTTGCTAACTCAGCCCTAGCACACCTGCTTGCCACCAGTCAAAATGGCATTCCTCCTCTGCTGTTTCCCCTTTCACACTTTTTGTCTTTGAATGCTACTTCTGCCCCCTTGATTTCTACCCCCTCCCAACCTTTCAGTTCATGGGGTTTTAGTGGAGTTTCAGGAGGGAGCACAGATAACCATATCCCAACGTTCCATGTTTAACTGAGCGTAAGAGGTAATTTCTTAAATATAACCAGCCTTACAGACCATATAGCTACCATATATCCCTCAAACCATAGGAATCTGATTGGTGGGTCCCTTAACATTAGCTCCAAACAACATCTTATGTGTAAGTGTATCACTTCATAAGCTATGCCTTGAAAGTATTAGGGATATTGCTATCATTGCTAGAATGTTAAGTTTTAAAATCGTTAAATACATTCAGCAGGTAGCCTGAGGAAATTTGGAACATTGCCTGGAAGATGGAGGTAATGTTAATAGTGCAGGGAATACCTAAGAATTGTTTAGATGTAAGAACTCAATTTATTGGCAAACTTGTGCTTTGTCCTATTTGCACATCCTGATAATGTGTTTTCTGTAAGTTTTAATGTATTATTGGACACCAAGAGCATGATTTCCTACTACATGTAGTGTGTTGAAGTTGCATATTACAAAAAAGGGTCTCTATGTTAGGCACGATGGTTCATGCCTATAATCCTAGCTATTTGGGAGGCTGAGGTTGGCAGATTGCTTGAGGGCAGGAGTTTGAGACCAGCTTGAGCAACAAGGCAAGACGCAGTCTTTAAAAAAAAAAAAAAAAAGCTGGCATGGTGGCACACATCTGTAATCGCAGCCCTTTGGGAGGTTGAGGCAGGCAGATCGCTTAAGTCCAGGAGTTCAAGACCAGCCTGGACAACATGGCAAAACCCTGTTTTGTTTTTTTTTTGTTTTTTTTTTTAACAAAGTATACAAAAATTAGCTTGCCATGGTGGAGCATGCTTGTAGTTCTACTCTGGAGACTGAGGTGGGAAGGTGGCTTGAGCCCAGGGACTCGAGGCTGTGGTGAGCTATTATCATACAGCTGTATTCCAGCCTGGGTGACAGAGTGAGACCCCATCCCTCCTGTACCCCCAAAAAGTCCCCACCCCCAACCCCCAGAAGTCCACTTTAATACAGTTCAATGTGTATGAACATGAAATAGCTAATACCTTTTCAAAACAGCTCCTTGTACCTCATCTGAGGTCACTTTGTAACTTATAGCTAGTACATTAAACAGAAATGTAGATGTTTAAGAGTGGAACAGTAGCTCCTAGATCTAAAAATTGTAGCACTTCTAAATTAACAAGCGAAAAAATATCAGATCAGCCGCTCTAAGGAACAAAGTAAATTCAGCAAAAATAAATAGGACATACAAGTAGCTAAATGGAAGCTAGATGAATTTTGCCTATTACCAAGTGGACTGTCAGCATGGATTAAAGAGCACAACTGTATTTTTAGATTAAGGGAAGGCAGAGATGAAAAAACAGGTGGGGTGATGTTATTGGGCAAATGGGAATTTAAGAAAGGTTGAGACTATCAAAGCAGGAACAGGACAAACTGGGATTTTATATACTGTAATCGTGACTTAAATTGGAAATATGGTAGTCAAACTTGATCTACCTCTACCCAACTGTAAAAGCAAAAAAACCTCCCAAAAAACATATGAAACTTGATAAGAACAGTCTTAGTGGGGCTGTTGAAAATACCTCTTAACAATGACCAGACTATCTAGTAGGCAAAACAAAGTATATGAATAAAACAACTATGCAAAGAACATACTTTCTGTGGAATATGTAGGATATGTATTTGTCCACTTAAAATTTTCAAGGGTCTTTTCTGATCAATAAAGCTAGAAATGAAGTAAAGATAAATTCTTAGTTTGAATTGAGAAATTATGAGATTAGATACCTAGATTCAATAAGAAATCAAAATAAACCATAACAATGAAAAGGGAACATTTTGTACCAAAAATAATGGGACACAATTTACGCTGAAATCTGAGGGCATGTGTTTGCATACTTTTAAGACTGAAAAATGAGCTGGATGCTAATTTCAGTAGTTTGGTAAGAGGATGAGACACTTATAATAAGTAATGTTTGTTGAACATATACAAATGCCAGGCACGGTTTTACATGCAGTAGTCCTTCCAGTGAATTAGGTGCTCTCATCCCATTTTACAGAGAAAACAGAGGCAGAAGAGGATTGGTCATTGTTCTAGATCACACAGCCTGACACTGAAAAGGCTGGGATTCCAGTGTAGGGAACTTGGCTCCAAGCCCATGACCTTGACCACCATGCTAGACATTTTCCTTCATGTTGAAGCTGAATGAACTAGAAAGAGCAAAGTTTAAAAGGACCTGGCTCTTTGGAAACTGAAATATATAAATCCCTGGTAAAGTTGATTCAGATAGCAGGAGAGTGAAAATATGATTGAGAACGAGAAAGGCAAACCAATAACATAATTAGAAGAGATTACAAAATACACAAGAACATTGGGTGTAACTCATTGGCAATGCGAAAACCTAAAGAATTTCACTTCCCTAGCAAAACATGAGTGTCCAAGATTGACTTCATGTACTTGGCAGGACAGGCTGTGTTATATTGTAACAACATTGAAATTTCAGTGGCTTGACACCACGAAGATTTCTTTCACAGATTAAACTGGACAAATAGGAATTTATTTGTCCTATATGTTCTTCATAGGCTAGCTGAGGACTCTGGGCCTTGGGTCATTGTCCTCTAGGACCAGGCAGGTGGAGTGGCCATTGTGAGCTGGTGATGTGGCAGGGGGTAGAATGGATAAATTGCATACTGGCTTTCAAAACTACTGCCGAGGAGTGACATCTATCACTTCTGCTACTAACCAGACAAGTCACTTGGTGTCACACAACTTCAAGGGGATGGCATAGGGAGAGCAATTCTCCAGAATTGCTGGTTCCCCAGGGGGGAACCAGAAATAAAGCCACAGAATGTTGTCCTAGTAGAACGTCTTCTAATTTTTATTTTAGTTATTTGTTTTGAGATGGAGTTCTGTTCTTCTGCCCAGGCTGGAGTACAATAGTGTGATCTTGGCTCACTGCAACCTCCGCCTCCTGGGTTCAAGAGATTCTCCTGCCTCAGCCTCCTGAGTAGCTGGGATTACAGGCACCTGCCACCATACCCGGCTAATTTTGTTTTTTGTTTTTTGTTTTTTTTTTTGAGACAGAGTCTCGCTCTGTCGCCCATGCTGGAGTGCAGTGGCGCAATCTTGGCTCACTGCAAGCTCCACCTCCCGGGTTTACGCCATTTTCCTGCCTCAGCCTCCCGAGTAGCTGGGACTACAGGCGCCCGCCACCACGCCTGGCTAATTTTTTGTATTTTTAGTAGAGATGGGTTTCACAGTTTTGGCCAGGCTGGTCTCGAACTCCTGAACTCAGGTGATCCACTTGCCTCAGCCTCCCAAAGTGCTAGGATTACAGGCGTGAGCCACTGCACCTGGCCTAATTTTTAATACCCACATTATCATAGAATATTTGTATCTCAATATTTTTTGGGCAGTTTTGGAAAAATTTGCTTACATTTAAAAACTTAGTGCAACATTTTAAACAATCTGTGGGGAAAGTTCATGTTACATTCCATGTAAAGGTAGAACTTCAGAATCCTCAACAAAAGTGATAGGTGTCTCTGATGCGCCAAGAAAAGCACCACAGGTTTACTGAATGCAAAGCAACTGTATTAATTTTTGGTGATGAAGAAATAATGTTTTAAGCTTTTTATGTGTCAACATTACAGTTTGCTATTTTCATACAGGCACTTAATGTGTTTTACTTAGATTTTAGGAAATTGTTGGGAAGTTTTGGGTTCTCTGTAACACATTACAGTTTTTCCCTTTTAAAATACCAAGTGCAAGCCAGGCATGGTGGTTCAAGTCTGCAGTCCCAGCCACTTGGGAGGCTGAGGCAGGAGGATCATTTGAGCCCAGGAATTTGAGGCTAGCCTGGGCTAAAAATAAAAATACCAAATGTTGAAGGAACTGGAACTCTCCTACACTGCTGATGGAGATGTAAAATGGTACAACTCTACAAAAGTTTGTCAGGTTCTTAAAATGTTAAATATCTACTATATGACCCAGCTGTTCCATTCCCAGAGAAAAACGAGAAATGTACATGACTGTTCATAATACCTTTATTTGTAATAGCCAAGAATGGGAAATAATCCAAATGTCCATCCATGGGTGAATGGATAAACAATTTGTGAGATATGCACACAATGGAACATTACTCAGCAATGAAAAGGAAGAATGGACTATTGACACACATGACTTCGGTGAATCTCAGGATAATTATGCTGAGTGAAAGTAGTGAGACTCCCCCTGTCCAAAGGAAAAGAGTACACACTGATGATTGTGTTTATAGAAATCTCTAGAAAATGCAAACCATAGTGACAGAAAGGGTTTGGGTGGCACTGCGGGAGGGTGAGATCACAAAGGAACATGGGAAAACTTGAGGGAAACAGATATTCTCACTGTTGACCGTGGTGATGGTTTCAGGGGTCTATCCATATCAAAACTGTTCTGATGTGAAGCAGGAAATGGCTATGTTTGGAAGGTAGAGCTAATGACACCCCGCACTGCATTGACTCACAGGCCTTGGAGATGCTGGGATGAGGCCCTGGGCTGTTACGGTGCATGCTCCCTTAATTCCTAAAGGCATTGAGGTTGGCCTCTACTGAAGCTGAGTGTAAGTGAAGCCTCCAAAATAATTCCAAGGCCAAGATTCTGGAGATACCTAGATGGGCCCTGGGCTCTGGCAGGAAAAGGAACTAAGAAATCCTTAGTTTCCAAACACTTTTTGGGGGATTGCCCTTAACCTGCGGGCAGCAGGGAGCAACAAACCACCCACTGGCTACAGGTTCTGCCAACAATGGGCCGCTAGCAGCCCCTAATTCCAAGCCTGCAATCCCTACGAGCACCTGGATGAGACCAGAGAGGTCTGGGGGCTCCCCAACCAATCCCAAGATTCTAAAAACATCTGTACCAGCCCCTATCTTAGCGAGGCTGCTGTAGCCTCACCCTTCCCCAATCTCCCTACAGCCCTTTTGAGCTGCCTTCCCCCCCATGCTCCTCGGCGACCTGGCTTCTCAGATCTGCAGAGAATGGGAGGAAGCCAGCGTGATCCCCAGGCCTTTTGGAAGAGGCCTCGGGCTGGGCTCCGGACACCTGGCTCTTTCTGAACTGCGCCCGGGCGGCAGCGGCTGGCAGAGCCTGAGATGCGCGCAAACGGCCACCGGGGGCGCCAGGTATCTGCCCACTCACAGGGTACCTCTCTCCTGCAGGTGAGACGAGCCAGAGCAGGGTGTTGGAGAGGCCCTGAGAGCCGGCCAAGGCATTCTCTAGGGCTCCTGTGGACACCGGGGCGGATCTGAAGGGACCAATCCACGATCCCCGCACCCAGTGGCCACCTCCCTCATCTCTAAGTTCTGAGGGGGAAAGGAAAGAGAGAGGAAAGGAGGCAAGGAGGGCGAGAAACTGAGTCATAAGACTTTGGGAGACTCCTTCCAAGGTGTCCAAACCTTTGTTGGACTGCCCCGGGTACCCCCTCTACAGAGCACTGTATCTGGACTCCAGTCCTAGGGATTCTAGTTACCATCATTAACTGTTTTTCATCTTTGGCTGCAGTTTCAAATAACTGCTTTGAAAAGTCCTCATGCCCAGAACATTGGGAACTTACCCTTATTTTTCACTGGTCAAAGCAAGTCACAGAGCAATGTGAGCTTTCAGTGTGCCTAGGAGGACCATGAGTCTTTGGTGGTGTTACAAGAAATACTTGGGACCGTAACGTCCCCCCTACCCCCCAAACTGAGAAGGAGCTGAGAGACCAGAGAATGACTGTGCCAAGTCCACCTAGAGGGGCAGATGAGTTTATTAGGACTTACATACAGGACACTCCTGGACCACAGCAGGACAGCTCTAGAGATCTGCACAGCATCCAGTCTCTAAACTGCTTTTAAGCGAATTTTCTGGCTCTTGGCTTACTGTGTTTGAGTGATGAGGTTGTTTTTCTTGGTAGGTTCTCAGATACTCTCCAGGATGTTTGGGTTCTCAGGGCCACCTGCTCCTCTGCTGGGCACCATGGCCTCGGCTCACCTACCAGCCTTCAGGGTTCAGGTATTGGACATACAATCTTAAGTAACCTGATGGGGGAACCCTCACGCTGCAGGTGGACAGCACAATAAGCACAGTCCGGGAGAAATAGGACATGGGAAAAAAAGTTACCAAAGATAATGGCCTGGCAGTTTTACAGATACATTCTCTGTAATTTGAATCATAATCTATAAAATAGCTCATCCCAAAGCCACTTGAATTATTTTCAGATGGAATGTTCTCATATATTTTATTAATTTAGCATTACCTTAACATAAAAATGTGTATGAATTATATAGAAATATACCATGGTGAGTCTCACAATTATGAAACTAGATATAAAAGTTACAATTATGAGCAAACTGAAAAAATGTATTAATGGAATAATAATAGCAAACTCATTAAATGTGCTTACTATGTGTCAGGCACTATTCCAAGTGCTTTGCAATATTTAATCTCTGCACAATCCATTAGGTATTATTTTTATTCCCATTTTACAGATGTGAAAGAAATAGATGGATCTTTATTATACTCCTTGCTTTAGAGCTAAGATGAAAAAGTACAGTGAAGCTGCATGGAGAGCAGCAGCTCCATGGTGGGGAGATATCTTTTCCTGGCTTTAAAGAATGTGAAGATGCAGGCATAGCTGTCAGTTTGGGGAAGAGGTATAGCAATATGTGTTTCATACAAGATGACCACTAACGTGGTTATCCCCTTGTTTTTGTTGAGCAAAGTCCTATATCTTTATCTGCTGCAAGAGCCTGTGAGTTGATTGGGAAACTGATTTGAGGGAATGGAAACCAGTAACATGTAGGTAAAGACTCCTCACATGCTCAGTCCTTTTCTTATGAACCTTGCAAATCTATTCTTTCATTTCTATCTGCATAGAGATCTCTGGTGCCCTTCACCCCTGCTACCCCACCCTGACTGAACTCAGAAGACTGAGTCATATTCTAGAAACACCCATTTCCCTTTATCTGGCCAGTTATGTGTCTACCATTTCATTAGCATCTTGAATCCCAACTTTTATCAAGACCCCCTGGGAGGTGGGACAGAATGGAGAATGAGGTATGTAGCATTGTGGCCAGGGTTGTAGAAGGTGGGGAAGCAGGGTCATGGCCCCCAGTTCTTCTCTTGGAGGCCGATTGCTAGGCCTGCTCTTGTATGTGTAAGGGATAACTGGGCCCCTGCCCCAAGAGCCCAGTGTTTTATGAAGCCATCTTCTTGGAGTTCTCTCCATGCCACCAGCGGACACAATCTGAAAGGGCCCACATTCAGTGTGAACTGAGACACCCTCCTGAAGATATTAGGACAAGAAAAGGAGAAAGAGAATGGATTTTCTACTCCTGCCTATGCAGGTCATGGAAGCCCACTTTTTTTTTTTTTTTTTTTTTTTTTGAGACAGAGTCTCTCTCTGTTGCCCAGGCTGGAGTGCAGTGGCATGACCATAGTTCACTGCAACCTCCGCCTCTGGGTTCAAGTGATTCTCCTGCCTCAGCCTCCTGAGTAGCTTGGACTACAGGCACATACCACGCTTGGCTAATTTTTGTATTTTTAGTAGAGACGGAGTTTTACCACATTGGCCAGGTTGGTATTGAACTCCTGACCCCAGGTGATCTGCCAACCTCGGCCTCCCAAAGTGCTGGGATTACAGACATGAGCCACCACACCCGGCCGGAAGCCCACTTATTAAAGCAACAAATACTGAGTGCCTGTGTCACGCTTGGTATTGTTTCCAGTGCTGATACCACAGTGAACAAATAAAACTCTTGACTTTGTTGCACTTAGAGGGAGTGGGTACAGGCAACAAACAAGTATGAGGGGCAGTCAAGGAGGCTGGGGAAAGAGTACTCCTTTATTCTTGGGGTTCTGGGGGCTACCCTCTTTGAGGTGACCCCCAGGGGCCAGAAAGTTATGAGGGAGTGCATCGTGCAGACATCTGGGGGATGAGTATTTCAGACAAAGGGAACTGCAAGGAGAAGAGTGTAGAGGTGAAATTGTTCTTGGGTTTTTGAGGAAAACTGTGTGCAGTGCTAATGCAGGTTTAACAGGAACATGGGAAAATGCAGGTAGTTGTGTTAGGTTGTGGGAATCCAGGCAGCTGGGTAATGGCTCTTGGTACTGCTGACCAGGTCGGACGTGCAGCACCAGGCTTTCCAATCAACCCGACACTCCACTTCTCTCTTCACCAAGTGGTTATCCAGTAATTGTCTCTTGTTCTAATAACCAAAAACAGAGCCATCATAAACATTTTGAAACCAGTGGAACAATATTCCTGAAATACTGATTTTCAAGAACAACAGCTAGTATTATGATGGGCCTGTTTCCAGGAACAGACAGTTTCAATGAAAGTTCTGTCTTGGGATAAGAGCACTGAATGACAAAGTCCTCTATGCCAAGAATAGAAATTTGGAGTCTTCATTGTTGTCCTTGAATTCCTGAAATAACCTCAGAATGTCCTGATTTGATATTTACTCTGGAAGTATATTTGACATTTATCTAATTTTCTTCCATTTGGGCTTAAATTATTCATAAAGTTTAAAGAGGAGCAGTAATAGGACTACTTCAAAATAGCTCCTTAACCACACAGTTGTATAATTTCATGCCCATTTTATTAAAGGCATTCTAAGTGGTTCATTTTGACAAACGTGTTTATTTGGGGGGAAATGCAGCACAAAACAACTACAGTAAATAACGGTTGGAATGGCCAGCTGCGGTGGCTCATGCCTGTAATCACAGTACTTTGCAAGGCCGAGGTGGGTGAATCACTTGAGCCCATGAGTTTGAGACCAGCTTGGGCAATATGGTGAAACCCCATCTCTACTAAAATACAAAAATTAGCTGGGTGTGGTGATGCATGCCTGTAGTCCCAGCTGCTAGGGAGGCTGAGGTGGGAGGATCACCTGAGCCTGGGAGGTTGAGGCTGCAGGAAGCCATGATTACACCACTGCACTCCAGCTTGGGTGACAGAGCAAGAGCCTATCTCAAAAAACAATAAAAAATAAAAAAATAACTTTTGGAGTAAAGGCTGATAGAAAGGGGGATCAGCAACAATTTTCTCCAAAGGGCTAGATAGAAAATATTTTAGGCTTTGAAGGCCAAGAGGCAATCAAGGGTATTATGTAGGTATTTATATAACAACAGCAAAACACATTTCTACTTTTTTTTGGTGAAACTCAAAATATAATATTGCATACAATGATTTTGAAATACAGGTCTTTTAATGAGAAGAAGGGAATTCTTTTTTGGCATAAGTTTGCTTAATTGAAGCTGAAAGTTAGTGTTTCTAGTATCACATCAATTGCAAATGTTCTTGGCTCATGGGCTATATGAAAACAGGCAGTGGGCTGGATTTGGCCTATGCACCATAATTTTCTAACCCCTGGGATAGAAAATATGGTTTCAGTGTTTAGTCCTGGAGGTTCTAGCTAAAGTTGTAAGGAAAAGAGAGAAAAAAGAGAGCATGAAGCATAAAGATTGGAAGAGATACAGTGACATCATTTGCACATAATATGACTGTATACCTGTAAAACCAACAGAATCCACGAAGTATTAGAACTAATTTTATGAGAACTAATAAAAAATCTCATCAAAGTTGCTAGAGAGATCATCCTATAAAAATCAATAGCAGGCCAAGTGCAGTGGCTCATGCCTGTAATCCCAGTACTTTGGGAGGCCAAGGCAGGCGGATCACCTGAGGTCAGGCATTCAAGACCAGCCTGGCCAACATGGTGAAACTCTGTCTCTACTAAAAATACAAAAATTAGCCAGGCATGGTGGCACACACCTGTAATCCCAGCTACTCAGGAGGCTGAGGCAGGAGAATGGCAAGAACCCAGGAGGTGGAGCTTGCAGTGAGCTGAGATCGCACCACTGCACTCCAGCCTGGGCGACAGAGCGAGACTGTCTCAAAAAAAAAAAAAAAAAAAAAAAAAAATCAATAGCACTTTTCTATACCAGCAAAAACTAATGGCATTAACTGATGGTAAAAGAAAACAACAAACACCAAAAAACTGTGAAAGTATAGAGTTAATAACAAAGAATACACAAGAAAATTATCAAGGAGAAAGCTTTAAAATGTTAAGAAAGGACATAGAAGATGACCTGAATAAATCGACAGACATTTCATGCTCTTGATGAAATGAGTTAAAATTAAAATATTTCTATTCTCTCCTGGTAAATACCTTGTGAATTTAATATATGATAAATGTGGCACTAAGGACCAGTGGGGAAACACAGATTGTTTAGTAAATTGAGTCAGGAAAACTGGATTTGTAATTCATACCACATATAAAGGTAGACTCCAGATAAAGACTGAAATGTGAATGACAAAGCTATAAAGTTAATAGGAAAAAACATAGAATATTTTTGTGTACTAGAAGCAGTAAATAATTTCCAAAAGAAACCTTTAAAAGCATAAAACATAAACCTCCTACTGCCCAAAAAAAGATGAATCTGATTGCATCAAAGTTGAAAGACATCATGGACAAAGTTAATCAACAGTGACTGTGGGAGAAGATATTTGCAATATCTGAAATTAACAAGCAATGGTGTTCCAGGAACTCCTGCAAATATGCACAAGAAAAAGAGAGAAATTTGAATAGCATGAATAAGCAATGTACAGAAGAGGAAACCCCAAAGGCTAACAAGTAAAGGAAGAGACTTTCCAATTCATTAGCATCCAGAGAAATGTTAATTATATAACACTGAGATGCCAATTTACACCTATTACACTAGCAAACATGGAAAAGCTGGATAGGACCAGGTTGGAAGAGAGATGGAAATGCAGGAACCCTCGTGCACTGATGGTGGAAGTGTAGGTGAGTGCAGCCTTTCTGGAGAAAGTCTCAGGACTTAGTCAAATCATGTATATACATACTTTCTGGTGCAGAAATCCACTCTGGGGCATATACCCAAAGAAATCTCACGAAGATCCAGAAGAGGAAATGTATAATTATGTTCACTGCAGCATCATTGGGTTGGCAGGGAGTTAGAGGCAGTGTGAGTTTCCATTACTGGAGGTAACATGTGGATGCATTTGTAGAAGCCCTGAGCAGCAAATAGAAGCTTTCAGTCTGCTAAGAGTGATAGCCTCCAGCTCCATCCATGTCCCTGCAAAGAACATGATTTAATTCTTTTTTATGGCTGCATAGTATTCCTTGGTGTATATGTACCACATTTTCTTTATCCAGTCTATCATTGATGGGCATTTATGTTGACTCCATGTCTTTGCTACTGTGAAAAGTGCTGCAATGAACATACATGTGCGTATCTTTATAATAGAACCATTTATATTCCTTTGGGTATATACCTAGTAATGGGATTGCTGGGTCGAACGGTATTTCTCTTTAGGTCTTTGAGGAATCACCATAAGTGGGAGCTGAATGATGAGAACACATTGACACATAGAGGGGAGCAACACACACTAGAGCCTATCAGAGGGCGGAGGGTGGGAGGAGGGGAGAGGACCAGGAAAAATAACTAAGGGGTACTAGGCTTAATACCTGGGTGATAAAATCTGTACAACAAACCCCCACGACACAAGTTTACCTATGTAACAAATCTGCACATGTACCCCTGAACTTAAAAGTTTAAAAACGTTTAAAAAAAGAAGCTTTAAGTCTACGATCTTATGTATTTTCCCTTTGTCCCATCGGTTGCTTCCTTTTCTCTCTTTTTCTGCCCTCTTTTGGACTGAATATGTTATAATTCCATTTTATTTCCTTCGTTGGTTTATTAGCTATAACTCTGTTTTGTCATTTTAATGGTCACTTTAGGGTTTATAGTAAACATCTATACCTTATGGCAGTCTACCTTCCACAAATGATATTATGCCACTTCATGTATAATACAAGAATCTTACAGCAGTGTACTTTCCTTTCTCAGCCTTTTTGCTATTTTTGTCATGCATTTTACGACTATATATGTTAAAACTGCATATTACTGCTGAGTGTGGTGGCTCATGCCTATAATCCTGGCACTTTGGGAGGCTGAGGCAGGCGGATTGCTTGAGCCCAGGAGTTTGAGATCAGCCAGAGAAATATGGCGAGATCCCATCTGTACTAAAAAAATTTTAAAAATAAATTTGATGTGCATGGTGGCTCATGCCTGTAGTCCCAGCTACTCAAGAGCTTGAGGTGGGAGGGTCATCTGAGCCCTGGTTTGGAGACCGTAGTGAGCCTTGATTGTGCACCACTGCACTCCAGCCTGGGCAACAAGAGTAAGACTCTGTCTCAAAAAAAGAAAAACTGCATATTACTTTATTATTATGTTGTTTAAATAGTTATCTTTTTCAAAAATTTTAAGAAAAATATAAACACACTCATGTTGTTACCATTTCTGATGTTCTTCATTGCTTTATGTCCTACTTTCATCTGGTGACATTTTTCTTCTTCCTGAAGGGCTTCCTTTAATATTTCTTGTAGTAGTGTATGTTTCATCTCATGCATTGTAGTTTTCATCTATAGAAGTTCAGTTAAAATGACTATTTTAGTGTCTTTGTTGAGCCTAACATCCATGTAAGTTCTGGGTCAGTTTCAATTGATTTATATTTTTCTCCTCATTGTGAATCATATTTCTCTGCTGCTTTATGTACTAGGTAGTTTTTTAAGTTGAATGCTAGATAGTGTGATTGGATCATCTATTTCTATAATTATTTTTGAGCCTTGTTCTGGAGCACAGTTGAATTACTTGAAAACAGTTTATCTTTTTTGATATTGCTTTTTAGTATTTGTTAGTTGGGATAAGAAAAGCACTGAATTGAGGGCTAACTATTCTTTACCCTGAAGCAAGAAATTTCTGAGTACTCTACCCAATGCCCTGTGAATTATGAGGTTTTCCATATTTTTCCCCTAATGTATATAAAAACTAAACCCTATTTTCTAGACTTGAATGGATCTGTAATGTAATTGTCTTTTTCCTTTTTTTAGAAGATAAAAAGAGGAATGTTACTTTCTAGAAAATAATAGGGAGATACCGGAATCAAAAAAGAGACAAAAATACCCAATGCATAAGTACACAGAGTTTGGGTTGGAGGGTGGAGGAGGCCTAGCATGGGGCAGGGGCTGAAGGACTCCTAAGGAGACCTACAGTAGGCAGAGGCGTCCAGGTATCAAGAATTCAGATATCACAGCCTGGAAAGCTGTGATATCTAATTACATGTTAGCAAAACATTTGGTCAAATGGTTGCTTGTTGTACCTTGGAAGACAGACCTTGTGCTGACGAAGGCTGCAGAGCTAGGGGAATAGACAGGAATGATTTAGGGTATTGGCATATTGGTATTGTGTTGGCAACTGCTTGCTGCTTTCGACAAAACTTATGAGCAAGAGAGACTTGGAGTTAGCCCAGCTTCAAGTAGGGAGGGCATTACTAAAGGAGGCCTTCTCTGCCTGCAGCCTCCCTCTAAGTTGATTGAGGGTTGCTACTTCTATACCCCACAGCAAAGCAGTTTAATGACTGTGAAGTAAAAATCTAGGCTTAACCAAGAAAGGTTGTGAGCTTGCTGGCAAAAAAAAAAAAAAAAAAGGTGGGGGTGCTTAAGGATCCACCCCACCCAGATCCATTGTTTTAAGTGGTCTCAAAGTAGCCCCCATTAAATTAAGAGAAGGGGATGGGATAGGCAGAACATAGAAGTCAATCTAGGAAATACCAGAGTTTCCAGGCTTAAATCTATGTCTAGATAAGATTTGGGGGGTGTAGTTACCTGAACATGGAAAAGTCGAGAGGCAAATATAGCAGAAGTCTACTAAATTTTTGAGAAATTTGTATTGCCAAAAGAAATTTAGCCTTGGCCTATAGCAAAAGCATGATGGAGTCTCACCCTGTTACCCGGGCTGGAACGCAGTGGCGTGATTGCAGTTCACTGCAGCCTCAGACTCCTAGGCTCAAGGGATCCTTTCGCCTCAGCCTCTCAGGTAGCTGGGACTACAGGCATGCAACTGCCACCATACCCAGTTAATCTTTTCTTTTTTTGAGACAGGGTCTTTCTATGTTGCCCAGGCTGGAGGGCAGTGGCACAATCACAGCTCACTGCAGCCTCAAACTCTTGGCCTCAAGCAATCCTCCTGCCTCAGCCTTCCAAAGCACTGGGATTACAGGTGTGAGCCACCATGCCTAGCTGCATGTAATTCCATACTCCTCAAAATAATCTATCCAAACCTGCACAAGCAGGAAATGGGTAGTGATCATGAAGGATAAGGGACAAGAAAGAAACTTCCAGAGTCAGGGGCCACAGAATCCTGTGGACATAAGACCATGCTTCCACCAGTCTCTTTTTCTTTACCACATGCAACTCAGCTTTAACCATGCGAATAAGGACAATGTCCTAGGGGATAGTACAAACAAAGAACTGTGTTCCTGAATGACTACAAGGAACAGAGTTGCCAGCCAACTTGGATCATTTATGTTAGATTTTTCATAGAAGACAGAAATTAATTCTATCTTCATTAAATTACATGGATTATGATTGAGTCTCTTTTATAGCAGCCTAGTTTAGCAGGTTAGATAAACTAATGAAATGTTTAAAACCGATATATTTATCCTTTCCCACTAAACCTACTCCTCCAGCAGATTGCAGTAAATGGCAATTCCATCCTCCTAATTTCTTAGTCCAAAGTTCTTGGAGGCATCCTGTTGTAGTCCCTACCAGGTGCACAGTATCAAACCAGGCCTTGCATTTGTGAATTAGCTTGGTGCTTCCCAGAATTCTAGGCTGCAGATGCATGGAATGGGCGTGGGCTCTTGTCCTAAAAGTGTTAATATCCTTCAACCAAAGATCCCCAGGAACATACATGTAGTTGAACAAATTGGGTTGACTGTTGCAGCTAGGAAGAACACGCACCATTGGGAACCCATGTGTGTCTCCATAAGAGAGTGGTAGAAAAAAAGCTATAGGATTTGGAAAAAACCTACTAAGAAAGCTCCAGATTTGGTGCTGTCAGAAAAGGGGAAAATTTAACAATTGGATATCTCAAAAAATATTATCAATAGGGAGGAGAGACAAGCATGAGGATAAAGCTGTAATTGGTAAAGAAATAGCTGCCACTCATTTTAGCTAAGAGAGGCATATTTGTGGATTGCACAATGATCTTGTTTTTATGATTGATTGCAGAGTGACTTTGTTTAATGTTGATGTTTGATGAGATTGTGTATGTCTAACAGAACAATCTGGCTTAGCTGTGAGCAGCAGCCCAGCTTGTGAGCTTGTGATAGCACTGAAGCCCAGCTGTGAGAGTCCAGGATTGCTTTTTTTCTTTCTCAAATGAGTGGTGGTGCCTTATCACAGGCAGCCAGCCTCTCTCTGAGACTCCAGGTGAGGGAGAGGAGCTGTCTCAAATTCATTCTGCTCCTCAGAAGTGTGCATCTTCAGCCTGCATCCCTGTCTGGCCATTGTGACACTTGTTCCTGGCACTACATTGACTAAAGGTGCTTCTGAACTGTTCTAAGAACCCAGAAAATGATGCTGCTCTGGTCCATTTACCCTCATCATTCCCATCTGTTTTTTCTTTTTTATTTCTTTGGAAAGGGATTGTTCTGCTTCTTGGCGAGGCAAGGTGTTTCATGTCTTTAAAGAAACACAGCAGGTGGATCGCTTGAGGCCATTAGTTCAGCCTGGCCAACATGGCTAAATCCTGTCTCTATTAAAAATACGAAAATTAGCCAGGCATGGTGGTGCATGCCTGTAATTCCAGCTACTTGGGAGACTGAGGCATAAGAATTGCTTGAACCTGGGAGGCGAGGGTTGCAGTGAGCCAAGATCACACCACTGCACTCCAGCCTGGGTGACAGAGCAAGACTCTGTCTCAACAACAACAAAAACAACAACAAAAAGGCGGGGGGGGGGGGAATTCTGGATTTTTCTGTTTCTGATCTATGAACATTTCCTATTTTCCATTGGCTATTAATATTTCATGCCTCACTTGCACAAAATGTTTGGAGTTGAAGGGGTAGGTTTCAGTGTGAGCTCAAGCTGCTGTCTTGACTTGGAAATAGCAGAGGGCCTTTTCGTGCCTCCCTCTGGGCTGTAGTTTCCTAACACGTGGCACTACCCAGCCATCTCTCATCATCAAAGTGGTCCTCAATTGTTATTGTTATTAATTTTCTAAGTGTTCTCAAGGCTTTGCCAGGTCATGCACTTCTGGGCATCAGCTGTTCTTTCCCTTACATGCCAACAGTAAAAAATGAGAGATTTCAGTGTAACTGGTTGTCTTTCTACATAATCTTTTGCCATATTTCAACTAACCAGACAAAGCATTTGATCCAGGAGTAATAATCTGAATCTAATTTAGTCTTCTGATCTGGGAGAAAAGCAAGATACGGGGATCTTCAGCTGCCTAGAAAACCTTCTCTCATTAACCTTTATGCCTATAAGGACTAAGCCATTCTTCTTGCAGGACCCATCTTGCTCTGTCCTAACACCCATGGGTAACTTTTACATTTTTAAAAATCTGCTGTTGGTGGGAAAGGGTTATTAGTGGTGAAGGATCTTTCACATCCCTTTGCCCAAGCCTGTTAGCTTTCAAAAGAAGAAGTTAATAACATTCCCCATCAATGCCTCCTGACAAAACCAAGTACAGGTTGCTGAAGACAGGTATTGTTTGCATTTAATGAAATCTCACTTACTGTGTTCACAGTAGATAACTGTGGTGATTGAAGGGGGTTTTTCAAGAGTGCGAAAGGACACTGAACCCATCTTATAGGATGGATGGTATAGAGAAGCTAGGATCTAGAGGCATCTCTGTCAAGCTGGTATCAGCCTCAGCAGCATCTATCTGTCAGTGTCCCCAATTGAAAAGCGAATTCTAGGATGCAGAAATCATGGGGCAAGTCTTATATTCTTATATTATTTATAATGTTCTTATCGGATCACTAAGAAATTGGCAAATCAAAGGGCAAGCAGCACTCATGGGGACTTGGGATAACCAACAGGGAATTACTGCAGAGGAAGGAGAATCCTGAAGCTCAGAGAAGATTCTGAGACACTAGAGGAGGATTATGGGTTCAGGGGCAAGGAAGCCCCTTCATTCACTCACTGTCAGCCTCACATCCTCACAGATACAAAGACAAATTACATGACTGCAAGGTTAATGATTTATTGATCATGTAGAGTCAGGTGTTATTCATGTAGAGTTCCCCTGGCTGTGACAAAGACAGTCAGAAATTCAAAGAAAACCTTTGATTCTTGGTGAATTTCTGAGTCTTCTTAGGCAGTTAGGGAAGATCCTAAAGATGCAGGGATGACGTCTTCATGTGTGATATGATGGAAATCAGGTCACAGAACTTGTCATAAGAGGACATGGGGACCAGGAAGGGAAGATACTAGAGTCCAGGTGAGGAAGCATTCACTCAGCACTAATTAAGCAGAGAAGAGAGAGAACACAGGAACTTATTAAACATTGCTTGCATTGGATGAATGATGAAGAGAAATTCTATTACAGAGAAAAATGATGAAGAAATAGATCTGACCCTGTATTCTAACTTATGTTATATACCAGAATAGGGAGGGAGGATGTTGAGTAAATGACTTTTCCTTTTTTTGCTATTGTTAATGCCATCTTAACCTTCCCTCAGCTGAATATACGAAAAAGAGAAAGGAAGTAATAAAGGGTCCTAGGTTTGTTTCTGCCATCTTCAACGTCAGAAGTTTTGAAGAATTTTTGATAAATTGAGAAATAATGGCAAAATCTGTAGATATCTCTTATTAAATACTTGCTTTATGCAAGCTGCTAAGGCTTTCACATATATTATCTGAATAAAGCCCCACGATAAATCTAAGGTAGTTGAGAAAACTCAGGATCTATTTTCCAGGTTTGCAGAAAATGGAAAGACAGTTCCATTCCCAGGTTAGACGTCAAGGACATACAGAGTACAGAAGAAGAAATGTGGATTATAAGTTGGAGGGTGAGATGGTCTCCTGAGAGTTGGTCCACAAACACAGAAACATATTTGAGATTCATAAAACCTACTACTCTTTTTCCATTTCGAACGTGAAGTCTTAGTGATTTTTAGCACATCATCAATTACTGGGCCCTTTTCACTAGCATTATATCTACACAGCAACTCTGTAAACTAGGCATCATTGTTTCCTCTTCTTTTTTTTTTTTTTTTTTTGTCTTTTTTTAATTCTCCCTTTCATGGAGAATGGCGTCTTGTTATGTTGCCCAGGCTGGTCTTGGGCTCCTGGGCTCAAGCAATCCTCCTGCCGCTGCCTCCCTAAGTGCTGGGATTACAGGTGTGAGCCACTGTACCTGGCCCATTGCCTCCTTTTTATGTCTTAGGTTATTTGCTCAAAGCTTATAGGAGAATTGGGTCCTCTATCCAGGTCTTCCAACTCCAGATTTCAAGCTTTTCCCACAAGCTTCCCTACCAAATTATTTTTATGGTATCTTTGGGTGCAAACCCCTAATGCTTTTGGAAGGCACTGGTCCCTGAGCCACCCTCTCTCCACCGGAGTCAGAGATCACCAACCTGGAGTCCTAGGCTGCTCCCCCATCTCGGGCCTGGAGACAGCGATCTGTCGAGGGAGAACAGAACAAATTCAGACACCAACCCCAGTTTATTTTTCAGAGAGAAACCAGATGATTTTCCAAGTTAGCACAAAGGGGACTGATTTGGAGGGTATTACTTCCCCTGGATTGCTCCCTTCTGTAACATGGGAATTTAGGAAGAGAACACCAGAAACCCCAACTTACCAACTTTGGTCAAGTCAAATATGTTTTCCTTATCAATCCCATGTTCTTCACAATATTTCACAAACCTCTCCTTGAGTTGTGAGCTCACATCTGGTGTTCGAGCTGTGGGAAGAGTGACAGTAACTGCCATGTCTTGGGTATTCGTCATAGAGGCAAATGAGGGGACAGGGCTCAAGACGGATGGGAAAATGAATGGCAGCCATTGGATGCCCAGGCAGAAGTCTTGGGGGTGGGATATAATGTGTCCTAAATTTGACATCAGTAGCACAATGAAAGATCATAATTTCTTCTCACTGAGCTTGAGGGATTACCAAAGGTAAGCCTCTGTTTTCAGAGAAGGAGAGATGGCCCTGGATAAGGTGGGAAAGACCACTTTGTATCTAAGTTTCTTGTCTTCCCTCCTTTCCCCACCCCAAGATGAGTGTCAGCATGAAAATACTCTACCACAGAGCTCCAGCATTAGGAATGTTTCCCCATTCTTGATATTCTTGTTATAAAAAATATAATTATCATAGTCTGTTTCAAGTATGTCAACGACATTGTGTCCGTTATCTGTGGAGGAAACAACACAGCTCAGAACTCCTTTGGTCCATAGAAAGCAGTTGAAACCCTTTACCTGTTCTCTCCCACAACACAAGTTCAAGTGCATATCCCGTTAGAGATAGTGAGGATGTTGAATGTCTTCCATTTGCATCGTCCTGGGCTTCATGAGGCAAATTCTGAGAAAAGGGTAGGTTGACCACTAGCAGTCAAAAAATTTAGCCCCAGCAGCAACTCAGCCTTTAACATCCCCCCCGAGACCTACCCACCTCCAGCAGCATCTCTGTCAGTGATGTGTCTCTGTCCTCTCTATAAGCCCCCACTGGCATTACTTACTTGACGCTACATCCTGAGCAATGTGCTGTGGCGATGACCATGAGGCATCAGAAAGCCAGGGAGGGAATAAAAAGCTGTCCTGACAATTTACCTTTTTTTTTTTTTTTTAAAGTCAAGGTCTCGCTTTGTTGCCCAGGCTGGAGTGCAGTGGCACAGTCTTGGCTCACTGCAACCTCCTCCTTCAGGGTTCAAGCAATTCTCCTGCCTCAGCCTCCCGAGTAGCTGAGATCACAGGTGTGCATCATGATGCCCAGCTGATTTTTGTATTTTTAGTAGAGACAGGGTTTCGCCATGTTGGTCAGGCTGGTCTCGAACTCCTGACCTCAGGTGATTCCCCTGCCTTGGTCTCCCAAAGTGCTGGGATTACAGGTGTGAGCTACCATGCCCAGCCCCCAATTTATATTTTTTCCCTGCCAATTAACTTTTGTTGCAGGAGGTGCATATGACCAAGTCACTTTCCTGAAGCTGATTGTATTATGTGGCAGGCACTGGCTTTTACATGCAAGGTTCTCCCAGCTTCAGGTTATTGGCTATTATATGACCCCCATTTTATTATCAAAATAGTCATTGATCAGAAATTGATCAAGATCATGAAGATACTGGGGTTTAGTAAATTCCTTGCAGTTGGAAGTATAATTTAGAAAGACTTAAAAAAATACTTAGTCAGCACTACATATGGCATTCTTTTCTGTTGGTTTACAAGTCAAATTAATTTCAGTACAGTTTCCATTTTCACTGTAAAACAATAAATTGATGCCCAAGGGCTACTGATGAGGCTGGCTTGCTGACCTTCTCCTCTACCAGTAACTTGAGTTTCTGATTCAACTTTTGAACATTTTTTGGTACAATTATCAAAGACCTTTTATGTGTATTATTTCACATGATTTGATAAGAATGACTTAAATGACAACTTCTATCACTATTGCTACTATTGCTACTTCTCACCGTTGCTATTACTAAAACTACTTGTCTAGATCATTAGCTGAGTGTTCACCACGTGCCAGCCTCTCAAGTAAGTGCTTTACAAATGTGACCTGCCTTGGTCCACACACACATACACACACACACACACACACACACACACACACACACACACCTCAAAACAAAACAACATGAGGAAGAATTATTGTCATCCCCTTTTACCCATGGGAAAAGGGAGGTGGAAAGACATTAGTTTTCTTGGTAACACAACTGGTAACTGAAAGATTCAAATTCAGGCTGTTAGTTCCAAATTCAGTTTGCTTAACCTATGCTATATTGTCATACTACTTAAGATTCTGATATCCCTCTACCTCCTGCTTCTCCCACTCCAATTACATTTAAAATTCTTGTAACTGACTCTTGTCTCTCTCTGAATCTTGAAAAGCCCCAGATCCATCAAGTCCTGGATCAGTGAATGTGTGTGTGTTCAAGACCATACCCAGGCTTCTGTTTTTCCTTCCCCAACTAAAAAAGGCCATACTTACATTTCATGCAATTTAAAAGTCAGAGAAGAGTTCCCCAGGTTATCAGTGTGTTTGACAAAAACCCTCATGCTTCCATCTTCTTCTATCTTTTCCCTGCGGTCAGAGGCCAAGAGAACCGAATACCACTCTCCTGAAATCTGCAATAAATAAGGTCATTGGGTAAGAAAAGAGGAGTGGGGATACCACATGGACACTTCTTTCCTTGAACTCTGGCCTGTGGGCCAGGGCTCATAATGGTGAAGTGAAGATAGAACTCAGATCAGTTGGCACCACACCTAGGGCTCATTCCACTGCCCCTTTAGGGAGGATGGAGATCCCCAAGCATTGTCATCTTTTCATATGGTACAATTGCTCTTAACCCAAGGTCAGAAACCAGTGCTTTTGTCTGATATGTTAAGGAACTCCTGCCCTACAATAGGATCCACATGGCTTCAGAATCCCTGAAACCACTCCCCAGAGCCAGAAGTCACTGCGTTCCATAACTCTACCTTTGACAGATCAAAGTTGCTTGTCACAGCATTATTGCTTTCTTCCTCCTCGGCACAGACGAGGGTCAGCCCCAGACACAGCAACAGCAGCATCATCTTGGTAGGGGACAGCACTGCCTCCTCCACAGTTGCTGGGGATGGGTCTTTCTCTAGCAGTGGCTCCACTCCCCAGCTCATCTGTCTTTATATCCAGTCTGTGTCCAGTGTTTTGCCCATGGGGTACTACCTTTCCCTTCCCCCTCCATGAAATGGTCTTCCCTTCACTGGTGTGCAACCAAGGATTGTTCCTGCCCTTTTGAAACTTGGCAATTCCATCTCCTTTAGATCTAGTTAGTGACCTCAAATTTCCCAGAACACATTATCAAGAAAAATAGCAGATGCTCTAAGGGGCTGTCATTTGGAACTAGATTTAACTGTGGATCTGGCCTAAAATCAGAAAGCCGATTATGTGTGGCAGGAATGGGCATAACTGAGAAACAGGATGTGCCAGAATCTCTGTTCTACTTCTCATACAATGTGTGAAATTAGGTGAGTTACTCAATTTTTACAAGCCCCAGAAACAAACTGTTCTACCGAAGATGAAAGCACCTATCACAAAGCATTAAAATAGGGTTGAACAGAAAAAGTCTTTGAAGTATGGTGTCTGGTTTTCAGTACATTCAAATTCCTTTTCCTTATTCTCTGAACCCAACCCCTGAAGCCTTCCCTCTCCCCACAATAAGTGAACAATATTTAGTCACTATGTGAATGTCTTTACCATAAGAGACATACACATGGGCCCATAAGAGAAAAGGAGAAGTACAAGATATCATTCCTTCCTTCAAAGAACCTTCAGTGAAGTTGGAAAAATGTTTCACATACTGAGTAAAAATTTAAACCTACAAGCACATGAAATGACCCAATTGAGTAACCTAATAAAGTCACTATTATAAACTATAATAAAGGTTTATATTAATAATGCAGGTGCCCAAGCACTGTCATCTTTTCCCACGGTACAATTGAAAAGGGGCTGGAGTGGGGGCAGCATGTCAAAAGAGCCTAAGAACACAGGTTTTGGAGTCATGAAGACCTGGGCTTCATTCCTATCTCTGCTGTTTTGAAGCCATAAAGACAGATTGTGACTTCTCTCTGAGCCTTCTCTCTGTTAGTTTCCTCTTTTTTTTTTTTTTTTTTTTTTTGAGATGGAATCTCGCTCTGTCACCAGGCTGGGGTGCAATGGTGTGATCTCGGCTCACTGCAACCTCTGCCTCCTGGGTTCAAGTGATTCTCCTCCTCAGCCTCCCGAGTAGCTGGGACTGTAGGCATGTGCCACCACTCCTGGCTAATTTTGTATTTTTAGGAGAGACGGGGTTTCACCATGTTGGCCAGGATGGCCTCCATCTCTTGACCTCGTGATCCACCTGTCTTGGCCTCCCAAAGTGCTGGGATTACACGCATGAGCCACCACACCCAGCCTGTTGGTTCCTCTTAACAGGGCTAACGACATGTTTAATACATTGCTAGGGATTCAATGGGGTGATGTGCATAAAACCCCCAGCATCATGTCTAGCACACATTGAGCTGGTGGGTCAGAGAATGCTTCCCGGATAAGGTAGGACTTGTAGTAGGTGTTGAAAGTCAGGGAGGGTATGGAGATATGGAGTGCATGTGGGAATAGCATTCCAGGAGGGAGGAATATCATGAGATAAGATCTCATGCCACCAGCCAGGGTTGTTATATAGCTCATTTCTGCCTTGTGCTAATGGTCTTCTTCCGCACCCCCAAGACTAGAAAGAGTTTAGCATCATGGGAGGAGCTGAGCACAGGGCAATGAACCTAGGAATGGTGATACTCTGTCTGTAGACTGCTTAAAAAGTCATCCCAGACCCTCATGTGAGCTTTCCTGGTTCATGCTCAACCGATGTTCAGTCACTGGTGTTTTGAGGCCTATGTAACTTCACCATCATAGGTGGCTGTGGGTTCTCCTGGCCTGAGATGGAAGAACTGAGCTTGACAAGTGGTGACAAAGGCTGTGTACTTGATTTCCTCCATTTGACTCTGTCCAAGAACTGACGGCAGCCTGTGAGCCATCAGATTTGCAAAACGAGCCCCACTCTTCCTGGGTCATGCTGAGGGGAGAGTCAGCTACCATCGCAGCATCCACCATTCCAACCCCTCCCACTGCCACTCCTAACTGTGCACTCTTACAGCACCGTATTGTAACTCTGCTTCTGTTTTTATTCCTTATGAGAAGGTAAACTCCCTTCTGAAAGTTGAGACATCTTTCTTTGTTGTACCTACCATAGTACTGAATATATAGTATCACCTTTGGAATGTTTATATACTAAAGCCTATCATAAAAGCACTAAGGATTCTTGATATTAGAGGCAACCTTCTAGAAAATCCTTTTGTAAATAGGAATATTATATTTGGGTGATGACATCCTAATTTATATTATTGGGCCACAGGAATAGAGGGAGAGCCTAGGATTAAAGTCTGTGATCAGAGCCTATGTTTGGATGATCTTACTTACTAAAACCTGAGTTGAATATTTCGCTGTCTGGCTGCTTGCTTCCATTTCAAATGTACCATATTTTTGGTGGTTGGTTTAAGCATTGCCAGAACAGCCTGTGATCACTGAGATAGCAAGGTCAAGGCTACAAAAATACCCAAGAGGTGTGATGTAATCTAGCTAGGGAATTGGTGAAAGAAAACCCAGACAAACTAAAGCTGAACTAATATTAAAATGTGAAATCAATCAGGAGGGATGCATTGGTTTATGATAGAATTCCATTAAATAATACTCTAGTACTGCGTTTAAATATTTGTAGTAGGAACTATAGATTAATAACCTGACAACACTTTCACAAATTATAGATGATCAATAAATATTGCATCAAATGAACTCTAGACTTCTTTAGTGGGGAGGATTGGAAGAAGTAGAAAGATAGAGAAGGATGACAAAAAAGAAAAAAGAATAACCACTGATGTTAGCATCTCCCAGACAGTATAGAAAGTATAAATACATGAAACAAAGATTTAATTTATAAAAGTTCACTTGACCACCCATCTGTAGGGAATACATCTATTGTATAATGCAAGATACACAGGGTATAGGATTTAGAGTAATTTGTCTGTAGTGCAGCAGTTTGCTTTAGGAAATGATGCTATTAAATAATTTTTTTAAAAAAATGATTCGACTTAATTCAACTAACATTATCAAGTGCCTCTTCTATGCTAGGCCTATACCAGGCACTTTGAGGGCTAAAGAGATAAACCAGATGGCGGCTGTGCCCTCAAGAAACTCCTGGCCAGTGTGGGAATGATTTAAAAACAAATAAACTACAAGGTCTAAAGTGAAAAAAACTAGGAAAACAGAGGTGCCAATAGTAATCAACAAGAGGAGTAACAAGAGAAAGACTGACCACCTAATTCTAGGTATGAAGCCAGAAAATTTTTTTCCTACAGATAAGCAGGACTTTATCTAAGACACACAAAGACACACAAATTTATAAGGTAAGAGTGGAACATAGCAAGCTTTTTTTTTTTTTTTTTTTTTTTTTTTTTTTTTTTTTTTTTTGGGAGGTGTCTCACTCTGTCACTCTGTCACCCAGGCTGGAGTGCACTGGTGCCACCTTAGCTCACTGCAACCTCCACCTCCTGGGTTCAAGCGATCTTCCCACCTCAGCCCTGAAAGTAGCTGGGACCACAGGCATGCGCCACCATACATGGCTGATTTTTTTGGTATTTTTAGGAGAGGTGGGGTTTCACCATGTTACCAGGCTGGTCTTGAACTCCTGAGCTCAAGTGATCTGCCCGCCTTGGCCTCCCAAAGTGCTGAGATTACAGGTATGAGCCACCGCGCCCAGCCAGCAAGCTTTAATGGACCTCTCCTGATACTGTGGAGAGGGAAACGTGGAGGTTCTCTGGGGAGTAAAGGTTCTGTGCTTTCCAGCAGGGAGAAAGGAGTGAGTTGAGTTGTCCTACAAGCCTGGGGGCCCCAAGGAAGTGACTCCTTCCTTTCTGCCAGGTGAGGAATGACGCTTCTGATGAATGAGTCTTGGTCTGTACAACAGTACCAGATGGACCGAGTGTACATTGGTTATCTGTCACCATCCTAGAGAGGTGGCCTTTGGATCCTCTCTTTTATGAGACCAAGTGAGTAGGGTCCTAACTCTTGTCAAGATTAATTCCAGGGCTGAATTCTACAATGTATACATATGTCACAACATCATGTTGTATACCACAAATGTATACAAATTTTTACTTGTTAATTAAGAATTTTTCAAAAAGATTACAAAAAAAGGTCATTCCAAGGCTGAGCTGCCCAGACTCCTAAAACCCATCAATCTTTTAAGAACATGGCATTGACAGCTGAATCCAAACTGCTGTATTAACAGTCAAGTTGCATCAGCTAGTTTTATATTTGTGGCCTTTAGACTTCAACAGACTTAGAAATAATCTGGTAATAAAAGAAAGAAGGTGTTGTTCAAAGTCATATTTGCTAAAGGAGCTCCAAGCCCAGAATTGTGCCAGAGTCTACTTACCATGACTAATGGTTATGACTGGGATGGATTTTTGCACCAGTACAAGTTTCATCTGTCCTGGGGCCACATAAACAAAGATAATATTTTGATGCTGGAAATAAAAGAACTCAATAAGTTTTGATGAGTGTTCTACAAACATTATCTTCTTTAATCCTCATAATTGCTCGACATGGTAGGTATCAATATCCTGTTTTACAGTGGTATGAACTAAGAATCCGAAAGGGGAAGTAATCTTACCAAAGTCACATAGCCAATAAATGAGAGAGCCCATGTGTGAACCCAAGACTGATTCCAAAGCCCCTACTCTTATTGATTCTACCACGCAGGTCAGGGCTTAATGTTGCTAACATGAAGGGCAGATGGTTGAATATAAGGAACAGGAATAAATAACCCTGTAGACCCTAAGAGGAATCTGCCTGGTAGTTGCTACCGAAAAAACTGCATGCAGATTTCTTAAAAACATGATACTGTGGCTCACGCCTGTAATCCCAGCACTTTGGGAGGCAGAGGCTGGTGGATCATGAGGTCAGGAGTTCGAGATCAGCCTGGACAACATGGCAAAACCCCATCTCTACTAAAAATACAAAAATTAGCCAGGCATGGTGGAGGGCACCTGTAATCCCAGGTACTCGGGAGGCTGAGGCAGAAGAATCACTTGAACCCGGGAGGCGGAGGTTGCAGTGAACCGAGATCATGCCATTGCACTCCAGCCTGGGTGACAAGAGCAAGACTCCGTCTCAAAAACAAACAAAAAATGTAGTACTGTGAGGGTAGGTGCAAGAGTTTGATCAAGTGAAGGCAGAGTAACAACTCTCTCCTGGTCTTTCTTCTTTTGCTCATACCGTAGTTCCTCCTGGAAAGGCTTTCCTTCTCTGCCTGTTCAAATATTACCCTTTCTTCAAAGCCCAGCTCAAGACTCCCTTTTTTTTTTTTCTGAGATGGGGTTTACTCTGTTGCCCAGGCTACAGTGCAGTGGCACGGTCACAGCTCACTGCAGCCTCAACCTCCTGGGCTCAAGTGATCCTCGCACCTCAGGCTCCCGAGTAGGCACACGCCACTATGCCTGTCTAATTTTTGTATTTTTTTTTGTAGAGATGAAATTTCACCATGTTGCCCGGGCTGGTCTTGAACCCCTGGGCTGAAGAGATCCACACACCTTGTCCTCCCACAGTGCTGGGATTACAGATGTTAGCCACTGCAACTGGCCAAGAATTCCTCCTCTTTGCTTCTCTCAGCACTCACCTTTTTCATCCTTTGTATGACCTGTTAAGTTAAATTTAGCCTGAGGGTGCCTCCACACTTAGAGTTCCTACATCATAAACTGGAACCTAACTTAGGTTTTCAGTTAGTTGCATACTATGTAGGAGGATACTTTTGTAACAAATAGCTTAATCTCAGCCAATCACAGCAGCCAAACATGTCAATCACAGGCAGCAACTGATCAGACCATGTTGAAATCAGGGAAAGGCAGAGCTGTAACCAATCAAGCTATTTCTGTACCTCACTTTTGTTTTCCGTCCATAAGTGTTGCCTGTGCATCTTGAGGAGTGGAGCCCTCTGAACTTCTGGTTCTGAGGACTGCCCAACTTATAAATATTTATTTGCTCAGTTAAACTCTGTTAAGTTTAATTTGTCTGAAGTTTTTCTTTTAATAGTCTCCATAGCATATAGAGCTTTATTCTCACACAACAGCAGCCAACTACTTACTGGCTCATGTTAGTATCAAAATATAATTCACGAAGAGTTAAGAAACATAACTCTTATACAACCATGCTCTATAGAAGCATGTGTCAGAGATTTAATTATTTAACTCATTATTTAAGGAACCAGAAGAATGACAGCTTGTTCAAAGGAGGCTATGAGAAGCTGATGTAAATCAGTAAAAGAAAAAAATTCTGGAATAAAATTGCTAAGTTAGATACAGAGTGGTTAATGTCCTAAAGACAATAAATGTACAACTTTGTGGTCTTCTTGATTGCACAGAAATTATTTACATATCTACCAAACAAAATGGTATGCACTTTCTCAGTTTTTAAAGTTAATTTCTAATTTCAGAGTCTGGCTCTTAAAAAATAGCAAATAATAAGTCAAACATAGTCACATTTGCCAGGAGATCCAGATGAGCCTATGAAGGCTTATTAGATAGTGCTCTAGGCTAGGCGCGGTGGCTCACCTCTGTAATCCCAGCTACTAGAGAGGGTGAGGCAGGAGAATTGCTTGAACCCGGGAGACGGAGGCTGCAGTGAGCTGAGATCATGCCATTGCACTCCAGACAGGATGACAAAGTGAGACTCTATATATATAAAAAAAATAGTGCTCTAGTAAGTCTTTAAAAGGACACACAATCATCTTTTTACATTTTTTCAATTTTTGTGTAATTCTTCAAAACACTAGTTTCTATGGTCGCGCATACATTGGAAAGGTAACAGTGAAAAGATAATTAAAACCTGGGTTCAAATTCTCACCTCAAAATTCGACCTCTGTGAGCTTCAATTTCCTCAGAGTTCTTGCAAAGGTAACATGAAAAGGTTTAGAAAGGGCTAGAAAGCAATTGATTCCCAATAAATATTGGTTCCTTCACAGTTTTCCTCTCTTCTTTTGAACATAGAGACCAGATATTGTACTCCTTGTGTCCTGGAGCTCTGTGTAGTGGGTTTTCAATAAATCAAATCATCTTTTACTGTTTTGTATATATTATGTCTTACCTGTGATTTAGGCAAATTCCTGTCTCTGGCCTTCAATTTACCTATTGATTAAAACGAAAAGATTCAGAGTTTCTTAACTGAGGACAGCACTAGTTCTAGAAGAGGTTTTGGAAATGGGGTAGGGGGAGCATTTTTGGTGTTTACAGTAACAGGAGAGAATGACTGACATTTGGTATCCTGGATGCAGAGGTGATAAACCCCCTTGAGTGCATAGGCCAGTCCCCTACGAGGTGAAACTGTTTCATCCAACACATCCATAACATCCCCACTGAGAAACACTGAGTACTTCTCTACAGGCCTTTGCAAATTTCACCTTCTGACAAATTGATGCTTCTCTGGTGTTTTCTTTAAAGGATGGCAGATACAAACTGCCATCTGCACTACAATGGCCTACTTTGGTTAAAGAAAAGTATATTTTGCCTTCAAACATTTTAGCAATTCCTCAGATTATTCTATTCCTCAAGTGCAGCCTCATTTTGTTGACTCATTCTTGTCTGAAGAATAGCTCTTGCTTTTGGCTGCTGCCAGCCACAGTGAGTGAATCTGTTTTCTGCAGAAGGAGATTGCTCCGGGGCCCCCTTATCAGGAACCAACTAGTCTTTGCTGAGTGACAGGCCTAGTGCAAAAAACCAGTAGGAAGTTGAAGACAAAGTATCTGCCATCAGGCAGGAAAAACACAAGCATTCTTCTGCCTAGAGCACCAACGTGGGTAACCCCGCATTCTAGGAGAAAGCTGAGGTCAGTGTATTAGTCTGTTCTCACACTGCTATGAAGAACTACCTGAGACTGGGTAATGTATAAATAAAATAGGTTTAATTGACTCACAGTTCCACAGGCTGGACAGAAACCATGGCTTGGAAAGCCCCAGGAAACTAACAATTATGGAGGAAGGATGAAGGGGAAGCAAATATATCTTCACATGACGGCAGGAGAGAGAGAATTTTTAATAAAAAGAATCTTGTGGTTTTATGAAGACTGCTTTCCCAGAAGAAAAATGATTTGGTGCCTTGGCTCAAAGGACTTGCTTCTTTTTAGGGTAAAGAAGTTGCTTTCTTTTCCCTTTTCAAGACAAAAGGGGGAGCTGATAGGGAAACTAGATTTGGTTTAAAAATGTATAAGTACCCAGGAGGAAGCCAGAACCAGAGAATGTGAACAAGCTGTTTGAAGGGACAGTGTCCAGTGGAGGGGGGATATGGATGCAAGGCCATGAGCAAAAGAATGGAGAAAAGAGGAGAGAGAGAGAGAAGAAAAGAAAGAAAGAGCTATACACTTTTAAACATCTAGATGTTGTGAGAACTCACTATCGTGAGAACAGCAAGGGGCAAGAAAACCCCCACGATCAAATGACCTCCCACCAGGCCCCACCTCCAACACTTGGGATCACAATTCAACATGTGATTTGGGTGGGGACACAGAGCCAAACCATATCAGTCAGCTAGTTGCATTCTGAGTTCCTTTCAAACAACTCCTCTTTTCTCCATTCTTTTGCTCATGGCCTTGCATCCATATCCCTCTCCACTGGACACTGTCCCTTCAAACAGCTGATTCACATTCTCTGGTTCTGGCTTCCTCCTGGGTACTTACACATTTTTAAACCAAATCTAGTTTCCCTATCAGCTCCCCCTTTTGCCTTGAAAAGGGAAAAGAAAGCAAGTCCTTTACCCTAAAAAGAAGCAAGTCCTTTAAGCCAAGACACCAAACCATTTTTCTTCTGGGAAAGCAGTCTTCATAAAACCACAGATTCTTTATATTAAAAACTAGCAAAGCGGGGAAACGAAGTAGCCACAAGGTGGCAGAATAGAAGAGATTTTATTTTCCTGCAGGATAATTGATGAGGAAACGTGTGGAATGGTACTGTCTTAGGAAGTCGCCTGTTGTGATGTATTGATAACTTAGTATATAAAAAATTGAAGGAAAGAGGGAGGCAGGTCAAATGCTGCTGAAATGTCAAGTAAAATAAGGACCGAAAATATGTCCATCTGATTTCGTATCCTGGAGATAACAGGTAGCCTTAGAAAGACCTGTACCTATGGGGTGCAGAGGCTGCAGCCTCGCCAAGATCTCTGCAATTGTCTGTGCTTTTATCTGTTCCTGCTCATCTGCAGATGAGAGGGGAAGAATTCATAACTCCATTTTCTATCAGCAGCTTGGAATGCAGTTGAAGCTGGTTGAGGGTAGCAAAGAGGAAGACAGACTGATTTGATGCTTGGCTGCTGGGACAAGAGGCTGCAAGTGGAGCAAGGCGCAGGATCGCCCCCAACAGGTCAGCCAGAAACAGCTCGCCTAATGCGGGTGGTACTTCATTGCTTCCTCTGTGTATTGTGAAAAGGTTTCCGTGATCAGGGGTATTAGATGTTGGTTTATTTTTGTTATTTATATATAAATAGAATTTGCAGTGCAACTTACAGGACTGGTGCACATTATGGTCCCTTTTAAAAATGGAAAAGTCTGTTATTTTGACAACTTTGAGAAACGTTGCAATGGCTATTGGCTCTAATCTTCGTTTCATTGATTTCCATTCACAAGGGAAAACTGTCTTCTACACAGCTTCCAGAGCAAACTTATAAGGGTGGAAATGAGTGAGATTACTTCACTCCACTGCTCAAAATCTCCAGCGTCTTCCCATCACTCTGGAGATTTGGGGTTGATGGGCTTTCCTGGGGATTCTGAGAAGGAGGGAGATCTGAAAATGGGTGTCTTAAATTTGGGGATGCTGAGATTTCAGGTGGTACCTTTGGGAGGAAGGTCTGTGAAGAGGTTGGATGAGGAATCTACTGGTTTGGTGAAGATCAGTGATTGACAGCGTCTCTGGAGCTGAAAAATCTGAGGCCTATAGGGGAGGGTGTTGTTAGGAGATAAATGAATGGGAAGACTTGTGAGAAGTTAGTAAATTAGAGAACTATAGGTTTTAGTGATTGTGGGGGCCAGAGCCTCAGGTTTGGGGGATATTTTTAGGGATATAGTGTTGACAGTCTATAGAGGTCAGTGATTTGCTGTTTGTGGATTGGTTGGGATATACAGAATTCAGGGATTGGAGGAAGTTGTGGGATTCAGTGTTTAGAGGGGCCAGTGGTGGTCAGTGAATAGATACTTCTGGGAATTAGTGATTGGGGTTGCCTGTGGGTAATGGTGATTAGGATCTGTGGGGTCTATGCTTGGGATATTTCTTTTTTGGTGGAAGCTATGACAATCAGGAATTTACAAGAGGTACTGTGAAGTTAGTGATGTGAGTTATTTGAAGGTCCACTGTGATTTGCTCTCGACTGATGGCTGTAGAAGTCAATAATTGGAGAATTGCTGGGTATTAGTTTTGTTAGCCTGTCAGGATCAAGTTGGTGATCAGTGGAAATCAGTGGTGAAGGGGAGTTTAGGATTCAGTTGAGAGGCTTCTGTGGATGCTGTGATTTAGGGGTGTAGGAAAGCCTGCAATCAGGGTATTTCTGTGGAGTCAGGGATCTATGGTTTCAATGATTTCATATGGGGGAGTGTTAACTGGAAGTATGTGATTTGAGAGTTTTTCAAGCATCAGTGAATGGGAGCCAGCATGGCTCAGTGGTGGGGGTATCTGCGAAGGGCAGTGTTTGGAGGTTGTGTGTTTACTGACCTTTAAAGATAAATTATATATTGTTGAGTGTGGGGTTGGGGGGAGAAACATGTTTCAAATGTTTTGTACTGTGTTATGCTATTTGGAAAAGAATTCAGTATCTCTGCAGTTGTTATCTCTGAATGTTGAGATCACGGGTAATGTTTGTTTTGGGTGAATATATTTTTTAAGCATAATTATTACAAGTTTCTTGTGTAATATTTTTTGTAAAGAGAAATTTATTGTACTGTAAACACAACCTCTACTGGTCATGATAATTTTTCTTTTTATGTTGGTTTACTTTGTTAATTACACAAGGTATACACACATATATTTTACTTAAAAATGCAAGCAAACAGATGTATATGGAGCAATCCTAACTCCTTTCTTAAACCCCAGTTTTATTCACCTCCACAAATATAACTGTCATTAACAATTTGGTCTATATGTCTCAATATTTTTTTAGTTCACATATATGTATATACACACAGTTTTGTTTATGTGAATTGGACTGTATTGTATGTATTGATCTACAATTTGTTTTTTATATATAACAGTATGTCTTAAGAGAAATTTCTATATCAGAATGTATAGACTTGTTCATTGTGTAGTATTTGATGGTGCAGCATTCCTTGTGTGGACATGCAGTGATTTTATAGTATTCTATTGGGTAGATATACAGTCTTGAGGAAGGAGCAGACTGCCATCTTTGGTGTTTCTCAGGCTTCACTGGTGATACCTCCATGTGCAGGAGGGATTTAGGTGATTAGAGTCTGGAATGGACCCCCAGCAAACTGCAGCAGCCCTACGGGAGAGTGGCCTGACTGTTAAAGAAAAACAGAAAGCAACAACCACATCAACAAAAAAGACCCCACAAAAGTCCCATTTAAATATCAGCAACCTCAAAGATCAAAGGTAGATAAGCCCACAAAGATGAAAAGGAATCAACATAAAAACACTGAAAACTCAAAAAGCCAGAGTGTCTCTTCTCCTCCAATGGCCACAACACCTCTCCAGCAAGGATATAGAACTGGGCTGAGGCTGAGAGGAATGAATTGATGGAAGTAGGCTCACCCTCTACAAAAATTAACTCAACATGGATTAAATAAGACTTAAATGTAAAATCCAAAACCATAAAAACCCTAGAAGGAAATCTAGGCAATACCATTCAGGACATAGGCATGGGCAAACATTTCATGATGAAAATGCCAAAAGCAATAGCAACAAAAGCAAAAATTGACAAATGGGATCTAATTAAACTAAAGAGCTTCTGCACAGCAAAAGAAACTATCAACCTACAGAATGGAAGAAAATTTTTTCAATCTATCTGTCTGACAAAGTCTAATATCCAGAGTCTACAAGGAACTTAAATTTACAAGAAAAAGCAAACAACCCCATTAAAAAGTAGACAAAGGACATGAACAGACACTTCTCAAAAGAAGACATTTATATGGCCAACAAACATGAAAAAAAGCTCAACATCACTGATGATTAGAGAAATGCAAATCAAAACTACAATGAGATACCATCTCATGCCAGCCAGAAAGACAATTATTAAAAAGTCAAGAAATAACAGATGCTGGTGAGGTTGTTGAGAAAAAGGAATGCCTTTACATTGTTGGGAGTGTAAATTAGTTCAACTATTATGAAAGATGGTGTGGTGATTTCTCAAAGACCTAGAACCAGAAATACCATTTGACCCAACAATCCCATTACTGAGTATATACCCAAAGGAATATAAATCATTGTCTTATAAAGATACATGCACACGTATGTTCATTGCAGCTATTCACAATAGCAAAGACATGGAATCAACCCAAATGTCCATCAATGATAGACTGGATAAAGAAAATGTGGTACATATACACCATGGAATACTATGCAGCCATAAAAAGGAAAGATCATGTCCTTTGCAGGGACATGGATGGAGCTGGAAGCCATTATCCTCAGCAAACTAACACAGGAACAGAAAACCAAGCACCACATTCTTTCTGATGACTATCAGAGTAGTGGTCATAGCTTTACTTATACTTTCTATTTTTCATGCAAGTCCCTTTTTTGAATAACTCAAACCTGGAACCATACAGAAAGTAATTCTGAGAAGTATAGTTCCAAGCTTAACCAAGTTAGCAGAACATAAACTACCTATGTGGTCAAGAGGATCACTCTTGGCAGACTTAAGCTGAGACCCAAAGTATGACAATTTATTAACCATATGAAGCATGTGGGAAGGGGTTTAAGACAAAGAACAGTGAGTGCAAAGGCTTGGCTTATGTGACAGAAAACAGACCAGGGTGGCTGGGTCATAAGGAGAAAGGGAAAATGGTATGAAATAAATTAAGCTATATAGGGAGAGTGACTAGATTATGTGGGGCCTTATAAAGTAAGGAGTTTGTGGCTGGGCGCGGTGGCTCACACCTGTAATCCCAGCACTCTGGGAGGCTGAGGCGGGTGGATCACAAGGTCAGGAGTTCGAGACCATCCTGGCTAACACGGTGAAACCCCATCTCTACTAAAAATACAAAAAAGTAGCCTCGTGTGGTGGTGGGTGCCTGTAGTCCCAGCTACTCAGGAGACTGAGACAGGAGAATGGCATGAACCCAGAAGGCGGAGCTTGCAGTGAGCCGAGATTGCACCACTGCACTCCAGCCTGAGCAACAGAGCAAGACTCCACCTCAAAAATATAAATAAATAAAATAAAGTAAGGAGTTTGAATTTTATTTAAAGTGCAAGTCACTGAAGGGTTTTAAGCAAAGAAGTAACTATCAGATTTGAGTTTTTAGATCACAGTGTATGCTATAAGCAAGAATGGATTGTGATGGGGCAAGGGAGGAAGAACTAGCAAACATCTTTGATATAAATTTTTGTATGTGTATGTATTTCTGTAATCCAGATTTCTAGAAGGTGAATTTTCTTGTCAAAAGGTAAGCACATTTTACCTTTAAATATGTATCCAAACTGCTTAAGTAGTACCTCCTTGAAGAGCCTTCCATGACCCTGCCATCCAGGTTTGCATATCTGTTCTTTACTTTGTGGCACTCTATTTATTTTCTTCCTAGAACTGATAATAATGTGTAAGATTTTGTTTTTACTTATTTTTATATTGTCTGTCTTTTTGGTGGAGGCATGACCTTGTCTTATTTCCCATTATATTCATGACATAGTTGGCACTAAATGAAGATCTGGGTCAGGTGTGGTGGCTCACATCTGTAATCTCAGCACTTTGGAAGGTTGGGTAGGGAAGATTGCTTGAGGCTAGGAGTTGGAGATCAGCCTGGGCAACATAGTGAGACCCTACCTCTATGAAAAACTTAAAAATTAGCCCTGTGTTGTGATGGGCACCGGTAGTCTCAGCTATTCAGGAGGCTGAAGTGGGAGGACCACTTGAGCCCAGAAGATTCAGTGAGTTTCCTCCACTCCATGATGGCACCACTGCACTCAAACCTGGGTAACAGAGTGAGACCCTGTCTCAAAAAAAAGAGATGTTGAAGAAATAATTTCTGGTATAGTTTGTATATTTGTCCCCACCAAAATCTCATGTTCAATTGTAATCCTCAATGTTGGAGGTGAGGTTTGGTGGGAGGTGATTGGATCATGAGGACAGATCCCTCATGAATGGCTTGGGCCATCCCCTTGGTGAGAAGTGAGCTCTCACTCTGAGTTCACACCAGATCTGGTGATTTAAAGTGTGTGGCACCTCCCCCTCACTCTCTCTCTCTCTTTCTTGCTCCTGTTTTTGCCATATGATGTGCCTGCTCTTGCTGCTTCTTCTGCCACGCATAAAAGCTCCCTGAGGCTTCCCCAGAAGCTGATGCCAGCACTGTTTTCCTATACAGCCTGTAGAACCACAAGCCAATTAAACCTCTTTCTTTATAAATTACCCAGTCTCAGGTATTTCTTCATAGCAATGCAAGAATGGTCTAATACAATTTCCCCACTAAAAAGTCTGCACAAACTTATACCTTCAGCAATAGCATATAAGTCTGGTTTGCAAATTCCTAAACCAAAAAGAATATTGCTGTCTTTTAGGAAGGGGGAAAGTTTAAATGATATTTTATTATTTATATTTTTAAATTAAAACTATTATATATCTCTACACACTAACCAGAATGACAAAAACACACAAAAACCTCACAACATGAAATATTAGAAGAATGTGGAGCAACCAGAATTGTCATACATTGTTGATAGAATGTAAAATGATACAACCACTGATTTATATACTAGTGAATGAAAAAGCCAAAAGCAAGGCACATCACACTTAAATTTAGAAGACTCAAGAAAAAGAACCAGCTGGGCGTGGTGGCTCATGCCTGTAATCTCAGCTCTGTGGGAGGCTGAGGCAGGAGGAACACCTGAGGTCAGGAGTTCGAGACCAGCCTGGCCAACATGGAGAACTTCATCTCCACTGAAAATATAAAAATTACTTGGGTGTAATGGTGTGTGCCTGTAATCCCAGCTACTCAGGAGGCTGCTACAGGAGAATCATTTGAACCCAGGAGAGGGAGGTTGCAGCGAGCTGAGATTGCACCACTGCACTCCAGCCTTGGCAACAGACCAAAATTCCCTCTGAAACAAACAAAAAAGGAAAGAAAAACAGGTCACATGCTAAATCAGAATGACATTTTTAACAGGAACACTGGAAGCTAGAAAATTATAGAGAAATGCCTTCAAATTCCTGAGGAAAAATGATTTTTAACCTAGAGTTCTTTTTCATTTTGTTTTTCTTTTTTTTATACCCTGCCAATATCTGTATTTAACCTAGAGTTCTATATCCAGCCAAACTATCAATCACGTGTAAGAGTAGAACGGTTTTACATATGAGAAGCTGAAAATTTTACTTCCATGTATTCTTTCTTGGGAAGTTGCTGGAGGAAGAAATTCATGAAATGAGGGGAGAAACTAAGAAAGATCTGGGATCCAGGAAATAGGAGATTATACACAAGAAAGAAGTAAAGGGAACTCCTAGGATAACATGAAACGAAAGTCCTGGGGCCGGGCAAGGTGGCTTATGTCTGTAATCCTAGCACTTTGGGAGGCCAAGGTGGGCGCATTATTTGAGGTCAGGAGTTCAAGACCAGCCTGACCAACATGGTGAAAGCCCATCTCTACTAAAAATACAAAAAAAAATTAGCTGGGTGTGGTGGGTGCACGCCTGTAGTCCCAGCAAGGAGGCTGAGGCACGAGAATCGCTTGAACTTGGGAGGCGGAAGTTTCAGTGAGCCGAGGTCGCGCCACTGCACTCCAGTCTAAGTGACAGAGGGAGACTCCATCTCAAAAAAAAAAAAAAAAAAAAAGGAAAGTCCCAACATGAAAGTGAGCACAAGCACAAATAGCTGACTGAAGAGGGTGAAGCACTCCCTCTCCAGTTGAATGTGTCACCCTGTTGAAAAGAAGGAGATGGAGGAATAAAGAGGAGGGAAAGAAATTACAAGTAAACCAATAAATGAGGATTTTTACTTATATATTAGTTCTACTGCCTTTTGGTTTTATACATCACCAATATCTGCTTTTGTCTTTATTATTTTGTTTCTTTTGTTTCTATATTAATGTTTTTACTAGTTTTTTGAGTTGAGAATTTAATTCATTTCTTAATTTTCTTCCATTTTAATGGAAATTCCCTGGCATCTGAATGCTGACTCCCTTCAGCCCCCTGTCAGACTAGCAGAGCTCTTGCTGGCCCCAGGTTCTATGCATGCAAAAATGAGAGGCAAAAACCTGCCAGGCAAATCAGCAGTTGCAGTAAAAGGCAGGGCTCTGGGAAGCTGGCGTTGAAGGTTGGTGGCTGCTGGGTGGAGCCAGAACACTTGTAAGTGGGGCCATAGTTGGCTTCTGGTGCGACTTGAAGCCTGGTCTAATTATTTCACCGAACTAAGATGGTGATGTCAGCATCCCACTCACTCTTTTCTGTCCCTCTCTCTGCACCCCACTTCTAGCAGAAGACAAGAAATAACTAAGATCAGAGCAGAACTTAAGGAGATAGAGACATGAAAATCCCTTCAAAAAATCAATGAATCCAGGAGCTGGTTTTTTGAAAACATTAACAAAATAGACCGCTAGCCAGACTAATAAGGAGAGAAGAATCAAATAGACACAATAAAAAATGATAAAAAGGATATCACCACTGATCCCACAGAAATACAAACTAACATCAGAGAATACTACAAACACCTCTACACAAATAAACTAGAAAATCTAGAAGAAATGGATAAATTCCTGGACACATGCACCCTCCCACGGCTAAACCTGGAAGAAATCGAATCCCTGGATAGACCAATAAAAGTTCTGAAATTGAGGCAGTAACTAATGGCCTACCAACTAAAAAAAGCCCAGGACCAGATGGATTCACAGCCAAATTCTACCAGAGGTACAAAGATGAGCTGGTACCATTCCTTCTAAAACTATTCCAAACAATAGAAAAAGAGGGACTCCTCCATAACTCATTTTATAAGACCAGCATCATCCTGATACCAAAACCTGGCAGAGACACAACAAAAAAAGAAAATTTCAGGCCAATATCCCTAATAAACATTGATGCAAAAATCCTCAATGAAATACTGGCAAGCCAAATATAGCAGCAGATTAAAAAGCTTATCCACCACGATCAAGTCGGCGTCATCCCTGGGATGCAAGGCTGTTTCAACATATGCAAATCAATAAACATAATCCGTCACATAAACAGAACCAATGACAAAAACCACATGATTATCTCAATAGATGCAGAAAAGGCCTTCAATAAAATTCAACACCCCTTCATCCTAAAAACACTCAATAAACTAGATATTGATGGAACGTATCTCAAAATAATAAGAGCTATTTATGACAAACCCACAGCCAATATCATACTGAATGGGCAAAAGCTGGAAGCATTCCCTTTGAAAACTGGCACAAGGATGCCCTCTCTTACCACTCCTATTCAACGTAGTATTGGAAGTCCTGGCCAGGGCAATCAGGCAAGAGAAAGAAATAAAGGATATTCAAATAGGAAGAGAGGAAGTCAAATTATCTCTGTTTGTAGATGGCATAATTGTATATTTAGAAAACCCCATGGTTGCAGCCCAAAAACTCCTAAAGCTGATAAGCAAAGTCTCAGGATACAAAATCAATGTGCAAAAATCACAACCATTCCTATACACCAATAATAGAGAGCCAAATCATGAGTAAACTCCCATTCATAAGTGCTACAAAGAATAAAATACCTAGGAATACAATTTACAAGGGATGTGAAGGACCACTTCAAGGAGAACTACAAACCACTGCTCAAGGAAATAAGAGAGAATACAAACAAATGGAAAAACATTTCATGCTAATGGATAGGAAGAATCAATATTGTGATAATGGCCATACTGCCCAAAGTAATTTATAGATTCAATGCTATTCCCATCAAGCTACCATTGACTTTCTTCACAGAACTAGGAAAAACTACTTTAAATTTCATATGGAACCAAAAAAGAGCCCATATAACCAAGACAATCCCAAGCAAAAACAACAAAGCTGGAGGCATCATACTACCTGACTTCAAACTATACTACAAGGCTACAGTAACCAAAACAGCATGGTACTGGTACCAAAACAGATATATAGACAAATGGAACAGAACAGAGGCCTCAGAAATAACACCACACATCTACAACCATCTGATCTTCACAAACCTTACAAAAACAAGCTATGGGGAAAGAATTCCCTATTTAATAAATGGTGTTGGGAAAACTGGCTAGCCATATGCAGAAAACTGAAACTGGACCCCTTCCTTACACCTTATACAAAAATTAACTCAAGATGGATTAAAGGTTTAAACATAAGACCTAAAACCATAAATACCCTAGAAGAAAACCTAGGCAATACCATTCAGGACATAGGCATGGGCAAAAACTTCATGACTAAAACACAAGAAGCAATTGCAACAAAAGCCAAAATTGACAAATAGGATCCAATTAAAGAGCTTCTGCACAGCAAAAGAAACTATCATCAGAGTGAACAGGCAACCTACAGAGTGGGAGAAAATTTTTGCAATCTATCCATCTGACAAAGGGCTAATGTCCAGAATCTACAAGGAATTTAAACAAATTAAAAGAAAAAAAGCAACCCCATCAAAAAGTGGGCAAAGGATATGAACAGACACTTTTCAAAAGAAGATATTTATGTGGCCAACAAACATATGAAAAAAAGCTCATCATCACTGGTCATTAGAGAAATGCAAATCAAAACCACGAGATACCATCTCACACCAGTTAGAATGGCGATCATAAAAAGTCAGGAAACAACAGATGCTGGAGAGGATGTGGAGAAATAGGATTGCTTTTACACTGTTGGTGGGAGTGTAAATTAGTTCAACCATTGTGGAAGACAGTGTGGCGATTCCTCAAGGATCTAGAACTAGAAATACCATTTGACCCAGCAATCCCATTACCGGATATACACCCAAAGGATTATAAATCATTCTACTATAAAGACACATTCACACATACATTTATTGCAGTAGTATTCACAATAGCAAAGACTTGGAACCAACCCAAATGCCCATCAATGACAGACTGGATAAAGAAAATGTGGCACATATACACCACGGAACACTATGCAGCCATAAAAAAGAAAGTTCATGTCCTTTGCAGGGACATGGATGGAGCTGGAAACCATCATTCTCAGCAAACTAACACAGGAACAGAAGACCAAACACCGTATGTTCTCACTCATAAGTGGGAGTTGAACATTGAGAACATATGGGCACAGGGAGGGGAACATCACACAACAGGGCCTGTCAGGGGATGGGGGGACAAGGGGAGGGGATAGCATTAGGAGAAATACCTAATGTAGATGACAGGTTGATGGGTGCAGCAAACCACCATGGCACATGTATACCTATGTAACCTGCATGTTCTGCACATGTATGCCAGAACTTAAAGTATAATTTTAAAAAATTAAAAATAAAGGTGAAAATCCATATGATTATTTCAATAGATATAGACAAAGCATTTGAGGAAATTTAACATGAAATTCTCAGCAAAGTAGAACTAGAAAAACTTCCTCAATCTCATAAATGGCATCTACCCACATATATATGTATGTATGTTTAACCTGTCGATCTATTAAAATGAGGGACCCAAAGACCAGGCAGCAGCCATAGCTTCATGGTCAGTGGAACTCCTGCCCTAAGAAACAGAACCTTTAAACTAGCACAGCCTAAGTTTACGGGAAAAGAAAGATTAGTGGGACTCTGGGAATAATGGTGAGAAAAGCCAATTCTACTTTCACCCTTGGTTACTGGACCTGTGTATAATAGCTACTGGGGATAGAGAACAATTTGTTAGGCAATAGCTTCAGTATATGTACCACAACTTGGACAAGAGCACCCTAACCCTGAATGGTGTCATTCCTAAACTGGTGCCTTAGATGAGTCTTCGTTTTTTTGAGACAGGGTCTCATTCTTTTGCCCAGGCTGGAGGGCAGTGGTGCAATCACAGCTCACTGCAGCATCGACCTTCTGGGCTCATGTGATCCTCTCACCTCAGCCTCCCGAGTAACTGGTACTATAGGCACATGTTAGCAAGCCAGCTAATTTGGGTATCTTTTGTGGAGATGGGATTTCATCATGTTCTCAGGCTGGTCTTGAATTCCTGAGCTCAAGCGATCCTCCTACCTCAGCCTCCCAAAGTGCAGGAATTACAGGTATGAGGCACCGGCCTTTAGCTTAGTCTTAAAGAAGCCATTTCAAAATTAGTATGTCAACTTCTAGGTGATATGGTATATGGTAAGACCTGTAGATCTCATGATCTACTCATGTGTATGATCTCATGAGCATACACACACTGTCATACATCCTTCACTGTAAAATGGGTACATTGGTCTGAAGCAATGTTTTGCAGGTTCCCACATTCATAAATTAGCCACTCAGTAAGCTCCTCAAATAGCGATACAGTCAGTCACTGAAGAAGGTGAAGGTAAACCCACCTCCAGTGTAGTTGCCAGTTCCAGTAAGAACAAATCAGTGCTTCTTCCTAAATAAAAAGCGTCCATTTTAATCAGCTTGCCACCATATGGCTGGCTGATCTCCTAAAGGATGTTACCACACAGAGGCTTACAGTCAGTTTCTGCAGCTGAAGCTTCAGTCATTCAACAACAACAATAGCTGAATCAGCCTTGGTGATAAAGAGACCATGTTGTTGGGCCCATGTAACACCTACATCCCTGCAATCATGGTTTCTTAATTCATGAGCCCATTGCACAGAACCATGGTAGCAAAAGACAGAGACTGGCTCCTTGTATACTTGTTTAATGCCCATTTTTCATGAGATTCTCTCTACAACACAAAATTTTTCAGTCTGTGCACAATCCCATAGATCCATTTATATGCCTCTTGCCTAGACTTCCTTATCTACAGTATCCCAATTATTAATCCTTTCATGTCTCCGCCCAACCAGCCAAGCCATTTGCCACTGTCTTAGTCCATTTTGTGCTGCTATAACAATACCTGAGACTGGGTAATTTATAAGGAACAGAAATTTATTTTACACAGTTCTAGAGGCTGAGAAGTCCAAGGTGATGGCAGGTTTTGGTGTCTGGAAAGGGCCCAGTCTCTGCTTCTAAGATGGCACCTTGAACACTGCATCCTCTTGAGGAGTGGGAGGAACACTGTTCCTCACATGGCAGAAAAGCAGAAAAGAGCAAATCCATTCCATTTTATAGTAGCATTCCATTCATGAAGGGGGAAGTCCTCAGTCCTCATGACCTAAACACCTCCCATTAGGCCTCACCTCCCAACACTTTTGCATTGGGGATTAAGTTTCAACATGAGTTGAAACTTTTTTTTTTTTCTTGAGACAGTCTTTCTCTGTCACTCAGGCTGGAGTGCAGTGTGCAATCTTGGCTCACTGCAACCTCCTCCTCTCGGGTTCATGCAATTCTTGTGCCTCAGCCTCCCAAGTAGCTGGGATCACAGGTGTGTGTCACCATGCCTGGCTGATTTTTGTATTTTTAGTAGACATGGGGTTTCCCCATGTTGCCCAGGCTGGTCTCGAACTCCTGACCTCAAGTGATCCACCCGTCTTGGCCTCCCAAAGTGCTGAGATTACAGGCATGAGCCACCATGCCCGGTCCATTCAAACATTCAAACCATAGCAGCCCTGCTTAGGAATCCTTGTAAAGCCTCATATAAGACCACCTCTTCCTGCATGTGAAGTGGAAGATCAAGTATAGTGCTATAGATCTCTAGTGCTCCTGTTAAAGATGCTTTTCTTTTAAGCTAAGCATGCACCTAGGGATGGGAGATTAATATAGATGAAATAATTGCTTATGTTTAACTACATAAATGCCATGTTTATCTTTTAATATTTCTAATGTTCTTTTTTGTATTCTCAAGGGACCCTCCCTCAAGAGCAAGACATTTTTTAGCAACAGTTGTGGAGATAAAAGAAGTTTTTAAAATTTTTCATTGCTTCCACTATGCCTTCTACCATAATCTCATTGTAGAATATCCTAACACTGGCCAAAATACCCTATTTTGAATCCCATACTTCATCCTTGATAGAAGGAAGCCATAGGGACTTATGGTGTCTCCATTAATCACTAAAGAATTCTTTCCTTTTGTTTGGCAATCCAGAAGTAAAGTTTGGGACAGGTGAGGAATTTTCTTATGGGATACTGGAAAAGAGTTATTGTGAATACAGGTCCATTTTAAGACAAATACATTTTAGGAAAGAGGGTCTAGAAATTGACTATCTTCAAACCATATCTACTTGTGTTTCCATGTACCTCCAGAGATTCCTGTTTGCAGACCACTGGCCTAGCCTAACTTTACATTCCATGTTCTAACCTATGAACAATCATCCAGGATTTCTGACCTCAAGATTTGCCTCACCTTTTATACCTAACATTCAGAATGGCTTTATCTGTTTGCATTCTGCCTCAGTTGTGATTCATATTTCCCTCTAGTTTTAAATACTATAGTGAGTTGAAACATGCCCTCCCCCCTCCAAATATTGGTCTAAATCCCTTGAATCTGCGAATGTCAGGTTCTTACTTGGAAAAAGGGTCTTTGTAAATATAATTAAGGGTCTAGAGATGAGATCATCCTGGATTACCCCTGTGTGCCCTAAATTCAATCACAAGTGTCTTTAAGAGACACTTTAAGAGAAAGAAGAGAAGACAGACACTGGAGGTCATGTAAAAATGGAAGTGGAGATTGGAGTGATGCAGCCAAAAGGAAGGCTGAGAGCCACGAGAATCTGGAACAGGCGAGAAAGCATTCTCCCCTACAGCCTCCAAAGGGAGTGTGGCTTGGCTGACACCCTAATTTCAGACTTCAGGCCTCCAAAACTGCGAGAGAATAAATTTCTGTTTAAGCTACCAGGTTCATGGTAACTGGTTACAGCAGTCCTATGGAATAAACATACATTCTTTTAGGTTCCTCTGTCCATATTCTGCCCAGTCTTGGGCTCTACTCGATGGCATAAGCCCTTGTGTACAGTATCATTGCAACATTTTATACAAGCTTTGTAATTACAGTGCTACATATTTACCTTTGTTATGAAACTTTTTGCACAATTTTATTTTAGATATATTTTGTTTTTTTAATCCCAGTTCTGCCATTTAGAAGCTGGGTGGCCATGGACAAGTTAGATAATCTTAGAACCTTAAGTTCTTATATTATTTCATTTAGCAACCAATAAATGTTCTCCTCCTTGTGAATCTAATCTAAAAGTTATAACTTTCTAAAGAGGACTTCATCTTTATAATAGTTATACTTACTCTTACTTGTTACTTTGTTTTAGGTTTATTTCTTTTTTATGTTTTTCACCCAAAGCCATGTTGTTTTCTTTTTTCCTTTTTTTGGTAATGATTTGAAGAGAGCTATGCTATTATAATTCTATCAATGGTAATAATATAACTTTTTCAAAACTCTTCTTAAACTTGTGTTTATTAAATAGTACTTATGGAAGGATCTGAAGAAAACCTCATATTTGTGTGCCTAGCTCTTGTCTCTTGGTAAACTACCACAGAATGGTAGTCATGGCTGGGCTCATTGATTCATGCCTGTAATCCCAGCACTTTGGGAAGCCATGGTCGGAGGATAGCCTGAGCTCAGGAGTTCAAGACCAGCCTGGGCAACATAGTGAGCACCCCCATCTCCATAGTGAGCGCCCCCATCTCCACAAAATAAAAAATAAAAAAATTAGCTAGGCATAGTAGTGTGCACCTGTGGTCCCAGCTACTTTTGAGGCTGAGGTGGGAGGATGCTCGAGCCTGGGAGATCAAAGGTACAGTGAGCCCTGATTGTACCACTGCACTCCAGCCTAGGCAACAGAGTGAGACCTTGTCTCAAAAACATGGTAGTCACTTATTTCCTTCTGGAACTTATATGTTATGAGGTAAATTTTTTTCAAATAAATAGCTAATTTTCCCAATATCACTTACTGACTAGTTTATTCCTTCTCTACTGTTTTGAGATGTTATTGTTATCATATATCAAATTCTCATATACATACACATTTCTCTTTGTTTCCTACTTTATTGATCCATTTATTTCATCTATGGTATATAAACTATTTCCTAAAGATTGACATTTGAATTACTTAGAGGACAATTCCCTTTGTTGTTTCTAACTTTTAAGATTCTTTTGGTTGTTCTTATGTATTAAATTTTAGGGTGCTAAATTACATTTTAAAATCTCATTGAGGACAAGGGTATCAAGACAAATGTGGGAAAGATAGTCTTTTCAACAAAGGGTGCTGGGACCAACTGAATCTCCACATGCAAAAGAATGAAATTGATCCCTACTTCACACCATATACAAAATAATTAACTCAAAATGGATCACAGACCTAAAAGTTAAAAGCCAAAACTATAAAAACTTTAAGAAAAAATATAGGAGTAAATCTTTGTGACCTGGTGTTATAGCAAAAGGAAAAACTAACAAAAGAAAAAAATAAACTGGACTACATCAAAATTAAAACCTTTGTGCTTCAAAGAACATCATGGAGAAGTGAGAAGACAACCCACAGAATAGAAAAAAACATTTGCAAATCATATAAGGGCCCAAAATCCAGAATATATAAAGAATTCTTACCATACAACAATAAAAAATTAACTAATTGAAAATAATCAAAGAATCTAAATAGACATTTCTCAAAATATATACATGAATAATAAGCACATAAAAAGATGTTTGACCTCATTAGTCATCAGGGAAATGTAAATCAAAACCACACTAAGATACCACTTCACATCCACTAGGCTGGCTATAATTATTTTTAAATGGAAAAAAACTGCAAGCGCTGTTGAGGATGTGGAGAAATTAGAGTACTTGTACGTTACCAGTGGGCTTGTAAAATGGTACACATGCTTTAGAAAACTGTTGAATGTTTCTCAAAAGAAGGAAAAATAGAGTTAACATATGACCCCAGCAATTCATTCCTAGCTGTACCCAAGAGAACTGAAAACATGTCCACACAAAATTTGTGCATGAATATTCAGAGCAGCATTATTAACAACCAAAAAGAGGAAACAGCCCAAAGGTTTATCAATTGATGGATGAATAAACAAAATGTGATATGTCCATATTGTAGAATATTATTTATCTATTAAAAATGAAGTACTGAAATATGCTACAACACAGACAAACCTTGAAAACATTATGTGAAGTGAAAGAAGCCAGCCACAAATAGCCACATATTCTGATTCCATTTAAATGAAATGGTCAGAATATACACATTCATAGAAAGAGAAAGTAGATTAGTGGTTGCCAGGGGCTAAGAGAGAGGGGCAATGGGGATAATTTTTTTTTCCAGACAGAGTCTTGCTCTGTCTTGCTCCAGGCTGGAGTTCTATGGCACAATCTCGGCTCACTGTAACCTCTGCCTCCCAGGTTCAAGCAATTCTCCCACCTCGGCCTCCTGAATAGCTGGGATTACAGGTGCCCACCAATACGCCCAGATAATTTTTGTATTTTTTAGTAGAGACGGAGTTTCACCATGTTGGCCAGACTGGTCTCAAACTCCTGACCTCAAATGATCCACCCGCCTTGGCCTCCCAAAGTGTTGGGATTACAGGAATAAGCCACCACACCTGGCTGGTTTTTTTTTTTTTTTTTTTGGATGATGAAAATGTTCTGAAATCACATGGTGGTGATGGTTGCATGGCTGTGAATATACTAAAATCCAGGAATTGTATACTTTTAAAGGGTATGTGAATTGTATCTTTTAAAAAAATTTTAAGTTCTAGGATACATGTGCAGGACATGCAGGTTTGTTACATAAGTAAACATGTGCCATGGTAGTTTGCTGCATCTATCAACCCATCACCTAGGTATTAAGCCCCACATGTATTAGCTATTGATCCTGATCCTCTCCTCTTGCTGCACCCCCAACAGGCCCCAGTGTGTATTGTTCCTCTCCCTGTGTCCATGTGTTCTCATTGTTCAGCTCCCACTTATAAGTGAGAACACACAGTGTTTAGTTTTCTGTTCCTGTGTTAGTTTGCTGAGGATAATGGCTTCCAGCTCCATCCACAGCCCTGCAAAGGACATGATCTCTTTCCTTTTTATGGCTGCATAATATTCCGTTTTCTTTATCCAGTCTATCATTCCATTTTCTTTATCCAGTCTATCATTGATGGGCATTTGGGTTGATTCCATGTCTTTGCTATTGTGAATAGTGCTGCAATAAACATACGTGTGCGTGTATCTTCATAATAGAATGATTTATATTCCTTTGGGTATATACTCAGTAATGAGATTGCTGAGTCAAATGATATTTCTGGTCTGAGGTCTTTGAGGAATCACCACACTGTCTTCCACAATGATTGAACTAATTTATATTCCTACCAACAGCGTGAAACTGTTCCTATCTCTCCACAGCATCTGTTGTTTCTTGCCTTTTTAATACTGACGCATGAGATGGCATCTCATGGTGGTTTTGATTTGCATTTCTCTAATGATCAGTGATGTTGGTTTTTTTTTTTCATGTTTATTCACCACATAAATGTCTTCTTTTGAGAAGTGTCTGTTCATGTCCTTTGCCTACTTTTTAATGGGATTATTTGTTCTTGTAAATTTGTTTAGGTTCCTTGTAGACTCTGGATATTAGACCTTTGTCAAATGGATAGGTTGCAAAAGTTTTCCCTCATTCTGTAGATTTTCTGTTCACTCTGATGATAGTTTCTTTTGCTGTACAGAAGCTCTTTAGTTTAATTAGATCCCATTTGTCAATTTTTGCATTTGTTGCAATAGCTTTTGGCATTTTCATCATGAAATCTTGCCTGTGCCTATGTCCTGAATGGTATTGCCTACATTTTCTTCTAGGATATTTATAGTTTTGGGTTTTAAAGTGTTTAATCCATTTTGAGTTCATTTTTGTATAAGGTGTAGGGAAGGGGTCCAGTTTCAATTTTCTGCATATGGCTAGCCAGTTCTCCCAGCACCACTTATTAAATAGGAACTCCTTTCCCAATTGCTTGTTTTTTCAGGTTTGTTGAAGGTCAGATGGTTCCAGATGTGTGGTCTTATTTCTGAGATCTCTATTCTGTTCCACTGGTCTATGTGTCGTTTTTGGACCAGTACTGTGCTCTTTTGGTTACTGTAGCCTCATAGTATAGTTTGGAGTTGGGTAGTGTGATGCCTCCAGCTTTGTTCTTTTTGCATAGGATTGTCTTGGCTATTTGGGCTTTTTTTGGTTCCATATGAACATTAAAGTAGTTTTTTCTAATTCTGTGAAGAATGTCAATGGTAGTTTAATGGGAATAGCATTGAATCTATAAATTACTTTGAGCAGCATGGCCATTTTCACGATACTGATTCTTCCCATCCATGATCATGGAATGTATTTCCATTTGTTTGTGTCCTCTCTTATTTACTTGAGCAGTGGTTTGTAGTCTCCTTGAAGAGGTCCTTCACTTCCCTTGTTATCTGTATTCCTAGGTATTTTATTCTCTTTGTAGCATTTGTGAATGGGAGTTTATGATTTGGCTTTCTGCTTGCCTATTGTTGGTGTATAGGAATGCTTGTGATTTTTGCATATTGATTTTGTATGCTGAGACTTTGCTGAAGTTGCTTATCAGCTTAAGAAGCTTTTGGGCTGAGACAATGGAGTTTTCTAGATATAGGGTCATGTCATCTGCAAACAGAGACAGTTTGATTTCCTCTCTTCCTATTTGAATACCCTTTATTTCTTTCTCTTGACTGATTGCCCTGGCCAGAACTTCCAATACCACGTTGAATAGAAGTGGTGATAGAGGACATCCTTGTCTTGTGCTGGTTTTCAAGGGGGAATGATTCCAGGTTTTGCCTATTCAGTCTGATATGGGCTGTAGGTTTGTCATGTGGCTCTTACTATTTTGAGATATGTTCCATCAAAACCTAGTTTATTGAGAGTTTTTAACATGAAGGGATGTTGAATTTTATCAAAGTCCTTTTCTGCATCTATTGAGATAATCATGTGGTTTTTGTCTTTAGTTCTGTTTATGTGATGAATTACATTTATCGACTTGCATATGTTGAATCAACCTTGCATCCCAGGGATAAAGCTGATTTGATATTAGTGGATAAGCATTTTGATGTGCTCCTGGATTCAGTTTGCCAGTATTTTATTGAAAATTTTTGCATCGATGTTCATCAGGGACATTGCCCTGAAGTTTTCTTTTTTTGTTGTATCTCTGCCAGGTTTCATATCAGGATGACGCTGGCCTCATAAAATGAGTTAGGGAGGAGTCCCTCCTTTTCAATTGTTTGGAACAGATTCAGAAGAAATGGTACCAGCTTCTCTTTGTACCCCTGGTAGAATTAAGCTGTAAATCCATCTGGTCCTGGGCTTTTTTTTTTTTTTTTTGGTTGGTAGCTTATTATTGCCTAATTTCAGAACTCGTTATTGGTCTATTCAGGGGTTCAACTTCCTGGTTCAGTCTTGGGAGGGTGTATGTGTCCAGGAATGTATCCATTTCTTCTATATTTTCTAGCTTATTTGCATAGAAGTGTTTATAGTAGTCTCTGATGGTTGGTTGTATTTCTGTGGGGTTGGGGTGATATCCCCTTTATCATTTTTTATTGTGTCTATTTGATTCTTCTCTTTTCTTCATTAGTCTAGTTAGCAATCTACTTTATTAGTTTTTTCAAAAACCAGCTCCTGGATTCACTGATTTTTTTGAAGGGTTATTTGTGTCTCTGTCCACTCTGATCTTGGTTATTTCTTGTCTTCTGCTAGCTTTGGGTTTGTTTGCTCTTGGTTCTCATTTTTCTAATTGTGATTCTGGGTGTCTATTTGAGATCTTTCTAGCTTTCTGATGTGGGTATTTAGTGCTATAAATTTCCCTTTTAACATTGCTTTAGCTGCATCACAGAGATTGTGGTATGTTGACTCTTTGTTCTCCTTGGTTTCAAAAAACAATTTGATATCTGCCTTAATTATTTACCCAGGAGTCATTCAGGAGAAGGTTGTTCAATTTCCATGTAGTTGTGTGGTTTTGAGTGAGTTTCTTAATCTTGTGTTCTAATTTGATTGTGCTGTGATCTGAGAGACTGTGATTTATGATTTCAGTTCTTCCGCATTTACTGAAGAGTGTTTTACTTCCAATTATGTGATCAATTTTAGAGTCAGTGCATTGTGGCACCGAGAAGAATGTACATTCTGTTGTTTTTTGGTGGAGAGTTCTGTAGATAATTTTCAGGTCCACTTGATCCAGAGGTGAGTTCAAGTCCTGAATATTCTTGTTAATTTTCTGTCTTGATCTAATATTGAAAGTGGCATGTTAAAGTCTCCCACTGTTATTGTGTGGGAATCTAAGTCTCTTTGTAGGTCTCTAAGAACTTGTTTTATGAGTCTGGGTGCTCTGGTATTGGGTGCATATATATATTTAGAATAGTTAGCTCTTCTTGTTGAATTGAATCCTTTACCATTATGTAATGCCCTTCTTTGTGTTTTTTGATCTTTGTTGGTTGAAAGTCTGTTTTGTCAGAAACTAGTATTGCAACCTCTGCTTTTTTCTGCTTTCCATTTGTTTGGTAAATTTTCTGCCATCCCTTTATTTTGAGCCTATATGTGTCTTTGCATATGAGATGAGTCTCTTGAATACAACACACCGGTAGGTCTTGACTCTTTATCCAGCTTGCCATTCTGTGTCTTTTAATTGGGGCATTTAGCCCATTTACATTTAAAGTTAATATTGTTATGTGTGAATTTGATCCTGTCATTATTGTGCTAGCTGGTTATTTTGCAGACTTGTTGATGTAGTTGTTTCATAGTGTCACTGGTCTTTATACTTCAGCATGTTTTAGGAGTGGCTGGAAATAATTTTTCCTTTTCATATTTAGTGCTTCCTTCAGGAGCTCTTGCAAGGGAGGCCTGGTGGCAGTGAATTCCCTCAGCATTTGCTTGTCTGAAAAGGATTTTATTTCTCCTTTGCTTATGAAGCTTAGTTTGGTTGTATGTAAAATTCTGGGTTGGAAGTTCTTTCCTTTAAGAATGTTGAATATTGGCCTCCTCTTCAAGCTTGTAGGGTTTCTGCTGAGAGGTCTGCTGTTATTCTGATGGGCTCCCCTTTGTAGGTCACCTGGCCTTTCTTTCTGGCTGACTTTAACATTTTTTCCTTCATTTCGACCTTGGAGAATCTGATGATTATGTGTTTTGGGGTTGATCTTCTCATGGAATATCTTACTGGGGTTCTCTGGACTTCCTGAATAAGAACGTTGGCTTGTCTTGTTAGGTTGGGGAAGTTCTCCTGGATGACATCCTGAAGTATGGTTTCCAACTTGGTTCCATTCTCTCTCAGGTACCCCAATCAGTCATAGGTTCAGTCTTTTATACATAATCCCATAGTTCTCAGAGGTTTTGTTAATTCCTTTTCATTCTTTTTTCTCTAATCTTGTCTGCCCGTCTTATTTCAGCAAGATAGTCTTCAAGCTCTGAAATTCTTTTCTCCAGTCTATTTGGTTATTGATACTTGTGGCTTCATCGTGAGGTTCTTGTGTTGTGTTTTTCTGCTCCATCAGGTCATTTCTGTTCCTCTCTACTGGTTTTTCTGGTTAATAGCTTCTGTAATGTTTTATCATGATTCTTAGCTTCTTTCCATTGGATTAGAACATGCTCCTTTAGCTCAGCAATGTTTGTTATTACCCACCTTCTGAAGCCTACTTCTGTCAATTCATCCATCTCAGCCTCTGCCAAGTTCTGTGTCCTTCCTGGAGAGGTGTTGCAATCAATTGGAGGAGAAGAGGCACTCTGGCTTTTTGAGTTTTCAGCGGGGTTATTTTTTTGTTGATTCTTTCTCATTTCATGAGTTTATCTAGCTTTGATCTTTGAGGCTGCTGACCTTTGGATACATTTTTTGTGGGACTTTTTTGTTGATACTGTTGTTGCTGTTGCTGTTTGTTTTTCTTTTAACAGTCAGGTTCCACTCCCATAGGGCTACTGCAATTTGCTGGGGGTCCCTCCCATACTTGGAGGTATCACCAGTGGAGGCTGGAAAATAGCAAAGATGGCTGCCTGCTCCTTCCTCTGGGATTTCTGTCTCAGAGGGGCACCAACCTAAGGCCAGCAGGAATGCTCCTGTATATGGTGTCTGGTGACCTCTGTTGGGGAGATCTCCCCAGTCAGGAGGCATGGGATCCAGGACCCACCTAACAAATCACTCTAGCTGCCCCTTGGCAGAGAAGGTGTGCTATGCTGGTGGAATCCCACTCGTCCAGACTGTCCGGATTCCTCAGAGCCAGCAGGGGGAAAAGACTAAGTCTGTTGATCCATGGAGACCACAGCCACCCCTCCCCACAAGAGCTCAGTCTCAGAGAGATCAGAGTTCTGTTTCTAAACTCCTGGCAGGAATTGCTGAAGTTCCTGCAGGAAGGCCTCACCCAGTGAGGAGGATTGATCAGGGCCTGGCCTAAAGAGACAGTCTGGTCATAACCTTTTATAGCTGCTGTGCTGTGGGCAATTCCTCCTGGGTCCAAACTACCCAGTCTCCCCAGCACTGGCAGGGGAAAAATGGCAGATTGGAGCTGCAGTGATTGCTGCCACTCCTCCTACCAGGAACTCAAGTCATCTTAGGCAGCAGGAAGCCACAGTGATGGTGGCCACTCCTTCCCGCAGGAACTCAGCAGCCTTAGGCAGTCTCCAGCCTAGTGGCTGCTGAGAATCTGCACAGCTCTGTGGCAGGCTCTCTCCAGCCTTGTGGCTACACACCAAGGCCCTGGTGGTGTGGGCTCACGAAGGGGATCTCCTGATCTGTGGGTTGCACAGATCCATGGAAAAAGTGTGGTTTCCTGGGCAGGGTAGCACAATAACTCACTGCCTCCCTTGGCTGCAGGTGGTAGCTCCCTTTGCCTTGTGTGGCTTCCAGGTGGGCCGTCACACCACCCTGCTTTTCCTCACTCTCCGTGCTTTTCCTCACTCTCCGTGCTTTTCCTCACTCTCCGTGCTTTTCCTCACTCTCCGTGCTTTTCCTCACTCTCCGTGCTTTTCCTCACTCTCCATGCTTTTCCTCACTCTCCATGGGTCATGCCAATTGCCTAGTAAGTCCCAATAGGAGAACCTGGATACCTCAGTCACCAGTGCAGGATTCACTCGCTGTTTTCATTCTTCTCAGTGGGAGCCTCTGTCTGCAGCTGTTTCTTGTGAATTATATCTTAATAGAGATGTCATTTTAAAAATTCCATTTATATTGTGATTCAATTAAATTTACAAATCAAAGATAAATTAAATACAAACTGGCATCTTTACATTATTTTTCCAATTTTTCCCAGTCAGTTCTTTTCATTTATTATAATATTCTATATTTTTTAGAAAAGGTTTATTCTCTAATCACATCTTGGATTTTTAAAATTCCTGGTATTTTTAGATTGTCAAAATTGTAAATGTCACTTCTTTCTACTACCTTTTCTATTTCTCCTACTTTTTTATTAATATATTGTTTTGTACATATATCATTTTAGTAGTTCTGATTGGATTTTCTAATACTGAATGTATTTCAAATTATGACAGTTTTTCTCTTCCTTTAAATTATTGCTATCTTTTTTTTTTTCTCTAATTGGATTACCTGGGATCTTTAGCATAATATTGACTAATAATGGTGGCATCAAACATCATTTATCTCATTCCTTTTTCGGTAAGAATGCTTTGGGTTATTCATGGTTTTTCTTGTAGGTTTATAGTAAATAGCCCATCATGGTTAATTTTATGTGTCAACTTGACGGTCCAAATATGTGGTGCTCAGATATTTGAATAAACATTTTTTCTAGGTGTCTTTGAATGTGTTTCAAAGAAGAGGTTAACATTTGAACCAGTAGACTAAGTAAAGCAGATTTCCCTATTCAATGTGGCTGTAGACCTCATCCAATCCATTGTAGGCCCAAATAGAATAAAAGGCTGAGTAAGAGACTTCTCTCCCGGCCTGTCTTCAAGCTGGGACACTAGTCTTCTGCCTGCCTGCAGACTCAGACTGGAACTTACACCTTCAGTTTTCCTGCCCTTCAGAAGACTCAGGCCCTCAAACTCAAGACTAGAACTTTACCATCGGCTCTCCTGGGTCTCCAGCTTGCTGACTGCAGATCTTGGGCTTCTTATCCTCCATTAATGTCCATGCACATCTCCTTCCTTCCTTTCTCTCTTCCTTCCTTCTTTCCCTCTCTCCCTTCCTCCCTGCCTTTCTCTCCCTTTCCTCCCTTCCTTCCTTTCTCTCTCTTTCCTACTTTCTCTCTCTCTCTATTCCTTCTCTTCCTTCTCTCTTTCTTCTCTCTCTGGAGAACACACACTAATACATGCTCATCATCAATATACAATATAAGGAATTTTCTTTCTAACTTTAAAGAAAGTCACCAATGTATATAGAATTTTATTGATTTTTACAGCATCTATTAAGATAGGTTTTTGTTTATTAATGTAGATTTCTATTTTTGAAATAGTCTAGAAGTTCTCAAATAAACCTTAGTACTGACTTTACTAAACTGCTGGATTTCTTAATGATTGACTTCGAGTATTTAAGTTTCCTTCCATATATATTTATAATCATTTTCTTACTCTTGGATTTTTTGTCCTTTTTCCATCATTCCTACTTGCTAGAAGTTTGTCTATTGCCTTATGAAATCTACCTTTTGTAACTATTTCATTGAGGTGTGGTTTTATGTTTATTAAAGCATTTATTTTCTTTTCTTTGGATTTATATTCTTCTTTTTCCTTTCTGAATTCAATGTACAATTTTTGTTCTAGTTTTATTGTCTTCTAATAATCACGTTTTTTTCCTGTACAGATTTATTCTTTAACTCCAAAATTACTTAGAAACTTATTTTAAATTTCTAAATCATGTTGGGGTGCTACTTTTAGTTGTTTTCATTTATATTTTTACTGCATTGCACTGAAAAAAAATTAGGGAGGGCCTGAATATTTCCCTCTGAGAATTTATCGCAATTTTCTTTGTAACCATATATATAGTCCATTAAAAAATATTACATAAATCTTAGAAAATAATGCATAGTATCTTTGTGGGAGAAAACATTATTTGTCTATGGCTATTAATGAAATCTGTCAATTTTATTTTCAAACCCTCTATAAAAGTGTTTCTTGAATGCTGAAATATAACATAGGACTTAATAAACAAAAAAGGGATTATACAGAGAGTGAACAATTTTCCTTATCTTACTAAGATTTCTGTGTAATTCAAAAGTTTTTTTTATAAGCAAATATATACATTTTAATTATCTCTGAAAATAACTTTCTAAATGTCTTTAAAAAACAAACCTCAGTTTTGGATGAACACTTCCATTATAACTTTCTCTTTCAATAACACCTTTTTAAGATTATAAGCATAGTCCTTCTTCTCAGTACAAATAGCATATTAAGTAAATGAGTGTTTTGCCTAAGATTTTCCTCACATAACAATCCTAGGGTTGCTTGAACTGTGAGTGCTCAGGTGTAAACAATAACCTATGACTGACCGCAGGCTTTCCCACACTCATTACTCTGCTAAGGTTTCCTTTCTGAAATGAGTTTTCTGATGTCGAATTAAGGATGTACTATGACAAAAGACATCACCACACTTAGTACATTGATAGGGTCTCTCCCTTGTTATGTATTTGCTTATGTTTAGTTAGAGCTGAGCTTAAGCTGAAGGATTTCCCACATTCATTACACTGGTAGGGTTTCTCTCCTGTATGCGTCCTCTGATGTCGAATTAGTGAGGTTCTATAGCAAAACAGTTTCTGACATTCATTACATCGATAGGGTTTCACACCAGAATGAATTTTTAGATGTTCAGTAAGGTGTGTACTTCGACTGAAGGTTTTTCCACATTCTTTACAAACATAGGGCTTCTCTCCAGTATGAGTTCTCTGGTGTTCAGTAAGATGTGCACTCCGATTGAAGGCCTTTCCACATGCATAACACTCATAGGGTTTTTCTCCAGTATGAATTCTTTGATGTTGAATGAAGGCTGGGGTATGGCTGAAAGCTTTCCCACATTCATTACATTCATATGGTTTCTCTCCTGTGTGGGTTCTCTGATGTCGGATTAGTGATGTACTGTGGCAAAAAACTTTCCGACATTCCTTACACTGATAGGATTTTTCCTCAGAATGAATTCCCTGATGTTCAATTAGGTGTGTGCTGCGGCTGAAGGTTTTTCCACATTCAGTACATTCATATGGTTTCTTTCCAGTATGAATTCTATGATGTTGAGTAAGGGCAGAGATATGGCTGAAAGCTTTCCCACATTCATTACAAGGATAGGGTTTTTCTCCAGTATGGATTCTCTCATGATTTCTAAGGGATGACCTATGACTAAAGGTTTTTTCACATTCATTACACTCATAAGGTTTCTCCCCAGTATGGACTCTTTGATGCTGAATAAGATTGGTGCTCTGACTAAAAGCTTTCCCACATTCATTACATTCATAAGGTTTTTCTCCAGTATGTATTCTTTGATGTTGAATAAGATTAGTGTTCCGGGTAAAGGACTTACCACATATTTTACATTCATAAGGTTTCTCTCCAATATGTGTTTTCTGATGTTGGGTCAGGGATGCAATACAAGTGTAGCCTTTCCCACATTCAGTACAGAGGTATGGGTTCGCTGTCATATAAATTTTCTCAGATTCCATCAGTACTGAACTACGGCTTTACATTTATTTATTTTTTCATTTTTGTGGGTATGTAATAGGTGTTGGCTTTTCATTTATTTCCAGAATAAGTAAAGTTTGAGATACAAATGCATCCTTTCTTATATCTAATAAATTATTTTTCATTCATGAGTTTCTTTTGAAAAAATCCACTACAGCAGAATTATGCTTCAGGTTCCTACCATTGATGTCATAGTTACAGGAGTCCTGCCTTATCCACGGTTCCACTTTCCATGGTTTCAGTTATCCATGGGCAACTGTGGTCAACAATATTATATGGAAAATTCCAGAAATAAACAATTCATAACTTTTAAATGGTGTGGTTTTCTGAGTACTGTGATGAAATCTTGTGTGATCTGCTCTGTCCTGCCTGGGCTGTGAATCATTTCTTTGTCCGGTGTATCTACACTGTATGTACTACCCACCCATTTGTCATTTAGTAGCTCATCCTAAGAACCTGGTTAGGGTTTGGTACATCAGTGATTTCAGGCATCCTCTGTGGGTCTTGAAATGTATCCCCCATGAATAAGTGGGGACTACTGTATGAGGCCTTTTTCTTATAAAAACTCTCAGTTGTTTAAAAAGCTTTGGTCTTTGATTAAATGTTTCCTCGAAGTTGCTATATTCATGATCATCCTTTTGACTCGCTTTTTCTTGTAATCTGGATATACCGGTGTTTCTCAAACTGGTCATCAAATTCGAGTTCTTCTAACATGAAGTATTAGGAACCATCATTTGAAAAAAAATTCTAACATCATATGATGACATTATTTTGTTTTTCAGAAATTCTCTGCTTTGGAGTGGATGCTCTGACTTTGGATATAGTATCCAGGATTAAGTAGAAGATATTATCTCTTTCCTCTGAAATACAAAGGCAGAAAACAAGGCTCATTCATCAGTTACAGAAAATAAAATAGTGCTATGATAAAATGTAAAGTTTTTCAATATAAGTGCTGATTAATAGGGAAGTTTAAAGGTGAAATGGAACAATATATATATGTCTGGAAAACACTGTTTCTCTACTCACAACATTTCTGACAAATTGTATAGCCACAGCCTATTCTTCTCTATAACTCATACTTAACACACTTCTGTGTGCAAATGTGTGGGGTTTTTTCCATGCTGACCAATTCTCCAACTCTCTGGACACCAACTAGATATCCTACAATTTACTCTAATTCCAACACTACCTACCTGGAGTAAGCATCATATCCCTCAAGTTAAAGGGCTCAGACCCACAAGACTGCCTCCACTTCAGATGATAATCACAAGCTGGTCCTCCCATACTTCTGACCAACTGGCTACAAGTTGAGGGTTCCTATAACCCCTCCTTCTCTGGTTCAATAATTTGCTAGAATGGCTCACAGAACTCAGGAAAACACTTTACTTACATTTATCAGTTTATTATAAAGGATACAATTCAGGAAAAGCCATTCAGGAAGAGATGCACAGGGCAAGGTGGGCAGAAGGGAAAGGGGTATACAGCTTCCACATCATCTCTGGGCACGCGACACTTCCAGCACCTTGATGTGTAGACCAATCTAGAAGCTCATCAAATATCACTGTTTAAGAATTTGTATAGAGCTTAATCTCCATCCCCATACCTTCCTTCCCAGAGGTTAGTGGGTGGAGTTGAAAGTTATAACCCTCTAGTTGCTTAGTCTTTTTAGTGATCAGATCCACTATTGAGGCTATCTAGGGGCCCTACCCTATTTCACCTCATCCACATAAACTCAAGTATGATTTTTTAAAAAGGTGTATTATGAACAACAAAAGATATTCCTATCACTCAGGAAATTTGGAGGGCTTTCAAAGCTCTGTGACAAGAATTGGAAACAAAGACCAGATATGTTTTGTATGATATCACAATAGGTGTGATAAAAGAAATGGTAGCTTTGAGACAAAGTGCATAATAAAATCAAAGGTAAAGATTCAGTAAAATAAATGTTGTGAATAAAAGACAATGAAACTAATTCAAATGTATGTATGTTTTTGGAAACCAGAGGCAAAAAACCAGAAAAGTGAAATGGGATCAGATAATAAAAAACTCTCACACTTTAAACAGCGAAATTCAATGTCATCTAGGAGGAGACAGGAAAACTGAAGTTTTCTGTCAGAACATTAACAGGATAAATATATCTTAGATGTGATGTTTTAGATTAAAAGCTTGTTAATTCTGTCTAAAATGAATAAAACAACACTGGTCAAACTTAGCAAGAAAGTATAATATGAAAGATATGAGCCTGGATTGGGAGAATACTAGTAAGAACTTGGTGTAAGTGTAGATAAGACATAAAAAAGAAGAAACAAAAAATGCTGAAATAGATTATAGGGAATTTTTACAAAACAAGATTCATAAAGATACAATGTTTTCTAGCCAAGGAGGCTGGAAGAATAGTGGTACTAATGATAAAGAGAGGCTACCCAGGGAAAGTTGGTGATTTTGCTTTCACCATATTGAGGTTAAAGTGTTTTAAAGTGAAGTAGGACATTCTAATGGAGATAAACTCTAAGCAGGGGAATATATGGGGATAGAATATAAGTGAAACACTTAAGTTGAAAAAATATATAAGACAGTTAACATGGAAGGACTATTTGAGGATATCAGAATGCACTAATTTTTTGAGATAAAAATAAACAAGTAAAAAATCATAAAGGCACATGCATTTACATTAGGGAGCAAGTGAAGTTAACAAAAAAGCATTTGGAAAGGGATTAGAATGGAAAAGAATCTGGTGATGTCACACAAGGTAAAACAAAATACCAAACACAGCAGAAAGTCTGAACACAGAAAGGACTAAGAACAGGCTGCTATAAAGAAAGAATTCAAGAATCTCTTCAAAATAATTTTAGCAGAAGACAAGAATCTAACTCCAAAGATTAAAAGAGAATAGGAACTTAGGATATTAGCTACAAGTCTGAAACATTTGGTAATGACAGAATAATTTTGAAAGGCAGATAAAAAATTTTTAGGCAACATGTTATTTTAAAAGCAAGAAAACCTTTTTAATGTCTGAAAGTAGAAGGAAAGGAGCTGGTGAACGGGAGAGAATGAATCATAAAACAGTCATTAAATCAGGCCCTAAAACAAGTAGAAAATAATGGAATCTGATGTACAGAATGGAAAGATTAACAATGGAAGGGGCCAATCTTCCTCTGAGATCAAGAGATATGTGAGAAGATAGATAAAGGTATATAGAAATGAAGTTGCTGTTGCTTCTACTAGAGGAATGCAGGTTTTTAAAATACAGACGAGGGGCTCTGCATAGAGGACCCTAACCAACATTTCAAAAGCTATCTCCTAGTACCACTATTGTTACTAGCACCACCATAGTGGATAAATGGACTCTTATTTACAAGGATTCCTGTCTTCTTGGTTGTTTTAGTTATCTGATTCTTTCCTGGCTGATATTTTGTGACATTTCTCCATTTTTCCTTTGTTATCTATTTATATGGTTCTTCTTAGTTGGAAGATAATATCGATGGATCCTAGAATTATGTCCTAAGTAGTCTTCAGGAATTCTGCGATAGAGAAATGTTGATACTTCTAAGGTAACAAAGTAAGACTATCTATTTACAAAGTTTTAAAGAAAAGGACTATCATCTGTTTAGTACAGAAATATCTTGTCTCTGGTCCCTAAACTCAAAGCTGAGTCTCAGATGAACACCTGTAAATCTCATGATCCTACATATTTTGGCATTGGAGAAACTTTACTCACCCAATGAGATGAGGCTGTAACAGTTTTTGAAGATCACATCCATGTGCCATGTCTCTGACATCTTCCAATGCCACGGGTTCCTAAAACATCAAACAAGTACCTGCTCATTAAAGGATCAGTCCTGCAGACATTTACGAAAGAAACAGTAAAGCTAACAATTAAAAATGACAAAGTGGAGGACTATTAAGTTGTTCGAAAAGGATTCAGAGTTCTAGGTTCAAGAGTGGCCAAAAGTTTATTATTTGATGTCTACTACTTGTTTAGGATATACAGAAGCAATACGGAAGTTTCCCTATAAAGACACCTAAAACAATAATGGTAATTTAAAAAGCTAAGAAAATATTGCAGCCAATAGAAGCCTAAGGAGAAAATATAACTAAATGTAACATGGTATCTTGAATGAGATCAGAGAGTAGAAAAATGACACTACATAAATACTAAAAAAATTTTAATGAAATACTACAGTTAATGTACCAACCTTCACTAACTGTGACAAATGTACCAAACTAACATAAGATGTTGACAGTAGGGAAAACTGGCTGTGGGGATGTGGGAACTCTCTGTAATATATTTGTAAATTTTATGCAAATCTAAAACTATTCTAAAATAAGTTTATTAATAAAAGTAAAAGATACCTTATTTTTAAGTTAATCTCCTATTTATTTCAACTATTTTCTTACAGTTTGTTTTTCTTTTAATCATCATTTAGCCATGTGCTATATTCTAAATGAATCTCCCAAAAGCCACATGTTGAAACTTAATTGCCAATGCGATAATATTAAGAGGTGGAGGCCTTCGGGAGGCGATTAAGTCATGAGTGTAGAGCCTTCATGGAAGGGATTAAGGACCTTATAAAAAGGCTTGAGGGAGTGGGTTTGTTCCCTTCCATGTTTTCTGCCATGTAAGGACAGTGTTCACTGCAACAAGGCACCATCCTGAAGCATAGACTGAGCCTTCACTAGACAACAAACCTGTTGGCACCATGATCTTGAACTTCAAGCCTCCAGAACTGTGATAAATAAATTTCTGTTCTTTATAAATTGCCCTGTCTCAGGTATTTTGCTATAGCAGCACAAACTAAGACACCTTGTGATATGATTTTGCTGTGTCCCCACCCAAATCTCACCTGGAATTGTCCCCACACGTCAAGGATTGGGCCAGGTGGAGATAACTGAATCATTGGCGCAGTTTCCCCCATACTGTTCTCATGGTAGTGAATAACTCTTATGAGATCTGATGGTTTTATAAATGGGAGTTCCTCTGCCTGCATAAGCTCTCTCTTGCCCACCACCATGTAAGAAGTCCCTTTGCTCTTCCTTCGTCTTCTGCCATGATTATGAGGCCTTCCCAGCTTGCTGAACTGGGAGTCCATTTAACCTCTTTCCTTTATAAATTACCCAGTCTTGGCTATGTTTTTATTAGCAGCATGAGAATGGACTAATACACCTTGTTTTATGTTTTACTTCCTGATGATGCAGTTTATGTAGTCCTTTTCATATATCAGATATTCAATAAAAGCTTATCTCTTAAAAATGAGTATAGGGGCTTATGTGACTTAAGCGGTCTAACATATAAGTGGAGTCTCAAAAAAAAAAAAAAAAGAATGGAAATGATGCTATATTTAAGGGAATAAGGATAGATTTTTCCCAACCAATGACTCACAGATTCCACTGCCCTCAAACCATAAGCAAGCTAAATACAAAGAAAGCTACACCCAAGAATAGAATAGTCAAACTCCTGAAAATCACAGAAAAGGAGAACAATCTTAAAAGTAATTTAACAAAAGGGCAGAGTAACTTCAAAGCAGAAACAATAAGACTGCTGACTCCTCAGCAGTTCAAGAGAATCAACTGAAAAGCCATGTTTCTGGATGAGAAGACTTAATATTTTAAAGATGTCAATTCTCCCCTGTTGTGGGTTGAATTGTGTCCCTCCAAAAAAGGTATGTTGTAATCCTAACCTCAGTACCTCAGAACGTGACCTTATTTGGAAACAGGATCACTGCAGATGTAATTAGTTAAGGTGAGTTCACACTGGAATGCGGTGGGCTCCTAATCCAGTATGGCTGGTGCCCTTTTAAGAAGACCCACAGACACACACACAGAAAGTCATGTGATGAAAGAGCAGAGAACAGAGTTAAGCAGCTGCAAGCTGAGGAATACCAAAGATTTCCAGCAAACCACCTGAAGCTAGGAAGAAGCAAAGAATGATTTTCCTACAGGTTTCAGAGGCAGGATGACCTTGCTGACAGCTTGATTTTGGAGTTCTAGCCTCAGAACTGTGAGATAATAAATTTATATTGTTTTAAGTTACCCAATTTGTGGCACATTGCTAGGGCAGTGCTAGGAGACAAATGCATACTCCAACTTAACTGACTAAACTTTAGCTAAGAACTAAATGTTTGTGTCCTCTCAAAATTCATATGTTGAAATTTTAACCCCTGAGGTGATAATATTAGGTGAGGCCTTTGGGAGGTAATTAGGTCATGATGATGGAGGCCTCACCAATGGGATTAGTGCCCTTATAAGAGGAAACATGAGAGAAATGATCTTTCTCTTTGCCATGTGAGGAAACAATAAGATGGCCATCTGTAAACCAGGAAGAGGGCTTTCAACAAGAACCTGACAATGATGGCACTCTGATTTTGGATTTCCAGACTCCAGAACTATGAGAAAGAAATGTTTGTTGTTTAAGCCACCCAGTCTACAGTATTCTGTTACAGTAGCCCAAACTGTCTAAAACACCTATATAATACATGAAAAAAGACGAGGATTGAGGGTGGGGACTTGCCCATACTAGATATCCAAACATATTCTATAGCTACATTAATTTTAAAACAGGGTGGTAGTGGCACAGGGATAGACTGAAAGAATAATAAAACTGAGTCTAGAAATAGGCCTTTTATTTTGTGGGGATTTAATATATGATAAAGGTAGCATTTCAAATTATTTGAGGAAGGATAAAAATTTAATAAATAATCTTAGGACAACTGGTTTATCCACTTAGGGAAAAAATAAATTCAAAGCTGCTGCCTTATGAAAAATAATTATAGATGAATTAAAAACTTAAACATAAAACTAGAACTATAAAAGAGCCAGGAAAACTATTGCAAGAATATTTTTTATAATCTTGCAATGGGGAAATCCTTAATAAAATATAAAATCTAGAGGCTATATAGAAAAAGATTCACAGATTTGACTATACAAACATAGAAGGCAATCAACTAAATTAAAAGACAAAAGACATATTGGGAGTAAATATTTGCAACTAATAAAGCAAAAAGGACCATTTTCTGTATTATATATAGTTTCTACAAATCAAATAGGAAAAATGTATAATGCAATACAAATCTGGGCAAAAGATATGAATAGGAAATTCACAAAAGAAATACAAACGATCAATATACAAAAAGATTTTCAAGCTCACTTCTAATCCCAGAAATACAAATTAAGATATCAATTTTCATTCATCAGATTGGCAAAAATGTTAAAAACAGGCAGTATTCAGTACTGTTTTAAGTATTGGGAAAATGGCTGCTCTCATATACTCTTAGTGGAAAAGGTTTATTTATTTGTATTTACTTATTATAAAGTCACATTACAACCAGACCAGGTTCATGACAAATTACCTTTGAGTCATAAACATTGTTAATAATAGTTATATTACCTGCAAAAATGAACTCACAGAACCTTGTACTTTTCCTCTCACTACATCATTACATTCATTGTATGTCAATATTCTACTTCCAATGTCTGTCTGCCTTCCTAGACTATTAGCTTCTTGAGAACAGGACAGTCCTCTTCTGTCCTCAGTGCCACCCACAGAACCTGGTATTCACTATGCATCCAGTAAATATTACTTGAATGAGTGCATGAATAGACTTCTCTTGATTCCCAATTCTGTAGTCTTTGTATCTGAGATAGGAATTCAGCAGGACTAGTTTACAAGACAGTGAGTCATATGACACCACTGGTAAGACAGGAGAAAGTAAACAACAGGTAACAAGATCCTGCCAATAAGAGGCATACAGTAAAGAAACCAGCCTATTTCTCTAAAAGTTCAAGCATGAAAAATTAAAAAAAAAAAAAAAAAAAGAAACCAGCCTAAACCAGCTAGAATCAAGATGACAACAAAAGCGACCTTCCCTGCTCATTATACACTAATTATAATATATTAGCATGCTAAAAAACATGCCCACCAGAGCCATGACAGTTTACAATTGCCATGGCAATGCCCAAAGTTACCCTGTATGGTTTGGACAGGGAAACCCCCAGTTCCAGGAGCACCCCCTCTTCCCAGAAAACTCATGAGTAATCGACCCCTTGTTTAGCATATAATCATGAAATAGTCATAAAATAGCCAGCTAACAACCCCTGCTCCCCATGCTACTATACATATGGGGTGGCCCTGCTCTGCCTATGGAGTAGCCACCCTTTTATTTTACTTTTTAATAAACTTGCTTACACTTTACTCTGTCAGCTTGCTCTGGAATTCTTTCCTGCACAAAGCCAAGACCCCACTTGGCCTCCCGGGCTAAGCCTCAGTTTTGGAGTTCACCTTGTGATATATCTGTAACATGCTTCTAGTTAAACCCGCTATCTTAAAGAAGTAGGATTCAAGTCATTAGTGTTTTTCCTGTATCAACAGTCCATGAATCTGTCCAAATTACCTTATTGCCATATAAACTTCAGAATTTGATAGGATTTGGGTACCTATCTAATACCCAAATACCATCTAATCTGTCTCTCTTCTTCTACAGCTAAGCCATTATTAACTATATTTTTCAAATCAAAATTTATTGAATACCTTCTAACTGCAAAGTAAGGTTAATGCTTCTTGTGGCTAGATTTTATCTTTCTGAGCAAAGACTATGGTAATTTAAAAAAAAAACAAAATCTTGGCTGGGCACAGTGACTCACGCCTGTAATCCCAGCATTTTGGGAAGCTGAGGCAGGCAGATCACGAGGTCAGGAGTTCAAGACCAGCCTGTGCAAGATGGTGAAACCCTGTCTCTACTAAAAATACAAAAATTAGCCGGGCGTGGTGGTTCGTGTCTGTAGTCCTAGCTGCTCAGGAGGCTGAGGCAGGAGAATCGCTTGAAACTGGGAGGCGGAGGTTGCAGTGAGCTGAGATCGTGCCACTGCACTCCAGCCTGGGCAACAGAGCAAGACTCCGTCTCAAAAGAAAAAAATCTCCATATACTTAGTAGGGTACCCCTGACGGGGTAGATGTTTTAATGAACACTCAACGATTAATGTTCTGCAAGCTATTTATTCTTTCATCAGTTTAGTTTCAGCAGCCTGCCTGTCAGAATTCTAAACTACACTTCTGCTAGTATTGCTGAATCTGTGAGGTTTCTGGGTCACAGTAGCCAGATAGAACTCATGACTAACTCCCCAAAATATGACTGGAGACCCTGTCTTACCTACTTCTTAGTATACTGGTGACCTGACAGTTGTTATTTAAAAACCCTGTGGTTACTATGTTCTCAACTCATAATGATCCCTGTAATCAGCCAGGCAAAATTAGCTGTGAGTATCCTATCTTTGCCACATCCCTCAGGCCATCCAACTGTGAGTTCCTTTCTCTTTCAAGGCTGACTCTGATGTTGTTAGAACAGTAAAGACAGAAAATAAAAACAAGTGCCAGATACTAGAGCTTCTTGCTCTCTAAACCTCACAAATGATGTCATAATGTCAGTGCATTTGAGTTAGAAAGAGGTTCAGGAAACATTAAGGCAAATTTCTTCAGTTTGCCCAGGACACATCTCAAGCCAACAGTAATGAACTGACTTGCCTAAGGTCACCCAATTAGCCGCTGGCAGAGCTAGGACTATAGCCTCTCCCCTATTCTCGAGTTCAGCATTATTTCTCTCCATTTAAAAATGGTCCAAACACTATTTCTGAAAAGAAAAAGAATGAAAAGGAGAAAAATTTCAAATTATTAGTCAAATTCATAGAGGGAAAATTTTTTCTGCATCACCAGGTCAGAATTTTGTACAAAGATTTTCTTGAAAGGGCAATGAGCCATTCAAATCACCCTGAGTCCTTCTAAAGACATAAATTCTTCATAAATTAAAATTTTAATGATTATCATAAGAATGTATTAGTTTTTAATCAGGTAGTTAAGTGTAAACATTTTAAGTGGAAAGCCTCATGTTTACACATGCAAATTACTGCCTATAAAGCATATTCTCTTTAATTTACTAATGACACAAGAAAATGTACAAAACTGAAGTGAAATCAAGACACATGTGAATGGCCTAAACTCAAATAGAAAATACAGATACCAGGGCTTTGAGAATTGGCTAAGATGTCCTTTTTTAACATTCTAAGTAATGAAACTGAAAATGAGACAAGGGTTTGGGAGGGAATGGTGCATAGAGTAACAGGAAGAAATATTTATGAAAAGGAAGGAAATTCTACGGATTTATGAATAGTTTTGATCCAATGGAATTACAGTTGAACTCTTTTAACAGAAGTTCCTTTCAACTCAAGAATGATAGAAACATTATGTATTTGTGGATTTCTCTCACAGTAAATTAAGTGTTGATGGATATTAGATCATTTATGATTTAAAAATCCAGCATTTTATTTGAATTTTTCTATTTTTCTGAAAAATTATGTCTATATAGCTAAATAAGCAAAATATATGTAAATGACAAAACTATCAGGAATTTTGCCCAGTGATTGTCCCAGGCACTGTCCCAGGTAAGTGAGAGAAAGTGGGATCTAGTGCACTGGTAGAGGAGTTGGCCATAAATTAGAGTCCAGGCCATTTCTCCATAGTAACAGGAGGGAAGACAGGTTCCCTCCTGTTACTATGGAGTATAATGGGAATACTTCCTGGAAGGTTAGGGGATGTGGTGGTGAGAGCATTTGGAAGTTCTTTTCTAGTTCTCTTAGTGAAATAGGAAGCATGAGAGTGGAGATGGGGAGAGGAATTGGAAGTTTGGGGTGGATGAAGTGTTGGTTGGCTTAAGAAGTCAGATAATGAAGGAAATAGAAAAATCCATCTTTCACCTGGATGATTGCTTTAGCTTCCTAGCCAGTATCCATGTCTGACCTTGCTACCCTATACTCTATTCTCAACAGAGCATCCAAAATTGTTCCTTTAAACTAAGTCAAGTTATGTCACTTCTCTATTCAAAATCCTCCTATGAAAATTGGTAAATTATATGTAAATCTCAATAGAGCTGAATAAACAATAACACCGAACACCATCACCTCCTACGTTTTCTCTTCTCATTCAGCATAAAAGCCAAACTGGCTGTGGCCATACTAGCCTGTGTGCTGTGTGGTCTGCACGCCTTACCTCTCTCATCTCAACTCCTGCTGTGCTGCTATCACTCACCCCTCTCTGGCCACGTGGCCTTCCTGATGCTCCCACAAAGGTTAAGCACATCTGCACCTTGAGGCTTTGCATTTGCTGTTGCTTCTGCTGAGGAACTTAACCTCCCTAATCCCCCTCCCCTCCCCAAGTATCTAAAAGGCTCATATTCCTTTTTTTTTTTTTTTTTTTGGAGACAGAGTCTTGCTCTGTAGCCCAGGCTGGAATGCAGTGGCGTGATCTCGGCCCAATGCAATCTCCGCCTCCCAGGTTCAAGCGATTCTCCTGCCTCAGCCTCCCGAGTAGCTGGGACTACAGGCGTGTGCCGCCACGCCCAGCTAATTTTTGTATTTTTAGTAGAGACAGGGTTTCACCATGTTGGACAGGATGGTCTCAATCTCTTGACCTCGTGATCTGCCTGCCTCAGCCTCCCAAAGTGCTGGGATTACAGGCATGAGCCATCGCGCCCAGCCCATATTCTCATTTTCTATAATATCATCTACCAGTGAAGCCTTCTCTCACTCCCCTATATTAAATAACAGCTGTCCTATGCCTTCCCTAGCCCCATTACTCTGGTATAGTTTCCTCTATTCATCACTATGAATGATGTTCAGTAGGTTAGGTGAATTAGTACATTTTTGAATTAATATTTTCAACTTACACATTTACTGGAATGTAACCTCATGCTCAGTTGAGGAACATCTGTGTTTACATTATTGTCTGTGTGCCCATCCAAGACTGTCAGTTCCACATAGGCAGGAACTTTGTGTTATTCACTGTTATATCCCAATGCTTAGAACATTAGCTGGCAAAAAGTAGACGCTCAATGAATATTTATTCAGTGAGTGAAAGAAAGAAAATTTTCCCTCCCTCTGGACAGAGGTGATATTTCAGGAAATAAAAAATACAGCACAGCTGCATTACAGACACACATGTATATTTTATTTGTACAAATCTGCCCAACAGGCTCAAGAAAGTATGTTATCTAAAGGTAAGAGTGAGATGGGAGAATCTCCTGTTTCCTCAGTCTCACTTCTCACAGCCCTCTCGTAAGTGAGCATCTTGCTATGCTGAGTTATTTTAATGTTTAAAGAACATAGTTGGGGTACATTTATACATGTATATTATTGCATGGTTGTATACACATTACATGTGCATGCACGTTATGAACTATTGTTCATAACAATGTATTCTTGAAAATTGCTATGAGAGCAGTTTAAGTGCTCTCACCACAAAAAATGAAAAGTACGTGAGGTGATGTGTGTTCATTAGCTTGATTTAGCCATTCTACTATGTATACATATTTCAAAACAACATGTTACACATGATGAATATATACAATTTTTATTTGTCAGTTATAAAGAAAAATTAGGCCGGGCGCGGTGGCTCACACCTGTAATCCCAGCACTTTGGGAGGCTGAGGTGGGCAGATCATGAGATCAGGAGTTTGAGACCAGGATGCCCAAAATGGTGAAACCCCATCTCTACTAAAAATACAAAAATTAGCCGGGCGTGGTGGTGCACGCCTGTAATCCCAGCTACTCAGGAGGCTGAGGCAGGAGAATCGCTTGAACCCAGGAGGCAGAGGTTGCAGTGAGCCAAGATCGTGCACTGCACTCCAGCCTGGGCAACTGGGCGAGACCTTGTCTCAAAAAAAAAAAAAAAAAAAATTGAAAGCAAATAATGAGCAATAAAAGAGATTATCAAGGGACATTTAATTGCATATGATTTTTCCACACTGCAAGATAGAACTTTAGAAATTAAACCCAGCTTAAGGTACAAATGCCTTGAAAAGTTTTGCTCACCAAAGACCATGTAGTCAGGGGCCAGTGGTCAGGTCCTTCTTCTTGATGCCATCTTATATAAGTAAGTAGAGACCTGAGAAAGCAGAGCTGAAAAAGGAAAGGGGCCCTGAGAAATCAGGACTGTCTTTATGGGAAGCCTGTCTGACTACCTGGATATAACCCACACCCTCTGTAAAAATGTCAGAATGAATCTAGGAACAGATTCTTTCCCTGCAGAGTACAAAGTGAAAGGCCACTTACATTCCTATCTCTGGTCACTGGTCCAATCTGACAAACCAGAAACAGGGCTAACTTTATCCTCCCATGATGGGTGGCACCGAGTGCACCAGCTCCCTCTTTGTTTGTTAACAGTAATACTTGTAAAGCATATACAATTTTTCGAAGTGCATTCACAAATGCCATCTCAAAGAACAAACAATTGCTCTTCGTCGCCCGCAGAGTGTAGGGAATCAATTCCACAGTTCTTTATAGAAGAGACTTCAGAAATTTACCAGTAAAACGAAACAAGCTATCTCTAGAGAGGAGGTGAGTTTCTGAGGAAAGAGCAAGAACTGGATGTCGGGAAACCTAAATTCTACTTGGCACTAAATACGTATATCACGGTTTTCTTGCAATTCCCAGGTCTACCTACCACCAAGGTCTGGGGTGGTTGCCCCTCCCCAGATAAACTGCCCCCCATCACAGTCAAAGCAAGGCCCAAAAGCTCTGAGCTCTGTTCTCATGACCCTCCAACCCAGAAGAGAACCCAAGCCCCTGACTGTTAAGGCTGGGATGAGCAGACAGGGCTTTGCCTCCTCCTGAACCCGAAGAGGGATGCTGGCCCAGGTCACCACCACCCCTCCACTGCAACGTGAACCAAATACCCAGCCTGACCTAATCGGCTTTCCTCCGCCCCCGGGCCCGGCCAGTGCATTCTCAGGCCTCTCCCGACCCGCCCAAATGGTTGTGTTTGAAGTGGACCTCTCTCCCCACCTCCCACACGAGTGCAATGGTCGGGAAAGAAAAAGCTCACCTGCTCCACGGAAAAATAAAGAGCACAGTCGGGCGATGTGGTTCCCAAGCCAGGAAGTACGCCTGCGCACGCGGCCGCCAGGAACTACATTTCCCAGCATCTTCTGCAAAGCGCCCTCTTGAGCTGCGTCTTTCACCGGTGTCTTTCTAATGCTTTGCGGGTTGCGAACGTGCGTCTTTTCCATCGTTGTTTACGTGAAAAGAAGAAAAAAGAAAAAGATTTTTTCTTTTGCTATAAACAACTGTAAATCCAAAGAGATGCAAAGTTTGCGTTAACAACACCCCAGACACAAAAGTAATACCTATTCACTACATTAATAGATGATTTATAAATAACTCTTTATTCAACAGATAAAAAACCAAACTACCCAGATGGATTCAGTGCAGAAATATTTATTAACGCAGTGATTAATATTTTTTAGCATTCTAAAAGTAAATCTCTGATTTATAGCTAGCTTCTTTGTTATGAGTGTGTGTTGAGGGGATGGTGGCAGGGGTGCGGGGCGGGCAGAGACAGGGGGCAGAGAGAGAGACAGCGAGCAAGCACCAGAGAGATTCCATCCAAGAATGAGGTCATACTTTTGGGGTAAATTTTTTTCTAGCTTTTTTCTTCCTGTTAGGAACTTAGGTTATGATCCCTTCAGTGCTACCAAACACAGTATACTGATGAACATCCTTGTAGAGTAATCTGTTCACTCCTCCACATCTGTTCTTGACAAAAACGTCCAAAAAACGAATATAATGAAGAGGGAATATGTATATCTTAACTTTTTTCTTAAACAAACGAATATAGATAGATAGATAGATTGTAGATAACAGAGAATAGAGGTAAGGAAAAAGAACAAAATTAGTCAGATAAAAGTTCACTCCAAGATACTCCCTATTATATAGTTAAATATGTAATTTCTATGCATATATATACAAATTCTGTATAATTAGATATTCTCAAGTATAAAACTATACATACTTTTAAAAATTGCTTTATTGAGCTATGATTGATATAACTGTACACAGTTAATATACACAACTTGATGTGTTTGGAGATAAGTATATATACCTGTGAAACCATTAAGCCATCATGCCATCAATCCCATAAATTCATCTATCACTTCCAAAAGTTTCCACCCCTTTGGGCTTCCCCCACCTTTTGTGGTAAGAACACTTAATGTGAGATCTACCCTCTTTACTTATTTTTAAGTATATAATACACTATTGTGAATCATAGGCTCTTTATGGTAAGAAGACATCCAGATCTTATTTATTTTGTATAAATAAATACTGAAACTTTGTACTCTTTGACCAAAACCTGCCCATTTCTCCCTCACCAGCCCCTTCACCATTTTACTTTCTGTTTCTACGTATTTCCTTATTTTTGATTCCACATATAAGTGAGATCATGCAATATTTGTCTTTCTGTGCCTAACTTCTTTCACTTAGCATAATATCCTCCAGTTTCATCCATGGTGTCATAAATGACAGGATTTCATTATTAATAAGGCTGAATAATATTCCATTATATGTATATACCACATTTTCTTTACTTGTCCACCAATAGATATTTAGGTTGTTTCCATATCTTGGCTACTGTGAATACTGCTGCAATAAACGTGGAAGTGCAGATATCTCTTTGAGATCCAGATTTCCATTCCTCCGGATATATACCCAAAAGTGAGATTGCTGGATCAAAGGGTAATTCTATATTTAGAGGTACATTTATATTGATTTCCATAGTGGCTGGACCAATTTACATTCCTACTAATAGTACACAGGGTTTGTTTCCTCTACATCATCTGTTATGTATTTATTTTTATAATAGCTATTTTAACAGAAGTATGGTGATATCTCATTGTGGTTTTCATTTGCATTTCCCTGATGACTAGTGATACTGAGCACTTGTTCATATACCTGTTGGCTATTTGTATGTCTTCTTTGGAAAAATGACTATGCAGATGCTTCACCCAATTTTAATTGGGTTATTTGTTTTTTGCCATTGATGCATAGGAATTCCTTTGTCAGGCAGATATTAACTCTCTGGATATTAACCTCTTATCAGATATATGGTCTGAAAATATTTTCTTCAAAAAATAAATTCTGTTCGTTGCTTTTTTATCTTTTTATTTTGTTGTTTCTTGCTGCGCAGGAGGGTTTTTGTTTTTTTTTGTTTTTTTTTTTGTTTTTGGTTTTTTGATGGAGTCTCGCTCTGTCGCCCAGGCTGGAGTGCAGTGGCGTGATGATCTCAGCTCACTGCAACATCCACCTCCTGGTTTGAAGCGATTCTCCTGCCTCAGCCACCTGAGTAGCTGGGATTACAGGTGCACGCCACCACGCCCGGCTAATTTTTGTATTTTTAGTAGAGATGGGGTTTCACCATGTTGGTCAAGCTGGTCTCAAACTCCTGACCTCGTGATCCACCCGCCTCAGCCTTCCAAAGTGCTGGGATTACAGGCGTGAGCCACTGCACCCGGCCAGTGCAGGAGGTTTTTAGTTTGATGTAATCCCACTTGGTATAATCCCACTTTGGTGTCATATCCAATAAATCATTGGCCAGCACAATGTCTAGAATATTTTCCCCCATGTTTTTGTCTAAACGTTTTATTGCTTCAGGTTTTATGTTTAAGACTTTAATCCATTTTGAGTTAATGTTTGCATGTAGTATAACATAAGAGTCCAGTTTCATTCATGTGGCTATCCAATTTTTCCAACACTATTTATTGAAGAGACTATCTTTTCATCATTGTGGGTTTATTTCTGAGCTCTCTATTCTGTTCCATTCGTCTAGACGTCTGTTTTTATGCTAGTCATACACTGTTTTGATTAATGTAGCTTTATAATATATTTTGAAATTAGGGAGTATGATATTTCCAGCTTTGTTAGTCTGGCTCAAATTTTCCTTGGTTATTTGAGTCTTTTGTGGTTCCAAATGAATTTCAGGATTTTTTCTGTAAAAAAAAAATGCCATTGGGATTTTACTAGTGATTGCACTGTATCTATAGGGCACTACTGGAAGTATGGACATTGCTATGCTTTGAATCTTTGTCCTCTTCAAAACTCATGTTGAAATTTAATTGCCATTGTGACAGTATTGACAGGTGGGACTTTAAAGAGGTGGTTAGGTTGTGAGAGCTGTGCCCTCATGAATGGACTAATGCCTTTATCTATCAAGAAAGTGCGTTTGCCACGTATGTTTATTGCGGCACTATTCACAACAGCAAAGACTTGGAACCAACCCAAATGTCCATCAATGATAGACTGGATTAAGAAAATATGGCACATATACACCATGGAATACTATGCAGCCATAAAAAAGGATGAGTTCCTGTCCTTTGTAGGGACATGGATGAAGCTGGAAACCATCATTCTCAGCAAACTATCTCAAGGACAAAAAACCAAACACCGCATGTTCTCACTCATAGGTGGGAATCGAACAATGAGAACACTTGGACACAGGAAGGGGAACATCACACACTGGGGCCTGTCATGGGGTGGGGCGGGGAGGGATAGCATTAGGAGATATACCTAATGTAAATGACGAGTTAATGGGTGCAGCACACCAACATGGCACATGTATACATATGTAACAAATCTGTACGTTGTGCACATGTATCCTAGAACTGAAAGTATAATAAAATGAAATAGCCTAACTATACTTAAAAAAAAAAAAGTGCATTTGCTTCCCCTTTGCTCTTCTCTCTTTGCCCTTCTGTCATGTGATGCCTTCCATCATGTAATGATATAGCAAAAAGGGCCTATCTAGATGCTGAAACTTGGATATTGGACTTTCCATTTTCCAGAACTGTGAGACGACAAATATCTGTTCGTTATAAATGACCAAGTCTATCGTATTCTGTTATAGCAGCACCAAATAGACTAAGACAGATGTTTTAACAATAGTAATTCTTCCAATTCACAAATGTAGGATGTCTTTCCATTTACGTGTCTTTCAAAATTTCCCAATGTTGTGTCGTTTTCCATGTCTACGTCTTTTATTTCCTTTGATAAGTTTATTCTAAGTATTTTATTCTTTTTGATGCTATTGTAAATGGAATTGTTTTCTTAATTTCCTTTTTGAATAGATTATTGTTAGTGTATAGAAACACAACTGATTTTTACATGTCGATTTTGTATCCTGAAAGTTTTTTTATATCCTGCAAATTCAGTAAAGAATTTGCTTGTTAATTCTAAGAATTTTTTGTAGACTTCTTAAAGTTTTCTATATATGGGCATACCTTATTTACTGTGCTTCACTTTATTACACTTAGCAGATAATGCATTTTTACAAATTGAAGGTTTGTGGCAACCTGCACTGAGCAAGGCTATCGGTACCATTATTCCAACAGTATGTGCTTGCTTGATGTCTCTGCGTCACATTTGGGTAATTCTCACAATATTTCAAAGTTCTTCATTATTATTATATCTGTTATGGTGATCTCTGGTCAGCAATTATGGATGTTATTATTGTGATTGTTTTGGAGTGCCACAGACCATGCACATATAAGACAGCCAACCTAATCAATGTTGTGTGTGTTCTGACTGCTTCACCTACTGGCCATTCTGCCATCTCTTTTTCTCTCCTTGGGCCTTTCTATTCCCTGAGATAAAACAATATTGATTAATTAGGCCAATTAATAACTCTATAATGGCCTGTAAGTGTTTAAGTGAAAGGAAAAGTCACACATCTCTCACTTTAAATCAAAAGCTAAGCCAGGTGTGGTAGCTCATGCCTATAATCCCAGCACTTTGGGAGTCAGAGGCAGGAGGGTCACTTGAGTCCAGGAGTTTGAGACCACCCTAAGCAACATAGTAATATCCTGTCTACAAAAATTGTTAACAATTTTTTTTTTGAGATGGAGTCTCACTCTATTGCCCAGGCTGGAGTGCAGTGGCACGATCTCGACTCACTGCAAGCTCCGCCTCCCAGGTTCACACCATTCTCCTGCCTCAGCCTCCCAAGTAGCTGGGACTACAGGCGACCGCCACCATGCCTGGCTAATTTTTTTTTTTTTTTTGTATTTTTAGTAGAGACGGCGTTTCACCATGTTAGCCAGGATGGGTCTCAGTCTCCTGACCTCATGATCTGCCCACCTCGGCCTCCCAAAGTGCTGGGATTACAGGCGTAAGCCACCGCGCCTGGCCAACAATTTTTTTAAAAGCTAGAAATGATTAAGCTTGGAGAGGAAGGTATATAAAAAGCCAAGATCAGCCAAAAGCTAGGCCTCTTGTGCCAAGCCATTAGTCAAGTTGTGAATGCAAAGGAAAAGCTCTTGAAGGAAATTAAAGGCGCTCCTCCAGTGAACACACAAATGATAAAAAAACAAAAAAGGCTTATTGCTGATATAGAGGAAGTTTTAGTGGTCTACATAGAAGATTAAACCATTCACAACATCCCCTTATGCTAAAGTCTAATCCAGAGCTAGGCTCTATCTCTCTTCAAGTCTATGAAGCCTGAGAGAGATGAGGAAGCTGCAGAAGAAAATTTGGAAGCTAGTGGAGATTAGTTCATGAGGTTTAAAGAAAGCAGTGTTCTCTATAACATAAATGTGCAAGATGAAGAAGCAAATGCTGATTTAGAAGCTACAGAAAGTTATCCAGGAGATCTAGCTAAGATGATTGAAGGAGGTCGCTACACTGAACTATAGATTTTCAGTGTGGATGAAATAACCTTATACTGGAAGAAGATGCCGTCTAGGACTTTCTTAGCTAGAGAGAAGTCAATGCCTGGTTTTAAAGCTACAAAGGACAGGCTTACTCTCTTGTTACAGGTTAATGTAGCTGGTAACTTTAAGTTGAAGCCGATGCTCATTTAGCATTCTAAAAATCCTAGGGCCCTTAAGAATTTTGCTAAATATACTCTGTGCTCTACAAATGAAGCAAGAAAGCCAGGATGACACTGGTTTATAGCATGGTTTACTGAATATATTAAGCCCATTGTTGAGAACTGTTGCTCAGAGAAAGATTCCTTTCAAAATATTACTGCTCAGTGACAATGAACCTAGTCGCCAGAGTGCATGCCTGTAATGCCAGCTTCTCAGGAGGGTGAGGCAGGAACCCGGGAGGTGGAGGTTGCAGTGAGCCGAGATCACACCATTGCATTCCAGACTGGGCAACAAGAGCAAAACTCTGTCTCAAAAAGAAAAGAAAAGAAAAGAAATTGTTTTATCATAAAGACACAAGCATGCGTATGTTCATTTCAGCGCTATAATAGCAAAAGACATGGAATCAACCTAAGTGCCCATCAACAGTAGACTGGATAAAGAAAATGTGGTACATATATGCCATGAAATACTATGCAGCCATGAAAAAGAATGAGGTCATGTCCTTTGCAGGAACACTGATGGAGCTGGAGGCTATCATCCTTAGCAAACTAATGCAGAAACAAAAAAACCAAACATTGCATGTTCTCACCTTTAAGTGGAAACTAAATAATCAGAACACATGAACCCATAGAGGGAAACAACACATATTGGGGCCTACTGCAGAGTGGAGGGTGGGAGGAGGGAGAGGATCAAGAAAAATAACTTATGGATACTAGGCTTAATATCTGGGTGATGAAATGATCTGTACAACAAACCTTGATGACATGAGTTTACCTATATAACAAGCCTGCACATGTACCCCTGAACTTAAGATAAAAGTTAAAAAATTTCTCTCAGCAATGTTTTATAGTTTTCAGAGCTTATCTTCATTAATTTACTGCTAAGTATTTTATCATCTAACATGCTGTTGTAATTGGATTGTTAAATTTTATTTTTTAATATTTTATTTTTAATATGTAGAATACAATTACTTTTTTATTTTTTTGAGACAGAGTCTCGCTCTGTTGCTCAGCCTGGAGTACAGTGGTGTGATCTTGGCTCACTGCAGCCTCCCCTTCCTGGGCTCAAGTGACTCTCCAGTCTTTTGTTTTGAGACAGAGTCTCACTCTGTCACCAGGCTGGAGTGCAGTGGCACGATCTTGGCTCACTGCAACCTCTGCCTCCCGGGTTCAAGTGATTCTCCTGCCTCAGCCTCCCAAGTAGCTGAGACGACAGGCATGCACCACCAAGCCCAGCTAATTTTTGTATTTTTAGTAGAGATGGGGTTTCACCATGTTGGCCAGGATGGTCTCGATTTCTTGACCTCATGATCCACCCTCCTTGGCCTCCCAAAGTGCTGGGATTACAGGTGTGAGCCACGGTGCCCAGCGACTCTCCATTCTTATCCCCCTGAGTAGCTGCCACTACAGGTGCAAGCCACCAATGTCTGGCTAATTTTTGTATTTTTTTGTAGACATGGGGTTTTGCCATGTTGCCCAGGCTAGTCTAGAACTCCTGAACTCAAAGCAATCTGCCTGCCTCAGCCTCCCAAAGTGCTGGAATTACAGGTCTGAGCCACCATGTCTGGCTTACAATTGCTTTTTGTATATTGGCCTTTTACCCTGGGAACTTGATAAATTTATTTATTAGTTTTGGTTAATATTTGTAGATTCCTTAGTATTTTATATGTCTATGATCATATTGATGTGAATAAGTAAGTGTTACTTCTTCCTTCTCAACTTGTCTGCTTTTCATTTATTTTTCTTCTCTTACTACACTGGCCAGGATTTATATTACAGTGTTGAATAAAAATGAGAACAGATAATTTTTTTCTGTTTTTGATCTTACATACAAAGCAGTAACCAGAAAACTGATAGGGGTAGAAAAAAAACTTACAATCTCTCGTTCATTTGTTCAGAGTTTTCATCATGAATAGATGTTGAATTTTGTAAAATGTTTGTATGCCTCTATAGACATAATTGTGTAAGTTTTTGCATTACTTTATTATGCTAAATTACATTATTTTCACAATTAAATTAAAAACTTGCATTTCTGAAATGCCATTCCAATTAATCAGAACAAATTTCTACATTTTATGTATTAATGGATTCAATATACTAATTAATGTACTAAATTCTAGAGAATTTATAAATCTATAGTCATCCAGGATATTGATTTGGAGGTTTTCCTATTTATGATGTCTTTGGTGTTGCTTTCAGGATAATACTGATCCACTAAAATGAGATGAAAAGTATTTAATTCTCTTCTACTTTCTCAAAGAGTTTTTATAGGATTGGTATTATTTCTTCCTTAAGTATTTGACAGAATACTCTAGTGAAGCCATCTAGACCTGGAGTTTTCTTTTGGGGAAGATTTAAAATTACTGCTTCAATTTATTTAATTGTTATTGGGCTACTTAGGCATTCTATTTCTTCTATACCCTGTTTTGGTAAAATATTTTTAAAGAAAATCTTCCATTTCATCTAAGCTGTCAAATTTCATAGTTTATATTGTTTGCTGTGTTTTACATGCCTTCAAAAAATGCAAACATGATTCTTAATTTAAGACCTCTATGAAAACAGGTCACTGGACCAATTCGGCCAGTTGTCTGACCCCTGTTCTACTTCACTCATTTGTGCTCTTATATTTATTACTCATATCCTCCTACTTAATTTTGGTTTAATTTGTTTGCATTTTTCTTTCTTCATATGGTGGAAGCTTACATCATTGATTTTAGACATTTATTCTCTTCTAACAAAACATATAAAGCTATAATTGTTTTTCTAAGCTGTGCACCAGGGCATCCCAATTTTTTTTTTTGTTTTTTTATTTCATTTCAGTATTATCCAAACATTTTCTGATTGTCTTGTATCTTTTGACTCATGAGTGATTCAAAATTGTGATGTTTAATTTCCACATATTTGAGGGCACTTCAGTTATCTTTGGGTTACTGGTTTTCAGCTTAATCCTGTTTGTTCACAGAATATATTCTGAATCTTTTCAATATTTTAAAATGTATTATGACTTTTAAAAAGTCATTCAGAAAATGGTCTTACTTGTTGAATGTCTCCTGTGCACTTGAAATAACATATAGTATGCAGATGTTGAGTGGAATGTTTATAAATGTCAATTAAATGAATTTGATAGGATTGGTCATGTCTATCACCTTCCTGCTGACTTTTCGTCTACTTGTTCTATCACTATTGGGAAAGAAGTGCTGAGCTCTATAACTGTAAGTCTGTCTGACTCTACTTTATATTCTGTCATTTTTTTCTGTTTATTTTGAACATCTTTAATTAGGTGTAGTCACCCTTAATTAGGATTGCTAGCTATGTTTTTATGAATTAACCATTGTCTGTTTTTGTCCCTGGTAATATAGTTTTTTTTAAAAAAATTACCTTTATTATTCTTTCTCTCTCTGTCTCTCTCTCTCTCTCTGTGTGTGTGTGTGTGTGTGCATATGCACGAATGTATGCATACAGATTCAAATTTTCTTTTTTTTTCTTTTTTTAATTTATTATTATTATACTTTTAAGTTTTAGGGTACATGTGCACATTGTGCAGGTTAGTTACATATGTATACATGTGCCATGCTGGTGCGCTGCACCCACTAACTCGTCATCTAGCATTAGGTATATCTCCCAATGCTATCCCTCCCCCCTCCCCCCACCCCACAACAGTCCACAGAGTGTGATATTCCCCTTCCTGTGTCCATGTGATCTCATTGTTCAATTCCCACCTATGAGTGAGAATATGCGATGTTTGGTTTTTTGTTCTTGCGATAGTTTACTGAGAATGATGATTTCCAATTTCATCCATGTCCCTACAAAGGACATGAACTCATCGTTTTTTATGGCTGCATAGTATTCCATGGTGTATATGTGCCACATTTTCTTAATCCAGTCTATCATTGTTGGACATTTGGGTTGGTTCCAAGTCTTTGCTATCGTGAATAATGCCGCAATAAACATACGTGTGCATGTGACTTTATAGCAGCATGATTTATAGTCCTTTGGGTATATACCCAGTAATGGGATGGCTGGGTCAAATGGTATTTCTAGTTCTAGATCCCTGAGGAATCGCCACACTGACTTCCACAATGGTTGAACTAGTTTACAGTCCACCAACAGTGTAAAAGTGTTCCTATTTCTCCACATCCTCTCCAGCACCTGTTGTTTCCTGACTTTTTAATGACTGCCATTCTAACTGGTGTGAGATGGTATCTCATTATGGTTTTGATTTGCATTTCTCTGATGGCCAGTGATGGTGAGCATTTTTTCATGTGTCTGTTGGCTGCATAAATGTCTTCTTTTGAGAAGTGTCTGTTCATCTCCTTCGCCCACTTTTTGATAGGGTTGTTTGTTTTTTTCTTGTAAATTTGTTTGAGTTCATTGTAGATTCTGGATATTAGCCCTTTGTCAGATGAGTAGGTTGCGAAAATTTTCTCCCATTTTGTAGGTTGCTTGTTCACTCTGATGGTCGTTTCTTTTGCTGTGCAGAAACTCTTTAGTTTAATTAGATCCCATTTGTCAATTTTGGCTTTTGTTGCCATTGCTTTTAGTGTTTTAGACATGAAGTCCTTGCCCATGCCTATGTCCTGAATGGTAATGCCTAGGTTTTCTTCTAGGGTTTTTATGGTTTTAGGTCTAACGTTTAAGTCTTTAATCCATCTTGAATTGATTTTTGTATAAGGTGTAAGGAAGGGATCCAGTTTCAGCTTTCTACATATGGCTAGCCAGTTTTCCCAGCACCATTTATTAAATAGGGAATCCTTTCCCCATTGCTTGTTTTTCTCAGGTTTGTCAAAGATCAGATAGTTGTAGATATGCGGCATTATTTCTGAGGGCTCTGTTCTGTTCCATTGATCTATATCTCTGTTTTGGTACCAGTACCATGCTGTTTTGGTTACTGTAGCCTTGTAGTATAGTTTGAAGTCAGGTAGTGTGATGCCTCCAGCTTTGTTCTTTTGGCTTAGGATTGACTTGTCGATGCGGGCTCTTTTTTGGTTCCATATGAACTTTAGTTTTTTCCAATTCTGTGAAGAAAGCCATTGGTAGCTTGATGGGGATGGCATTGAATCTATAAATTACCTTGGGCAGTATGGCCATTTTCATGATATTGATTCTTCCTACCCCTGAGCATGGAATGTTCTTCCATTTCTTTGTGTCCTCTTTTATTTCCTTGAGCAGTGGTTTGTAGTTCTCCTTGAAGAGGTCCTTCACATCCCTTGTAAGTTGGATTCCTAGGTATTTTATTCTCTTTGAAGCAATTGTGAATGGGAGTTCACTCATGATTTGGCTCTCTGTTTGTCTGTTGTTGGTGTATAAGAATGCTTGTGATTTTTGTACATTGATTTTGTATCCTGAGACTTTGCTGAAGTTGCTTATCAGCTTAAGGAGATTTTGGGCTGAGACAATGGGGTTTTCTAGATATAAAATAATGTCATCTGCAAACAGGGACAATTTGACTTCCTCTTTTCCTAATTGAATACCCTTTATTTCCTTCTCCTGCCTAATTGCCCTGGCCAGAACTTCCAACACTATGTTGAATAGGAGTGGTGAGAGAGGGCATCCCTGTCTTGTGCCCGTTTTCAAAGGGAATGCTTCCAGTTTTTGCCCATTCAGTATGATATTGGCTGTGGGTTTGTCATAGATAGCTCTTATTATTTTGAAATACGTCCCATCAATACCTAATTTATTGAGAGTTTTTAGCATGAAGGGTTGTTGAATTTTGTCAAAGGCTTTTTCTGCATCTATTGAGATAATCATGTGGTTTTTGTCTTTGGCTCTGTTTATATGCTGGATTACATTTATTGATTTGCGTATATTGAACCAGCCTTGCATCCCAGGGATGAAGCCCACTTGATCATGGTGGATAAGCTTTTGGATGTGCTGCTGGATTCATTTTGCCAGTATTTTATTGAGGATTTTTGCATCAATGGTCATCAAGGATATTGGTCTAAAATTCTCTTTTTTTGTTGTGTCTCTGCCTGGCTTTGGTATCAGAATGATGCTGGCCTCATAAAATGAGTTAGGGAGGATTCCCTCTTTTTCTATCGATTGGAATAGTTTCAGAAGGAATGGTACCAGCTCCTCCTTGTACCTCTGGTAGAATTCGGCTGTGAATCCATCTGGTCCTGGACTCTTTTTGGTTGGTAAGCTATTGATTATTGCCACAACTTCAGATCCTGTTATTGGTCTATTCAGAGATTCAACTTCCTCCTAGTTTAGTCTTGGGAGGGTGTATGTGTCGAGGAATTTATCCATTTCTTCTAGATTTTCTAGTTTATTTGCGTAGAGGTGTTTGTAGTATTCTCTGATGGTAGTTTGTATTTCTGTGGGATCGGTGGTGATATCCCCTTTATCATTTTTTATTGCGTCTATTTGATTCTTCTTTTTTTCTTTATTAGTCTTGCTAGTGGTCTATCAATTTTGTTGATCCTTTCAAAAAACCAGCTCCTGGATTCATTAATTTTTTGAAGGGTTTTTTGTGTCTCTATTTCCTTCAGTTCTGCTCTGATTTTAGTTATTTCTTGCCTTCTGCTAGCTTTTGAATGTGTTTGCTCTTGCTTTTCTAGTTCTTTTAATTGTGATGTTAGGGTGTCAATTTTGGATCTTTCCTGCTTTCTCTTGTGGGCATTTAGTGCTATAAATTTCCCTCTACACACTGCTTTGAATGCGTCCCAGAGATTCTGGTATGTTGTGTCTTTGTTCTTGTTGGTTTCAAAGAACAACTTTATTTCTGCCTTCATTTCGTTATGTACCCAGTAGTCATTCAGGAGCAGGTTGTTCAGTTTCCATGTAGTTGAGCGGTTTTGAGTGAGATTCTTAATCCTGAGTTCTAGTTTGATTGCACTGTGGTCTGAGAGATAGTTTGTTATAATTTCTGTTCTTTTACATTTGCTGAGGAGAGCTTTACTTCCAAGTATGTGGTCAATTTTGGAATAGGTGTGGTGTGGTGCTGAAAAAAATGTATATTCTATTGATTTGGGGTGGAGAGTTCTGTAGATGTCTATTAGGTCCGCTTGGTGCAGACCTGAGTTCAATTCCTGGGTATTCTTGTTGACTTTCTGTCTCGTTGATCTGTCTAATGTTGAGAGTGGGGTGTTAAAATCTCCCATTATTAATGTGTGGGAGTCTAAGTCTCTTTGTAGGTCACTCAGGACTTGCTTTATGAATCTTGGTGCTCCTGTATTGGGTGCATATATATTTAGGATAGTTAATTCTTCTTGTTGAATTGATCCCTTTACCATTATGTAATGGCCTTCTTTGTCTCTTTTGATCTTTGTTGGTTTAAAGTCTGTTTTATCCGAGACTAGTGTTTTCCCAAATTAGTGTTTTGGGTCGCTTGCTTTCAGCCTGAAGAACTTCCTTTATTATTTCTTGTAAGGTGGCTCAGTTAGTAATGAATTATCTCTTGCATTCATTTTTGAAAGATAAATGTTTTATGTTTTGCTGGATATAAAATTCTTAGTTGACAATTTTCTTTATGAGGCAGGGTGTTGCTCTGTTGCCAGGCTGGAGAGCAGTGACATATTCATGGCTCACTGCAGTCTCAACTTCCCAGGCTCAAGAAATCCTCTCACCTCAGCCTCTCAAGTAGTTGAGACTACAGGTGCACACCACCACACCTGGTTAATTTTTAAAATTTGGGTAGAAACAGGATCTTGCTATGTTGCCCAGGACTCAAACTCCTAGGCTCAAGCAGTCCTCCCATCTCAGCCACCAGAAGTGTTGGGATTATATGCATGAGCCACCATTCTTGGCCAAGAATTCTTTTAGGACTTTAAATGTGCCATCCCACTGCATCGTAGCCTCCATTTTTTTTCTGATGAGGAGTCAGCTCTTGATTTTATAAGGGCTCCCTTTTAATGACAAGTTGTTTTTCTCTTGTTGCTTTCAATATTTTCTCTGTATTTCAACATTTTAATATAATGTATCTGGGTGTATTAGTCTGTTTTCACACTGCTATAAAGAACTACCTGAGACTGGGTAATTTATAAAGAGAAGAGATTTGATTGACTCACGGTTCTGCATAGCTGGGGAAGACTCGGGAAACTTACAATCATGGCAAAAAGGTAGAGGGTAGGTCAGGTGTGGTAGATCATGCCTGTAATCCCAGCACTTTGAGAGGCTGAGGTGGGCAGATCATGAGGTCAGGAGTTCAAGACCAGCCTGGCCAATATGGTGAAACCCTGTCTCTACTAAAAATACAAAAATTAGCCAGGTGTAGCGGTGGATGCCTGTAATCCCAGTTACTCGGGAGGCTGAGGCAGGAGAATTGCTTGAACCTGGGAGGCAGAGGTTGCAGTGAGCCAAGATCACACCACTGCACTCCAGCCTGGGTGACAGAGCAAGACTCTGTCTCAAAAAAAAAAAAAAAAAAAAAAAGAAAAAGAAGTGAAGGGGAAGCAAGGCATGTCTTACATGGTGGCAGGAGAGAGAGAGAGTGAGGGAGTAAGTGCCACACTTTTAAACCATCAGATCTTATGAGAACTCACTATCATGAGAACAGCATAGGAGAAATCCACCCCCATGATCCAATCACCTCCTACCAGGTCCCGCCCTTGACACATGGGGATTACAATTCAAGTTGAGATTTGAGCAAGCCAAACCATATCAATGGGTGTAGTTCTCTTTGCATGTATCCCTTTTGGAGGACATTGAGTTTCTTAGGTATGTATTTTAATGTTTTTCATCAAATTTGGGAAGTTTTCAACCATCACTTTTTTCGTATATTTTTCTTTCTCTTCTGTTGTCCTGAAATTTTCATTATATATATGTTGATGTGCTAATTGATATCCCACTCTTCTCTGAGGCTGTGTTCATTTACCTTCACTCTTTTTTCCCTCTGTTTTCTGAATTTCATAATCTCTGTCACTCTATCTTCAAGTTCACTGATCCTTTCCTCTGCCAGTTGAAATCTACTGTAATCACTAAGTGATTTTTTCATTTAAATTATACTTTTCAACTCTGAAATATTTTGCTTATTTATCATTTTTGTCTCTGTTGATATACTGTATTTGATGAGGTTGTCATAACATCCTTCACTTCTTTAGGTATAATTTCCTTTAACTATTTGAGCACGTTTATAATGGCTGATTTGAAGTCTTTGTGTATTGTCTGACATATGTGTCTTCTCACAGTTTCTGTAGCTTGCTTTTCCCCTGTGTATGGGTTACATCATTCTGATTATTTTCATGTCTCATAATTTTTGTCAAAAAGTAGATGATTTAGATAATATATCATAGCAAGTTTAGATATGGATTCCTCCCAGGGTTTGCTGTTTGCTCATTTACTTGTTTAACAACTTGGCTAGACAATTTTAGTCAAAATATTTCCCCCATAGTGTGAAGTCTCTGATGTAACTTATCAGAGGGTTCAGCCTTGGGCATAAGTACAGTCACTCTGGGATGACAATGGATTTAGCAGAGTTGTCTCTGTCTTAATCAAATCTCTCTGTTAAGCCATCTGCCTCAGTTGGTATCACATCCAGCTGTTAGGCTCCACAAGTTGCCAGCTGCTGTTCTATTGTTTTCAGCAATACCCTGAAGCATAAGTTGCTCCAGTCTTTTTAGAGGTAGCTTTTGAGGCCTATCTTTAAGGTTTTTTTCAGACTCCAGGAGGGCCCTTCTAGGTGTCTCTTTCCCTCCTTCTGTCTGGTAAACTAAATGGGTTATAGTTTGGGCTTATTGTCTTCATGGAGCTACTGGATTCCTCTTAAATACTTATTGCCAAAATCTCTGTTGTGTTTGAGAGCACACTTAGGCTTGAATTTCCCTTCACTCTGTTCTAAATGAAGTCAATTTTGGAGGTGGGGAAAAGGTCAGCTTGAGTGCTGTCTGTTCTTACGGTCTTCCTGTCCTCTGGACAGAATCTCTGAGTCGTTGCTTTAGAGCTAGGGTTGGAGGACAGTGGCCCACTTCTCCTGCAGTAACACTCCTGTTTTGTGAGAAGGTACTGTATGGGTGTGGTAGTTTCTGTTCTCAGCTTGCTTCTCCTGCCACGGAACTTCCTGGATGAGTAAGCTGAAGCAAGGGTGATTGGTGCCCCAGTATTCAATACCTGTCATGGATAGGGTAAAACCTCTGGCTTGTGTAAAGGGGTCAGTGGAAGAAAGAAGCACTTGACCTCTCAGCTGTATTTGCCTGAAATTTAGCTTTCACAGTGTGGACCTGGTGGTGAGGGGATGAGAAATTTTGGTGGCCTGCCCCTCATGGGGTGGCTTGATTGGAAACTGGAGGAGCCCTATCTTCTTAGCCACTTCCTAGAGTGGAGCTTCCATGATAGATGAAGTAGGAAAGTGGGAGGGAGAAGATGGGTCATGGCACACATGCTACAGATTCCCACTGTCCTTAATGAGATTTAGATTTTCTTGAATAAATGTTTTTTCCTTTGCTGTGTTCCCTTAGGACAATTTTGAGTGTCTTAAATTATAATATTACAAATGTCACGAGTTATGTTTGCTTTACTGGGAAAAAGGAACTCAGACCTCCTACCACCATTCTGGAAGTGGATTTGTGGCTATTTTTTTTTTAAGGTCTCTGCCCTGACTGACAAAATTCCACATCTCTTCTGATGGTCTTTATGAATATTCCTCAAGGCATTTTGGGGCAGCTCTGACAGCTTGCAGCTATATTAGGCCAGAGAGGACAGAAAACTCAGGGAAGGAGGAAGAAACAATGACTGATAGGAATGATGAGCGCAAGAATGTCATTTAAGACATATCTTTAAATAAAGCTATTCTTATATGGTCAACATTTCAGTCTTGGCATTTCCCTTTCCACTTCAATCCTATTACGTGGTATTAATTTATTCTGTGATTTAAAATATCTTCATTTCCTTTACATCACAAACTAGTATTTTTAAAACACTATAACCATATTAAAAAGACACCTTGCATAGTTACATTTGAATTCAAGTGCTTTTTTTTAGTTAAAGAAGGGAAACGGTCTCAGCCAGGTTCTACAGATCTTTCTTCCTCTGTCTCCCCCAAGCAATTGCAGTTAACCTGCAAAATCAGGAACCATGATTGTTTTAGTTTTTTATTGTGTGACACCCCCCCCTCCCCTCAACTTTCTGCTAATGTACAAAAAAATTTTCTACAAACTATTGCTTGGCTGTTTCACCCTAGATAAAATATTGATTAAAGTCATTTTGCATATACATTTTTATTTAGAATGTGCTGTTTTAAGCAAATATTGCTTTTAGTAAAGTTTTAAACAGCACAATGTAGCCACAAGACATTTTCACTTCTTTATTCATTAAACTTTGTTTCACTAGATAAGATAAAGCAATTAAGCAAGTAATGATGAAATACCTGTTCCTCTGTGTTTTAGTGGTACATGAGACAACAAAAATGAATCTTCTGCATAGAAAATCCTCCAAACCTTGAATATCTAGTGCTAAAGAAGATAGCAATTAAGAGTGTGTGTGTCAACACCACAAAGTGATTGAGTCTTGGTGATGAGGTTGGCATGCTTTTTGTTTTTAAGATGCTGCCAAGACCCAATTCTAATCTAATGTCCTCCAAAAAGGAGCCTTGGTAAAGCCTAAAATATTCATGGATGTCTTGCTTATCCGTCTTTTGCCTTTGGATAATACAATATGCCCTGAAATCAGAATGCAAGCAAAGGGGAATTGTTGGTTCTACTTTACTGTTCATGACAATGAATACACTTCTTTGTTCCTTTCCAGGATTTGAGTACTCAGTTTGGTTAGTAAGAACTTTAAAAATGAAATAGGCCGTTTGTAATTCCTCCATCCAGCTCAGAAGCTATTCTGCAAGAGCCATACTGTCTTGACTAATCTCTACCTAAGCTACCAAAGGGGTTTTGAAATTCCATTTTCTGCACCTTGTCAGAAAAAAAATAGTCTGCAGTGTGACTCCCTCCTATCCCATTCACCACACACTTGCATAATTCCATTTCAATCTGTTATACCCTAAGAATGTCTGAAATAGGGTAGATTCAACTGTGAAAATGGTAAGACCTTGAACTAGAATTTTAAATAAATGTAACACCTAAGCATCAGCATATCTATACACATCAGTACATACATTTAAAATAAACATTAGTATCTCATTGGAAGGCATAATTAACTATTTAGTCATTTAATTTGCAAACAATTTTTACCATATTTTTAGCACTAAGGTAGTCCCATTTGTTACAACTTTTAATTCTGCCTGAAATTTTTGAAATATCTGTAAGAGTTTACGTATAGTGCAATGTTTCAGAGTCTCTAGGTATGAGCTGTGCTTTCTTGTGCGACTTTAACAAGTTATTTTCTTTGTGACTCAAATCTCAGTTGTTTAAAATGAGAATGGTAACTGACTCAGAGCCCAGTATACATAAGTGCTATAATTGGAACAACCTCTACAAAATTCATGTTCAAATTTAATTGCCAGTATAATGGTACTGGGAAGTAGAGCCTTTAGCCTCTTTCCTATTTGGAAAAAAAAAAAAAGTGCAGATCACTGCCAGTGCTTGCTTAATTTTACATAAATATACTCTTTCAAGCTAAAGCAAATCTGACTGATTTTCAATGTGAAAATAAAATACAAAACTGTTACTGGAGTCACTTCTAAACAGAACTAACAGCAGAATCTTCTGAATCATCAGAATCATCTATTTTGGAAAAATCAGATTCATCAAATATATCTTCAGCTAACAACTGTTTGAGAGCAATGTTAACATCACACATAGGAATGCTACATTTTCTAGGATTTGACCTTTCCAGTGATTGAGAATTACTATATTTTGTAAATGGAAATAGCACTACTAAAAACAGAAGGCTATAAATAAAATAATGTCTTTTGTTTCCAAAGTTCATATATGAGGGCAATGTGAAAATATAATAAAAGTGAGATATTTCATGGCAATGTTATCTTGGGGTAAATGCTGCAGCTGCAAGCACTGCTGATGAGTATTCTTGGGGCAAATGGGAAAAGGGATAAGAGGTGATTAGCTCATAATGGCTCTGCTCTCATGAATGGACTGATGCCATTACTATAGAATTGGGATAGTTTATGAGGAGTCAACTCCCAATAAAAGGATACATTTTGCTCCCACTTTCGTCTATCTTTCATGCTCCTTCCTTCTCACCATGTGATACTTTTCCAAGTTAGCATGCAGCAAGAAGGTCTTCACCAGATGTGGATCCTCAATCTTGGACTTCCCAGCCTCCAGAACTATGAGCCAAATAAACTTTATCAATTACACAGTCTGTGGTATTCTGTTATACCAGAGAAAATGGGCTAAGACAATTAGTAATAGTAAAATTACTGAAGTAGGAAGGAGACAGTATTTTAAAGAGAAAAAATGTAAATAAGGCTTAGATGTCAAATATTTGGGGAGAAAAGTAAAGAGGAGAAGCACAAGAATTTCCTACCTATTTGATGTTCATTGCAATACTAGCAAGAGACCATGAAGTAGAAGGCAAAATGGTGAAATAAAGATATTGGATATTCTGAGACCAGAAATGACTATAGAAGGGGCATGGGCTTTCTTCTTGCTGAAGTCATGCACAGAATTAATAGAAATGGTGGTGATGACTATGTGGGCAGGATAAGGACAAGAAAGACAATAAATTCTAATAATAATTGCTTTCTGAAAATATTACTTGGTTTCATATGAAACATAATAGTAAACTGGATCTGCAGGAAATTCTAAAAGACAGGTGTTCCACAAATTATTAGTGACACTGTATAATCTGCATTATCATTTATTTTCCAAAAATGACAATGTTGAAGAGCAAGACAGATATAGGTATTTCAGTTTGACATGTTTAGAAAACCAGTCTCATGATTTACAGTCCCACCCCAACATTTCATCTTCAAAAATGACTAATACAACCATTACCCAGATCATGACTGCAACAGACTTAGTTAAAAATCATTACTTGAAATTTTAATTTTTTAAATTTAAATTAAAAATCATAGTTATTATTCACTATGTTCAATTTAAAAACACTATTTTTAATTTATAAACCTACAAAAGAAAAATTTGATGTAAGAAAAACTGGGTTCAAGTTCAATAGGGTATATCAATTTCATCTTCACTCAAGAAAAGGCTTAAAAGGTTTTTTGATACCAATCCTTTTCGTATTACTTGACAATGAAAATTTATAACATGTAAGATTAGGTTATGCTTCAAAAGGCAATCATGCCTTAGATAATGACAGAATTTGTAGGAAAAGTTCTGAAAATAAAATGACAGCTCAATGAAGGAAAGATTATTTTTTTCAAACTAAAAAATAATGGTATAACTTCCAATATTCAGGCTGGTCAAAAGGAAATTTGTAGGGCAGTAAAACTGACATACCTGAAGCAATACCCCCAAGATATAACATTTCCAATACCTTCTACATATAAGGAATACGAATCTAATAATGGTTTTAAAATACATGTTTCTTGTTAACTTGTTGAACAAAATGCAGGGAGAGGATACAAAATGCCATGATGCCTGATCAAATTAAATTCAATAACGTTTGGAGTTGAGGTGATGTGGCACCTATCCTTCCATGTGCCCAGTGGAACAGAACAGTGTGGGGGCTAAAAACTTGGTCTGAAGCACCATCTTACACTTACTAGCCATGTGGCCTTAGCGGGGGCAGGGACTCTTCCTGGGCTCTACTTGCTTCATTTACAAAATGGAGAAAATGCCAGTCTCACAGATTTGCTGTACCTCACAGACCACAGATTTGTAATAATTAAATAAGAAGTATAGGTCACGTGCAGTGGCTCACACCTATGATCCCAGTACTTTGGGAGGATGAGGCAGGAGGACTGCTTGAGCCCAGGTGTTTGAGATCAGCCTGGGCACCAATGTGCGACCCCATCTTTACAAAAAAATAAAAATATATATAGCTGGGTGCAGTGATGCACACCTGTGGCCCCAGCTATTTCACAATCTGAGGCTTGAGCCCAGGAGGCTGAGGCAGCAGTGAGCTATGATTGTGCCACCACATTCCAGCCTGGGTGGCAGAGCAAGATCCTGTTTCTAAAATTAAAAAAGTATATGCTAAATTGCTTAACAAAATTCCTGTGTGGCAGAAACATCCAATAAAAGCTTTAAAAAATTCACTGTGATCACCACAAGGAAACAAAGAACTTATGCTATGCATAACAGTATTTATCTCAATACTATACTGAGTTAAAACTAACAGAAGTGTGTAAACAGGAGTTCCATGTGCAGAACTACTCAAGTGTGTAGCATGGCAAGCCTGTCAGCTGCCACTTTGTTGCCCTCTTTTGTGTTATTCTGGTGCCCTTCTTACCACTTTATAGAAAACTACACTTTTAAAGCCTACAAATGACTTTGGATTACATAGAAATACATTAAATTTCACAGACAAACAGCCAAATCATGAGTGAACTCCCATTCACAATTGCTTCAAAGAGAATAAAATACCTAGGAATCCAACTTACAAGGGATATGAAGGACCTCTTCAAGGAGAACTACAAACCACTGCTCAATGAAATAAAAGAGGACACAAACAAATGGAAGAACATTCCATGCTCATGGATAGGAAGAATCAATATTATGAAAATGGCCATACTGCCCAAGGTAATTTATAGATTCAATGCCATCCCCATCAAGCTACCAATGACTTTCTTCACAGAATTGGAAAAGAACTACTTTAAAGTTCATATGGAACCAAAAAAGAGCCCACATTGCCAAGACAATCCTAAGCCAAAAGAACAAAGCTGGAGGCATCACACTACCTGATTTCAAACTATACTACAAGGCTACAGTAACCAAAACAGCACGGTACTGGTACCAAAACAGAGATACAGACCAATGGAACAGAGCCCTCAGAAATAATACCACACATCTACAACCATCTGATCTTTGACAAACCTGACAAAAACAAGAAATGGGGGAAAGGATTCCCTATTTAATAAATGGTGCTGGGAAAACTGGCTAGCCATATGTAGAAAGCTAAAACTGGATCCCTTCCTTACACTTTATACAAAAATTAATTCAAGATGGATTAAAGACTTAAATGTTAGACCTAAGACAATAAAAACCCTAGAAGAAAACCTAGGCAATACCATTCAGGACATAGGCATGGGCAAGGACTTCATGACTAAAACACCAAAAGCAATGGCAACAAAAGCCAAAATTGACAAATGGGATCTAATTAAACTAAAGAGCTTCTGCACAGCAAAAGAAACTACCATCAGAGTGAACAGGCAACCTACAGAATGGGAGAAAATTTTTACAATCTACCCATCTGACAAAGGGCTAATATCCAGAATTTACAAAGAACTTAAACAAATTTACAAGAAAAAAATCAAACAACCCCATCAAAAAGTGGGCAAAGGATATGAACAGACACTTCTCAAAAGAAGACATTTATGCAGCCAACAGACACATGAAAAAATGCTCATCATCACTGGCCATCAGAGAAATGCAAATCAAAATCATAATGAGATACCATCTCACACCAGTTAGAATGGTGATCATTAAAAAGTCAGGAAACAACAGGTGCTGGAGAGAGGATGTGGAGAAATAGGAACACTTTTACACTGTTGGTGGGACTGTAAACTAGTTCAACCATTGTGGAAGACAGTGTGGCGATTCCTCAAGGATCTAGAACTAGGAATACCACTTGACCCAGCTATCCCATTACTGGGTATATACCCAAAGGATTATAAATCATGCTGCTATGAAGATACATGCACATGTATGTTTACTGCAGCACTATTCACAATAGCAAAGACCCAAATGTCCATCAATGATAGACTGGATTAAGAAAATGTGGCACATATACACCATGGAATACTATGCAGCCATAAAAAAGATGAGTTCATGTCCTTTGTTGGGACATGGATGAAGCTGGAAACCATCATTCTCAGCAAACTATCACAAGGGGTTCTGGTTCTGGCAGCTGGGAAGTCCAATATTGGGTGTCAGCACCTGGTCAGTTTCTGGGGAGATCTTGTGCTGCATTATAACATGGCAGAGGCGTGGAAGAGGAAATGAGTGCATGTGAAAGGCGCAAATCACAAGGGGAGGTCTTGCTCCATAACAATTGGCTTTAGTGGTTAGTAATTCAGTCCTGTAAGAGTGAGAACTTGCTCACTTCAGCAAGAATTAACCCAGTCCTGGGAGAGTGGCATTAATTCCTCTTAACAACCTAATCACCTCTTAAAGGCTCCATCTCCCAACACCTCTACCCAGGGACCAAAATTCCAACACATGAATTTTGAGGCACACATTCAAAATATACCACTTAGATTAGGCAAAAGCATAAAGACAGAAAGTAGAATAGTTGTTTCCAGGAGCAGGAGGGTAGGGAGGATGAGGAGTTATTTTTTAATGGGTATAGAGTTTCAGTTTTATAAGAGGAAAAGAGTAATGGAGATGGAGAATGGTGATGGTTGTACATTATGAATACATTTAATAACACTGAACTGTACTGTTAAAAATGATGAAGATAGTAAATTCTATATTATGTGTATTTTACCACATTAAAAATTAGAAATAAACAAATGCATTCTGGTGAATTTTTAAATGTTACTCCCACTAGTGTATGATGTCTACCTTACTTTAAACAATGAAAGTAATTCCTACTGTCCAAAAACTCCAGGATGATCATGGTGTGTTGGATGTTCTGTTCCATGTTTCCTTCCACTCCCAGCTAGATATAAGGTGAGAGGAGGCAAGAATCAGACATTACATGAAAATGGTATTACATGGAAAAGGTATTAAATGGAAATTTCATTACATGAAAATGGTATTATGCATATGAGGAAAAATATATATCAAATCTGTTAAAAGAAAACAGCTGAATTAAATTTAAAAGGAGTTTAATTGAGCAGTAAATCGTTCACAAATCAAGCAGCCCCCAGAATCACAGCAGATTCAGAGAGACTCCAGGGATGTCTCAAGGTCAGAACAAATTTACAGACAAAAAAAGGGAAGGGACATACAGAAACTGGCAGTGAGGTACAAAAATAGCTGGATTGGTTACAGGTTGGCATTTGCCTTATTTGAACACAGTTTGAACACTTAGCAGACTATGAGTGGTTGAAGTACGGCTGCTGGGATTGGCCAAGACTCAGCTATTGTTACAGGCCCACACTTCTAAGTTAGGTTTTCAATCTTGTCTGCCTGTTAAGCTAGGTTACAGTTTATCCACAAGGACTCAAACATAGAAGTACAGAATCCTTCTCAGGCCATATTTAGTTTGCTTTAACAAATCTTATGTGCTGCAGACGTGTGCATATGTGCACTTACTGCAACACAAATGTATTTTATTATGCTACTTACTGCAATACAAATTTAGAATCCAAATATTGTCTCCAGTTAGTCAAATACGATCAAGACACATCTAAAAGAGGCGATTCTTATAGATTATTATAAACAAGAGATGTAATCAATCAGGAAAACCACACAGACAAGGAAATGCAAGGCACAAAAGATGAAGCCCTGGAAAATACCAACTGGCAAAGGATAAGAAGAGAAAGAGGAGCTGATGAAAGAAATAAGGAGAAACAGAGGGAGCAGAAGATGAAGGAAGGCGGTGTCAAAAGAACAAATGGTGACATATTTCAAGGAAGAGTGGACGATTAAATGTTAGATGCAACAAAAAAATCTACTAAGGACAAGAAAATATCCCTTGGATTTGATAACAGCAAGATGGACTTCGTATTACAGAAGTTGTTTCAGAGTAATGATGAACACAGAAGCTCTACTGCATGATACTGAAGTGTGTATGTGAAGTGAGGAAGCAGAAACACCAAGATAGTATCAGTTTTCAAAAGCTTGTGTGTTAAGGGAAAGAAAGATGAGAATGCAGGTTACAAGATGGTATTTTTAATTTCAGAGAATTTAAGCAGGTCAAAGACTGATGTGGGAAAGCTCAAGATGATTTAAACAGGTCAGAGATTAAGCAAAGAAAACTACAGAAGAAAAGGAGAAGTAAAAGGCCTATAAGAGAGTGAATTCCTAGTGGACAGTGATCCCTGGGTATAAAGGAGGAAGTTTCCAAGCTACTACGCAAGAGATCAAAAACAAGAGAAATCAAGAAAACAAAAATTGACTACATAAACAAATTTTAAATTCACAATGGAACCAAAAACAAAGTCAAATTTTAAATTATTATTGAAGAAACACATTTCTTCAGAAAATTATAAAGGCATTGATCAAAAACCCAATAGAAAAAAGGACCAAGAAAGCCCAAGAGGTCCCTGAGGCTTTCCATGGTGCACTGTGCTCCTGGTTAATTGAGAATGGAGAATGGTGATGACTTTTACCAAGCATACTGCCTGTAAACATTTTGTTAACAAGGCACATCCTGCACAGCCCTAGATCCCTTAAACCTTGATTCCATACAGCACATGTTTCTGTGAGCACAGGGTTGGGGCTAAAGTTACAGATTAACAGCATCTCAAGGCAAAACAATTTCCTTAGTACAGATCAAAATGAAGTTTTTTATGTCTTCCTTTTCTACATAGACACAGTAACAATTTGATCTCTCTTTCTTTTCCCTACAAAAACTTTCCTGCCAATGTATGCATTGAATCAAAGACTTTATATGGTGGTGTGCATCCACTGGGAAGAATACATCAGTCCACTAACCAAGAGATGAGAGTGGGAGTGGAGCCTATTTACCATCACTGCCAATGCCAATTCTAGAAAGAGGCACTTCCCTAAAGGGGGCACATTTTCACCAGAGGACACATTGTTAGTCTCAGTAAATTATAAACTATGGCTACTTCCTGGATACTTTGAGCTCTTTGTGTTCAGGGACCAGGAGGAAAGAGGAGGAGTCCCTCTCTTGGTACAGGTAAATAACACTGATATCGGTAGGAAATGGACTGCTATCGCACAATGTGGGCAGGGAGAAACACATGTGAAATCTAGTGATTAGTATCTCTCATCTAATTTTGATATGAATGCACTGGCCCAGCAGCTCTGGACTGAGAAGGGCATAATGACCAATGTCTCAGGTCAGCAGAGTTGATAGCTGAGAATGAATAATGAAGAAGGGAGATGATGAGTTAGTTACCTATTGTGACCCTGAGATCAGTGTAGCAGCAGGGGCCATGGTTCATCCCACTGATCTCCCTTTTCTAATTCCTCCTCAGGCATAGAGGCATACAGAAATCCTGGAGGAAGTACTTCCCAGATATATACGGATAATTATATCTGAGCCGAGCAAGGAATGGACTGTAATAGACACAGAGTTGCATGCCCAGATTCTCGTTTAAGGAAGGACTTGTTGCCTAGATGACAGGAGTGCCATCAGAAGACAACTTCTAGCTATCAGCTAGTTCACAGTGGGCCTCATCTACAGAGAGCTCCCTTACCTAAAGTCATGCCCTTTGCAAGACAGCCTACATCTTGTGAATGAGCAAGGTGGAGGTATAAAGGCTCAAGGCAGGACACTCAGCTGGGGGAAACATTTACTCCAGAGCTCCTCTCCAGGTTGGCAAGGCTTCGTTAGGCTTGCAATAAAATTTCAACTTCTTCCTCTGCCCAATCCTCTTTCTCTCCATTCCTTTCATGGGTGTCGATCTCTAATAAATATCTGATAACTCCAACTCTGTTATTATTTGGATATAGTTTGTCCCCACCAAAATTCATGTTGACATTTGATTCTCAATGTTGTGGTGTTGAGAGATACAGGCTAGAATAGTAGTTGTATGGGTTATGGGGGATGGATCCCTCATGAATGGCTTGGTGCTGTTCTCATAGTGGTGAGTCCTCACTCTCATAAGACTGGATTAGGTCTCACAGCAATGAATTAGTTCCCATGAGAGTGGGTTGTTTTAAAGCCAGGACACCCCTCAGGTTTTCCGCTTTTCATGTATGCACTTCTCCTTTGACCTTCTCTGCCATGTTGTGACACAGCACAAAAGCACTTGCCAGAAGCCAGGGCCATGTCCTGGAACTTCTCAGCCAGCAGAACCATGAGCTAAATAAACTTCTCTTTATAAGAAGTTCTTTTCTTCCTATATACCCAGTCTCAGACATTCTTTTACAGCAACACAAAAAGTAGTAAGACAAACTCCTTTTCAACACCTGCCTCCAGGGAACTCAAACACAATTTTATTGTAGTCAGATAACATACTCTGTATGATTCCAATTATTTTAAATATATTGAGACTTGTCTTGTGCCCCAATGTATTTACTATCTTAGTGCACATGCCCTGAGCACTTGAAAAAAAGGTATATTCTGCAGTTGCAGGTTCTATAAACATCAATTAGGTCAAGATCAAGGTTGCTGATAGCGTTCTTCAGATAATCATTGTCCTTATTGATTTTTCTCACTGTTCTATCAATTTCTTAAAGAGGGATATTAAAATCTCCAATTACGATTGTAGAATTGTTAGTGTCTCCCTTTAATTCTTCCAATATCTGCTTCATGTACTTTGGAGCTCTGTTTAGGTGCGTAGACACTTACGAATGTTATGTCTTTCTGTTGAGTTGATCCCTTTATATTTTTTAAGTGTTCCTTTTTATCTCTGCTCATACTAATTATCAAGGATTCTGTTTTGTCTGATATGAATATAGACATTTCAGACATCTTATGCTTACTATTTCTACGGTATATCTTTTTCAATTCATTTACTTTTAACATATCTGTGGTTTCTAAAGTCTGGATGTTGTAGAGATTGGGTCTCACTTTCTTAGCCATTGTGAAAATTTTGTCTTTGAATTGAAATGTTTAGTCCATTAACTTTTAATGTAATTATGGTTAGGGTTGGATTCAGCTCTAACATCTTATTATTTGTATTGTTTGTCCCCTCAGATTTTGTTCCTCCGTATCTCTCTTCATAATTCCATCAGGAACTTTTGAATATTTGCAGAGGTTTATTTTAATTTATTTGTTGTGTTTTGGCCATACCTCTTTGCGTTACTCCTTAGTGGTTTCTCTATAGATTGCTTTATACATCCTTGGCTTTCACAGTCTACTTGAAATTAATATTGTACCATATCACATGAAATTTATTGTAAACTTGCTATAAGATAGGTGTGCCCTCCTTTCATTATGTAAACTTGTCATATGTATTGCATTTAATACCTTACATTCCACATAAGATAATGTTTTGTTATAAATAATCTGAAATATTTTAAAGAATTTAAAAACAAAAACCAGTCTTTTATATTTATCAACATATTTACCTTTTCTGATACTCATAATTGCTTTCTGAGGTTCCATCTACTATGATTTCCTTTCAACTTGAAGAACCATAGAGTTCTCTGGGTATACATTGTTTTAGTTTTCTTTTATCTGAAAAATGTGATTATTTCACAGTCATTCATGAATAATACTTTTTGCTGGATATAAATTTTGAGGGTGAAGGTTTTTAAATTCAGTTTTGTTTCTTTCCTATAAGAAGGATACAGATACACTGTCTTCTGGCCCTTGTAGTCTTTGATGGTAAGTCACCAGTCGTTTTTATTGTGTTTTGAAATACATTTAATGTGTAATTTTTCTCTGTCCTTGATGATTTTCTTTGGGTATTTTGTTGGTTTCTTTTAAGACAGGGCCCCACTCTGTCATCTAGGTTGGAGTGCAGTGGTGTGATTTTGACTCACTGCACCCCCTGCCTCCCAGGCTCAAGTGATCCTCCCACATCAGCATCCCAAGTAGCTGGAACCACAGGTGTGCACCACCATGCCTGGTTAATTTTTTTGTATTTTTGGTAGAGATGGGGTTTCACCATGTTGCCCAGGCTGGTCTTGAACTCGTGAGCTCAAGTGATCCACCCATCTTGGTCTCCCAAAATGCTGGGATTTCAGGTGTGAGCCACTGTACCTAGCCCAGGGATTTTCTTTTTATCTTTGTGTTTCAGAAGATTGACTAGGATGTGCCTTACAGGTTTTTTTTTTTTTTCCCCACATTTATCCTGATTGGAATTCACTGAGATTCTCAAATCTGTACATTTATATTATTCACCAAATTTGGGGAAATTTCAACCACTATATCGTAAAATATTTTGTGTGTCCCATTCTCTCCTCATGGGATTTCAACTACACTTATCTAAGACATTTTGTTATTGTCCCAAAGGTCACTGAGGTTCTGTTCATTTCTTCTTATTTTTTTTACTCATTTGTTTGGGTAATTTCTACTGATCTATTTCAAGTTAACTGGCTCCCCTGTCATTTTTATTCTGCAGGCAAATTTATTCAGTGATTTTTTAATTTCAGTGTATTTACAGTTGTAGAATTTTCATTTGTATTTCTTTGTAGTTTCTGTTTCACTAAGTTTTTTAAAAACCACATTCCTTGTGAGAATTTTTTTTAATTTATTAAGCATAGTTAAAATATCTACCTTAATGTTCTCATATGCTCATTCCATCACCTGGGTTGATTGTCTGTTTTCTTGAAATGGGGGGTCATATGTTCTTAATTCTTTGAATGTCAGGCAATTTTTAAAAGTTGTGTCCTACATAACATGAATGGTTAAGATGTGGAGACTCTGGACTCTATTTTGCTCCTCTGCAGAGTGCTAATGTTTTTGCTTCATTAAATAATGAATTTAGTTAAACTCAAACTTCAAATGCTGTCTCTAGGCCAGCAGCACAAATGAAAGCTCAGTTCTTTTGTCCTTAGCGTATCCTATGCGCGCATAGCTCAGGTGTCATCCAGAGACTTGGGCAGCTTATGCACAGAAGTTGGGATGTCCACTCTTTGAGTTCCTCTTTTCTGATATTCTTCCCTCACTTTCCAGTGACTGTGGTTACCCTGAACTTTGTCCTATGGTTTTTCATGTCAAAAATATTTTTTCTATCAAATTATCCCCCTCTGTTACACTAAATTCAGCCTATCTTCAAGCAAACAGCCTTAAAAATGTGATCTAACCCCCTTCCATTCCTTTCTTCCAAGATTCAACTCTTTCACATAATATGCCTGCTTTTTGTTCATTCTTCAGTACCACTGGATCATTGGGGTGTGTGTGTGTTTGTGTTTTGTCCAGAGTTTATAATTATCTGTGGGAGGGCCATGCTCAGTAGGAATCCTCTTGGCCATATCAGAAATGTTATTACTAAAAAAAAAAATTGATTCATGAAAATATAAAAATTGTTTAGAAAAACACAAAACTTACTCTTAAACCCACGATCCCAGAAGAACCACTATCCACATAATGATAATATGCATTTTTCATCATATGTATTTGTGTGTATAAACAATATCTATATTTAAATTAAAATCCTAATGTGTATATAGTTTTGTAACCTGTTTTTTATTTAGTATTTTAGATGCTACAGGTTGGTTTGTACAACATCCATTTTTCACTGCCCATGTCTCTTTACTTCCTTTACTATGAAGGTTAAGAAATTAAAGATTTGGCCAAATGTGATGGCTCACACTTTTAATCACAGCACTTTGGGAGGCCAAGGTGGGCAGATCACTTGAGCCCAGAAGTTTGAGACCAGCCTGAGTAACACGGCAAAACTCTGTTTCCACCAAAAAAAAAAAAAAAAAAAAAAAAAATTAGCTTGGTGGCATGCACCTGTAGTCCCAGCTACTAGGAAGGCTAAGGTGGGAGGAGCGCTTAAGCCTGGGAGGTAGAGATTGTAATGAGCCAAGATTGCACTACTGCACACTCCAGTCTGGGTGACAGAGACTTTGTCTCAAAACAAAATAAAACAAAAAAAGAAAGATTCAATTTCCTCAAGCCACCTGAAACTAGGTGTGGTCATGTGACTCATTTCTGGTCAAAAGATGTGAGCACATTCTTCTAGAAGGGGGACTTTGTGGAAAATTTTAATTTTCTTCAATATTGGATTACTCACTTGATGCCTGGAGATGCATCACTCAAACACATTCCTGAGAGTAAAAGTAATAATAAAGAATTATTTGTATCTTCTTAAATATAGTTTGAAATTGTGGTTTTTAATGTCATATTACTCAATTTTTGAAGGTATCATGCTTTATTTAATCAATTAACTAGCAATGTATATGCTATTTCTCTCTGTTCTGCAATAAATATTATAGTACGCCTTGATTGTGCAACATAGAATAGATTCCTCGATGGACTGCCAACCATCATAAGGCTTTGATGTATACTGTCAGATTTACATTTTGGTAGGTTGTACAAACTTACACAACTACCAAAAGCAGTGTGTGACAGATTGTTTTCTACCTCTCACAAATGTAATTTTTTTTTTTAATCTTGATTTTAAAAAATGTTTCCACTTTTTTTCCTCTTGTTTATGTCAGAGGAGTTTAGCATCTTTCTCTTCCCACACCCTCAGATTCTAAAAGATATATCCCTGGAATGCTCTTCCGTCATATATATATACATGGGTTGCTCTTTTACCCTCTCTGGGTCTTTGCTTGTCACCGTCTAAGTAAGCTTACTGCCTGCTTCCCATCACTATATTTAAAATTACATTCCCCAACACTTCCCTCCCCTTCCTTCGTTTGCTTTTTGCCATCCAGTGATCTGTTATACTTTATATTGTAGTTGTTTGTTTATTACCTATGTCCTCCTCTAGAATTAAGGTCTATGAGAACAGGGTTTTGTTTTGTTTGTTTGCTTTCTTTTTGTTTTGTAGACTGCTGTATCTCAGGCACTTAGATGATCATATCACTTGAATAAATAAATGTTTCAAAACTGTTAATAATAATTTACTTTTATGCCCCTTCATTTTCTTAAAGAGGATCTCAAAAACAGTTTAAAAATAATTTTTTAAACTTACTTACACCATGATTTAGATTAGTGGTTCTCAAAGGGTGGTCCCCAGACCAGCAGCACAGGAATCCACTGGAAACTTATTAAAATGCAAATTCTCAAGGCCCACCCACAGGGTTTCTGATCCAATATGTCTGTGACGAGGCCCAAGAATTTCCATTCTAAAGTCTGTGTTTTAACAAATCATTCAGGCAATTTTTATGCACACTAAAGTTTATGTATCATTGATTCAGACTTACCACTGTGTGTCTGTTTTCCTATACTAACCTCCAACTGTATTTAGACATCCTTTCCTCATTCATCAATGCTAACTTTTAATTCATTTTATTACTGCACAAAGTGGCTTTCAGCATTCATTTATATCATTCAGGCATACCTATAATTCTCACTGTCTCAGATGTGGCAATACTATGGGTTCCCCAAGACATGTGGAAATTCAACATAGCCATAACCTGCAACTGTTTCATCCATCTAAAAAGTGCAGGCTTTCTACAGCTCTAGACAGTGATGACTCATTCTGTGCATAGTGCTATATTTCCAATTGTTAAGAAATTACTGGTAGAAATGGCTTTCATATTGCATTTTCTTCCCATGTGATAAATAAGTTACTTGGAAATGAGGGGATATATTCATGAGTTGAGCTTTCAACCCGTGCATGTGTATGCATGTGTGCACATGCACATACACGAACACATATTCCATTCTCAATATATTATATTAACACATTATAATTCTCTGAAATGAGGTCAGGAAGGAAGGAGCTTGAATGATAAATATTTGTAAAGATGGCATTTAAGCACATATTTCTTTGGGGCCCATTATTATGCTAAATTACTGTCTAGGTGAAATATTTACTCAACAGGATTGAACATGACTAGACAAGTCCCGATTACTGCTCATATGTTAGTTCTGAGGAATAAATGAAATAATGTAGGGATTGTGCTTTAAAAAATATAAAAGATAACATGCCAAATTATAATATTTTATATTATGTAAATTAATATTGTATTAAAATAAAGGTATGATGTTTTTGAAAACCATTTCTGTACTTATGTCTCTGCTTTTAGTGTAACAACTTAGATTTCAAAATAGTTCAGAAGTTTTGTGCATTTTTTGTATTTCTTTTTTTTGAGACAGAGCCTCACTCTGCTGCCCAGGCTGGAGTGCACTGTAAACTCCATCTCCTGGGTGCAAGCAACTCTCTTGCCTCAGCCTCCTGAGTGGCTGGGATTACAGGGATTACAGCATGCCCAGATAATTTTTTGTATTTTTAGTAGAGATGGGGTTTCATTGTGTTGGCTAGTCTGGTCTCAAACTCCTGGCCTCAAGTGATCCACCCACCTTGGCCTCCCACAGTGCTGGAGATTACAGGCATCCACCATGCCCAGCCAGAAGTATTTTTAATCTATGGCTCAAGAGTAAAAAAAATCCAGGTGTGCAATGGCAAATAGGTCTCCTGTGACAGTCCAAGTTGATGCATAGTACCTTCTGGAATGCATGCTGCACAATGATTCTGAGGCCAACTCTGGGTTCACTCAGAAAGAGTACAGTGATCCAGTAAATAATGCCCAATATTGAGCGAGAACAGGGAGGGGTGACATTTGTTTCATTCGAATTCCCTGATTGAGGTGTTTGTGTGTTAGTTCTTTGAATATGAGATAAAACGGGGTGATTATCCATAAAATCACTTTCATCCACCTGCAATCACAATTCATCATCACCTGCAATCACAATTCAACATCAAAAAATGGCAAATGTGGAAACAGTGCTGTTATAATTCACTATGTTAATGAAAGAACTTGTGTGTGATAGAAAAAGTCTTTATGAATTCAACATCAAGTTTCATACTATATACTTTAGATTCATCATCATTCATGAATAAGCATACAAAGATTTTAACTCTGTCAAACAACATTGTGGAGGGGCTCAGTGACAACCTTAAATAATGTTGATTTATGCATATTAAAATATTTTAATTATAAAAATAATACATGTGCATGATTTTAAAATCCAAATATACAAGGAAGTCTTGCTCCTATCCTAGACCCCAGTCCTATACTCCTCTGCCCAATGGCAACCACCATGAAGTTTATTCTGTATTTTTTCAAAGTCTATTCACATACAGATACATGTATATATGCATACAAAGATACATACACATACAGAGATAAGAGACAGAGGTTAAACAAACATACCCTTTTGTACACAAAGGGGAACATACTATATACATGGTTCAGCAACCTACTTTTTCACACTTCACAATATATCTTGAATATCGCTCCCTACCAGCACATTTGTATCCTCAGCTGCTTTATTTTCTCTCATTTTCCTGTTAACATTTTTTACATATATAACAACCCTTTTAAAAAGATTTCTGCTGATGCAGAAGCCAACACAGACATTAAGAAAGAGCTGGGTGAAAATGTCAAAGAGGCTTATACAGATGGCCACACTCATTTACATAAGGCAGTAAACAGATATGCAAATTCAACTCTAATATATGGTGCTTAAGTACAAAACAAGAAGAAACACAGGAACTGTCAGCATATATAACTTGTTTCTCCATTGCTTTGAATATTCAAATTATTCACAATTTTTAAAGCTTTCAATTTCAATCTGAACATGTAGATCATTTATAATAATTGAGTACTGTTAAAACAATATTTTTATAAAAGGTTTTGTATCAAGTTTAAACCCTTGTTTCCATCCACTGATTCTATATGAAGATCCATTTTCAAAGTTTCTCATGTACAACAAGGTGTGACATCTTGCTAAAGGCTTTCTAACACTCTTTATTCCAAGGTTCAACAAAACCTTAAATTTAGTTAACAAATTTCCCACATTAACTTCACTCATGAGATTTCTCTTCTGAATGAGTTTCCACATGTTTGGTTAGGGATGCATTTTGTTTGAAAGTTTTCCCACATTCATTACATTCATAGGGTTTTTCTCCAGTGTGGGATCGCTGATGTATAACAAGCTGTGATTTTGCATTAAAGGCTTTTTCACATTCGTTACATTCATAAGGTTTCTCCCCAGTATGAGTTCTCTGATGTACAATGAGGTGAGACTTTTGGCTAAAGGCTTTCCCACATTCATTACACTCATACGGTTTCTCTCCAGTATGAACTCTCTGATGTTGAGTAAGGCCTTCAATTTGTTTAAAGCCTTTCCCACATTGATTACATTCAAAGGGACTTTCACCTGTATGAGTTCTCATATGGTAAGTAAGAGATGAGCTATGTCCAAAGGCTTTTCCACACTCATTACATTTATAAGGTTTCTCCTTAGTATGAGTTCTTTGATGTATAATGAGGTGTGACTTCTTGCTGAAAGCTTTCCCACATTCATTACATTCAAAGGGTTTCTCACCTGTATGAATTCTCATGTGTTTAGTAAGGGATGAGCTGTACTTAAAGGCTTTTCCACATTCATTGCATTCATATGGTATTTCACCTGTATGTGTTCTCACATGTTCGGTAAGAGATGAGTTATACCTAAAAGACTTCCCACATTCCTTACATTCATATGGCTTCTCACCTGTGTGAGATCTCACATGTTGAATAAGGTTTGAGCTGTGTCTGAAGGTTTTCCCACATTCAGCACATTCATAGGGCTTTTCTCCAGTATGAATTCTTAGATGGTCAGTGAGTGCATGTTTATGACCATGGGCTTTGCCACACTGAATACATTCATATGGTTTTTCTCCGGTGTGAGTTCTCTGATGTACAACAAGGTGTGACTTTTGGCTAAAGGCTATCCCACATTCATTACATTCATATGGTTTCTCCCCAGTATGAACTCTCTGATGGTCAATGAGTCCTTGTTTATGGCTGAGAACCTTTCCACATTGATTACATTCATAGGGTTTCACACAAGCTTGAGGTTTTTCATGCTTAGTAGATGAGCTAAGGCTGGGTGATTTCTCATGTTTCTCTCCAGTTTGAATTTTGTCCTGTTTAATATGGGATGAACTATGACAGCATAATTTGTCATGTTTTTTGCCAGTTTTGTTACATTTATCAGATGAGCTATGGTTGGATAATTTCTCATGTTTCTTTCCAGTTTGCTTTTTGCCTTTCCTTGTATCAGATAAGCTATGGTTGAATGACTTCTTGTGTTCTTTAGCTGCATCAGATTTCCTTTTTACACAGTTTCTTGAGTGATCAGGTAAATCTAAATTCTGTTTCAAAATTTTTCCACGTGACTCAAATTTAAGAAGCCTTTTCTTTGAAGGAACATGTTTTGTATGCAAATTATTTTTTTTCCCCAGTGAACCACAGTCACTGCCATTCTTCTTAGCTTGAGTTTTCTTCTTGACTGCAACTTCCCTGAGGAGTTTGTTTTGAGATTTCTGGATATTTTCAAGCTGGTCATCATCTTTCTGGACTTCTAAAATGGAATTAAGTGAGATATTCTTGTGAATCTTTGTACTCTTATATTTTGGAATAAAACTGGTAAAGAAATGACCTGTTGTAGGGTTAAATTTTTATTCAAGCCTGGTATACCAATGTGAATGAAACAACTAGGGTGAATGGACTTGAGGGGGAAAATGTTGTAGTAAAAAGAGGTGGGAAAAGTGACAATAGTGATTTTTTTAAAGTTTTTGCTGCTTAAAAATATGAGTGAGCAACCTGGGATAGAAGACGAAATACACACAGGGAGAAGTGAACAGGGAATAGATGGAGTTAAAAGAGCTTATGATTGTAGCTGATACTTTTTGAGGTTTCTTATAAGCCCAAGCTGCCCAGTTCTGATAACTCCCAAGCTGGCCATAATATATTGCTCCTGCAGCCTATACTATATTACCCCAATTCTCCATGGGCACAGTTGGAGACAAATCTGACTCAAACCAAGATGTCCAACAAGATTCTTTCTTCTAACAAATTTGACTCCAGTTAGTCTCCACTTGGTACTTAAATTTAGAAATTATATAAAGCAGGTACTAGTAAGCCATATTTTCTCTACGTAAACAGAAAGCTCGTCAAGTCAAAGTATGAACCATCCACACGCCGAGAAGCAGAGACATAAGAACTGCATCTTTAAAGAGATCATTTGCACAATTTCAATTCCCAGTGGCTTCCTAGTTCCTTCCTAGTTCCTATTTCTAGTCCCTGGTGAGGACTGGCTGAACTATCTTGCCCTTAGCTTGTAAGGGATATACCCAGGTCCTTATCACAAATTCCTGTATTTACTGAAGCTAGCTAACATAAACTTTTGTTATTATATCCAAAAGAGCGAGAAAAGAAAAATAAAGTGAGTCCACCAAGAAGTACTGATGAGCTGATAAGTGGCTGAGAGAATAAATAGGAAAGGTTATCCACTTTATACTACTCATGGTGAATTTTTCTTGTAGTGCTTAGATCTTTTCCTGCTGACATATCTTTTCCTTTCTATTGCTACCGTTGAAATGACCCCTAAAATGATATTCTTGTACTTTAAAAATCCCTAGTTTCTTAAATTACCTGATGCTTTCATCAAATGATAAAATTCATAGTAATTAGCTTAGCAAACAAACTTTACTCAATCTGATTTGTAGTGTACATCCAACCTTGTTTTGTTTTCCAATAGTTTGCTATGGAATATATATTTGTTCTTTTCAGGTCATTCTAATTGTCAGTTATAAATTTTAAGTTTATTCCCAGCTCTAAGTGGTTGCTCATATTCTTTCTGCCATACATTATACACTTACACATTTTGAGATGTCTTCTTAATCCCTGCTTCCCTTCTCTGAGACCATTACCCACACTGAAAGCTGTGGGCCACTATGTTTGTATTACATAATCCAAATTCTGGCTAAAAACAATTGATTGGACCGTGGTAAACACCAGGTAGTCCAATAATATTCTTTTGCCTAAGAACCTGAAATTGAAATTTATAGACTTCTGTTAGTTAGCTATGGATACTACATGTATAAAAACCTATAATCTTAAGAGCTGGGGCCACCATTTAGGGGTGTCATTTTTCAGCTACATGCTATAGCATGGAATAGCAGAAAAAGCTTCAGAGTGAGAATTAAACAGTCTTAGAGAGAAGCAGATATAAAAATCCCCATGACTTCAGAGAGAAAGAAGCAGGAAGTGAATAGCCACCTTGATGGTAAAGAAACATTACACTGAGAAAGTGAAAACTGGACTCAAACCGAAAAGAGTTATGGTATCTGAATGGATAGAAAGGAAATATTATTACTTTTATAAAGGACATTAGAGAGATTAATTCCCATGTTGCAGAAGATCAGTTTTTGAAAAATAAAATATATATCTGTCTATATATATAGACAGATATATATCTATATATATAGACAGATATATATCTATATATATAGACAGATATATATCTATATATATAGACAGATAAATATCTATATATATACAGGCAGATATATATCTATATATATATTAGGGAGTCTAGAGAAGTGCAGTTGCTGGCTGCTTTTTCATTTAGGAAATTTTAAGTGATGCAGAGAGTATAACAAACTTTTAGGTACCATGACAAGGCCGTGTCTTTCAATGCCCAAGGATGATGGAAAACATTGAGGAAAAATTTCCTTCTGGAAAGAAAGGAATCAAAACTGAAAACTTTCCCCTTGACATGTAATATTATAAGAACCTTTACAATGATGAATTTGGCTGGTCCCAACTGATATCTGCCGGCAGGAAAAGACATAAGATACTACAAGAAAATATCACCATGAAGGAAAGGAGGAGAATTTGAACAAGTAAATTGGTATAGTAATATGGCAATACCAGAGAAGAGTTGGGTCTGGAAGAGCAATTGACTATGGCTGGAAGTTTTTCCTGAATTTGAGACAGTAACTAAAACATAAATGCTAAGCTAAAACAACTGTAACTTCAGAAACAAATATGGAGCTCACTTGGCCCAGCAAATTATTGGAGAGAATAGAACAGTCCTTCTTTGAAGAGCCTCCTAAGTAGTATATAAGAACCTGAACCAGCCGGGCGCAGTGGCTTAAGCCTGTAATCCCAGCACTTTGGGAGGCCAAGGCGGGTGGATCACGAGGTCAGGAATCGAGACCATCCTAGCTAACACGGTGAAACCCCGTCTCTACCAAAAACACAAAAAAAATTAGCTGGGCGTGGTGGTGGGCACCTGTAGTCCCAGCTACTTGGGAGGCTGAGGCAGAAGAATGGTGTGAACTCGGGAGGAGGAGCTTGCAGTGAGCCGAGATTGAGCCACTGCACTCCATCCTGGGATACAGAGCCAGACTCCGTCTAAAAAAAAAAAGAGAACCTGAACCAAGAAGAGAGTCATTGTAGCAATGATAAAGATGTATTAAATGACTCAGGATTGTTTTTTAGCTGTAATTTAAAATGTCAACAAGAAAAGTAAGGATAGCCAAAACTGGAGCCATTAATGGATGAATCAGAAACTCCATTGAGTCTCTTCATTTGTCATTTGAAAGACTGGTTCCTCTGGTCTCAGGGAATTCATACAGTCTTGGACAACTTGGGGTCAAAAGAAACTTAAAAGACATAGCAGATATTCTGCTATTAATAATTTGGGGACTATGGTAACATAAATAATAACTGAATATTTTAATGTTTGGTGGTAACATCTAAGATCAATTAAAGCTGGGCATGGTGGCTCACACCTGTAATCCCAACACTGGGAAGCTGAGGAGGGAGAACTGCTTGAGACCAGCAGTTCAAGACCAGCCTGGGCAACACAGCAAGACCCTGTCTCTATGAAAAAAAAGAGAAAAAATTAGGGAAAAAAATGGATTTAGCAAATTTACCTAAGAATTGGAAAAATTAAGTATGAGATACTATGAACCTGATTTGTGTGATGACACTGAAAATTGAGAAAAAGAACCAGAAACTGAAGACAGGATAGTAACTCTATGGGAGACAGTCCTATAATCAGAGCACACCCTGATAAAAACAGGGAAGATGAAAAGAACCTCTAATTTAGAGAGAAAGACAAAGCTTTCCATTTCTGATATCCTAAGAATAAGCTGTTGTGTAAGTAGGTCAAATATGAGTATAAGACAAAGGAATTGGAGATGCCCATTTGGAAGTCACGAGTGTAGAATAAATAGCTTTATTTGCACAATGAATAATCAATACAATTTTAAAGAAGAACAGATGGTAGAAGACAAAACCTTAGGGACACCTCAGCAAAATGAGAAGGAAGAGAAGCTAGTAAGTAAATGATAAAGAAGCACTTAGAAGATAAGATCTGATTCAAGTTGTACAATTCAAACTGGGTAAGTGAGAACTTCAAGCTAACAAAAATGATTAAAGTATGCACTGAAAAGTAAGCAGTGGTGATCTTAAAGTCAGAAATTTAGATAGAGGCATGAATTCTGTGGGATTTGACTGCAGGAGTTAAGGAGAAAATGGAAATGATGATGTGCTATAGATCATGGGTCTAGAGAATTTCCTAGTGAAAGGAGAGAAACGGAAATAACTCAGGGCAGGAGCATCATGCCAAGAGATTTGGAAAGAGGACAGATCTAAGAATGTCCAAATACATAGGAGAAAATTTGATACCGTAGGGTCTCGGAGTATGGGTGGAGAAAAGGAGAAAAGCTGAGGATATTAGGAAAAGGGAGGATGCTTTTTTGAAAACGCACTGATTTATATAAGGTAAGCAGGAGTGAGATCGAGAATAGCTAAGAGGGTCACTGCTCCTTCTGAAGACCGAGCAATTGAGCACAGGAATAAGGATATGTGGCTCTATGGAAGGGTCAGTTAGGCATCTGAGGGGCTGGTACCAAGTTTCAGAGTCTTGATTTTCACCTTTTATCCTACCACAACCTGAGTGGTGTGACAGATAGTATTATTGCTTCCTGTGGCAAGATTATACCTCCCAGCCCCTTCCAAATGCATAGCCTTTTGAATTATAGCACACTTCCCAGTGGAAGGATTATACGTTCCTACCATGTTGAACTCAGGAGTGGCCAGATGGCCTGCTTTGACCAATAAAATATGAGCTGAAAGGGATATCTACAACTTCCAAGCAGTGACTAAGAGTTACCATGTGGTTCCACTCACCCTGTTTTTTTTTGCCTCTGCCGTGAGACCAGAATTTGCTAAATGGGGAATGCTCTTTCAGCATAGGTCCCCAAATAAAGATAATATGGAATAGGGCTGTGGCTTGAGCAAGCAATCAATTTTTCTTATTGTAAGTAACTAAGATTTCAGGGGGCTCATTCCTTCATGGAGCAAAACTGAGTGGAAATTGACTGATACAGGTGATATAACCAAACTCCCATAGTTAACACTAGCTCACTACTATAGCGAACCTCACAAAGAACCTCTCATGTGAACAAGTTCATAAAAGGAAGAGATATTAGAATCTCTCAGGTTACAGAATCTTTGTAGTTTGAAATATTCTTTCCTCAGGAAATCCTGATTTTTTCTACTGCTATTTTCTAGTTAAGAAAGAAAGGTCTAGGATCTTTAAGAAGAATTTCAGAATAAATTATTTGCTGAAAAATTTCAAAGTTACAACTTACTTCCATCAGTTTCTTTTTGCTTGGATCTTGCTATTTTACTTGGACAACCTTGACTGGGTCTTTTCCCCTTCCCCAACCATGGTGCTTCTCCTTTTTCCAACTTGGAGATCATGTCTGGTTTGGGAGCTTGACACCCTGCTCATGAGAAATAGCAGAAACTGAGTGTTAGAACAACCATCCCAGAAATGAAGCCCCAGCATTTGTACTTCAGGGCCTAAAGAATACATGGCTTCTGGAGTTTCACAGTATGAATGCCAGGTCAGCTAAATAGACCTTCCATTTTGGAGGCAGGGGCACAAATATCCTGCCTAGTACCCAAAAAAGAAGAAAGCCCTTTGACCCACAAAAATGAAGGCCAAACTTATCAAGGACTCCAGAGAGAAGGTATCACAGTGGACACATTTTGAATTACAAAGGAATTGTTCTTACCCATTGAGGCTTGGTTGCTGTAGTTCTCCAGCATCACATCATTATACAGGTTCCTCGGAGCAGGATCCAGTTGCTTCCATTCCTTCTGGGTAAAGGCCATAGTCACATGTTTGAATGTTACTGATACCTGTGATAGCATATTCCTGTTCATGCTAATGTTATCCACATTTGGTGAGCGATTTGGACAAGATAATAATTTGTTCTTACCTTGACTACTCACTGTTGATCATGATATTATAAAGGATACCTATTCTCTACTCAATTTTTCATTATTTTGAGAAACAAAAACCATATTAAGAAATGTCCCTACTGAGCTAGGCACAGTGGCTCATGCCTATAATCCCAGCACTTTTGGAGGCTAAAGCAGGAGGATTGCTTGAGCTCAGGAGTTTGAGACCAGCCTGGGCAACATGGCAAAACTCCATCTCTACAAGAAAATACAAAACTTAGCTGGGCATGGTGGTGCATGCCTGTAGTCCCAGCTACTCAGGAGGCTGAAGCAGGAGGATCACCTGAGCCCAGGAGGTCAAGGCTACAGGGAGCTGAGATCACACCACTGCACTCCAGCCTGGCTGAGAGAGTGAGACCCTGTCTCGACAAACAGAAATGTCCCTATTGTGGATTTCTTTATTCAAGAGGATAGAATCACGTGCATATCGGAGAGAAAGACAAATAGCCAAAAAAAAAAAAAAAAAAAAAAAAAGAAAAAAGAAAAAAGGAACAGAATCAATCTTTGTCTCCTCTTCTATAACAGGGGATGCTACAAGGCTATTGAGCAGTATTTATAGTTCTGAGGTAGAAGAATTGAGACCCTTGATTTTTATAACCAGTCAAAGAAATCATTTATGGGCCAGGTGCAGTGGCTCATGCCTGTAATCCCAGCAATTTGGGAGGCCAAGGCAGGTGGATCATGTGAGGTCAGGAGTTTGAGACCAGCCTGGCCAACATGGTCTCTATTAAAAATATAAAAATGAGCCAGGCATGGTGGCAGGCACCTGTAATTCCGGCTACTTGGGAGGCAGAGGGAGGAGAACTGCTTGAACCCAGGAGGTGGAGGTTACAGTGAGCCAAGATCAAGCCATTGCTCTCCAGCCTGGGCAACAGAGACTCCATCTCAAAAAAAAAAAAAAAAAAAGTCATTTATGTTTGGCAGCAAAAGTAAGATATTTTAGGCATGTAAGAATGCAGAAAGTACACTACCAATGTTCTTTAGAAATAAAGGAGAAAGTTGGGGAGAAATAGAGGAAGGGGGAAGGGGAGGAGAAAGAGGAAAAGAAGCAGAAAAAGAGAATGAATGATTTTTAAAAGAAGTAAAAATGGATCAGAATAAAGATTTCAAAATTGGGAAAGACTTAATATGCAAGACAGAGCTATGAAAAATACAACCAGTAAAATGTCTAGTTAAATCTAAGTAACTTGATAATGTGCTTGTACAACTGTTATGAAAGTATCCTTAAAATCAAGAGGTATGATATTAAAAAATAAGCAGAACCCTAACTAGGGGGGTGGGAGTAGGGAAGAAATTAGACTATGTTGAAGTCCTCTTATTAGGCAGGTGGGGGAGGATGGCACAGCTATTAGAGAATTTTGATACTAATAAATATACATTCAAACATGTTTGTCTAACATTTAAAGATAATCCCTTATCCTTACAGGCAACCAAATTTTTTTTCCTTCTTTTTTTTGCAGTGGGGTGGGGGAGCAGATAAAGTCTCACTCTATTGCCCAGGCTGAAGTGCAATAGCGTAATCATAGCTCACCGACACCTTGAATTCCTGGACTCAAGCAATTCTCCTACCACAGCCTCCCAAGTGGCTGGGACTACAGGCATGCACCACCCATGCCTGACTGATTTTTAAATTTTTTTGTAGAGACAGGTTCTCGCTATGTTGCCCAGGCTGGGCTCAAACTCCTGGGCTCAAGCAATCCTTCCACCTCAGCTTCCCAAAGTGCTGAGATTACAGATGTCAGCCACTGTGCCTGGCCAGACCACCATTCAATTACCTGCAAAAGTCATCAAATTAGCCCCACAGACCTCTAGTCACTGACTACCAATAATTTCCCATCATTGATTGTCACTGGCCTTCCAATCACTGAGCTGATACAGACAGCCTTGCCTAATTACTGGGCCTATAGTTCCAAAATGACTGGGTAAAGCAAACCTCCCAATCAGTAGCAGCAGCAGATCTCCCCAGCCACTTGCCCCCACAGACACTCCAATCACATATTCTCACAGGTTCCTCAACCAATGATACCCACAGGACACTGGTAATCTATCTCCCATTACCCCAAATCCCTCATCTTATCAATCCCCAATCACTAAACAGAATTCTCAAGCAGTGGCCTTTATAGAAACTCTAATTACTGCCAGCAAATTCCACTCCTCCCTCAACCTCTTTAGCCACTCCCTTCATTTGCATGCTTTACCTGAAATCTACCTGTCTCCTGAGGATCCTGCTTCCTTACAGGAGCCTCAGAGGAGTGGAGGCTGTCTTTCCTGCACCACCCCTCTCCCTGCCATGACCCATGTACCTCAGGGTCTAAAGATGAGGTAAATGATTACTTTCAACAATTTCTCATTCTTCCTTCAAAATTCATAGCTTATTTATAGTATCACCAGGTTTTCAGCCATTAACCCTTCTGGGTCCGGTGATTTGCTAGGAGGACTCACATGACTCAGTATATAATTGTACTCATAGCTATTATTTATTGTAGCAAAAGTGTACAAAGTCAGTTAATCAGCATGAGGTAAAGTCCAGAGGACACCAGGCACCAGCATCCATGAGTCCTCTCCCAGTGAAGTCATATAAACCATGCTTAATTCCTCTGGAAATGAGTTATAATAACATGTATGAAATGTTGTCTATTAGGGAAGCTCATTAGAGACCAGTACTGCCTAAGGGTTTCACTGGGGGCTGGTCAGGTAGGCACTCTCTGCCTGCATGTACAAAAATTCCAGACTCCCAGAAGAAAGTAGGTGTTCAGCATAAACCACACTGTGTATTCTTTAAGCACTCGGAACTACTCTTAATCATTTCCGGGAATGGTGGGATCCTTCCTGAAATCTAATTTCCCAGATGCCAGCAAAAAGCAGACCTTGCAGCAGGCCTGTCTAAGGATAGCAGTTTTTCACTTCTATGTTAACTCTGTTCTGCAGTCATCCCACCCCATTCACTGAAAACTTTAGCACCAGCTACATTCCTGCCATAATGCTGCACTACCTCCGTATCAACGTGGAAGAGCCATTCAACACCCTTGCCTCTCTTTTTCATGAGGTCAGCAACCTCTTCTTCCACTCAAATTCAGCCACCTATTCATCAATCATCTGCACTTACACCTTGCCATCACTATACCACCTGCAAAAATCTCTAAGACATTCCACCCTCTGACCATCATTTCCTATCCTGCTACTTTTTCTAGTACTTTCACTCCAATAATTCTCCAAACTCATTGAGCCCTCTGATCCTAACCACTTTTTCACAATCTTCCACCTTTACCTAGCCTTTCTTTCTTGTTCAGATTCCTTGTTCTAGCACCATACACAATCAATTGAAAACTATAAAGTTTTAACTTCCTTGCTCCTCTTCTTCTCCACTGTACTCACCTGTCAAAGCCTCAACCTTGGTTAAATCCAACTCTCCTCTTAATCTCTGCCTGAAACCTTGCAACTGAACATTGCAAGAGAAAAATCAAACTGCTGAGTGTACTAACTTCAAATTTATAACACATTTGCCAAATGGACACCTAATCCTGTCAGTAGTCCTACTACCTAACCCTAGAAAATACACCTTTCCTTTTTCCTAGATGATTATTTTGAACATTCTCCTTTTTAACTCTGAAAACTCCAACATCTACTCCTTTCCCACTCTTGGCTGATGAATTTGCTTTATGCTTTCAAGAGAAAATAAATCCAAATGGACAAGAATTACCCTGTCTTGTTACCACCAATTCCACCAACCTGTTTCCAAACTCATATACAATACACCTTCTCTTCTGTTAAAATGGAAAGTCTTCCTTCTCTCACCTAAGGCCAGTTTCTCCATTTGTGCTCTCAATCCCATCCCCAACTGCCTTCCCAAAGACTTCACTCCTGCAAGTACCTCTTTCTCTTTTGTAACATCTGTGTCTCCCTTTTATTTGGATCATTCCCATTGACACAGAGTTGTCTTAATATCATTCATCTAAAGAAAACCCCCTCTTGATTTCATATCCTATACAACGTCCATTTCTCTGCTTCCTTTACCAGCAGAACTCCTCAGAACTGTTGCCTATACTTGCTGTTTCCACTTCATTACCTCTCATTCTTTCAACTCACTCTAACAGGATATTATCCCCTTAACTCCAATAAAAGAGTTCTAATCAATCAAAATAACCATTGAGCTACATACTGACAAAATCAAATGATCTCTAGTCCTGCTTTTAGGACTCAAAAGCATATATGACAATTGATTACTTCTATTGTCTTGAAAGGCTTTCTTCTCTATGCTACTTTGACACCCACTTGCGCAGTTTTCCTCTTACTTCAATGGGCACCCCTTATTCTCTCTGTTGTTTTTGGTCTGCTACCAGACTTTTAAATGTCAGAGTGTCCCAGCCCTCTGTCCCTGGCTCTCTTCTCTTCCCTATCTGTCTTCTCTTCCTAGGTGACCCGAGCCAATCTTAAGGCTTTAAATACCATCTTTATTGTGATGCATTTCAAAAATGGTTCCCTAGCTCACCCCTTTCCTAAGTTCCAGATTCATATATATAGTGGCTACCCAATATCTCTAGGTAGATGTGCAATGAGCATTTTGACACGGCCAAAATAGAGCCACTGACATCACCCCAGATCCCATTTCCATCCACCAAATCTAGTCTTTTCCACCATAACCCTTTCCATTCAGAAAATAGAATCACCATCCATCCGGTTCTTCAGGTTAAAAGTCTAGATGTAAATCTCGATTCTTCTCTTCCCTCATACTCCATATATCAATACATTAGTAAGTTCTATTGCTTATCTCCAGATGTATTCTGAATTTGATTTCATTTTGCTGCTATAACTCTATTCTAAATCACCATAATCTCTTGTCTTTGACTATTGCAAAAAGTTCCTAACTGACCTCCCTATATCTACCTACTCTTGCCCCTCTGCAGTCCATCTTCCATGAGGTAGCCATGGTGATCTTTTCAAGGTGTCAATCAGAACAGATCATTCCCCTGCTTAAACTCAATGGCTTCTCACTGCATCTAGAATAAAATCCAAATCCTTACACTAGCCAATAAAATCCTACATTATCTGATACCTTCCTACCACTATGATTCACAGCTTTCTACTTTCTCTCTGACTGTGCTCCAACAGCACTAATCTTCCTTCTCTTTTTTAAGCACACCAAGTTTACTCCTACCTCAGGTCCTTTGCAGTTGATGTTTTTTTCTTCCTGAAACACTCTTTCTTCAGATCTCCGCATGGCTGCCTCCTTGTGATGATTTATGCCTCAACCCAACTGTCATTCGCTAAGGAAAGCTTTCCATGACTAACCTGGCTAAAGTCATGCACTCCCTACCCTCAATCACTCTGTACCACATCATCCTCTTTTACTTACTTCAGCACTTATTAGTGTCTGGAATACTTTTATTTGTTTATATTTTATGATATCTTTCATATTTCTAGAATGTAAGTCATTGAGGGAGGGATTCTGGTTTTGTTTCCTGGTGTGTCTCCAGCATTTAAAACATTCCCTGGTTTTGAGGACAAAGCAGGGACTGCAAAACAACAACAAACAAATAAAATAAAAAATACCCCCTGGCATAAAATAAATGCTCATCTTACAGACTGTTCCTACTGTTCCTGCAAGTTTTCAATCACTGACACCCAAATACTCCCCAATCACTAACCTTCACAAACTTCTCCCAATTATGGATCTCTGCAAGTTCCCAACTATCACTCTCCACAGAACAATCATTAACCTCCACAGACCTCCAATCACTGACCACCAAAGAACCCTCAATCATTAAATGCAGCAGTCCCCTCAAACTCCTGACCCCCTTAGACTTCTAGTCACAGAATCATAGAGGATCTTCAAACATTAATTCCTACTAATCACCTCATTACTCAAAGCACAGTTATTACTGCTAGACACCACCTAATTATTGACCTGCATACATCCCCAATTACCTTTTCTCCCCAGATGACATACGAATCATCTACCATCCCCAGAGACACCTCAACATTGACTCCCCAAACTCCAACAGTCATATTCCCCCCTCACTGGCCCCCCGATTCCTCCATTACCCACTGACCCTCAAAGATACTGCTAATCAAACTTCCACAGACATCACCGTCACTGACTCCCAAGCCCCAATCTCTGATGCTCCCAGATGCTCCCAATCACTGAATTTCCCAAATCCTAACACTGACTCTCTTTGATAACCCAGGCTCTAACCACCACAGGCACCCATAATCGCTGGCTCCCATAGACATCCCAAACCGCCAACCCCCACGGTCCTTCCCTATCTCTGACACATCACAAAGCCTCCATTTCTGATCTCCTTCCAAACTCTGACACTCAGTGACTGCCACAGACGCCTCCCCATCATTGTCTCTGCAGATCCCTCCTAATACTGATATCCTGAAGCCAAATCATTAACCCCACAGATAACTCAGAACACCGACCTCCCAAAAGACCATCTAGCATCGATTCCACCAATTCCCAAATCACCTATCGTCACAGACTACTCCAATCACTGCCCCGCAAGTACACCATCCCTGACCGCCAAAACACCCTGTCTCATCACAGCTCTCACCGCGGCGCTGGCCTCGGGCTCGGACACAGCCATCTCCAGTGGTCGCCCGGCCTCTTTGGTCGTTCCCGCACTTCTCCTCCGGTCCACGGTCTCTGGCTTTGTCAGAATCTGGTCGCCGCTGGAGACCGACATGGCGGCTACCCGGAGGGCGGCCTTAGCGGGTCCGGCAGCTGCGATGGCGGCGCCCTTCGGTAATAGAGCATGGGCGCGGCCATCTTGGCAAAGACCCAGCCGTACAGCGGAAGTGCGGGGACTTCTGGGACAATTAGATCGGGAGGTGGAAGCTGGCGAGGGCGTTACTTGCAGGATGCAGGAGTGATGCGATCAGAGCCAGCCGGAACCCAGTTCCGTTACGCACTACAGGACTGACCTGGGCCTGACAACCCACTGCCGGCGTTCGGATCGCATCACTGCCGGAAGATATTTTACAGAATTTGGAATTGCTTTTCCGAATACATGTCAGTGCGGCCAGCGGCTAGAAGTCCGGGAATCACAATGCTTAGTGCGGACTTTAGAAAGGTGGGATGCGAGAAATTGGAAGCAGAACGGAGAAAAGCCTGGTCGAACAAATAACATTATTTTATAGGGAGAGGACGTTAATCTTTGAGATATACGATAAATCTTTTTATATATAGTATAAGAACAATAAGAAAAACTGAAACAGAAAGTTAAGTAAACACACCACTCCTCCGTGAGAGCCCAGGTTTGGTGAAGATATTTCACCAGAATAATCAAGCACTTGGAGAAATAATTCCTTAATGCGCCATTTCATGCATTAATTGCATTCACTGAATATGTGCAGGTTAGGTGCTGCGCTATGCAAGGTACTGGAAAAAGAGTGGAGAGGGGTAGGGATGATGTAAGTCCAGAGTCCAAAGGCCGGAAAACCAGGGGCTCCAATGTCAAAGGGCAGAAGATGAATGTCCCAGCTCAAGAAAAAAGAAAAGGTGGGAGGGAAGTGGGGATACTTAACGGGTTTTTTTAAAAAAAGAAAGAAGGACTAAGACCTAGTATTTGATAGCACTACAGGTGTATATATCCAATAATAATTTAGTTGTACATTTCAAAATAACAAAGTATAATTGGATTGTAACACAGAAGATAAATGCTTGAGGGGATAGATACCCCATTTTCCGTGATGTGATTATTACACTGTGCATGCCTGTATCAAACTATTTCCTGTACCCCATAAATATACTCACCTACTATGTACCCACAAAAGTTAAAGATTAAAAAAATAGAAAAGAGGATTCACCCTTCCTTTTCCTTTTTGTCCTTTCAGGCCCTCAGTGGATTAGGTGGTGGCCACCCACATTGGTGGGGGCTTCTTTATTCAGTTTGCTAATTAAAATGCTAATCTTTTCCCAGAAACACACTAACAAACCCAGAAACAATGTTTCACCAGTTTTCTGGGCATCCTTTAGCCCAGTCAAGTTGACAGATAAAATTAACCATCACCCTAACCATGCCATACACAGACTTCCAGGTTACAGAATCTGTGAGATAATAGGTTTGTGATACTTTAATCCACTAAAGCTGGTGATAATTTGTTATCCAGCAATACTAAACTAAGGACTCAGTGAAGACTGAAAAATAATTGATGGCTTGACATTACTCTTCACCTACTTAAGACACGGCCCCCTACACTGTGTTCCCGAGAGAGTATTCTTTGAGCATCACCTTTGTAGGGATAGGCAATTGCTTTGTTTCTGCCTCAGATATGTTCCTGACTTTAATTGTTCCTGATATTAGAGTCATAAAAAGGTACAATATTTTTTTCAATACCTCTCCTTTCCTTTCTTCCTCACAAATCAGAGAGGCAGTTCAGTTTCTCAAGGATTTTCTTGAAACCAACATATATAGACATATATATACATACATATACCTATACACATATATACATATATACACATATACACATATACATACATATATACACATATATACATATATACACATATATACATATATACACATATATACATATATACATATATATACATATATACACATATATACATATATACATATATACACATATATATACATATATACACATATATAAAAATATATATACATATATATATATATGTGGTAGAGATGAGTGAGTACGGAGGATCAGAACATAATGTTGTACTCTTGAGTATATTCATTCGACTAGACCTGAAAATTCTCCCAAAAGGGACAGGGGAAGCAAGTGCGGTGATAACTGTGTGAATTCGGCTGATTCTAGTGAATTCCCTAATGAAGACGTCACACATGGGAAATATGTATGCTATTTATTGTCATTCATACTTGAAGGCACGGTGGGGAGGGAACAAAATACTAAATCAGGCAAAAAAACTTACAAGAGACATTACTTCTATGAGAGTCTAGCGTTCGTAGGAACACTCTCTGGTTCACAAGGATTGACCGAACACCTCGATATGTGGCTCTCCATCTGAGGCTTGCTCCAAATGGCCCTCCACTATTCCAGGCACATGGGTGTCTCCCCTAACTCTCCCTGTTCTCCTGAGCCCATGCTACCTATCACCTATCAGTGCAGGTCTTTTCTGAAGAGCTCGGGTGCATTAACTCCATCCAACCTCTTTTTCCAAGAAAGAAGCAACCCGTTCCAAGACACCCAGTGGGACATTCCCCTTCCACCTACTTCTCCAAACTTCCCAGGTGATCATCACAGGTTAGGGAGACAAGCTCCCAGATTTCAGTTACAAGACATAGGACGCTGGCATGAACAAACACACACAAACCCACGGGCGCGCGCGCGCCCGCACAGACACACACACACACACACACACACACAACTCGAAGAGGTAGCCACAAGGGTCATTAAACATATGACGACTGCTTTCCAAAAACGTGGATGCAGTTCATCCTTGCCAAACCCGACGGTGCAAACACGGAATGGTGGAGAGATTCCAGAGGCTCACCAAACCCTCTCAGGAATATTTTCCTGACCCTGGGGGCAGAGGTTGGAAACATTGAGGACATTTCTCGGGACACACGGAGAAGCTGACCGACCAGGCATTTTCCTTTCCACTGCAAATGACCTATGGCGGGGGCATTTCACTTTCCCCTGGAAATCACCTATGGCGAGGTACCTCCCCAAGCCCCCACCCCCACTTCCGCGAATCGGCATGGCTCGGCCTCTCTCCGGGTGTCACTCCAGGTAGGCTTCTCCACGCTCTCGGCTCAAAGAAGGACAATCACAGGTCCAAGCCCAAAGCCCACACCTCTTCCTTTTGTTATACCCACAGAAGTTAGAGAAAACGCCACACTTTGAGACAAATTAAGAGTCCTTTATTTAAGCCGGCGGCCAAAGAGATGGCTAACGCTCAAAATTCTCTCGGCCCCGAGGAAGGGGCTTGATTAACTTCTATACCTTGGTTTAGGAAGGGGAGGGGAACTCAAATGCGGTAATTCTACAGGAGTAAAAACATGCAGGAATCAAAAGAAGCAAATGGTTACAGAGAGATAAACAATTTTAAAAGGCAAATGGTTACAAAAAGCAACGGTACCAGGTGCAGGGCTCTAAACCCTTCATGACACTTAGATATAGGTGCTGTGCTGGACACGAACTCAAGGCTTTATGTTGTTATTATCTCTTGGAGAAAAATCCTGGGAACTTCATGCACTGTTTGTGCCAGTACCTTATCAGTTGATTGGGCTCCCTTGAAATGCTGAGTATCTGCTTACACAGGTCAACTCCTTGCGGAAGGGGGTTGGGTAAGGAGCCCTTCGTGTCTCGTAAATTAAGGGGTCGATTGGAGTTTGTCCAGCATTCCCAGCTACAGAGAGCCTTATTTACATGAGAAGCAAGGCTAGGTGATTAAAGAGACAAACAGGGAAGATTCAAAGTAGCGACTTAGAGTAAAAACAAGGTTAGGCATTTCACTTTCCCAGAAAACGCGCAAACATTCGATGGGAGAGAGGTCCCGAGTCGTCAAAGTCCCAGATGTGGTGAGCCCCCGGAGGGAAAAACCGTGTCTTCCTTAGGATGCCCGGAACAAGAGCTAGGCTTCCGGAGCTAGGCAGCCATCTCTCTCCGTGAGCCGGCGGGAGGGAGACTGCCGGGAGGCGAAGTGGGGCGGGGCCATCCTTCTTTCTGCTCTGCTGCTGCCGGGGAGCTCCTGGCGTCCAAGCGGCAGGAGGCCGCCGTCCTGCAGGGCGCCGTAGAGTTTGCGGTGCAGAGTCGGGATCGCCTCTGGGGCAGAGGGTTCGAGCTTTTCCAAGGCGAGGGTGCTGGCTCCCGTGCGCACCTAAGGCCTCCCAGGAGCGGGCGCAAAGGGCGGCGGGCCCGCGGGCCAGGGCCCCGCAGCCAGCAGGTTGTCGAGCGTGGCCAGCGCCCAGTGCAGGGCGGCCCCGGCGTGCGCCAGCTGCCAGGTGAGCCAGGCGCGCTGCGAGGCGCTGGGCTGCGTGCCGCCGGCGGGCCCCGGGAGGAAGGCGCCCCCCGGGGCCCGAAGCTCGCCCAGGGCCACCTCCAGCCCGCCCAGGTGGTTGACGGCTCGCGAGAGCGGGCACGGGAGGGAGACCCAGGCTTCTGGGGAGTGGCGTCGGCGGCGCTTTGGGGAGGTGGGTCGCTCCTCCCGGACGTCAGCGCGGCGTTGCGGGCCGCTCGTCCTCCCTGGCGATCTAGGCCGGTGCTTTGGCTCCTCCGGGCGCCTCGGGCTGGGAACAGAACCTGCGCGGGAGACAGAGCGGGAGGTGTCCGAGGGACTGCGCGCAGCGCTAGGGGACCCATTTCCAAGGTCCCAAAGCCCCTCCCGACCCCGCCTCCCCCTGCCCTCCATCCCCCACCCCTCCGCGGCTCGCCTCCGCGCCCCATCCTCTTGGCCCCTCCCTGCATCCTGGGGACTCCGGTGCCCCGTCCGGGGTGCCCTCCTCTCCGCCCGTTCAAACTTGAAGCACATCTCATCTGGGGCCACCGGGGGCCCGGGTTCCTGGCGCACTGAGGGCTTCCTCGGCCCCCTCGGGGCCCCCCACTCCCCGCTCCCCTTCCCGGGGCCCTGCGCCCTCCTCCCCACCCCTCCAAGCTCCCAGCCCCTAAACCTGCCTCCTCTGCGCTCGTGGGGGCGTCGTGCTCTGCTGGACTCGGGCTTGTCGTGGCCTCTCTCTCCGGCTGGGGCTGGTGGTGGCTTGACCTTCCGCCCTCGGTTTCCGGTTTCTCTGCCGGGACTGCGAGGGGAGCCGTCGGGGCTTCTCCACCGTTTGTGCCTGGACGCAGAGGCCTCCCGGCTGTGCCCGCTGAAAGCTGCGGGGGAAGAGGAGGTCGACAGTGAGTGGGCCATGACCCGTCCGCAGACGGCTGCGGGAGGGTTGCAAGGGCCAAGCTCCCAGAGTGACCTCAAGGCAGGAATGGCTCTGCTCCCAGGTGCCCCCCCACCCCCTCCTCTTTCTCCAGCTGCCCAAGACCTCCAGGCCCCACTCCCCGGGTCCCTTCCTGTCTCCTGACTCTGGCTGTTCCCCAGCTGCCTGGCACCCTCCAGCAAACCCTCCTCCGCGGGCGCACCCAGAGGATGGCCCAGCTGGCGGAGCCACCCAGCACACAAAAAGTCTGCCTTTCTTTGACCTCAGCTTTCCCCACCACCTGCGGGATCGGGGCCCGTGGGGCGGGGGCCGCTGCCTTTGTCACCCCAGCTCTAACTCTCCTGCCTCCCTGGCCCCTGCCACCCCCTGCACACACCAATCCGCACAGACGAGACACTCGACCCTCACTCACCTCGTCCTCTCTCAGAGCCCTCCCGGTTCTTGCGGGTCTCCATCTTCCCCTGCTTTGCACAGGGAGGTCTGTCTTCTCCCGTCTCCTCAAAGGACAGCTTCCCCATCCAGGAAAGAGGTCTGTGTTCCCGGCGAGGAGGCTCTACCCTCTGGCAGCCTGGGCAGCGCAAGCGGGGAAGTGGCCGGTTGGGCGCAGCCGGCGGGCTTTTATAGGGAGCCAGGACCCCCCGCTGGGTGTTCCCAGGAGGATTGGCTGCGGACACGCCCACAGTGGCAGGCTACCTTGATTAGGTTAGGCGGGTTGGAGGGGTTCTGCTTTCTCCCTGGGTCCCTGCCGCTCTCTCCCCGGCAAGTGATGAGCAGTTTTGCGGAGTGGCACAACAGAGACAAAGGTAGCTGTGGGCTTCACGGTAATTTCAAAGAAAGTGCCCTACTTCGTTGCCCATTTCGAAGTCCTCTCTACCTCTGCGTTGGACGATTTCTCCACTTCCTGGTGCGCACCTGCGTGTGTGCGTGCCTGTGCGTGCCTGTGTGTGTGTGTGTGTGTGTGCGCGCGCGCGCGCCTGGGTGTGTGCACACTATGCCGAGAGTCGGGCAAATTTCGAGTGAAGGGAGACCGAGTCCCGCAGGTTCTGTTGCTCCTGCAGTCTGCGGAGGAAAAACTCCTTTCTGCCACGGCGGCAGGAATCCATCTACCGACGTTAGGAAAGGACAGGGTGTGCTTTCGTCCCAACTTAGTTTTCTATGGAGAAACAGGCAGCAGAGGAGAGTGGGCCAGAGGGCCACACTTTGCCCACGACCAGCCAGGTTTGAGTTCGTTCCTCCTAGGCCTCACGGTCTGATTTTCTCCTCCCCTTTCTGTACCCGACGGGTGTTGCTCTGAGATCAGGACCATCCCGGCGGGCTGCGGATGGGATCATCGTGTGTGTGTGGCCACAGCCCTCCGCCTCGCTCGCTCGGTGAGCACGTGAATCAAGGAAGGGGCACGACTCTAGGCAGGACCCGGCGGGGTGTGGGGAGGAGAAACTCGGTAAGAGAAGAGAGGGAGAGTGAGACGTGCGAGGCGCAGGCTGTCCCAGGCGAGTCTTAGCAACGGCGTGCGCGGAGACGTCCGCCAGAAAGGAAGCGGGCGAAAGGAAATGGAATGTCCGCAGGGCCGGTGCCGTGGGATCCGGTCACGCCCTGACGGCTTTCAGGGACATCTCAGGCTCGCTGTCTCCACCTTGGACCTGGCGCAGAGAGGAGTGAGGCCTGAGGACAGGGCTGCGTGGCCAGCTGGGTGTGGGAGGTGCCAACACAGTAAGGGCTGGTCAAGGGGTGGTCGAGAGCGATACGGGGGGTTGCTCAAGAAATCACCGCTGGAACTGGGATTCCAGTCCAGCGGGATACGTCCAGTCATCCCACTTCTGGACGTATCGCCTAAGGACACGAAATCGGGATGTGGTGCAAATATGTGTCCTGCTGCGTTGGTTGTTGGCACGCTGCCTGTAACCAAGACGTGCAATCGACCTAAGTGCCCATCAGCAGATGACTAGAGAAGGACAAAGGAACGGGGTTCCCAGAAGAAACACATCAGGGAAAGGAAAGGAAAGCCTGTCATCTGGGACGTCATGCATGGACCCAAAAGTCATGGTGCCCAGTGAAATCAGCCAGGCCCATCCGACCCGTATTGCGTGATCTCCTTGGGATGTGGGATGGAAAGCGGCGAGGATCGCGAAAGTAGAGAGGAGAAAGGTGGTTGGCCGGGCCTGGGGCCGGGGTAGGGGCAGGGAAAAGATGCCAGTGCGAGATGTGGGTCAAAGGGCACAAAGTTTCCCAGAGACAGGTGGAGTGCTTCCTGGATATCCATGGCAGGGCAACGTGAGTACGGTGGAGCAGAATGTAAGGTTCTCCTGAATATACCCACGGGAGCAGAGCTGAAAATTCTCCCGAAAGGGACAGGGGACGCATGTGGGGCGATAGGTGTGTGAGTTCGGCCGATTCTAGTGAATTCCCTAATGAAGACGTCACGCACGGTACGTGTGTATCATGTTTACTGTCATTCATACTTGGAGGCACCGGCGGGCGAAGGAAATAATTAAATCGCAAGACAAAACTTCAAAGAGAGATCACCTCTAAGAGAGTCTAACGTGCGTAGGAACGCTCTCGGGTTCACGAGGATTGACCGAACACCAGGATACGTCGCTCTCCATCTGGGGCTTGCTCCAAATGGCCCTCCACTATTCCAGGCACGTGGGTGTCTCCCCTAACTCTCCCTGCTCTCCTGAGCCCATGCTGCCTATCACCCATCGGTGCAGGTCCTTTCTGAAGAGCTCGGGTGCATTCTCTCCGTCCCACTTCTTTTCCCAAGAAAGAAGCCACCGTTCCAAGACACCCAGTGGGACATTCCCCTTCCACCTCCTTCTCCAAAGTTGCCCAGGTGTTCATCACAGGTTAGGGAGAGAAGCCCCCAGGTTTCAGTTACAAGGCATAGGACGCTGTCGTGAACACACACACACACGCACACACACACACACACACACGACTCGAAGAGGTAGCCACAAGGGTCATTAAACACTTGACGACTGTTTTCCAAAAACGTGGATGCAGTTCACCCACGCCAAAGCCGAGGGTGCAAACACGGAATGGTGGAGAGATTCCAGAGGCTCACCAAACCCTCTCAGGAATATTTTCCTGACCCTGGGGGCAGAGGTTGGAAACATTGAGGACATTTCTCGGGACACACGGAGAAGCTGACCGACCAGGCATTTTCCTTTCCACTGCAAATGACCTATGGCGGGGGCATTTCACTTTCCCCTGGAAATCACCTATGGCGAGGTACCTCCCCAAGCCCCCACCCCCACTTCCGCGAATCGGCATGGCTCGGCCTCTCTCCGGGTGTCACTCCAGGTAGGCTTCTCCACGCTCTCGGCTCAAAGAAGGACAATCACAGGTCCAAGCCCAAAGCCCACACCTCTTCCTTTTGTTATACCCACAGAAGTTAGAGAAAACGCCACACTTTGAGACAAATTAAGAGTCCTTTATTTAAGCCGGCGGCCAAAGAGATGGCTAACGCTCAAAATTCTCTCGGCCCCGAGGAAGGGGCTTGATTAACTTCTATACCTTGGTTTAGGAAGGGGAGGGGAACTCAAATGCGGTAATTCTACAGGAGTAAAAACATGCAGGAATCAAAAGAAGCAAATGGTTACAGAGAGATAAACAATTTTAAAAGGCAAATGGTTACAAAAAGCAACGGTACCAGGTGCAGGGCTCTAAACCCTTCATGACACTTAGATATAGGTGCTGTGCTGGACACGAACTCAAGGCTTTATGTTGTTATTATCTCTTGGAGAAAAATCCTGGGAACTTCATGCACTGTTTGTGCCAGTACCTTATCAGTTGATTGGGCTCCCTTGAAATGCTGAGTATCTGCTTACACAGGTCAACTCCTTGCGGAAGGGGGTTGGGTAAGGAGCCCTTCGTGTCTCGTAAATTAAGGGGTCGATTGGAGTTTGTCCAGCATTCCCAGCTACAGAGAGCCTTATTTACATGAGAAGCAAGGCTAGGTGATTAAAGAGACAAACAGGGAAGATTCAAAGTAGCGACTTAGAGTAAAAACAAGGTTAGGCATTTCACTTTCCCAGAAAACGCGCAAACATTCGATGGGAGAGAGGTCCCGAGTCGTCAAAGTCCCAGATGTGGTGAGCCCCCGGAGGGAAAAACCGTGTCTTCCTTAGGATGCCCGGAACAAGAGCTAGGCTTCCGGAGCTAGGCAGCCATCTCTCTCCGTGAGCCGGCGGGAGGGAGACTGCCGGGAGGCGAAGTGGGGCGGGGCCATCCTTCTTTCTGCTCTGCTGCTGCCGGGGAGCTCCTGGCGTCCAAGCGGCAGGAGGCCGCCGTCCTGCAGGGCGCCGTAGAGTTTGCGGTGCAGAGTCGGGATCGCCTCTGGGGCAGAGGGTTCGAGCTTTTCCAAGGCGAGGGTGCTGGCTCCCGTGCGCACCTAAGGCCTCCCAGGAGCGGGCGCAAAGGGCGGCGGGCCCGCGGGCCAGGGCCCCGCAGCCAGCAGGTTGTCGAGCGTGGCCAGCGCCCAGTGCAGGGCGGCCCCGGCGTGCGCCAGCTGCCAGGTGAGCCAGGCGCGCTGCGAGGCGCTGGGCTGCGTGCCGCCGGCGGGCCCCGGGAGGAAGGCGCCCCCCGGGGCCCGAAGCTCGCCCAGGGCCACCTCCAGCCCGCCCAGGTGGTTGACGGCTCGCGAGAGCGGGCACGGGAGGGAGACCCAGGCTTCTGGGGAGTGGCGTCGGCGGCGCTTTGGGGAGGTGGGTCGCTCCTCCCGGACGTCAGCGCGGCGTTGCGGGCCGCTCGTCCTCCCTGGCGATCTAGGCCGGTGCTTTGGCTCCTCCGGGCGCCTCGGGCTGGGAACAGAACCTGCGCGGGAGACAGAGCGGGAGGTGTCCGAGGGACTGCGCGCAGCGCTAGGGGACCCATTTCCAAGGTCCCAAAGCCCCTCCCGACCCCGCCTCCCCCTGCCCTCCATCCCCCACCCCTCCGCGGCTCGCCTCCGCGCCCCATCCTCTTGGCCCCTCCCTGCATCCTGGGGACTCCGGTGCCCCGTCCGGGGTGCCCTCCTCTCCGCCCGTTCAAACTTGAAGCACATCTCATCTGGGGCCACCGGGGGCCCGGGTTCCTGGCGCACTGAGGGCTTCCTCGGCCCCCTCGGGGCCCCCCACTCCCCGCTCCCCTTCCCGGGGCCCTGCGCCCTCCTCCCCACCCCTCCAAGCTCCCAGCCCCTAAACCTGCCTCCTCTGCGCTCGTGGGGGCGTCGTGCTCTGCTGGACTCGGGCTTGTCGTGGCCTCTCTCTCCGGCTGGGGCTGGTGGTGGCTTGACCTTCCGCCCTCGGTTTCCGGTTTCTCTGCCGGGACTGCGAGGGGAGCCGTCGGGGCTTCTCCACCGTTTGTGCCTGGACGCAGAGGCCTCCCGGCTGTGCCCGCTGAAAGCTGCGGGGGAAGAGGAGGTCGACAGTGAGTGGGCCATGACCCGTCCGCAGACGGCTGCGGGAGGGTTGCAAGGGCCAAGCTCCCAGAGTGACCTCAAGGCAGGAATGGCTCTGCTCCCAGGTGCCCCCCCACCCCCTCCTCTTTCTCCAGCTGCCCAAGACCTCCAGGCCCCACTCCCCGGGTCCCTTCCTGTCTCCTGACTCTGGCTGTTCCCCAGCTGCCTGGCACCCTCCAGCAAACCCTCCTCCGCGGGCGCACCCAGAGGATGGCCCAGCTGGCGGAGCCACCCAGCACACAAAAAGTCTGCCTTTCTTTGACCTCAGCTTTCCCCACCACCTGCGGGATCGGGGCCCGTGGGGCGGGGGCCGCTGCCTTTGTCACCCCAGCTCTAACTCTCCTGCCTCCCTGGCCCCTGCCACCCCCTGCACACACCAATCCGCACAGACGAGACACTCGACCCTCACTCACCTCGTCCTCTCTCAGAGCCCTCCCGGTTCTTGCGGGTCTCCATCTTCCCCTGCTTTGCACAGGGAGGTCTGTCTTCTCCCGTCTCCTCAAAGGACAGCTTCCCCATCCAGGAAAGAGCTCTGTGTTCCCGGCGAGGAGGCTCTACCCTCTGGCAGCCTGGGCAGCGCAAGCGGGGAAGTGGCCGGTTGGGCGCAGCCGGCGGGCTTTTATAGGGAGCCAGGACCCCCCGCTGGGTGTTCCCAGGAGGATTGGCTGCGGACACGCCCACAGTGGCAGGCTACCTTGATTAGGTTAGGCGGGTTGGAGGGGTTCTGCTTTCTCCCTGGGTCCCTGCCGCTCTCTCCCCGGCAAGTGATGAGCAGTTTTGCGGAGTGGCACAACAGAGACAAAGGTAGCTGTGGGCTTCACGGTAATTTCAAAGAAAGTGCCCTACTTCGTTGCCCATTTCGAAGTCCTCTCTACCTCTGCGTTGGACGATTTCTCCACTTCCTGGTGCGCACCTGCGTGTGTGCGTGCCTGTGTGTGTGTGTGTGTGTGTGTGTGTGCGCGCGCGCGCGCGCGTGCCTGGGTGTGTGCACACTATGCCGAGAGTCGGGCAAATTTCGAGTGAAGGGAGACCGAGTCCCGCAGGTTCTGTTGCTCCTGCAGTCTGCGGAGGAAAAACTCCTTTCTGCCACGGCGGCAGGAATCCATCTACCGACGTTAGGAAAGGACAGGGTGTGCTTTCGTCCCAACTTAGTTTTCTATGGAGAAACAGGCAGCAGAGGAGAGTGGGCCAGAGGGCCACACTTTGCCCACGACCAGCCAGGTTTGAGTTCGTTCCTCCTAGGCCTCACGGTCTGATTTTCTCCTCCCCTTTCTGTACCCGACGGGTGTTGCTCTGAGATCAGGACCATCCCGGCGGGCTGCGGATGGGATCATCGTGTGTGTGTGGCCACAGCCCTCCGCCTCGCTCGCTCGGTGAGCACGTGAATCAAGGAAGGGGCACGACTCTAGGCAGGACCCGGCGGGGTGTGGGGAGGAGAAACTCGGTAAGAGAAGAGAGGGAGAGTGAGACGTGCGAGGCGCAGGCTGTCCCAGGCGAGTCTTAGCAACGGCGTGCGCGGAGACGTCCGCCAGAAAGGAAGCGGGCGAAAGGAAATGGAATGTCCGCAGGGCCGGTGCCGTGGGATCCGGTCACGCCCTGACGGCTTTCAGGGACATCTCAGGCTCGCTGTCTCCACCTTGGACCTGGCGCAGAGAGGAGTGAGGCCTGAGGACAGGGCTGCGTGGCCAGCTGGGTGTGGGAGGTGCCAACACAGTAAGGGCTGGTCAAGGGGTGGTCGAGAGCGATACGGGGGGTTGCTCAAGAAATCACCGCTGGAACTGGGATTCCAGTCCAGCGGGATACGTCCAGTCATCCCACTTCTGGACGTATCGCCTAAGGACACGAAATCGGGATGTGGTGCAAATATGTGTCCTGCTGCGTTGGTTGTTGGCACGCTGCCTGTAACCAAGACGTGCAATCGACCTAAGTGCCCATCAGCAGATGACTAGAGAAGGACAAAGGAACGGGGTTCCCAGAAGAAACACATCAGGGAAAGGAAAGGAAAGCCTGTCATCTGGGACGTCATGCATGGACCCAAAAGTCATGGTGCCCAGTGAAATCAGCCAGGCCCATCCGACCCGTATTGCGTGATCTCCTTGGGATGTGGGATGGAAAGCGGCGAGGATCGCGAAAGTAGAGAGGAGAAAGGTGGTTGGCCGGGCCTGGGGCCGGGGTAGGGGCAGGGAAAAGATGCCAGTGCGAGATGTGGGTCAAAGGGCACAAAGTTTCCCAGAGACAGGTGGAGTGCTTCCTGGATATCCATGGCAGGGCAACGTGAGTACGGTGGAGCAGAATGTAAGGTTCTCCTGAATATACCCACGGGAGCAGAGCTGAAAATTCTCCCGAAAGGGACAGGGGACGCATGTGGGGCGATAGGTGTGTGAGTTCGGCCGATTCTAGTGAATTCCCTAATGAAGACGTCACGCACGGTACGTGTGTATCATGTTTACTGTCATTCATACTTGGAGGCACCGGCGGGCGAAGGAAATAATTAAATCGCAAGACAAAACTTCAAAGAGAGATCACCTCTAAGAGAGTCTAACGTGCGTAGGAACGCTCTCGGGTTCACGAGGATTGACCGAACACCAGGATACGTCGCTCTCCATCTGGGGCTTGCTCCAAATGGCCCTCCACTATTCCAGGCACGTGGGTGTCTCCCCTAACTCTCCCTGCTCTCCTGAGCCCATGCTGCCTATCACCCATCGGTGCAGGTCCTTTCTGAAGAGCTCGGGTGCATTCTCTCCGTCCCACTTCTTTTCCCAAGAAAGAAGCCACCGTTCCAAGACACCCAGTGGGACATTCCCCTTCCACCTCCTTCTCCAAAGTTGCCCAGGTGTTCATCACAGGTTAGGGAGAGAAGCCCCCAGGTTTCAGTTACAAGGCATAGGACGCTGTCGTGAACACACACACACACGCACACACACACACACACACACGACTCGAAGAGGTAGCCACAAGGGTCATTAAACACTTGACGACTGTTTTCCAAAAACGTGGATGCAGTTCACCCACGCCAAAGCCGAGGGTGCAAACACGGAATGGTGGAGAGATTCCAGAGGCTCACCAAACCCTCTCAGGAATATTTTCCTGACCCTGGGGGCAGAGGTTGGAAACATTGAGGACATTTCTCGGGACACACGGAGAAGCTGACCGACCAGGCATTTTCCTTTCCACTGCAAATGACCTATGGCGGGGGCATTTCACTTTCCCCTGGAAATCACCTATGGCGAGGTACCTCCCCAAGCCCCCACCCCCACTTCCGCGAATCGGCATGGCTCGGCCTCTCTCCGGGTGTCACTCCAGGTAGGCTTCTCCACGCTCTCGGCTCAAAGAAGGACAATCACAGGTCCAAGCCCAAAGCCCACACCTCTTCCTTTTGTTATACCCACAGAAGTTAGAGAAAACGCCACACTTTGAGACAAATTAAGAGTCCTTTATTTAAGCCGGCGGCCAAAGAGATGGCTAACGCTCAAAATTCTCTCGGCCCCGAGGAAGGGGCTTGATTAACTTCTATACCTTGGTTTAGGAAGGGGAGGGGAACTCAAATGCGGTAATTCTACAGGAGTAAAAACATGCAGGAATCAAAAGAAGCAAATGGTTACAGAGAGATAAACAATTTTAAAAGGCAAATGGTTACAAAAAGCAACGGTACCAGGTGCAGGGCTCTAAACCCTTCATGACACTTAGATATAGGTGCTGTGCTGGACACGAACTCAAGGCTTTATGTTGTTATTATCTCTTGGAGAAAAATCCTGGGAACTTCATGCACTGTTTGTGCCAGTACCTTATCAGTTGATTGGGCTCCCTTGAAATGCTGAGTATCTGCTTACACAGGTCAACTCCTTGCGGAAGGGGGTTGGGTAAGGAGCCCTTCGTGTCTCGTAAATTAAGGGGTCGATTGGAGTTTGTCCAGCATTCCCAGCTACAGAGAGCCTTATTTACATGAGAAGCAAGGCTAGGTGATTAAAGAGACAAACAGGGAAGATTCAAAGTAGCGACTTAGAGTAAAAACAAGGTTAGGCATTTCACTTTCCCAGAAAACGCGCAAACATTCGATGGGAGAGAGGTCCCGAGTCGTCAAAGTCCCAGATGTGGTGAGCCCCCGGAGGGAAAAACCGTGTCTTCCTTAGGATGCCCGGAACAAGAGCTAGGCTTCCGGAGCTAGGCAGCCATCTCTCTCCGTGAGCCGGCGGGAGGGAGACTGCCGGGAGGCGAAGTGGGGCGGGGCCATCCTTCTTTCTGCTCTGCTGCTGCCGGGGAGCTCCTGGCGTCCAAGCGGCAGGAGGCCGCCGTCCTGCAGGGCGCCGTAGAGTTTGCGGTGCAGAGTCGGGATCGCCTCTGGGGCAGAGGGTTCGAGCTTTTCCAAGGCGAGGGTGCTGGCTCCCGTGCGCACCTAAGGCCTCCCAGGAGCGGGCGCAAAGGGCGGCGGGCCCGCGGGCCAGGGCCCCGCAGCCAGCAGGTTGTCGAGCGTGGCCAGCGCCCAGTGCAGGGCGGCCCCGGCGTGCGCCAGCTGCCAGGTGAGCCAGGCGCGCTGCGAGGCGCTGGGCTGCGTGCCGCCGGCGGGCCCCGGGAGGAAGGCGCCCCCCGGGGCCCGAAGCTCGCCCAGGGCCACCTCCAGCCCGCCCAGGTGGTTGACGGCTCGCGAGAGCGGGCACGGGAGGGAGACCCAGGCTTCTGGGGAGTGGCGTCGGCGGCGCTTTGGGGAGGTGGGTCGCTCCTCCCGGACGTCAGCGCGGCGTTGCGGGCCGCTCGTCCTCCCTGGCGATCTAGGCCGGTGCTTTGGCTCCTCCGGGCGCCTCGGGCTGGGAACAGAACCTGCGCGGGAGACAGAGCGGGAGGTGTCCGAGGGACTGCGCGCAGCGCTAGGGGACCCATTTCCAAGGTCCCAAAGCCCCTCCCGACCCCGCCTCCCCCTGCCCTCCATCCCCCACCCCTCCGCGGCTCGCCTCCGCGCCCCATCCTCTTGGCCCCTCCCTGCATCCTGGGGACTCCGGTGCCCCGTCCGGGGTGCCCTCCTCTCCGCCCGTTCAAACTTGAAGCACATCTCATCTGGGGCCACCGGGGGCCCGGGTTCCTGGCGCACTGAGGGCTTCCTCGGCCCCCTCGGGGCCCCCCACTCCCCGCTCCCCTTCCCGGGGCCCTGCGCCCTCCTCCCCACCCCTCCAAGCTCCCAGCCCCTAAACCTGCCTCCTCTGCGCTCGTGGGGGCGTCGTGCTCTGCTGGACTCGGGCTTGTCGTGGCCTCTCTCTCCGGCTGGGGCTGGTGGTGGCTTGACCTTCCGCCCTCGGTTTCCGGTTTCTCTGCCGGGACTGCGAGGGGAGCCGTCGGGGCTTCTCCACCGTTTGTGCCTGGACGCAGAGGCCTCCCGGCTGTGCCCGCTGAAAGCTGCGGGGGAAGAGGAGGTCGACAGTGAGTGGGCCATGACCCGTCCGCAGACGGCTGCGGGAGGGTTGCAAGGGCCAAGCTCCCAGAGTGACCTCAAGGCAGGAATGGCTCTGCTCCCAGGTGCCCCCCCACCCCCTCCTCTTTCTCCAGCTGCCCAAGACCTCCAGGCCCCACTCCCCGGGTCCCTTCCTGTCTCCTGACTCTGGCTGTTCCCCAGCTGCCTGGCACCCTCCAGCAAACCCTCCTCCGCGGGCGCACCCAGAGGATGGCCCAGCTGGCGGAGCCACCCAGCACACAAAAAGTCTGCCTTTCTTTGACCTCAGCTTTCCCCACCACCTGCGGGATCGGGGCCCGTGGGGCGGGGGCCGCTGCCTTTGTCACCCCAGCTCTAACTCTCCTGCCTCCCTGGCCCCTGCCACCCCCTGCACACACCAATCCGCACAGACGAGACACTCGACCCTCACTCACCTCGTCCTCTCTCAGAGCCCTCCCGGTTCTTGCGGGTCTCCATCTTCCCCTGCTTTGCACAGGGAGGTCTGTCTTCTCCCGTCTCCTCAAAGGACAGCTTCCCCATCCAGGAAAGAGCTCTGTGTTCCCGGCGAGGAGGCTCTACCCTCTGGCAGCCTGGGCAGCGCAAGCGGGGAAGTGGCCGGTTGGGCGCAGCCGGCGGGCTTTTATAGGGAGCCAGGACCCCCCGCTGGGTGTTCCCAGGAGGATTGGCTGCGGACACGCCCACAGTGGCAGGCTACCTTGATTAGGTTAGGCGGGTTGGAGGGGTTCTGCTTTCTCCCTGGGTCCCTGCCGCTCTCTCCCCGGCAAGTGATGAGCAGTTTTGCGGAGTGGCACAACAGAGACAAAGGTAGCTGTGGGCTTCACGGTAATTTCAAAGAAAGTGCCCTACTTCGTTGCCCATTTCGAAGTCCTCTCTACCTCTGCGTTGGACGATTTCTCCACTTCCTGGTGCGCACCTGCGTGTGTGCGTGCCTGTGTGTGTGTGTGTGTGTGTGTGTGTGTGTGCGCGCGCGCGCGCGCGTGCCTGGGTGTGTGCACACTATGCCGAGAGTCGGGCAAATTTCGAGTGAAGGGAGACCGAGTCCCGCAGGTTCTGTTGCTCCTGCAGTCTGCGGAGGAAAAACTCCTTTCTGCCACGGCGGCAGGAATCCATCTACCGACGTTAGGAAAGGACAGGGTGTGCTTTCGTCCCAACTTAGTTTTCTATGGAGAAACAGGCAGCAGAGGAGAGTGGGCCAGAGGGCCACACTTTGCCCACGACCAGCCAGGTTTGAGTTCGTTCCTCCTAGGCCTCACGGTCTGATTTTCTCCTCCCCTTTCTGTACCCGACGGGTGTTGCTCTGAGATCAGGACCATCCCGGCGGGCTGCGGATGGGATCATCGTGTGTGTGTGGCCACAGCCCTCCGCCTCGCTCGCTCGGTGAGCACGTGAATCAAGGAAGGGGCACGACTCTAGGCAGGACCCGGCGGGGTGTGGGGAGGAGAAACTCGGTAAGAGAAGAGAGGGAGAGTGAGACGTGCGAGGCGCAGGCTGTCCCAGGCGAGTCTTAGCAACGGCGTGCGCGGAGACGTCCGCCAGAAAGGAAGCGGGCGAAAGGAAATGGAATGTCCGCAGGGCCGGTGCCGTGGGATCCGGTCACGCCCTGACGGCTTTCAGGGACATCTCAGGCTCGCTGTCTCCACCTTGGACCTGGCGCAGAGAGGAGTGAGGCCTGAGGACAGGGCTGCGTGGCCAGCTGGGTGTGGGAGGTGCCAACACAGTAAGGGCTGGTCAAGGGGTGGTCGAGAGCGATACGGGGGGTTGCTCAAGAAATCACCGCTGGAACTGGGATTCCAGTCCAGCGGGATACGTCCAGTCATCCCACTTCTGGACGTATCGCCTAAGGACACGAAATCGGGATGTGGTGCAAATATGTGTCCTGCTGCGTTGGTTGTTGGCACGCTGCCTGTAACCAAGACGTGCAATCGACCTAAGTGCCCATCAGCAGATGACTAGAGAAGGACAAAGGAACGGGGTTCCCAGAAGAAACACATCAGGGAAAGGAAAGGAAAGCCTGTCATCTGGGACGTCATGCATGGACCCAAAAGTCATGGTGCCCAGTGAAATCAGCCAGGCCCATCCGACCCGTATTGCGTGATCTCCTTGGGATGTGGGATGGAAAGCGGCGAGGATCGCGAAAGTAGAGAGGAGAAAGGTGGTTGGCCGGGCCTGGGGCCGGGGTAGGGGCAGGGAAAAGATGCCAGTGCGAGATGTGGGTCAAAGGGCACAAAGTTTCCCAGAGACAGGTGGAGTGCTTCCTGGATATCCATGGCAGGGCAACGTGAGTACGGTGGAGCAGAATGTAAGGTTCTCCTGAATATACCCACGGGAGCAGAGCTGAAAATTCTCCCGAAAGGGACAGGGGACGCATGTGGGGCGATAGGTGTGTGAGTTCGGCCGATTCTAGTGAATTCCCTAATGAAGACGTCACGCACGGTACGTGTGTATCATGTTTACTGTCATTCATACTTGGAGGCACCGGCGGGCGAAGGAAATAATTAAATCGCAAGACAAAACTTCAAAGAGAGATCACCTCTAAGAGAGTCTAACGTGCGTAGGAACGCTCTCGGGTTCACGAGGATTGACCGAACACCAGGATACGTCGCTCTCCATCTGGGGCTTGCTCCAAATGGCCCTCCACTATTCCAGGCACGTGGGTGTCTCCCCTAACTCTCCCTGCTCTCCTGAGCCCATGCTGCCTATCACCCATCGGTGCAGGTCCTTTCTGAAGAGCTCGGGTGCATTCTCTCCGTCCCACTTCTTTTCCCAAGAAAGAAGCCACCGTTCCAAGACACCCAGTGGGACATTCCCCTTCCACCTCCTTCTCCAAAGTTGCCCAGGTGTTCATCACAGGTTAGGGAGAGAAGCCCCCAGGTTTCAGTTACAAGGCATAGGACGCTGTCGTGAACACACACACACACGCACACACACACACACACACACGACTCGAAGAGGTAGCCACAAGGGTCATTAAACACTTGACGACTGTTTTCCAAAAACGTGGATGCAGTTCACCCACGCCAAAGCCGAGGGTGCAAACACGGAATGGTGGAGAGATTCCAGAGGCTCACCAAACCCTCTCAGGAATATTTTCCTGACCCTGGGGGCAGAGGTTGGAAACATTGAGGACATTTCTCGGGACACACGGAGAAGCTGACCGACCAGGCATTTTCCTTTCCACTGCAAATGACCTATGGCGGGGGCATTTCACTTTCCCCTGGAAATCACCTATGGCGAGGTACCTCCCCAAGCCCCCACCCCCACTTCCGCGAATCGGCATGGCTCGGCCTCTCTCCGGGTGTCACTCCAGGTAGGCTTCTCCACGCTCTCGGCTCAAAGAAGGACAATCACAGGTCCAAGCCCAAAGCCCACACCTCTTCCTTTTGTTATACCCACAGAAGTTAGAGAAAACGCCACACTTTGAGACAAATTAAGAGTCCTTTATTTAAGCCGGCGGCCAAAGAGATGGCTAACGCTCAAAATTCTCTCGGCCCCGAGGAAGGGGCTTGATTAACTTCTATACCTTGGTTTAGGAAGGGGAGGGGAACTCAAATGCGGTAATTCTACAGGAGTAAAAACATGCAGGAATCAAAAGAAGCAAATGGTTACAGAGAGATAAACAATTTTAAAAGGCAAATGGTTACAAAAAGCAACGGTACCAGGTGCAGGGCTCTAAACCCTTCATGACACTTAGATATAGGTGCTGTGCTGGACACGAACTCAAGGCTTTATGTTGTTATTATCTCTTGGAGAAAAATCCTGGGAACTTCATGCACTGTTTGTGCCAGTACCTTATCAGTTGATTGGGCTCCCTTGAAATGCTGAGTATCTGCTTACACAGGTCAACTCCTTGCGGAAGGGGGTTGGGTAAGGAGCCCTTCGTGTCTCGTAAATTAAGGGGTCGATTGGAGTTTGTCCAGCATTCCCAGCTACAGAGAGCCTTATTTACATGAGAAGCAAGGCTAGGTGATTAAAGAGACAAACAGGGAAGATTCAAAGTAGCGACTTAGAGTAAAAACAAGGTTAGGCATTTCACTTTCCCAGAAAACGCGCAAACATTCGATGGGAGAGAGGTCCCGAGTCGTCAAAGTCCCAGATGTGGTGAGCCCCCGGAGGGAAAAACCGTGTCTTCCTTAGGATGCCCGGAACAAGAGCTAGGCTTCCGGAGCTAGGCAGCCATCTCTCTCCGTGAGCCGGCGGGAGGGAGACTGCCGGGAGGCGAAGTGGGGCGGGGCCATCCTTCTTTCTGCTCTGCTGCTGCCGGGGAGCTCCTGGCGTCCAAGCGGCAGGAGGCCGCCGTCCTGCAGGGCGCCGTAGAGTTTGCGGTGCAGAGTCGGGATCGCCTCTGGGGCAGAGGGTTCGAGCTTTTCCAAGGCGAGGGTGCTGGCTCCCGTGCGCACCTAAGGCCTCCCAGGAGCGGGCGCAAAGGGCGGCGGGCCCGCGGGCCAGGGCCCCGCAGCCAGCAGGTTGTCGAGCGTGGCCAGCGCCCAGTGCAGGGCGGCCCCGGCGTGCGCCAGCTGCCAGGTGAGCCAGGCGCGCTGCGAGGCGCTGGGCTGCGTGCCGCCGGCGGGCCCCGGGAGGAAGGCGCCCCCCGGGGCCCGAAGCTCGCCCAGGGCCACCTCCAGCCCGCCCAGGTGGTTGACGGCTCGCGAGAGCGGGCACGGGAGGGAGACCCAGGCTTCTGGGGAGTGGCGTCGGCGGCGCTTTGGGGAGGTGGGTCGCTCCTCCCGGACGTCAGCGCGGCGTTGCGGGCCGCTCGTCCTCCCTGGCGATCTAGGCCGGTGCTTTGGCTCCTCCGGGCGCCTCGGGCTGGGAACAGAACCTGCGCGGGAGACAGAGCGGGAGGTGTCCGAGGGACTGCGCGCAGCGCTAGGGGACCCATTTCCAAGGTCCCAAAGCCCCTCCCGACCCCGCCTCCCCCTGCCCTCCATCCCCCACCCCTCCGCGGCTCGCCTCCGCGCCCCATCCTCTTGGCCCCTCCCTGCATCCTGGGGACTCCGGTGCCCCGTCCGGGGTGCCCTCCTCTCCGCCCGTTCAAACTTGAAGCACATCTCATCTGGGGCCACCGGGGGCCCGGGTTCCTGGCGCACTGAGGGCTTCCTCGGCCCCCTCGGGGCCCCCCACTCCCCGCTCCCCTTCCCGGGGCCCTGCGCCCTCCTCCCCACCCCTCCAAGCTCCCAGCCCCTAAACCTGCCTCCTCTGCGCTCGTGGGGGCGTCGTGCTCTGCTGGACTCGGGCTTGTCGTGGCCTCTCTCTCCGGCTGGGGCTGGTGGTGGCTTGACCTTCCGCCCTCGGTTTCCGGTTTCTCTGCCGGGACTGCGAGGGGAGCCGTCGGGGCTTCTCCACCGTTTGTGCCTGGACGCAGAGGCCTCCCGGCTGTGCCCGCTGAAAGCTGCGGGGGAAGAGGAGGTCGACAGTGAGTGGGCCATGACCCGTCCGCAGACGGCTGCGGGAGGGTTGCAAGGGCCAAGCTCCCAGAGTGACCTCAAGGCAGGAATGGCTCTGCTCCCAGGTGCCCCCCCACCCCCTCCTCTTTCTCCAGCTGCCCAAGACCTCCAGGCCCCACTCCCCGGGTCCCTTCCTGTCTCCTGACTCTGGCTGTTCCCCAGCTGCCTGGCACCCTCCAGCAAACCCTCCTCCGCGGGCGCACCCAGAGGATGGCCCAGCTGGCGGAGCCACCCAGCACACAAAAAGTCTGCCTTTCTTTGACCTCAGCTTTCCCCACCACCTGCGGGATCGGGGCCCGTGGGGCGGGGGCCGCTGCCTTTGTCACCCCAGCTCTAACTCTCCTGCCTCCCTGGCCCCTGCCACCCCCTGCACACACCAATCCGCACAGACGAGACACTCGACCCTCACTCACCTCGTCCTCTCTCAGAGCCCTCCCGGTTCTTGCGGGTCTCCATCTTCCCCTGCTTTGCACAGGGAGGTCTGTCTTCTCCCGTCTCCTCAAAGGACAGCTTCCCCATCCAGGAAAGAGGTCTGTGTTCCCGGCGAGGAGGCTCTACCCTCTGGCAGCCTGGGCAGCGCAAGCGGGGAAGTGGCCGGTTGGGCGCAGCCGGCGGGCTTTTATAGGGAGCCAGGACCCCCCGCTGGGTGTTCCCAGGAGGATTGGCTGCGGACACGCCCACAGTGGCAGGCTACCTTGATTAGGTTAGGCGGGTTGGAGGGGTTCTGCTTTCTCCCTGGGTCCCTGCCGCTCTCTCCCCGGCAAGTGATGAGCAGTTTTGCGGAGTGGCACAACAGAGACAAAGGTAGCTGTGGGCTTCACGGTAATTTCAAAGAAAGTGCCCTACTTCGTTGCCCATTTCGAAGTCCTCTCTACCTCTGCGTTGGACGATTTCTCCACTTCCTGGTGCGCACCTGCGTGTGTGCGTGCCTGTGTGTGTGTGTGTGTGTGTGTGTGTGTGCGCGCGCGCGCGCGCGCGTGCCTGGGTGTGTGCACACTATGCCGAGAGTCGGGCAAATTTCGAGTGAAGGGAGACCGAGTCCCGCAGGTTCTGTTGCTCCTGCAGTCTGCGGAGGAAAAACTCCTTTCTGCCACGGCGGCAGGAATCCATCTACCGACGTTAGGAAAGGACAGGGTGTGCTTTCGTCCCAACTTAGTTTTCTATGGAGAAACAGGCAGCAGAGGAGAGTGGGCCAGAGGGCCACACTTTGCCCACGACCAGCCAGGTTTGAGTTCGTTCCTCCTAGGCCTCACGGTCTGATTTTCTCCTCCCCTTTCTGTACCCGACGGGTGTTGCTCTGAGATCAGGACCATCCCGGCGGGCTGCGGATGGGATCATCGTGTGTGTGTGGCCACAGCCCTCCGCCTCGCTCGCTCGGTGAGCACGTGAATCAAGGAAGGGGCACGACTCTAGGCAGGACCCGGCGGGGTGTGGGGAGGAGAAACTCGGTAAGAGAAGAGAGGGAGAGTGAGACGTGCGAGGCGCAGGCTGTCCCAGGCGAGTCTTAGCAACGGCGTGCGCGGAGACGTCCGCCAGAAAGGAAGCGGGCGAAAGGAAATGGAATGTCCGCAGGGCCGGTGCCGTGGGATCCGGTCACGCCCTGACGGCTTTCAGGGACATCTCAGGCTCGCTGTCTCCACCTTGGACCTGGCGCAGAGAGGAGTGAGGCCTGAGGACAGGGCTGCGTGGCCAGCTGGGTGTGGGAGGTGCCAACACAGTAAGGGCTGGTCAAGGGGTGGTCGAGAGCGATACGGGGGGTTGCTCAAGAAATCACCGCTGGAACTGGGATTCCAGTCCAGCGGGATACGTCCAGTCATCCCACTTCTGGACGTATCGCCTAAGGACACGAAATCGGGATGTGGTGCAAATATGTGTCCTGCTGCGTTGGTTGTTGGCACGCTGCCTGTAACCAAGACGTGCAATCGACCTAAGTGCCCATCAGCAGATGACTAGAGAAGGACAAAGGAACGGGGTTCCCAGAAGAAACACATCAGGGAAAGGAAAGGAAAGCCTGTCATCTGGGACGTCATGCATGGACCCAAAAGTCATGGTGCCCAGTGAAATCAGCCAGGCCCATCCGACCCGTATTGCGTGATCTCCTTGGGATGTGGGATGGAAAGCGGCGAGGATCGCGAAAGTAGAGAGGAGAAAGGTGGTTGGCCGGGCCTGGGGCCGGGGTAGGGGCAGGGAAAAGATGCCAGTGCGAGATGTGGGTCAAAGGGCACAAAGTTTCCCAGAGACAGGTGGAGTGCTTCCTGGATATCCATGGCAGGGCAACGTGAGTACGGTGGAGCAGAATGTAAGGTTCTCCTGAATATACCCACGGGAGCAGAGCTGAAAATTCTCCCGAAAGGGACAGGGGACGCATGTGGGGCGATAGGTGTGTGAGTTCGGCCGATTCTAGTGAATTCCCTAATGAAGACGTCACGCACGGTACGTGTGTATCATGTTTACTGTCATTCATACTTGGAGGCACCGGCGGGCGAAGGAAATAATTAAATCGCAAGACAAAACTTCAAAGAGAGATCACCTCTAAGAGAGTCTAACGTGCGTAGGAACGCTCTCGGGTTCACGAGGATTGACCGAACACCAGGATACGTCGCTCTCCATCTGGGGCTTGCTCCAAATGGCCCTCCACTATTCCAGGCACGTGGGTGTCTCCCCTAACTCTCCCTGCTCTCCTGAGCCCATGCTGCCTATCACCCATCGGTGCAGGTCCTTTCTGAAGAGCTCGGGTGCATTCTCTCCGTCCCACTTCTTTTCCCAAGAAAGAAGCCACCGTTCCAAGACACCCAGTGGGACATTCCCCTTCCACCTCCTTCTCCAAAGTTGCCCAGGTGTTCATCACAGGTTAGGGAGAGAAGCTCCCAGGTTTCAGTTACAAGGCATAGGACGCTGTCGTGAACACACACACACACGCACACACACACACACACACGACTCGAAGAGGTAGCCACAAGGGTCATTAAACACTTGACGACTGTTTTCCAAAAACGTGGATGCAGTTCACCCACGCCAAAGCCGAGGGTGCAAACACGGAATGGTGGAGAGATTCCAGAGGCTCACCAAACCCTCTCAGGAATATTTTCCTGACCCTGGGGGCAGAGGTTGGAAACATTGAGGACATTTCTCGGGACACACGGAGAAGCTGACCGACCAGGCATTTTCCTTTCCACTGCAAATGACCTATGGCGGGGGCATTTCACTTTCCCCTGGAAATCACCTATGGCGAGGTACCTCCCCAAGCCCCCACCCCCACTTCCGCGAATCGGCATGGCTCGGCCTCTCTCCGGGTGTCACTCCAGGTAGGCTTCTCCACGCTCTCGGCTCAAAGAAGGACAATCACAGGTCCAAGCCCAAAGCCCACACCTCTTCCTTTTGTTATACCCACAGAAGTTAGAGAAAACGCCACACTTTGAGACAAATTAAGAGTCCTTTATTTAAGCCGGCGGCCAAAGAGATGGCTAACGCTCAAAATTCTCTCGGCCCCGAGGAAGGGGCTTGATTAACTTCTATACCTTGGTTTAGGAAGGGGAGGGGAACTCAAATGCGGTAATTCTACAGGAGTAAAAACATGCAGGAATCAAAAGAAGCAAATGGTTACAGAGAGATAAACAATTTTAAAAGGCAAATGGTTACAAAAAGCAACGGTACCAGGTGCAGGGCTCTAAACCCTTCATGACACTTAGATATAGGTGCTGTGCTGGACACGAACTCAAGGCTTTATGTTGTTATTATCTCTTGGAGAAAAATCCTGGGAACTTCATGCACTGTTTGTGCCAGTACCTTATCAGTTGATTGGGCTCCCTTGAAATGCTGAGTATCTGCTTACACAGGTCAACTCCTTGCGGAAGGGGGTTGGGTAAGGAGCCCTTCGTGTCTCGTAAATTAAGGGGTCGATTGGAGTTTGTCCAGCATTCCCAGCTACAGAGAGCCTTATTTACATGAGAAGCAAGGCTAGGTGATTAAAGAGACAAACAGGGAAGATTCAAAGTAGCGACTTAGAGTAAAAACAAGGTTAGGCATTTCACTTTCCCAGAAAACGCGCAAACATTCGATGGGAGAGAGGTCCCGAGTCGTCAAAGTCCCAGATGTGGTGAGCCCCCGGAGGGAAAAACCGTGTCTTCCTTAGGATGCCCGGAACAAGAGCTAGGCTTCCGGAGCTAGGCAGCCATCTCTCTCCGTGAGCCGGCGGGAGGGAGACTGCCGGGAGGCGAAGTGGGGCGGGGCCATCCTTCTTTCTGCTCTGCTGCTGCCGGGGAGCTCCTGGCGTCCAAGCGGCAGGAGGCCGCCGTCCTGCAGGGCGCCGTAGAGTTTGCGGTGCAGAGTCGGGATCGCCTCTGGGGCAGAGGGTTCGAGCTTTTCCAAGGCGAGGGTGCTGGCTCCCGTGCGCACCTAAGGCCTCCCAGGAGCGGGCGCAAAGGGCGGCGGGCCCGCGGGCCAGGGCCCCGCAGCCAGCAGGTTGTCGAGCGTGGCCAGCGCCCAGTGCAGGGCGGCCCCGGCGTGCGCCAGCTGCCAGGTGAGCCAGGCGCGCTGCGAGGCGCTGGGCTGCGTGCCGCCGGCGGGCCCCGGGAGGAAGGCGCCCCCCGGGGCCCGAAGCTCGCCCAGGGCCACCTCCAGCCCGCCCAGGTGGTTGACGGCTCGCGAGAGCGGGCACGGGAGGGAGACCCAGGCTTCTGGGGAGTGGCGTCGGCGGCGCTTTGGGGAGGTGGGTCGCTCCTCCCGGACGTCAGCGCGGCGTTGCGGGCCGCTCGTCCTCCCTGGCGATCTAGGCCGGTGCTTTGGCTCCTCCGGGCGCCTCGGGCTGGGAACAGAACCTGCGCGGGAGACAGAGCGGGAGGTGTCCGAGGGACTGCGCGCAGCGCTAGGGGACCCATTTCCAAGGTCCCAAAGCCCCTCCCGACCCCGCCTCCCCCTGCCCTCCATCCCCCACCCCTCCGCGGCTCGCCTCCGCGCCCCATCCTCTTGGCCCCTCCCTGCATCCTGGGGACTCCGGTGCCCCGTCCGGGGTGCCCTCCTCTCCGCCCGTTCAAACTTGAAGCACATCTCATCTGGGGCCACCGGGGGCCCGGGTTCCTGGCGCACTGAGGGCTTCCTCGGCCCCCTCGGGGCCCCCCACTCCCCGCTCCCCTTCCCGGGGCCCTGCGCCCTCCTCCCCACCCCTCCAAGCTCCCAGCCCCTAAACCTGCCTCCTCTGCGCTCGTGGGGGCGTCGTGCTCTGCTGGACTCGGGCTTGTCGTGGCCTCTCTCTCCGGCTGGGGCTGGTGGTGGCTTGACCTTCCGCCCTCGGTTTCCGGTTTCTCTGCCGGGACTGCGAGGGGAGCCGTCGGGGCTTCTCCACCGTTTGTGCCTGGACGCAGAGGCCTCCCGGCTGTGCCCGCTGAAAGCTGCGGGGGAAGAGGAGGTCGACAGTGAGTGGGCCATGACCCGTCCGCAGACGGCTGCGGGAGGGTTGCAAGGGCCAAGCTCCCAGAGTGACCTCAAGGCAGGAATGGCTCTGCTCCCAGGTGCCCCCCCACCCCCTCCTCTTTCTCCAGCTGCCCAAGACCTCCAGGCCCCACTCCCCGGGTCCCTTCCTGTCTCCTGACTCTGGCTGTTCCCCAGCTGCCTGGCACCCTCCAGCAAACCCTCCTCCGCGGGCGCACCCAGAGGATGGCCCAGCTGGCGGAGCCACCCAGCACACAAAAAGTCTGCCTTTCTTTGACCTCAGCTTTCCCCACCACCTGCGGGATCGGGGCCCGTGGGGCGGGGGCCGCTGCCTTTGTCACCCCAGCTCTAACTCTCCTGCCTCCCTGGCCCCTGCCACCCCCTGCACACACCAATCCGCACAGACGAGACACTCGACCCTCACTCACCTCGTCCTCTCTCAGAGCCCTCCCGGTTCTTGCGGGTCTCCATCTTCCCCTGCTTTGCACAGGGAGGTCTGTCTTCTCCCGTCTCCTCAAAGGACAGCTTCCCCATCCAGGAAAGAGGTCTGTGTTCCCGGCGAGGAGGCTCTACCCTCTGGCAGCCTGGGCAGCGCAAGCGGGGAAGTGGCCGGTTGGGCGCAGCCGGCGGGCTTTTATAGGGAGCCAGGACCCCCCGCTGGGTGTTCCCAGGAGGATTGGCTGCGGACACGCCCACAGTGGCAGGCTACCTTGATTAGGTTAGGCGGGTTGGAGGGGTTCTGCTTTCTCCCTGGGTCCCTGCCGCTCTCTCCCCGGCAAGTGATGAGCAGTTTTGCGGAGTGGCACAACAGAGACAAAGGTAGCTGTGGGCTTCACGGTAATTTCAAAGAAAGTGCCCTACTTCGTTGCCCATTTCGAAGTCCTCTCTACCTCTGCGTTGGACGATTTCTCCACTTCCTGGTGCGCACCTGCGTGTGTGCGTGCCTGTGTGTGTGTGTGTGTGTGTGCGCGCGCGCGCGCCTGGGTGTGTGCACACTATGCCGAGAGTCGGGCAAATTTCGAGTGAAGGGAGACCGAGTCCCGCAGGTTCTGTTGCTCCTGCAGTCTGCGGAGGAAAAACTCCTTTCTGCCACGGCGGCAGGAATCCATCTACCGACGTTAGGAAAGGACAGGGTGTGCTTTCGTCCCAACTTAGTTTTCTATGGAGAAACAGGCAGCAGAGGAGAGTGGGCCAGAGGGCCACACTTTGCCCACGACCAGCCAGGTTTGAGTTCGTTCCTCCTAGGCCTCACGGTCTGATTTTCTCCTCCCCTTTCTGTACCCGACGGGTGTTGCTCTGAGATCAGGACCATCCCGGCGGGCTGCGGATGGGATCATCGTGTGTGTGTGGCCACAGCCCTCCGCCTCGCTCGCTCGGTGAGCACGTGAATCAAGGAAGGGGCACGACTCTAGGCAGGACCCGGCGGGGTGTGGGGAGGAGAAACTCGGTAAGAGAAGAGAGGGAGAGTGAGACGTGCGAGGCGCAGGCTGTCCCAGGCGAGTCTTAGCAACGGCGTGCGCGGAGACGTCCGCCAGAAAGGAAGCGGGCGAAAGGAAATGGAATGTCCGCAGGGCCGGTGCCGTGGGATCCGGTCACGCCCTGACGGCTTTCAGGGACATCTCAGGCTCGCTGTCTCCACCTTGGACCTGGCGCAGAGAGGAGTGAGGCCTGAGGACAGGGCTGCGTGGCCAGCTGGGTGTGGGAGGTGCCAACACAGTAAGGGCTGGTCAAGGGGTGGTCGAGAGCGATACGGGGGGTTGCTCAAGAAATCACCGCTGGAACTGGGATTCCAGTCCAGCGGGATACGTCCAGTCATCCCACTTCTGGACGTATCGCCTAAGGACACGAAATCGGGATGTGGTGCAAATATGTGTCCTGCTGCGTTGGTTGTTGGCACGCTGCCTGTAACCAAGACGTGCAATCGACCTAAGTGCCCATCAGCAGATGACTAGAGAAGGACAAAGGAACGGGGTTCCCAGAAGAAACACATCAGGGAAAGGAAAGGAAAGCCTGTCATCTGGGACGTCATGCATGGACCCAAAAGTCATGGTGCCCAGTGAAATCAGCCAGGCCCATCCGACCCGTATTGCGTGATCTCCTTGGGATGTGGGATGGAAAGCGGCGAGGATCGCGAAAGTAGAGAGGAGAAAGGTGGTTGGCCGGGCCTGGGGCCGGGGTAGGGGCAGGGAAAAGATGCCAGTGCGAGATGTGGGTCAAAGGGCACAAAGTTTCCCAGAGACAGGTGGAGTGCTTCCTGGATATCCATGGCAGGGCAACGTGAGTACGGTGGAGCAGAATGTAAGGTTCTCCTGAATATACCCACGGGAGCAGAGCTGAAAATTCTCCCGAAAGGGACAGGGGACGCATGTGGGGCGATAGGTGTGTGAGTTCGGCCGATTCTAGTGAATTCCCTAATGAAGACGTCACGCACGGTACGTGTGTATCATGTTTACTGTCATTCATACTTGGAGGCACCGGCGGGCGAAGGAAATAATTAAATCGCAAGACAAAACTTCAAAGAGAGATCACCTCTAAGAGAGTCTAACGTGCGTAGGAACGCTCTCGGGTTCACGAGGATTGACCGAACACCAGGATACGTCGCTCTCCATCTGGGGCTTGCTCCAAATGGCCCTCCACTATTCCAGGCACGTGGGTGTCTCCCCTAACTCTCCCTGCTCTCCTGAGCCCATGCTGCCTATCACCCATCGGTGCAGGTCCTTTCTGAAGAGCTCGGGTGCATTCTCTCCGTCCCACTTCTTTTCCCAAGAAAGAAGCCACCGTTCCAAGACACCCAGTGGGACATTCCCCTTCCACCTCCTTCTCCAAAGTTGCCCAGGTGTTCATCACAGGTTAGGGAGAGAAGCCCCCAGGTTTCAGTTACAAGGCATAGGACGCTGTCGTGAACACACACACACACGCACACACACACACACACACACGACTCGAAGAGGTAGCCACAAGGGTCATTAAACACTTGACGACTGTTTTCCAAAAACGTGGATGCAGTTCACCCACGCCAAAGCCGAGGGTGCAAACACGGAATGGTGGAGAGATTCCAGAGGCTCACCAAACCCTCTCAGGAATATTTTCCTGACCCTGGGGGCAGAGGTTGGAAACATTGAGGACATTTCTCGGGACACACGGAGAAGCTGACCGACCAGGCATTTTCCTTTCCACTGCAAATGACCTATGGCGGGGGCATTTCACTTTCCCCTGGAAATCACCTATGGCGAGGTACCTCCCCAAGCCCCCACCCCCACTTCCGCGAATCGGCATGGCTCGGCCTCTCTCCGGGTGTCACTCCAGGTAGGCTTCTCCACGCTCTCGGCTCAAAGAAGGACAATCACAGGTCCAAGCCCAAAGCCCACACCTCTTCCTTTTGTTATACCCACAGAAGTTAGAGAAAACGCCACACTTTGAGACAAATTAAGAGTCCTTTATTTAAGCCGGCGGCCAAAGAGATGGCTAACGCTCAAAATTCTCTCGGCCCCGAGGAAGGGGCTTGATTAACTTCTATACCTTGGTTTAGGAAGGGGAGGGGAACTCAAATGCGGTAATTCTACAGGAGTAAAAACATGCAGGAATCAAAAGAAGCAAATGGTTACAGAGAGATAAACAATTTTAAAAGGCAAATGGTTACAAAAAGCAACGGTACCAGGTGCAGGGCTCTAAACCCTTCATGACACTTAGATATAGGTGCTGTGCTGGACACGAACTCAAGGCTTTATGTTGTTATTATCTCTTGGAGAAAAATCCTGGGAACTTCATGCACTGTTTGTGCCAGTACCTTATCAGTTGATTGGGCTCCCTTGAAATGCTGAGTATCTGCTTACACAGGTCAACTCCTTGCGGAAGGGGGTTGGGTAAGGAGCCCTTCGTGTCTCGTAAATTAAGGGGTCGATTGGAGTTTGTCCAGCATTCCCAGCTACAGAGAGCCTTATTTACATGAGAAGCAAGGCTAGGTGATTAAAGAGACAAACAGGGAAGATTCAAAGTAGCGACTTAGAGTAAAAACAAGGTTAGGCATTTCACTTTCCCAGAAAACGCGCAAACATTCGATGGGAGAGAGGTCCCGAGTCGTCAAAGTCCCAGATGTGGTGAGCCCCCGGAGGGAAAAACCGTGTCTTCCTTAGGATGCCCGGAACAAGAGCTAGGCTTCCGGAGCTAGGCAGCCATCTCTCTCCGTGAGCCGGCGGGAGGGAGACTGCCGGGAGGCGAAGTGGGGCGGGGCCATCCTTCTTTCTGCTCTGCTGCTGCCGGGGAGCTCCTGGCGTCCAAGCGGCAGGAGGCCGCCGTCCTGCAGGGCGCCGTAGAGTTTGCGGTGCAGAGTCGGGATCGCCTCTGGGGCAGAGGGTTCGAGCTTTTCCAAGGCGAGGGTGCTGGCTCCCGTGCGCACCTAAGGCCTCCCAGGAGCGGGCGCAAAGGGCGGCGGGCCCGCGGGCCAGGGCCCCGCAGCCAGCAGGTTGTCGAGCGTGGCCAGCGCCCAGTGCAGGGCGGCCCCGGCGTGCGCCAGCTGCCAGGTGAGCCAGGCGCGCTGCGAGGCGCTGGGCTGCGTGCCGCCGGCGGGCCCCGGGAGGAAGGCGCCCCCCGGGGCCCGAAGCTCGCCCAGGGCCACCTCCAGCCCGCCCAGGTGGTTGACGGCTCGCGAGAGCGGGCACGGGAGGGAGACCCAGGCTTCTGGGGAGTGGCGTCGGCGGCGCTTTGGGGAGGTGGGTCGCTCCTCCCGGACGTCAGCGCGGCGTTGCGGGCCGCTCGTCCTCCCTGGCGATCTAGGCCGGTGCTTTGGCTCCTCCGGGCGCCTCGGGCTGGGAACAGAACCTGCGCGGGAGACAGAGCGGGAGGTGTCCGAGGGACTGCGCGCAGCGCTAGGGGACCCATTTCCAAGGTCCCAAAGCCCCTCCCGACCCCGCCTCCCCCTGCCCTCCATCCCCCACCCCTCCGCGGCTCGCCTCCGCGCCCCATCCTCTTGGCCCCTCCCTGCATCCTGGGGACTCCGGTGCCCCGTCCGGGGTGCCCTCCTCTCCGCCCGTTCAAACTTGAAGCACATCTCATCTGGGGCCACCGGGGGCCCGGGTTCCTGGCGCACTGAGGGCTTCCTCGGCCCCCTCGGGGCCCCCCACTCCCCGCTCCCCTTCCCGGGGCCCTGCGCCCTCCTCCCCACCCCTCCAAGCTCCCAGCCCCTAAACCTGCCTCCTCTGCGCTCGTGGGGGCGTCGTGCTCTGCTGGACTCGGGCTTGTCGTGGCCTCTCTCTCCGGCTGGGGCTGGTGGTGGCTTGACCTTCCGCCCTCGGTTTCCGGTTTCTCTGCCGGGACTGCGAGGGGAGCCGTCGGGGCTTCTCCACCGTTTGTGCCTGGACGCAGAGGCCTCCCGGCTGTGCCCGCTGAAAGCTGCGGGGGAAGAGGAGGTCGACAGTGAGTGGGCCATGACCCGTCCGCAGACGGCTGCGGGAGGGTTGCAAGGGCCAAGCTCCCAGAGTGACCTCAAGGCAGGAATGGCTCTGCTCCCAGGTGCCCCCCCACCCCCTCCTCTTTCTCCAGCTGCCCAAGACCTCCAGGCCCCACTCCCCGGGTCCCTTCCTGTCTCCTGACTCTGGCTGTTCCCCAGCTGCCTGGCACCCTCCAGCAAACCCTCCTCCGCGGGCGCACCCAGAGGATGGCCCAGCTGGCGGAGCCACCCAGCACACAAAAAGTCTGCCTTTCTTTGACCTCAGCTTTCCCCACCACCTGCGGGATCGGGGCCCGTGGGGCGGGGGCCGCTGCCTTTGTCACCCCAGCTCTAACTCTCCTGCCTCCCTGGCCCCTGCCACCCCCTGCACACACCAATCCGCACAGACGAGACACTCGACCCTCACTCACCTCGTCCTCTCTCAGAGCCCTCCCGGTTCTTGCGGGTCTCCATCTTCCCCTGCTTTGCACAGGGAGGTCTGTCTTCTCCCGTCTCCTCAAAGGACAGCTTCCCCATCCAGGAAAGAGGTCTGTGTTCCCGGCGAGGAGGCTCTACCCTCTGGCAGCCTGGGCAGCGCAAGCGGGGAAGTGGCCGGTTGGGCGCAGCCGGCGGGCTTTTATAGGGAGCCAGGACCCCCCGCTGGGTGTTCCCAGGAGGATTGGCTGCGGACACGCCCACAGTGGCAGGCTACCTTGATTAGGTTAGGCGGGTTGGAGGGGTTCTGCTTTCTCCCTGGGTCCCTGCCGCTCTCTCCCCGGCAAGTGATGAGCAGTTTTGCGGAGTGGCACAACAGAGACAAAGGTAGCTGTGGGCTTCACGGTAATTTCAAAGAAAGTGCCCTACTTCGTTGCCCATTTCGAAGTCCTCTCTACCTCTGCGTTGGACGATTTCTCCACTTCCTGGTGCGCACCTGCGTGTGTGCGTGCCTGTGTGTGTGTGTGTGTGTGTGTGTGTGTGCGCGCGCGCGCGCGCGCGTGCCTGGGTGTGTGCACACTATGCCGAGAGTCGGGCAAATTTCGAGTGAAGGGAGACCGAGTCCCGCAGGTTCTGTTGCTCCTGCAGTCTGCGGAGGAAAAACTCCTTTCTGCCACGGCGGCAGGAATCCATCTACCGACGTTAGGAAAGGACAGGGTGTGCTTTCGTCCCAACTTAGTTTTCTATGGAGAAACAGGCAGCAGAGGAGAGTGGGCCAGAGGGCCACACTTTGCCCACGACCAGCCAGGTTTGAGTTCGTTCCTCCTAGGCCTCACGGTCTGATTTTCTCCTCCCCTTTCTGTACCCGACGGGTGTTGCTCTGAGATCAGGACCATCCCGGCGGGCTGCGGATGGGATCATCGTGTGTGTGTGGCCACAGCCCTCCGCCTCGCTCGCTCGGTGAGCACGTGAATCAAGGAAGGGGCACGACTCTAGGCAGGACCCGGCGGGGTGTGGGGAGGAGAAACTCGGTAAGAGAAGAGAGGGAGAGTGAGACGTGCGAGGCGCAGGCTGTCCCAGGCGAGTCTTAGCAACGGCGTGCGCGGAGACGTCCGCCAGAAAGGAAGCGGGCGAAAGGAAATGGAATGTCCGCAGGGCCGGTGCCGTGGGATCCGGTCACGCCCTGACGGCTTTCAGGGACATCTCAGGCTCGCTGTCTCCACCTTGGACCTGGCGCAGAGAGGAGTGAGGCCTGAGGACAGGGCTGCGTGGCCAGCTGGGTGTGGGAGGTGCCAACACAGTAAGGGCTGGTCAAGGGGTGGTCGAGAGCGATACGGGGGGTTGCTCAAGAAATCACCGCTGGAACTGGGATTCCAGTCCAGCGGGATACGTCCAGTCATCCCACTTCTGGACGTATCGCCTAAGGACACGAAATCGGGATGTGGTGCAAATATGTGTCCTGCTGCGTTGGTTGTTGGCACGCTGCCTGTAACCAAGACGTGCAATCGACCTAAGTGCCCATCAGCAGATGACTAGAGAAGGACAAAGGAACGGGGTTCCCAGAAGAAACACATCAGGGAAAGGAAAGGAAAGCCTGTCATCTGGGACGTCATGCATGGACCCAAAAGTCATGGTGCCCAGTGAAATCAGCCAGGCCCATCCGACCCGTATTGCGTGATCTCCTTGGGATGTGGGATGGAAAGCGGCGAGGATCGCGAAAGTAGAGAGGAGAAAGGTGGTTGGCCGGGCCTGGGGCCGGGGTAGGGGCAGGGAAAAGATGCCAGTGCGAGATGTGGGTCAAAGGGCACAAAGTTTCCCAGAGACAGGTGGAGTGCTTCCTGGATATCCATGGCAGGGCAACGTGAGTACGGTGGAGCAGAATGTAAGGTTCTCCTGAATATACCCACGGGAGCAGAGCTGAAAATTCTCCCGAAAGGGACAGGGGACGCATGTGGGGCGATAGGTGTGTGAGTTCGGCCGATTCTAGTGAATTCCCTAATGAAGACGTCACGCACGGTACGTGTGTATCATGTTTACTGTCATTCATACTTGGAGGCACCGGCGGGCGAAGGAAATAATTAAATCGCAAGACAAAACTTCAAAGAGAGATCACCTCTAAGAGAGTCTAACGTGCGTAGGAACGCTCTCGGGTTCACGAGGATTGACCGAACACCAGGATACGTCGCTCTCCATCTGGGGCTTGCTCCAAATGGCCCTCCACTATTCCAGGCACGTGGGTGTCTCCCCTAACTCTCCCTGCTCTCCTGAGCCCATGCTGCCTATCACCCATCGGTGCAGGTCCTTTCTGAAGAGCTCGGGTGCATTCTCTCCGTCCCACTTCTTTTCCCAAGAAAGAAGCCACCGTTCCAAGACACCCAGTGGGACATTCCCCTTCCACCTCCTTCTCCAAAGTTGCCCAGGTGTTCATCACAGGTTAGGGAGAGAAGCTCCCAGGTTTCAGTTACAAGGCATAGGACGCTGTCGTGAACACACACACACACGCACACACACACACACACACACGACTCGAAGAGGTAGCCACAAGGGTCATTAAACACTTGACGACTGTTTTCCAAAAACGTGGATGCAGTTCACCCACGCCAAAGCCGAGGGTGCAAACACGGAATGGTGGAGAGATTCCAGAGGCTCACCAAACCCTCTCAGGAATATTTTCCTGACCCTGGGGGCAGAGGTTGGAAACATTGAGGACATTTCTCGGGACACACGGAGAAGCTGACCGACCAGGCATTTTCCTTTCCACTGCAAATGACCTATGGCGGGGGCATTTCACTTTCCCCTGGAAATCACCTATGGCGAGGTACCTCCCCAAGCCCCCACCCCCACTTCCGCGAATCGGCATGGCTCGGCCTCTCTCCGGGTGTCACTCCAGGTAGGCTTCTCCACGCTCTCGGCTCAAAGAAGGACAATCACAGGTCCAAGCCCAAAGCCCACACCTCTTCCTTTTGTTATACCCACAGAAGTTAGAGAAAACGCCACACTTTGAGACAAATTAAGAGTCCTTTATTTAAGCCGGCGGCCAAAGAGATGGCTAACGCTCAAAATTCTCTCGGCCCCGAGGAAGGGGCTTGATTAACTTCTATACCTTGGTTTAGGAAGGGGAGGGGAACTCAAATGCGGTAATTCTACAGGAGTAAAAACATGCAGGAATCAAAAGAAGCAAATGGTTACAGAGAGATAAACAATTTTAAAAGGCAAATGGTTACAAAAAGCAACGGTACCAGGTGCAGGGCTCTAAACCCTTCATGACACTTAGATATAGGTGCTGTGCTGGACACGAACTCAAGGCTTTATGTTGTTATTATCTCTTGGAGAAAAATCCTGGGAACTTCATGCACTGTTTGTGCCAGTACCTTATCAGTTGATTGGGCTCCCTTGAAATGCTGAGTATCTGCTTACACAGGTCAACTCCTTGCGGAAGGGGGTTGGGTAAGGAGCCCTTCGTGTCTCGTAAATTAAGGGGTCGATTGGAGTTTGTCCAGCATTCCCAGCTACAGAGAGCCTTATTTACATGAGAAGCAAGGCTAGGTGATTAAAGAGACAAACAGGGAAGATTCAAAGTAGCGACTTAGAGTAAAAACAAGGTTAGGCATTTCACTTTCCCAGAAAACGCGCAAACATTCGATGGGAGAGAGGTCCCGAGTCGTCAAAGTCCCAGATGTGGTGAGCCCCCGGAGGGAAAAACCGTGTCTTCCTTAGGATGCCCGGAACAAGAGCTAGGCTTCCGGAGCTAGGCAGCCATCTCTCTCCGTGAGCCGGCGGGAGGGAGACTGCCGGGAGGCGAAGTGGGGCGGGGCCATCCTTCTTTCTGCTCTGCTGCTGCCGGGGAGCTCCTGGCGTCCAAGCGGCAGGAGGCCGCCGTCCTGCAGGGCGCCGTAGAGTTTGCGGTGCAGAGTCGGGATCGCCTCTGGGGCAGAGGGTTCGAGCTTTTCCAAGGCGAGGGTGCTGGCTCCCGTGCGCACCTAAGGCCTCCCAGGAGCGGGCGCAAAGGGCGGCGGGCCCGCGGGCCAGGGCCCCGCAGCCAGCAGGTTGTCGAGCGTGGCCAGCGCCCAGTGCAGGGCGGCCCCGGCGTGCGCCAGCTGCCAGGTGAGCCAGGCGCGCTGCGAGGCGCTGGGCTGCGTGCCGCCGGCGGGCCCCGGGAGGAAGGCGCCCCCCGGGGCCCGAAGCTCGCCCAGGGCCACCTCCAGCCCGCCCAGGTGGTTGACGGCTCGCGAGAGCGGGCACGGGAGGGAGACCCAGGCTTCTGGGGAGTGGCGTCGGCGGCGCTTTGGGGAGGTGGGTCGCTCCTCCCGGACGTCAGCGCGGCGTTGCGGGCCGCTCGTCCTCCCTGGCGATCTAGGCCGGTGCTTTGGCTCCTCCGGGCGCCTCGGGCTGGGAACAGAACCTGCGCGGGAGACAGAGCGGGAGGTGTCCGAGGGACTGCGCGCAGCGCTAGGGGACCCATTTCCAAGGTCCCAAAGCCCCTCCCGACCCCGCCTCCCCCTGCCCTCCATCCCCCACCCCTCCGCGGCTCGCCTCCGCGCCCCATCCTCTTGGCCCCTCCCTGCATCCTGGGGACTCCGGTGCCCCGTCCGGGGTGCCCTCCTCTCCGCCCGTTCAAACTTGAAGCACATCTCATCTGGGGCCACCGGGGGCCCGGGTTCCTGGCGCACTGAGGGCTTCCTCGGCCCCCTCGGGGCCCCCCACTCCCCGCTCCCCTTCCCGGGGCCCTGCGCCCTCCTCCCCACCCCTCCAAGCTCCCAGCCCCTAAACCTGCCTCCTCTGCGCTCGTGGGGGCGTCGTGCTCTGCTGGACTCGGGCTTGTCGTGGCCTCTCTCTCCGGCTGGGGCTGGTGGTGGCTTGACCTTCCGCCCTCGGTTTCCGGTTTCTCTGCCGGGACTGCGAGGGGAGCCGTCGGGGCTTCTCCACCGTTTGTGCCTGGACGCAGAGGCCTCCCGGCTGTGCCCGCTGAAAGCTGCGGGGGAAGAGGAGGTCGACAGTGAGTGGGCCATGACCCGTCCGCAGACGGCTGCGGGAGGGTTGCAAGGGCCAAGCTCCCAGAGTGACCTCAAGGCAGGAATGGCTCTGCTCCCAGGTGCCCCCCCACCCCCTCCTCTTTCTCCAGCTGCCCAAGACCTCCAGGCCCCACTCCCCGGGTCCCTTCCTGTCTCCTGACTCTGGCTGTTCCCCAGCTGCCTGGCACCCTCCAGCAAACCCTCCTCCGCGGGCGCACCCAGAGGATGGCCCAGCTGGCGGAGCCACCCAGCACACAAAAAGTCTGCCTTTCTTTGACCTCAGCTTTCCCCACCACCTGCGGGATCGGGGCCCGTGGGGCGGGGGCCGCTGCCTTTGTCACCCCAGCTCTAACTCTCCTGCCTCCCTGGCCCCTGCCACCCCCTGCACACACCAATCCGCACAGACGAGACACTCGACCCTCACTCACCTCGTCCTCTCTCAGAGCCCTCCCGGTTCTTGCGGGTCTCCATCTTCCCCTGCTTTGCACAGGGAGGTCTGTCTTCTCCCGTCTCCTCAAAGGACAGCTTCCCCATCCAGGAAAGAGGTCTGTGTTCCCGGCGAGGAGGCTCTACCCTCTGGCAGCCTGGGCAGCGCAAGCGGGGAAGTGGCCGGTTGGGCGCAGCCGGCGGGCTTTTATAGGGAGCCAGGACCCCCCGCTGGGTGTTCCCAGGAGGATTGGCTGCGGACACGCCCACAGTGGCAGGCTACCTTGATTAGGTTAGGCGGGTTGGAGGGGTTCTGCTTTCTCCCTGGGTCCCTGCCGCTCTCTCCCCGGCAAGTGATGAGCAGTTTTGCGGAGTGGCACAACAGAGACAAAGGTAGCTGTGGGCTTCACGGTAATTTCAAAGAAAGTGCCCTACTTCGTTGCCCATTTCGAAGTCCTCTCTACCTCTGCGTTGGACGATTTCTCCACTTCCTGGTGCGCACCTGCGTGTGTGCGTGCCTGTGTGTGTGTGTGTGTGTGTGCGCGCGCGCGCGCCTGGGTGTGTGCACACTATGCCGAGAGTCGGGCAAATTTCGAGTGAAGGGAGACCGAGTCCCGCAGGTTCTGTTGCTCCTGCAGTCTGCGGAGGAAAAACTCCTTTCTGCCACGGCGGCAGGAATCCATCTACCGACGTTAGGAAAGGACAGGGTGTGCTTTCGTCCCAACTTAGTTTTCTATGGAGAAACAGGCAGCAGAGGAGAGTGGGCCAGAGGGCCACACTTTGCCCACGACCAGCCAGGTTTGAGTTCGTTCCTCCTAGGCCTCACGGTCTGATTTTCTCCTCCCCTTTCTGTACCCGACGGGTGTTGCTCTGAGATCAGGACCATCCCGGCGGGCTGCGGATGGGATCATCGTGTGTGTGTGGCCACAGCCCTCCGCCTCGCTCGCTCGGTGAGCACGTGAATCAAGGAAGGGGCACGACTCTAGGCAGGACCCGGCGGGGTGTGGGGAGGAGAAACTCGGTAAGAGAAGAGAGGGAGAGTGAGACGTGCGAGGCGCAGGCTGTCCCAGGCGAGTCTTAGCAACGGCGTGCGCGGAGACGTCCGCCAGAAAGGAAGCGGGCGAAAGGAAATGGAATGTCCGCAGGGCCGGTGCCGTGGGATCCGGTCACGCCCTGACGGCTTTCAGGGACATCTCAGGCTCGCTGTCTCCACCTTGGACCTGGCGCAGAGAGGAGTGAGGCCTGAGGACAGGGCTGCGTGGCCAGCTGGGTGTGGGAGGTGCCAACACAGTAAGGGCTGGTCAAGGGGTGGTCGAGAGCGATACGGGGGGTTGCTCAAGAAATCACCGCTGGAACTGGGATTCCAGTCCAGCGGGATACGTCCAGTCATCCCACTTCTGGACGTATCGCCTAAGGACACGAAATCGGGATGTGGTGCAAATATGTGTCCTGCTGCGTTGGTTGTTGGCACGCTGCCTGTAACCAAGACGTGCAATCGACCTAAGTGCCCATCAGCAGATGACTAGAGAAGGACAAAGGAACGGGGTTCCCAGAAGAAACACATCAGGGAAAGGAAAGGAAAGCCTGTCATCTGGGACGTCATGCATGGACCCAAAAGTCATGGTGCCCAGTGAAATCAGCCAGGCCCATCCGACCCGTATTGCGTGATCTCCTTGGGATGTGGGATGGAAAGCGGCGAGGATCGCGAAAGTAGAGAGGAGAAAGGTGGTTGGCCGGGCCTGGGGCCGGGGTAGGGGCAGGGAAAAGATGCCAGTGCGAGATGTGGGTCAAAGGGCACAAAGTTTCCCAGAGACAGGTGGAGTGCTTCCTGGATATCCATGGCAGGGCAACGTGAGTACGGTGGAGCAGAATGTAAGGTTCTCCTGAATATACCCACGGGAGCAGAGCTGAAAATTCTCCCGAAAGGGACAGGGGACGCATGTGGGGCGATAGGTGTGTGAGTTCGGCCGATTCTAGTGAATTCCCTAATGAAGACGTCACGCACGGTACGTGTGTATCATGTTTACTGTCATTCATACTTGGAGGCACCGGCGGGCGAAGGAAATAATTAAATCGCAAGACAAAACTTCAAAGAGAGATCACCTCTAAGAGAGTCTAACGTGCGTAGGAACGCTCTCGGGTTCACGAGGATTGACCGAACACCAGGATACGTCGCTCTCCATCTGGGGCTTGCTCCAAATGGCCCTCCACTATTCCAGGCACGTGGGTGTCTCCCCTAACTCTCCCTGCTCTCCTGAGCCCATGCTGCCTATCACCCATCGGTGCAGGTCCTTTCTGAAGAGCTCGGGTGCATTCTCTCCGTCCCACTTCTTTTCCCAAGAAAGAAGCCACCGTTCCAAGACACCCAGTGGGACATTCCCCTTCCACCTCCTTCTCCAAAGTTGCCCAGGTGTTCATCACAGGTTAGGGAGAGAAGCCCCCAGGTTTCAGTTACAAGGCATAGGACGCTGTCGTGAACACACACACACACGCACACACACACACACACACACGACTCGAAGAGGTAGCCACAAGGGTCATTAAACACTTGACGACTGTTTTCCAAAAACGTGGATGCAGTTCACCCACGCCAAAGCCGAGGGTGCAAACACGGAATGGTGGAGAGATTCCAGAGGCTCACCAAACCCTCTCAGGAATATTTTCCTGACCCTGGGGGCAGAGGTTGGAAACATTGAGGACATTTCTCGGGACACACGGAGAAGCTGACCGACCAGGCATTTTCCTTTCCACTGCAAATGACCTATGGCGGGGGCATTTCACTTTCCCCTGGAAATCACCTATGGCGAGGTACCTCCCCAAGCCCCCACCCCCACTTCCGCGAATCGGCATGGCTCGGCCTCTCTCCGGGTGTCACTCCAGGTAGGCTTCTCCACGCTCTCGGCTCAAAGAAGGACAATCACAGGTCCAAGCCCAAAGCCCACACCTCTTCCTTTTGTTATACCCACAGAAGTTAGAGAAAACGCCACACTTTGAGACAAATTAAGAGTCCTTTATTTAAGCCGGCGGCCAAAGAGATGGCTAACGCTCAAAATTCTCTCGGCCCCGAGGAAGGGGCTTGATTAACTTCTATACCTTGGTTTAGGAAGGGGAGGGGAACTCAAATGCGGTAATTCTACAGGAGTAAAAACATGCAGGAATCAAAAGAAGCAAATGGTTACAGAGAGATAAACAATTTTAAAAGGCAAATGGTTACAAAAAGCAACGGTACCAGGTGCAGGGCTCTAAACCCTTCATGACACTTAGATATAGGTGCTGTGCTGGACACGAACTCAAGGCTTTATGTTGTTATTATCTCTTGGAGAAAAATCCTGGGAACTTCATGCACTGTTTGTGCCAGTACCTTATCAGTTGATTGGGCTCCCTTGAAATGCTGAGTATCTGCTTACACAGGTCAACTCCTTGCGGAAGGGGGTTGGGTAAGGAGCCCTTCGTGTCTCGTAAATTAAGGGGTCGATTGGAGTTTGTCCAGCATTCCCAGCTACAGAGAGCCTTATTTACATGAGAAGCAAGGCTAGGTGATTAAAGAGACAAACAGGGAAGATTCAAAGTAGCGACTTAGAGTAAAAACAAGGTTAGGCATTTCACTTTCCCAGAAAACGCGCAAACATTCGATGGGAGAGAGGTCCCGAGTCGTCAAAGTCCCAGATGTGGTGAGCCCCCGGAGGGAAAAACCGTGTCTTCCTTAGGATGCCCGGAACAAGAGCTAGGCTTCCGGAGCTAGGCAGCCATCTCTCTCCGTGAGCCGGCGGGAGGGAGACTGCCGGGAGGCGAAGTGGGGCGGGGCCATCCTTCTTTCTGCTCTGCTGCTGCCGGGGAGCTCCTGGCGTCCAAGCGGCAGGAGGCCGCCGTCCTGCAGGGCGCCGTAGAGTTTGCGGTGCAGAGTCGGGATCGCCTCTGGGGCAGAGGGTTCGAGCTTTTCCAAGGCGAGGGTGCTGGCTCCCGTGCGCACCTAAGGCCTCCCAGGAGCGGGCGCAAAGGGCGGCGGGCCCGCGGGCCAGGGCCCCGCAGCCAGCAGGTTGTCGAGCGTGGCCAGCGCCCAGTGCAGGGCGGCCCCGGCGTGCGCCAGCTGCCAGGTGAGCCAGGCGCGCTGCGAGGCGCTGGGCTGCGTGCCGCCGGCGGGCCCCGGGAGGAAGGCGCCCCCCGGGGCCCGAAGCTCGCCCAGGGCCACCTCCAGCCCGCCCAGGTGGTTGACGGCTCGCGAGAGCGGGCACGGGAGGGAGACCCAGGCTTCTGGGGAGTGGCGTCGGCGGCGCTTTGGGGAGGTGGGTCGCTCCTCCCGGACGTCAGCGCGGCGTTGCGGGCCGCTCGTCCTCCCTGGCGATCTAGGCCGGTGCTTTGGCTCCTCCGGGCGCCTCGGGCTGGGAACAGAACCTGCGCGGGAGACAGAGCGGGAGGTGTCCGAGGGACTGCGCGCAGCGCTAGGGGACCCATTTCCAAGGTCCCAAAGCCCCTCCCGACCCCGCCTCCCCCTGCCCTCCATCCCCCACCCCTCCGCGGCTCGCCTCCGCGCCCCATCCTCTTGGCCCCTCCCTGCATCCTGGGGACTCCGGTGCCCCGTCCGGGGTGCCCTCCTCTCCGCCCGTTCAAACTTGAAGCACATCTCATCTGGGGCCACCGGGGGCCCGGGTTCCTGGCGCACTGAGGGCTTCCTCGGCCCCCTCGGGGCCCCCCACTCCCCGCTCCCCTTCCCGGGGCCCTGCGCCCTCCTCCCCACCCCTCCAAGCTCCCAGCCCCTAAACCTGCCTCCTCTGCGCTCGTGGGGGCGTCGTGCTCTGCTGGACTCGGGCTTGTCGTGGCCTCTCTCTCCGGCTGGGGCTGGTGGTGGCTTGACCTTCCGCCCTCGGTTTCCGGTTTCTCTGCCGGGACTGCGAGGGGAGCCGTCGGGGCTTCTCCACCGTTTGTGCCTGGACGCAGAGGCCTCCCGGCTGTGCCCGCTGAAAGCTGCGGGGGAAGAGGAGGTCGACAGTGAGTGGGCCATGACCCGTCCGCAGACGGCTGCGGGAGGGTTGCAAGGGCCAAGCTCCCAGAGTGACCTCAAGGCAGGAATGGCTCTGCTCCCAGGTGCCCCCCCACCCCCTCCTCTTTCTCCAGCTGCCCAAGACCTCCAGGCCCCACTCCCCGGGTCCCTTCCTGTCTCCTGACTCTGGCTGTTCCCCAGCTGCCTGGCACCCTCCAGCAAACCCTCCTCCGCGGGCGCACCCAGAGGATGGCCCAGCTGGCGGAGCCACCCAGCACACAAAAAGTCTGCCTTTCTTTGACCTCAGCTTTCCCCACCACCTGCGGGATCGGGGCCCGTGGGGCGGGGGCCGCTGCCTTTGTCACCCCAGCTCTAACTCTCCTGCCTCCCTGGCCCCTGCCACCCCCTGCACACACCAATCCGCACAGACGAGACACTCGACCCTCACTCACCTCGTCCTCTCTCAGAGCCCTCCCGGTTCTTGCGGGTCTCCATCTTCCCCTGCTTTGCACAGGGAGGTCTGTCTTCTCCCGTCTCCTCAAAGGACAGCTTCCCCATCCAGGAAAGAGCTCTGTGTTCCCGGCGAGGAGGCTCTACCCTCTGGCAGCCTGGGCAGCGCAAGCGGGGAAGTGGCCGGTTGGGCGCAGCCGGCGGGCTTTTATAGGGAGCCAGGACCCCCCGCTGGGTGTTCCCAGGAGGATTGGCTGCGGACACGCCCACAGTGGCAGGCTACCTTGATTAGGTTAGGCGGGTTGGAGGGGTTCTGCTTTCTCCCTGGGTCCCTGCCGCTCTCTCCCCGGCAAGTGATGAGCAGTTTTGCGGAGTGGCACAACAGAGACAAAGGTAGCTGTGGGCTTCACGGTAATTTCAAAGAAAGTGCCCTACTTCGTTGCCCATTTCGAAGTCCTCTCTACCTCTGCGTTGGACGATTTCTCCACTTCCTGGTGCGCACCTGCGTGTGTGCGTGCCTGTGTGTGTGTGTGTGTGTGTGTGTGCGCGCGCGCGCGCGCGCGTGCCTGGGTGTGTGCACACTATGCCGAGAGTCGGGCAAATTTCGAGTGAAGGGAGACCGAGTCCCGCAGGTTCTGTTGCTCCTGCAGTCTGCGGAGGAAAAACTCCTTTCTGCCACGGCGGCAGGAATCCATCTACCGACGTTAGGAAAGGACAGGGTGTGCTTTCGTCCCAACTTAGTTTTCTATGGAGAAACAGGCAGCAGAGGAGAGTGGGCCAGAGGGCCACACTTTGCCCACGACCAGCCAGGTTTGAGTTCGTTCCTCCTAGGCCTCACGGTCTGATTTTCTCCTCCCCTTTCTGTACCCGACGGGTGTTGCTCTGAGATCAGGACCATCCCGGCGGGCTGCGGATGGGATCATCGTGTGTGTGTGGCCACAGCCCTCCGCCTCGCTCGCTCGGTGAGCACGTGAATCAAGGAAGGGGCACGACTCTAGGCAGGACCCGGCGGGGTGTGAGGAGGAGAAACTCGGTAAGAGAAGAGAGGGAGAGTGAGACGTGCGAGGCGCAGGCTGTCCCAGGCGAGTCTTAGAAACGGCGTGCGCGGAGACGTCCGCCAGAAAGGAAGCGGGCGAAAGGAAATGGAATGTCCGCAGGGCCGGTGCCGTGGGATCCGGTCACGCCCTGACGGCTTTCAGGGACATCTCAGGCTCGCTGTCTCCACCTTGGACCTGGCGCAGAGAGGAGTGAGGCCTGAGGACAGGGCTGCGTGGCCAGCTGGGTGTGGGAGGTGCCAACACAGTAAGGGCTGGTCAAGGGGTGGTCGAGAGCGATACGGGGGGTTGCTCAAGAAATCACCGCTGGAACTGGGATTCCAGTCCAGCGGGATACGTCCAGTCATCCCACTTCTGGACGTATCGCCTAAGGACACGAAATCGGGATGTGGTGCAAATATGTGTCCTGCTGCGTTGGTTGTTGGCACGCTGCCTGTAACCAAGACGTGCAATCGACCTAAGTGCCCATCAGCAGATGACTAGAGAAGGACAAAGGAACGGGGTTCCCAGAAGAAACACATCAGGGAAAGGAAAGGAAAGCCTGTCATCTGGGACGTCATGCATGGACCCAAAAGTCATGGTGCCCAGTGAAATCAGCCAGGCCCATCCGACCCGTATTGCGTGATCTCCTTGGGATGTGGGATGGAAAGCGGCGAGGATCGCGAAAGTAGAGAGGAGAAAGGTGGTTGGCCGGGCCTGGGGCCGGGGTAGGGGCAGGGAAAAGATGCCAGTGCGAGATGTGGGTCAAAGGGCACAAAGTTTCCCAGAGACAGGTGGAGTGCTTCCTGGATATCCATGGCAGGGCAACGTGAGTACGGTGGAGCAGAATGTAAGGTTCTCCTGAATATACCCACGGGAGCAGAGCTGAAAATTCTCCCGAAAGGGACAGGGGACGCATGTGGGGCGATAGGTGTGTGAGTTCGGCCGATTCTAGTGAATTCCCTAATGAAGACGTCACGCACGGTACGTGTGTATCATGTTTACTGTCATTCATACTTGGAGGCACCGGCGGGCGAAGGAAATAATTAAATCGCAAGACAAAACTTCAAAGAGAGATCACCTCTAAGAGAGTCTAACGTGCGTAGGAACGCTCTCGGGTTCACGAGGATTGACCGAACACCAGGATACGTCGCTCTCCATCTGGGGCTTGCTCCAAATGGCCCTCCACTATTCCAGGCACGTGGGTGTCTCCCCTAACTCTCCCTGCTCTCCTGAGCCCATGCTGCCTATCACCCATCGGTGCAGGTCCTTTCTGAAGAGCTCGGGTGCATTCTCTCCGTCCCACTTCTTTTCCCAAGAAAGAAGCCACCGTTCCAAGACACCCAGTGGGACATTCCCCTTCCACCTCCTTCTCCAAAGTTGCCCAGGTGTTCATCACAGGTTAGGGAGAGAAGCTCCCAGGTTTCAGTTACAAGGCATAGGACGCTGTCGTGAACACACACACACACGCACACACACACACACACACGACTCGAAGAGGTAGCCACAAGGGTCATTAAACACTTGACGACTGTTTTCCAAAAACGTGGATGCAGTTCACCCACGCCAAAGCCGAGGGTGCAAACACGGAATGGTGGAGAGATTCCAGAGGCTCACCAAACCCTCTCAGGAATATTTTCCTGACCCTGGGGGCAGAGGTTGGAAACATTGAGGACATTTCTCGGGACACACGGAGAAGCTGACCGACCAGGCATTTTCCTTTCCACTGCAAATGACCTATGGCGGGGGCATTTCACTTTCCCCTGGAAATCACCTATGGCGAGGTACCTCCCCAAGCCCCCACCCCCACTTCCGCGAATCGGCATGGCTCGGCCTCTCTCCGGGTGTCACTCCAGGTAGGCTTCTCCACGCTCTCGGCTCAAAGAAGGACAATCACAGGTCCAAGCCCAAAGCCCACACCTCTTCCTTTTGTTATACCCACAGAAGTTAGAGAAAACGCCACACTTTGAGACAAATTAAGAGTCCTTTATTTAAGCCGGCGGCCAAAGAGATGGCTAACGCTCAAAATTCTCTCGGCCCCGAGGAAGGGGCTTGATTAACTTCTATACCTTGGTTTAGGAAGGGGAGGGGAACTCAAATGCGGTAATTCTACAGGAGTAAAAACATGCAGGAATCAAAAGAAGCAAATGGTTACAGAGAGATAAACAATTTTAAAAGGCAAATGGTTACAAAAAGCAACGGTACCAGGTGCAGGGCTCTAAACCCTTCATGACACTTAGATATAGGTGCTGTGCTGGACACGAACTCAAGGCTTTATGTTGTTATTATCTCTTGGAGAAAAATCCTGGGAACTTCATGCACTGTTTGTGCCAGTACCTTATCAGTTGATTGGGCTCCCTTGAAATGCTGAGTATCTGCTTACACAGGTCAACTCCTTGCGGAAGGGGGTTGGGTAAGGAGCCCTTCGTGTCTCGTAAATTAAGGGGTCGATTGGAGTTTGTCCAGCATTCCCAGCTACAGAGAGCCTTATTTACATGAGAAGCAAGGCTAGGTGATTAAAGAGACAAACAGGGAAGATTCAAAGTAGCGACTTAGAGTAAAAACAAGGTTAGGCATTTCACTTTCCCAGAAAACGCGCAAACATTCGATGGGAGAGAGGTCCCGAGTCGTCAAAGTCCCAGATGTGGTGAGCCCCCGGAGGGAAAAACCGTGTCTTCCTTAGGATGCCCGGAACAAGAGCTAGGCTTCCGGAGCTAGGCAGCCATCTCTCTCCGTGAGCCGGCGGGAGGGAGACTGCCGGGAGGCGAAGTGGGGCGGGGCCATCCTTCTTTCTGCTCTGCTGCTGCCGGGGAGCTCCTGGCGTCCAAGCGGCAGGAGGCCGCCGTCCTGCAGGGCGCCGTAGAGTTTGCGGTGCAGAGTCGGGATCGCCTCTGGGGCAGAGGGTTCGAGCTTTTCCAAGGCGAGGGTGCTGGCTCCCGTGCGCACCTAAGGCCTCCCAGGAGCGGGCGCAAAGGGCGGCGGGCCCGCGGGCCAGGGCCCCGCAGCCAGCAGGTTGTCGAGCGTGGCCAGCGCCCAGTGCAGGGCGGCCCCGGCGTGCGCCAGCTGCCAGGTGAGCCAGGCGCGCTGCGAGGCGCTGGGCTGCGTGCCGCCGGCGGGCCCCGGGAGGAAGGCGCCCCCCGGGGCCCGAAGCTCGCCCAGGGCCACCTCCAGCCCGCCCAGGTGGTTGACGGCTCGCGAGAGCGGGCACGGGAGGGAGACCCAGGCTTCTGGGGAGTGGCGTCGGCGGCGCTTTGGGGAGGTGGGTCGCTCCTCCCGGACGTCAGCGCGGCGTTGCGGGCCGCTCGTCCTCCCTGGCGATCTAGGCCGGTGCTTTGGCTCCTCCGGGCGCCTCGGGCTGGGAACAGAACCTGCGCGGGAGACAGAGCGGGAGGTGTCCGAGGGACTGCGCGCAGCGCTAGGGGACCCATTTCCAAGGTCCCAAAGCCCCTCCCGACCCCGCCTCCCCCTGCCCTCCATCCCCCACCCCTCCGCGGCTCGCCTCCGCGCCCCATCCTCTTGGCCCCTCCCTGCATCCTGGGGACTCCGGTGCCCCGTCCGGGGTGCCCTCCTCTCCGCCCGTTCAAACTTGAAGCACATCTCATCTGGGGCCACCGGGGGCCCGGGTTCCTGGCGCACTGAGGGCTTCCTCGGCCCCCTCGGGGCCCCCCACTCCCCGCTCCCCTTCCCGGGGCCCTGCGCCCTCCTCCCCACCCCTCCAAGCTCCCAGCCCCTAAACCTGCCTCCTCTGCGCTCGTGGGGGCGTCGTGCTCTGCTGGACTCGGGCTTGTCGTGGCCTCTCTCTCCGGCTGGGGCTGGTGGTGGCTTGACCTTCCGCCCTCGGTTTCCGGTTTCTCTGCCGGGACTGCGAGGGGAGCCGTCGGGGCTTCTCCACCGTTTGTGCCTGGACGCAGAGGCCTCCCGGCTGTGCCCGCTGAAAGCTGCGGGGGAAGAGGAGGTCGACAGTGAGTGGGCCATGACCCGTCCGCAGACGGCTGCGGGAGGGTTGCAAGGGCCAAGCTCCCAGAGTGACCTCAAGGCAGGAATGGCTCTGCTCCCAGGTGCCCCCCCACCCCCTCCTCTTTCTCCAGCTGCCCAAGACCTCCAGGCCCCACTCCCCGGGTCCCTTCCTGTCTCCTGACTCTGGCTGTTCCCCAGCTGCCTGGCACCCTCCAGCAAACCCTCCTCCGCGGGCGCACCCAGAGGATGGCCCAGCTGGCGGAGCCACCCAGCACACAAAAAGTCTGCCTTTCTTTGACCTCAGCTTTCCCCACCACCTGCGGGATCGGGGCCCGTGGGGCGGGGGCCGCTGCCTTTGTCACCCCAGCTCTAACTCTCCTGCCTCCCTGGCCCCTGCCACCCCCTGCACACACCAATCCGCACAGACGAGACACTCGACCCTCACTCACCTCGTCCTCTCTCAGAGCCCTCCCGGTTCTTGCGGGTCTCCATCTTCCCCTGCTTTGCACAGGGAGGTCTGTCTTCTCCCGTCTCCTCAAAGGACAGCTTCCCCATCCAGGAAAGAGCTCTGTGTTCCCGGCGAGGAGGCTCTACCCTCTGGCAGCCTGGGCAGCGCAAGCGGGGAAGTGGCCGGTTGGGCGCAGCCGGCGGGCTTTTATAGGGAGCCAGGACCCCCCGCTGGGTGTTCCCAGGAGGATTGGCTGCGGACACGCCCACAGTGGCAGGCTACCTTGATTAGGTTAGGCGGGTTGGAGGGGTTCTGCTTTCTCCCTGGGTCCCTGCCGCTCTCTCCCCGGCAAGTGATGAGCAGTTTTGCGGAGTGGCACAACAGAGACAAAGGTAGCTGTGGGCTTCACGGTAATTTCAAAGAAAGTGCCCTACTTCGTTGCCCATTTCGAAGTCCTCTCTACCTCTGCGTTGGACGATTTCTCCACTTCCTGGTGCGCACCTGCGTGTGTGCGTGCCTGTGTGTGTGTGTGTGTGTGTGTGTGTGCGCGCGCGCGCGCGCGCGTGCCTGGGTGTGTGCACACTATGCCGAGAGTCGGGCAAATTTCGAGTGAAGGGAGACCGAGTCCCGCAGGTTCTGTTGCTCCTGCAGTCTGCGGAGGAAAAACTCCTTTCTGCCACGGCGGCAGGAATCCATCTACCGACGTTAGGAAAGGACAGGGTGTGCTTTCGTCCCAACTTAGTTTTCTATGGAGAAACAGGCAGCAGAGGAGAGTGGGCCAGAGGGCCACACTTTGCCCACGACCAGCCAGGTTTGAGTTCGTTCCTCCTAGGCCTCACGGTCTGATTTTCTCCTCCCCTTTCTGTACCCGACGGGTGTTGCTCTGAGATCAGGACCATCCCGGCGGGCTGCGGATGGGATCATCGTGTGTGTGTGGCCACAGCCCTCCGCCTCGCTCGCTCGGTGAGCACGTGAATCAAGGAAGGGGCACGACTCTAGGCAGGACCCGGCGGGGTGTGGGGAGGAGAAACTCGGTAAGAGAAGAGAGGGAGAGTGAGACGTGCGAGGCGCAGGCTGTCCCAGGCGAGTCTTAGCAACGGCGTGCGCGGAGACGTCCGCCAGAAAGGAAGCGGGCGAAAGGAAATGGAATGTCCGCAGGGCCGGTGCCGTGGGATCCGGTCACGCCCTGACGGCTTTCAGGGACATCTCAGGCTCGCTGTCTCCACCTTGGACCTGGCGCAGAGAGGAGTGAGGCCTGAGGACAGGGCTGCGTGGCCAGCTGGGTGTGGGAGGTGCCAACACAGTAAGGGCTGGTCAAGGGGTGGTCGAGAGCGATACGGGGGGTTGCTCAAGAAATCACCGCTGGAACTGGGATTCCAGTCCAGCGGGATACGTCCAGTCATCCCACTTCTGGACGTATCGCCTAAGGACACGAAATCGGGATGTGGTGCAAATATGTGTCCTGCTGCGTTGGTTGTTGGCACGCTGCCTGTAACCAAGACGTGCAATCGACCTAAGTGCCCATCAGCAGATGACTAGAGAAGGACAAAGGAACGGGGTTCCCAGAAGAAACACATCAGGGAAAGGAAAGGAAAGCCTGTCATCTGGGACGTCATGCATGGACCCAAAAGTCATGGTGCCCAGTGAAATCAGCCAGGCCCATCCGACCCGTATTGCGTGATCTCCTTGGGATGTGGGATGGAAAGCGGCGAGGATCGCGAAAGTAGAGAGGAGAAAGGTGGTTGGCCGGGCCTGGGGCCGGGGTAGGGGCAGGGAAAAGATGCCAGTGCGAGATGTGGGTCAAAGGGCACAAAGTTTCCCAGAGACAGGTGGAGTGCTTCCTGGATATCCATGGCAGGGCAACGTGAGTACGGTGGAGCAGAATGTAAGGTTCTCCTGAATATACCCACGGGAGCAGAGCTGAAAATTCTCCCGAAAGGGACAGGGGACGCATGTGGGGCGATAGGTGTGTGAGTTCGGCCGATTCTAGTGAATTCCCTAATGAAGACGTCACGCACGGTACGTGTGTATCATGTTTACTGTCATTCATACTTGGAGGCACCGGCGGGCGAAGGAAATAATTAAATCGCAAGACAAAACTTCAAAGAGAGATCACCTCTAAGAGAGTCTAACGTGCGTAGGAACGCTCTCGGGTTCACGAGGATTGACCGAACACCAGGATACGTCGCTCTCCACCTGGGGCTTGCTCCAAATGGCCCTCCACTATTCCAGGCACGTGGGTGTCTCCCCTAACTCTCCCTGCTCTCCTGAGCCCATGCTGCCTATCACCCATCGGTGCAGGTCCTTTCTGAAGAGCTCGGGTGCATTCTCTCCGTCCCACTTCTTTTCCCAAGAAAGAAGCCACCGTTCCAAGACACCCAGTGGGACATTCCCCTTCCACCTCCTTCTCCAAAGTTGCCCAGGTGTTCATCACAGGTTAGGGAGAGAAGCCCCCAGGTTTCAGTTACAAGGCATAGGACGCTGTCGTGAACACACACACACACGCACACACACACACACACACACGACTCGAAGAGGTAGCCACAAGGGTCATTAAACACTTGACGACTGTTTTCCAAAAACGTGGATGCAGTTCACCCACGCCAAAGCCGAGGGTGCAAACACGGAATGGTGGAGAGATTCCAGAGGCTCACCAAACCCTCTCAGGAATATTTTCCTGACCCTGGGGGCAGAGGTTGGAAACATTGAGGACATTTCTCGGGACACACGGAGAAGCTGACCGACCAGGCATTTTCCTTTCCACTGCAAATGACCTATGGCGGGGGCATTTCACTTTCCCCTGGAAATCACCTATGGCGAGGTACCTCCCCAAGCCCCCACCCCCACTTCCGCGAATCGGCATGGCTCGGCCTCTCTCCGGGTGTCACTCCAGGTAGGCTTCTCCACGCTCTCGGCTCAAAGAAGGACAATCACAGGTCCAAGCCCAAAGCCCACACCTCTTCCTTTTGTTATACCCACAGAAGTTAGAGAAAACGCCACACTTTGAGACAAATTAAGAGTCCTTTATTTAAGCCGGCGGCCAAAGAGATGGCTAACGCTCAAAATTCTCTCGGCCCCGAGGAAGGGGCTTGATTAACTTCTATACCTTGGTTTAGGAAGGGGAGGGGAACTCAAATGCGGTAATTCTACAGGAGTAAAAACATGCAGGAATCAAAAGAAGCAAATGGTTACAGAGAGATAAACAATTTTAAAAGGCAAATGGTTACAAAAAGCAACGGTACCAGGTGCAGGGCTCTAAACCCTTCATGACACTTAGATATAGGTGCTGTGCTGGACACGAACTCAAGGCTTTATGTTGTTATTATCTCTTGGAGAAAAATCCTGGGAACTTCATGCACTGTTTGTGCCAGTACCTTATCAGTTGATTGGGCTCCCTTGAAATGCTGAGTATCTGCTTACACAGGTCAACTCCTTGCGGAAGGGGGTTGGGTAAGGAGCCCTTCGTGTCTCGTAAATTAAGGGGTCGATTGGAGTTTGTCCAGCATTCCCAGCTACAGAGAGCCTTATTTACATGAGAAGCAAGGCTAGGTGATTAAAGAGACAAACAGGGAAGATTCAAAGTAGCGACTTAGAGTAAAAACAAGGTTAGGCATTTCACTTTCCCAGAAAACGCGCAAACATTCGATGGGAGAGAGGTCCCGAGTCGTCAAAGTCCCAGATGTGGTGAGCCCCCGGAGGGAAAAACCGTGTCTTCCTTAGGATGCCCGGAACAAGAGCTAGGCTTCCGGAGCTAGGCAGCCATCTCTCTCCGTGAGCCGGCGGGAGGGAGACTGCCGGGAGGCGAAGTGGGGCGGGGCCATCCTTCTTTCTGCTCTGCTGCTGCCGGGGAGCTCCTGGCGTCCAAGCGGCAGGAGGCCGCCGTCCTGCAGGGCGCCGTAGAGTTTGCGGTGCAGAGTCGGGATCGCCTCTGGGGCAGAGGGTTCGAGCTTTTCCAAGGCGAGGGTGCTGGCTCCCGTGCGCACCTAAGGCCTCCCAGGAGCGGGCGCAAAGGGCGGCGGGCCCGCGGGCCAGGGCCCCGCAGCCAGCAGGTTGTCGAGCGTGGCCAGCGCCCAGTGCAGGGCGGCCCCGGCGTGCGCCAGCTGCCAGGTGAGCCAGGCGCGCTGCGAGGCGCTGGGCTGCGTGCCGCCGGCGGGCCCCGGGAGGAAGGCGCCCCCCGGGGCCCGAAGCTCGCCCAGGGCCACCTCCAGCCCGCCCAGGTGGTTGACGGCTCGCGAGAGCGGGCACGGGAGGGAGACCCAGGCTTCTGGGGAGTGGCGTCGGCGGCGCTTTGGGGAGGTGGGTCGCTCCTCCCGGACGTCAGCGCGGCGTTGCGGGCCGCTCGTCCTCCCTGGCGATCTAGGCCGGTGCTTTGGCTCCTCCGGGCGCCTCGGGCTGGGAACAGAACCTGCGCGGGAGACAGAGCGGGAGGTGTCCGAGGGACTGCGCGCAGCGCTAGGGGACCCATTTCCAAGGTCCCAAAGCCCCTCCCGACCCCGCCTCCCCCTGCCCTCCATCCCCCACCCCTCCGCGGCTCGCCTCCGCGCCCCATCCTCTTGGCCCCTCCCTGCATCCTGGGGACTCCGGTGCCCCGTCCGGGGTGCCCTCCTCTCCGCCCGTTCAAACTTGAAGCACATCTCATCTGGGGCCACCGGGGGCCCGGGTTCCTGGCGCACTGAGGGCTTCCTCGGCCCCCTCGGGGCCCCCCACTCCCCGCTCCCCTTCCCGGGGCCCTGCGCCCTCCTCCCCACCCCTCCAAGCTCCCAGCCCCTAAACCTGCCTCCTCTGCGCTCGTGGGGGCGTCGTGCTCTGCTGGACTCGGGCTTGTCGTGGCCTCTCTCTCCGGCTGGGGCTGGTGGTGGCTTGACCTTCCGCCCTCGGTTTCCGGTTTCTCTGCCGGGACTGCGAGGGGAGCCGTCGGGGCTTCTCCACCGTTTGTGCCTGGACGCAGAGGCCTCCCGGCTGTGCCCGCTGAAAGCTGCGGGGGAAGAGGAGGTCGACAGTGAGTGGGCCATGACCCGTCCGCAGACGGCTGCGGGAGGGTTGCAAGGGCCAAGCTCCCAGAGTGACCTCAAGGCAGGAATGGCTCTGCTCCCAGGTGCCCCCCCACCCCCTCCTCTTTCTCCAGCTGCCCAAGACCTCCAGGCCCCACTCCCCGGGTCCCTTCCTGTCTCCTGACTCTGGCTGTTCCCCAGCTGCCTGGCACCCTCCAGCAAACCCTCCTCCGCGGGCGCACCCAGAGGATGGCCCAGCTGGCGGAGCCACCCAGCACACAAAAAGTCTGCCTTTCTTTGACCTCAGCTTTCCCCACCACCTGCGGGATCGGGGCCCGTGGGGCGGGGGCCGCTGCCTTTGTCACCCCAGCTCTAACTCTCCTGCCTCCCTGGCCCCTGCCACCCCCTGCACACACCAATCCGCACAGACGAGACACTCGACCCTCACTCACCTCGTCCTCTCTCAGAGCCCTCCCGGTTCTTGCGGGTCTCCATCTTCCCCTGCTTTGCACAGGGAGGTCTGTCTTCTCCCGTCTCCTCAAAGGACAGCTTCCCCATCCAGGAAAGAGCTCTGTGTTCCCGGCGAGGAGGCTCTACCCTCTGGCAGCCTGGGCAGCGCAAGCGGGGAAGTGGCCGGTTGGGCGCAGCCGGCGGGCTTTTATAGGGAGCCAGGACCCCCCGCTGGGTGTTCCCAGGAGGATTGGCTGCGGACACGCCCACAGTGGCAGGCTACCTTGATTAGGTTAGGCGGGTTGGAGGGGTTCTGCTTTCTCCCTGGGTCCCTGCCGCTCTCTCCCCGGCAAGTGATGAGCAGTTTTGCGGAGTGGCACAACAGAGACAAAGGTAGCTGTGGGCTTCACGGTAATTTCAAAGAAAGTGCCCTACTTCGTTGCCCATTTCGAAGTCCTCTCTACCTCTGCGTTGGACGATTTCTCCACTTCCTGGTGCGCACCTGCGTGTGTGCGTGCCTGTGTGTGTGTGTGTGTGTGTGTGTGTGTGTGCGCGCGCGCGCGCGCGCGTGCCTGGGTGTGTGCACACTATGCCGAGAGTCGGGCAAATTTCGAGTGAAGGGAGACCGAGTCCCGCAGGTTCTGTTGCTCCTGCAGTCTGCGGAGGAAAAACTCCTTTCTGCCACGGCGGCAGGAATCCATCTACCGACGTTAGGAAAGGACAGGGTGTGCTTTCGTCCCAACTTAGTTTTCTATGGAGAAACAGGCAGCAGAGGAGAGTGGGCCAGAGGGCCACACTTTGCCCACGACCAGCCAGGTTTGAGTTCGTTCCTCCTAGGCCTCACGGTCTGATTTTCTCCTCCCCTTTCTGTACCCGACGGGTGTTGCTCTGAGATCAGGACCATCCCGGCGGGCTGCGGATGGGATCATCGTGTGTGTGTGGCCACAGCCCTCCGCCTCGCTCGCTCGGTGAGCACGTGAATCAAGGAAGGGGCACGACTCTAGGCAGGACCCGGCGGGGTGTGAGGAGGAGAAACTCGGTAAGAGAAGAGAGGGAGAGTGAGACGTGCGAGGCGCAGGCTGTCCCAGGCGAGTCTTAGAAACGGCGTGCGCGGAGACGTCCGCCAGAAAGGAAGCGGGCGAAAGGAAATGGAATGTCCGCAGGGCCGGTGCCGTGGGATCCGGTCACGCCCTGACGGCTTTCAGGGACATCTCAGGCTCGCTGTCTCCACCTTGGACCTGGCGCAGAGAGGAGTGAGGCCTGAGGACAGGGCTGCGTGGCCAGCTGGGTGTGGGAGGTGCCAACACAGTAAGGGCTGGTCAAGGGGTGGTCGAGAGCGATACGGGGGGTTGCTCAAGAAATCACCGCTGGAACTGGGATTCCAGTCCAGCGGGATACGTCCAGTCATCCCACTTCTGGACGTATCGCCTAAGGACACGAAATCGGGATGTGGTGCAAATATGTGTCCTGCTGCGTTGGTTGTTGGCACGCTGCCTGTAACCAAGACGTGCAATCGACCTAAGTGCCCATCAGCAGATGACTAGAGAAGGACAAAGGAACGGGGTTCCCAGAAGAAACACATCAGGGAAAGGAAAGGAAAGCCTGTCATCTGGGACGTCATGCATGGACCCAAAAGTCATGGTGCCCAGTGAAATCAGCCAGGCCCATCCGACCCGTATTGCGTGATCTCCTTGGGATGTGGGATGGAAAGCGGCGAGGATCGCGAAAGTAGAGAGGAGAAAGGTGGTTGGCCGGGCCTGGGGCCGGGGTAGGGGCAGGGAAAAGATGCCAGTGCGAGATGTGGGTCAAAGGGCACAAAGTTTCCCAGAGACAGGTGGAGTGCTTCCTGGATATCCATGGCAGGGCAACGTGAGTACGGTGGAGCAGAATGTAAGGTTCTCCTGAATATACCCACGGGAGCAGAGCTGAAAATTCTCCCGAAAGGGACAGGGGACGCATGTGGGGCGATAGGTGTGTGAGTTCGGCCGATTCTAGTGAATTCCCTAATGAAGACGTCACGCACGGTACGTGTGTATCATGTTTACTGTCATTCATACTTGGAGGCACCGGCGGGCGAAGGAAATAATTAAATCGCAAGACAAAACTTCAAAGAGAGATCACCTCTAAGAGAGTCTAACGTGCGTAGGAACGCTCTCGGGTTCACGAGGATTGACCGAACACCAGGATACGTCGCTCTCCATCTGGGGCTTGCTCCAAATGGCCCTCCACTATTCCAGGCACGTGGGTGTCTCCCCTAACTCTCCCTGCTCTCCTGAGCCCATGCTGCCTATCACCCATCGGTGCAGGTCCTTTCTGAAGAGCTCGGGTGCATTCTCTCCGTCCCACTTCTTTTCCCAAGAAAGAAGCCACCGTTCCAAGACACCCAGTGGGACATTCCCCTTCCACCTCCTTCTCCAAAGTTGCCCAGGTGTTCATCACAGGTTAGGGAGAGAAGCTCCCAGGTTTCAGTTACAAGGCATAGGACGCTGTCGTGAACACACACACACACGCACACACACACACACACACGACTCGAAGAGGTAGCCACAAGGGTCATTAAACACTTGACGACTGTTTTCCAAAAACGTGGATGCAGTTCACCCACGCCAAAGCCGAGGGTGCAAACACGGAATGGTGGAGAGATTCCAGAGGCTCACCAAACCCTCTCAGGAATATTTTCCTGACCCTGGGGGCAGAGGTTGGAAACATTGAGGACATTTCTCGGGACACACGGAGAAGCTGACCGACCAGGCATTTTCCTTTCCACTGCAAATGACCTATGGCGGGGGCATTTCACTTTCCCCTGGAAATCACCTATGGCGAGGTACCTCCCCAAGCCCCCACCCCCACTTCCGCGAATCGGCATGGCTCGGCCTCTCTCCGGGTGTCACTCCAGGTAGGCTTCTCCACGCTCTCGGCTCAAAGAAGGACAATCACAGGTCCAAGCCCAAAGCCCACACCTCTTCCTTTTGTTATACCCACAGAAGTTAGAGAAAACGCCACACTTTGAGACAAATTAAGAGTCCTTTATTTAAGCCGGCGGCCAAAGAGATGGCTAACGCTCAAAATTCTCTCGGCCCCGAGGAAGGGGCTTGATTAACTTCTATACCTTGGTTTAGGAAGGGGAGGGGAACTCAAATGCGGTAATTCTACAGGAGTAAAAACATGCAGGAATCAAAAGAAGCAAATGGTTACAGAGAGATAAACAATTTTAAAAGGCAAATGGTTACAAAAAGCAACGGTACCAGGTGCAGGGCTCTAAACCCTTCATGACACTTAGATATAGGTGCTGTGCTGGACACGAACTCAAGGCTTTATGTTGTTATTATCTCTTGGAGAAAAATCCTGGGAACTTCATGCACTGTTTGTGCCAGTACCTTATCAGTTGATTGGGCTCCCTTGAAATGCTGAGTATCTGCTTACACAGGTCAACTCCTTGCGGAAGGGGGTTGGGTAAGGAGCCCTTCGTGTCTCGTAAATTAAGGGGTCGATTGGAGTTTGTCCAGCATTCCCAGCTACAGAGAGCCTTATTTACATGAGAAGCAAGGCTAGGTGATTAAAGAGACAAACAGGGAAGATTCAAAGTAGCGACTTAGAGTAAAAACAAGGTTAGGCATTTCACTTTCCCAGAAAACGCGCAAACATTCGATGGGAGAGAGGTCCCGAGTCGTCAAAGTCCCAGATGTGGTGAGCCCCCGGAGGGAAAAACCGTGTCTTCCTTAGGATGCCCGGAACAAGAGCTAGGCTTCCGGAGCTAGGCAGCCATCTCTCTCCGTGAGCCGGCGGGAGGGAGACTGCCGGGAGGCGAAGTGGGGCGGGGCCATCCTTCTTTCTGCTCTGCTGCTGCCGGGGAGCTCCTGGCGTCCAAGCGGCAGGAGGCCGCCGTCCTGCAGGGCGCCGTAGAGTTTGCGGTGCAGAGTCGGGATCGCCTCTGGGGCAGAGGGTTCGAGCTTTTCCAAGGCGAGGGTGCTGGCTCCCGTGCGCACCTAAGGCCTCCCAGGAGCGGGCGCAAAGGGCGGCGGGCCCGCGGGCCAGGGCCCCGCAGCCAGCAGGTTGTCGAGCGTGGCCAGCGCCCAGTGCAGGGCGGCCCCGGCGTGCGCCAGCTGCCAGGTGAGCCAGGCGCGCTGCGAGGCGCTGGGCTGCGTGCCGCCGGCGGGCCCCGGGAGGAAGGCGCCCCCCGGGGCCCGAAGCTCGCCCAGGGCCACCTCCAGCCCGCCCAGGTGGTTGACGGCTCGCGAGAGCGGGCACGGGAGGGAGACCCAGGCTTCTGGGGAGTGGCGTCGGCGGCGCTTTGGGGAGGTGGGTCGCTCCTCCCGGACGTCAGCGCGGCGTTGCGGGCCGCTCGTCCTCCCTGGCGATCTAGGCCGGTGCTTTGGCTCCTCCGGGCGCCTCGGGCTGGGAACAGAACCTGCGCGGGAGACAGAGCGGGAGGTGTCCGAGGGACTGCGCGCAGCGCTAGGGGACCCATTTCCAAGGTCCCAAAGCCCCTCCCGACCCCGCCTCCCCCTGCCCTCCATCCCCCACCCCTCCGCGGCTCGCCTCCGCGCCCCATCCTCTTGGCCCCTCCCTGCATCCTGGGGACTCCGGTGCCCCGTCCGGGGTGCCCTCCTCTCCGCCCGTTCAAACTTGAAGCACATCTCATCTGGGGCCACCGGGGGCCCGGGTTCCTGGCGCACTGAGGGCTTCCTCGGCCCCCTCGGGGCCCCCCACTCCCCGCTCCCCTTCCCGGGGCCCTGCGCCCTCCTCCCCACCCCTCCAAGCTCCCAGCCCCTAAACCTGCCTCCTCTGCGCTCGTGGGGGCGTCGTGCTCTGCTGGACTCGGGCTTGTCGTGGCCTCTCTCTCCGGCTGGGGCTGGTGGTGGCTTGACCTTCCGCCCTCGGTTTCCGGTTTCTCTGCCGGGACTGCGAGGGGAGCCGTCGGGGCTTCTCCACCGTTTGTGCCTGGACGCAGAGGCCTCCCGGCTGTGCCCGCTGAAAGCTGCGGGGGAAGAGGAGGTCGACAGTGAGTGGGCCATGACCCGTCCGCAGACGGCTGCGGGAGGGTTGCAAGGGCCAAGCTCCCAGAGTGACCTCAAGGCAGGAATGGCTCTGCTCCCAGGTGCCCCCCCACCCCCTCCTCTTTCTCCAGCTGCCCAAGACCTCCAGGCCCCACTCCCCGGGTCCCTTCCTGTCTCCTGACTCTGGCTGTTCCCCAGCTGCCTGGCACCCTCCAGCAAACCCTCCTCCGCGGGCGCACCCAGAGGATGGCCCAGCTGGCGGAGCCACCCAGCACACAAAAAGTCTGCCTTTCTTTGACCTCAGCTTTCCCCACCACCTGCGGGATCGGGGCCCGTGGGGCGGGGGCCGCTGCCTTTGTCACCCCAGCTCTAACTCTCCTGCCTCCCTGGCCCCTGCCACCCCCTGCACACACCAATCCGCACAGACGAGACACTCGACCCTCACTCACCTCGTCCTCTCTCAGAGCCCTCCCGGTTCTTGCGGGTCTCCATCTTCCCCTGCTTTGCACAGGGAGGTCTGTCTTCTCCCGTCTCCTCAAAGGACAGCTTCCCCATCCAGGAAAGAGCTCTGTGTTCCCGGCGAGGAGGCTCTACCCTCTGGCAGCCTGGGCAGCGCAAGCGGGGAAGTGGCCGGTTGGGCGCAGCCGGCGGGCTTTTATAGGGAGCCAGGACCCCCCGCTGGGTGTTCCCAGGAGGATTGGCTGCGGACACGCCCACAGTGGCAGGCTACCTTGATTAGGTTAGGCGGGTTGGAGGGGTTCTGCTTTCTCCCTGGGTCCCTGCCGCTCTCTCCCCGGCAAGTGATGAGCAGTTTTGCGGAGTGGCACAACAGAGACAAAGGTAGCTGTGGGCTTCACGGTAATTTCAAAGAAAGTGCCCTACTTCGTTGCCCATTTCGAAGTCCTCTCTACCTCTGCGTTGGACGATTTCTCCACTTCCTGGTGCGCACCTGCGTGTGTGCGTGCCTGTGTGTGTGTGTGTGTGTGTGTGTGTGCGCGCGCGCGCGCGCGCGTGCCTGGGTGTGTGCACACTATGCCGAGAGTCGGGCAAATTTCGAGTGAAGGGAGACCGAGTCCCGCAGGTTCTGTTGCTCCTGCAGTCTGCGGAGGAAAAACTCCTTTCTGCCACGGCGGCAGGAATCCATCTACCGACGTTAGGAAAGGACAGGGTGTGCTTTCGTCCCAACTTAGTTTTCTATGGAGAAACAGGCAGCAGAGGAGAGTGGGCCAGAGGGCCACACTTTGCCCACGACCAGCCAGGTTTGAGTTCGTTCCTCCTAGGCCTCACGGTCTGATTTTCTCCTCCCCTTTCTGTACCCGACGGGTGTTGCTCTGAGATCAGGACCATCCCGGCGGGCTGCGGATGGGATCATCGTGTGTGTGTGGCCACAGCCCTCCGCCTCGCTCGCTCGGTGAGCACGTGAATCAAGGAAGGGGCACGACTCTAGGCAGGACCCGGCGGGGTGTGGGGAGGAGAAACTCGGTAAGAGAAGAGAGGGAGAGTGAGACGTGCGAGGCGCAGGCTGTCCCAGGCGAGTCTTAGCAACGGCGTGCGCGGAGACGTCCGCCAGAAAGGAAGCGGGCGAAAGGAAATGGAATGTCCGCAGGGCCGGTGCCGTGGGATCCGGTCACGCCCTGACGGCTTTCAGGGACATCTCAGGCTCGCTGTCTCCACCTTGGACCTGGCGCAGAGAGGAGTGAGGCCTGAGGACAGGGCTGCGTGGCCAGCTGGGTGTGGGAGGTGCCAACACAGTAAGGGCTGGTCAAGGGGTGGTCGAGAGCGATACGGGGGGTTGCTCAAGAAATCACCGCTGGAACTGGGATTCCAGTCCAGCGGGATACGTCCAGTCATCCCACTTCTGGACGTATCGCCTAAGGACACGAAATCGGGATGTGGTGCAAATATGTGTCCTGCTGCGTTGGTTGTTGGCACGCTGCCTGTAACCAAGACGTGCAATCGACCTAAGTGCCCATCAGCAGATGACTAGAGAAGGACAAAGGAACGGGGTTCCCAGAAGAAACACATCAGGGAAAGGAAAGGAAAGCCTGTCATCTGGGACGTCATGCATGGACCCAAAAGTCATGGTGCCCAGTGAAATCAGCCAGGCCCATCCGACCCGTATTGCGTGATCTCCTTGGGATGTGGGATGGAAAGCGGCGAGGATCGCGAAAGTAGAGAGGAGAAAGGTGGTTGGCCGGGCCTGGGGCCGGGGTAGGGGCAGGGAAAAGATGCCAGTGCGAGATGTGGGTCAAAGGGCACAAAGTTTCCCAGAGACAGGTGGAGTGCTTCCTGGATATCCATGGCAGGGCAACGTGAGTACGGTGGAGCAGAATGTAAGGTTCTCCTGAATATACCCACGGGAGCAGAGCTGAAAATTCTCCCGAAAGGGACAGGGGACGCATGTGGGGCGATAGGTGTGTGAGTTCGGCCGATTCTAGTGAATTCCCTAATGAAGACGTCACGCACGGTACGTGTGTATCATGTTTACTGTCATTCATACTTGGAGGCACCGGCGGGCGAAGGAAATAATTAAATCGCAAGACAAAACTTCAAAGAGAGATCACCTCTAAGAGAGTCTAACGTGCGTAGGAACGCTCTCGGGTTCACGAGGATTGACCGAACACCAGGATACGTCGCTCTCCACCTGGGGCTTGCTCCAAATGGCCCTCCACTATTCCAGGCACGTGGGTGTCTCCCCTAACTCTCCCTGCTCTCCTGAGCCCATGCTGCCTATCACCCATCGGTGCAGGTCCTTTCTGAAGAGCTCGGGTGCATTCTCTCCGTCCCACTTCTTTTCCCAAGAAAGAAGCCACCGTTCCAAGACACCCAGTGGGACATTCCCCTTCCACCTCCTTCTCCAAAGTTGCCCAGGTGTTCATCACAGGTTAGGGAGAGAAGCCCCCAGGTTTCAGTTACAAGGCATAGGACGCTGTCGTGAACACACACACACACGCACACACACACACACACACACGACTCGAAGAGGTAGCCACAAGGGTCATTAAACACTTGACGACTGTTTTCCAAAAACGTGGATGCAGTTCACCCACGCCAAAGCCGAGGGTGCAAACACGGAATGGTGGAGAGATTCCAGAGGCTCACCAAACCCTCTCAGGAATATTTTCCTGACCCTGGGGGCAGAGGTTGGAAACATTGAGGACATTTCTCGGGACACACGGAGAAGCTGACCGACCAGGCATTTTCCTTTCCACTGCAAATGACCTATGGCGGGGGCATTTCACTTTCCCCTGGAAATCACCTATGGCGAGGTACCTCCCCAAGCCCCCACCCCCACTTCCGCGAATCGGCATGGCTCGGCCTCTCTCCGGGTGTCACTCCAGGTAGGCTTCTCCACGCTCTCGGCTCAAAGAAGGACAATCACAGGTCCAAGCCCAAAGCCCACACCTCTTCCTTTTGTTATACCCACAGAAGTTAGAGAAAACGCCACACTTTGAGACAAATTAAGAGTCCTTTATTTAAGCCGGCGGCCAAAGAGATGGCTAACGCTCAAAATTCTCTCGGCCCCGAGGAAGGGGCTTGATTAACTTCTATACCTTGGTTTAGGAAGGGGAGGGGAACTCAAATGCGGTAATTCTACAGGAGTAAAAACATGCAGGAATCAAAAGAAGCAAATGGTTACAGAGAGATAAACAATTTTAAAAGGCAAATGGTTACAAAAAGCAACGGTACCAGGTGCAGGGCTCTAAACCCTTCATGACACTTAGATATAGGTGCTGTGCTGGACACGAACTCAAGGCTTTATGTTGTTATTATCTCTTGGAGAAAAATCCTGGGAACTTCATGCACTGTTTGTGCCAGTACCTTATCAGTTGATTGGGCTCCCTTGAAATGCTGAGTATCTGCTTACACAGGTCAACTCCTTGCGGAAGGGGGTTGGGTAAGGAGCCCTTCGTGTCTCGTAAATTAAGGGGTCGATTGGAGTTTGTCCAGCATTCCCAGCTACAGAGAGCCTTATTTACATGAGAAGCAAGGCTAGGTGATTAAAGAGACAAACAGGGAAGATTCAAAGTAGCGACTTAGAGTAAAAACAAGGTTAGGCATTTCACTTTCCCAGAAAACGCGCAAACATTCGATGGGAGAGAGGTCCCGAGTCGTCAAAGTCCCAGATGTGGTGAGCCCCCGGAGGGAAAAACCGTGTCTTCCTTAGGATGCCCGGAACAAGAGCTAGGCTTCCGGAGCTAGGCAGCCATCTCTCTCCGTGAGCCGGCGGGAGGGAGACTGCCGGGAGGCGAAGTGGGGCGGGGCCATCCTTCTTTCTGCTCTGCTGCTGCCGGGGAGCTCCTGGCGTCCAAGCGGCAGGAGGCCGCCGTCCTGCAGGGCGCCGTAGAGTTTGCGGTGCAGAGTCGGGATCGCCTCTGGGGCAGAGGGTTCGAGCTTTTCCAAGGCGAGGGTGCTGGCTCCCGTGCGCACCTAAGGCCTCCCAGGAGCGGGCGCAAAGGGCGGCGGGCCCGCGGGCCAGGGCCCCGCAGCCAGCAGGTTGTCGAGCGTGGCCAGCGCCCAGTGCAGGGCGGCCCCGGCGTGCGCCAGCTGCCAGGTGAGCCAGGCGCGCTGCGAGGCGCTGGGCTGCGTGCCGCCGGCGGGCCCCGGGAGGAAGGCGCCCCCCGGGGCCCGAAGCTCGCCCAGGGCCACCTCCAGCCCGCCCAGGTGGTTGACGGCTCGCGAGAGCGGGCACGGGAGGGAGACCCAGGCTTCTGGGGAGTGGCGTCGGCGGCGCTTTGGGGAGGTGGGTCGCTCCTCCCGGACGTCAGCGCGGCGTTGCGGGCCGCTCGTCCTCCCTGGCGATCTAGGCCGGTGCTTTGGCTCCTCCGGGCGCCTCGGGCTGGGAACAGAACCTGCGCGGGAGACAGAGCGGGAGGTGTCCGAGGGACTGCGCGCAGCGCTAGGGGACCCATTTCCAAGGTCCCAAAGCCCCTCCCGACCCCGCCTCCCCCTGCCCTCCATCCCCCACCCCTCCGCGGCTCGCCTCCGCGCCCCATCCTCTTGGCCCCTCCCTGCATCCTGGGGACTCCGGTGCCCCGTCCGGGGTGCCCTCCTCTCCGCCCGTTCAAACTTGAAGCACATCTCATCTGGGGCCACCGGGGGCCCGGGTTCCTGGCGCACTGAGGGCTTCCTCGGCCCCCTCGGGGCCCCCCACTCCCCGCTCCCCTTCCCGGGGCCCTGCGCCCTCCTCCCCACCCCTCCAAGCTCCCAGCCCCTAAACCTGCCTCCTCTGCGCTCGTGGGGGCGTCGTGCTCTGCTGGACTCGGGCTTGTCGTGGCCTCTCTCTCCGGCTGGGGCTGGTGGTGGCTTGACCTTCCGCCCTCGGTTTCCGGTTTCTCTGCCGGGACTGCGAGGGGAGCCGTCGGGGCTTCTCCACCGTTTGTGCCTGGACGCAGAGGCCTCCCGGCTGTGCCCGCTGAAAGCTGCGGGGGAAGAGGAGGTCGACAGTGAGTGGGCCATGACCCGTCCGCAGACGGCTGCGGGAGGGTTGCAAGGGCCAAGCTCCCAGAGTGACCTCAAGGCAGGAATGGCTCTGCTCCCAGGTGCCCCCCCACCCCCTCCTCTTTCTCCAGCTGCCCAAGACCTCCAGGCCCCACTCCCCGGGTCCCTTCCTGTCTCCTGACTCTGGCTGTTCCCCAGCTGCCTGGCACCCTCCAGCAAACCCTCCTCCGCGGGCGCACCCAGAGGATGGCCCAGCTGGCGGAGCCACCCAGCACACAAAAAGTCTGCCTTTCTTTGACCTCAGCTTTCCCCACCACCTGCGGGATCGGGGCCCGTGGGGCGGGGGCCGCTGCCTTTGTCACCCCAGCTCTAACTCTCCTGCCTCCCTGGCCCCTGCCACCCCCTGCACACACCAATCCGCACAGACGAGACACTCGACCCTCACTCACCTCGTCCTCTCTCAGAGCCCTCCCGGTTCTTGCGGGTCTCCATCTTCCCCTGCTTTGCACAGGGAGGTCTGTCTTCTCCCGTCTCCTCAAAGGACAGCTTCCCCATCCAGGAAAGAGCTCTGTGTTCCCGGCGAGGAGGCTCTACCCTCTGGCAGCCTGGGCAGCGCAAGCGGGGAAGTGGCCGGTTGGGCGCAGCCGGCGGGCTTTTATAGGGAGCCAGGACCCCCCGCTGGGTGTTCCCAGGAGGATTGGCTGCGGACACGCCCACAGTGGCAGGCTACCTTGATTAGGTTAGGCGGGTTGGAGGGGTTCTGCTTTCTCCCTGGGTCCCTGCCGCTCTCTCCCCGGCAAGTGATGAGCAGTTTTGCGGAGTGGCACAACAGAGACAAAGGTAGCTGTGGGCTTCACGGTAATTTCAAAGAAAGTGCCCTACTTCGTTGCCCATTTCGAAGTCCTCTCTACCTCTGCGTTGGACGATTTCTCCACTTCCTGGTGCGCACCTGCGTGTGTGCGTGCCTGTGTGTGTGTGTGTGTGTGTGTGTGTGTGTGCGCGCGCGCGCGCGCGCGTGCCTGGGTGTGTGCACACTATGCCGAGAGTCGGGCAAATTTCGAGTGAAGGGAGACCGAGTCCCGCAGGTTCTGTTGCTCCTGCAGTCTGCGGAGGAAAAACTCCTTTCTGCCACGGCGGCAGGAATCCATCTACCGACGTTAGGAAAGGACAGGGTGTGCTTTCGTCCCAACTTAGTTTTCTATGGAGAAACAGGCAGCAGAGGAGAGTGGGCCAGAGGGCCACACTTTGCCCACGACCAGCCAGGTTTGAGTTCGTTCCTCCTAGGCCTCACGGTCTGATTTTCTCCTCCCCTTTCTGTACCCGACGGGTGTTGCTCTGAGATCAGGACCATCCCGGCGGGCTGCGGATGGGATCATCGTGTGTGTGTGGCCACAGCCCTCCGCCTCGCTCGCTCGGTGAGCACGTGAATCAAGGAAGGGGCACGACTCTAGGCAGGACCCGGCGGGGTGTGAGGAGGAGAAACTCGGTAAGAGAAGAGAGGGAGAGTGAGACGTGCGAGGCGCAGGCTGTCCCAGGCGAGTCTTAGAAACGGCGTGCGCGGAGACGTCCGCCAGAAAGGAAGCGGGCGAAAGGAAATGGAATGTCCGCAGGGCCGGTGCCGTGGGATCCGGTCACGCCCTGACGGCTTTCAGGGACATCTCAGGCTCGCTGTCTCCACCTTGGACCTGGCGCAGAGAGGAGTGAGGCCTGAGGACAGGGCTGCGTGGCCAGCTGGGTGTGGGAGGTGCCAACACAGTAAGGGCTGGTCAAGGGGTGGTCGAGAGCGATACGGGGGGTTGCTCAAGAAATCACCGCTGGAACTGGGATTCCAGTCCAGCGGGATACGTCCAGTCATCCCACTTCTGGACGTATCGCCTAAGGACACGAAATCGGGATGTGGTGCAAATATGTGTCCTGCTGCGTTGGTTGTTGGCACGCTGCCTGTAACCAAGACGTGCAATCGACCTAAGTGCCCATCAGCAGATGACTAGAGAAGGACAAAGGAACGGGGTTCCCAGAAGAAACACATCAGGGAAAGGAAAGGAAAGCCTGTCATCTGGGACGTCATGCATGGACCCAAAAGTCATGGTGCCCAGTGAAATCAGCCAGGCCCATCCGACCCGTATTGCGTGATCTCCTTGGGATGTGGGATGGAAAGCGGCGAGGATCGCGAAAGTAGAGAGGAGAAAGGTGGTTGGCCGGGCCTGGGGCCGGGGTAGGGGCAGGGAAAAGATGCCAGTGCGAGATGTGGGTCAAAGGGCACAAAGTTTCCCAGAGACAGGTGGAGTGCTTCCTGGATATCCATGGCAGGGCAACGTGAGTACGGTGGAGCAGAATGTAAGGTTCTCCTGAATATACCCACGGGAGCAGAGCTGAAAATTCTCCCGAAAGGGACAGGGGACGCATGTGGGGCGATAGGTGTGTGAGTTCGGCCGATTCTAGTGAATTCCCTAATGAAGACGTCACGCACGGTACGTGTGTATCATGTTTACTGTCATTCATACTTGGAGGCACCGGCGGGCGAAGGAAATAATTAAATCGCAAGACAAAACTTCAAAGAGAGATCACCTCTAAGAGAGTCTAACGTGCGTAGGAACGCTCTCGGGTTCACGAGGATTGACCGAACACCAGGATACGTCGCTCTCCATCTGGGGCTTGCTCCAAATGGCCCTCCACTATTCCAGGCACGTGGGTGTCTCCCCTAACTCTCCCTGCTCTCCTGAGCCCATGCTGCCTATCACCCATCGGTGCAGGTCCTTTCTGAAGAGCTCGGGTGCATTCTCTCCGTCCCACTTCTTTTCCCAAGAAAGAAGCCACCGTTCCAAGACACCCAGTGGGACATTCCCCTTCCACCTCCTTCTCCAAAGTTGCCCAGGTGTTCATCACAGGTTAGGGAGAGAAGCCCCCAGGTTTCAGTTACAAGGCATAGGACGCTGTCGTGAACACACACACACACGCACACACACACACACACGACTCGAAGAGGTAGCCACAAGGGTCATTAAACACTTGACGACTGTTTTCCAAAAACGTGGATGCAGTTCACCCACGCCAAAGCCGAGGGTGCAAACACGGAATGGTGGAGAGATTCCAGAGGCTCACCAAACCCTCTCAGGAATATTTTCCTGACCCTGGGGGCAGAGGTTGGAAACATTGAGGACATTTCTCGGGACACACGGAGAAGCTGACCGACCAGGCATTTTCCTTTCCACTGCAAATGACCTATGGCGGGGGCATTTCACTTTCCCCTGGAAATCACCTATGGCGAGGTACCTCCCCAAGCCCCCACCCCCACTTCCGCGAATCGGCATGGCTCGGCCTCTCTCCGGGTGTCACTCCAGGTAGGCTTCTCCACGCTCTCGGCTCAAAGAAGGACAATCACAGGTCCAAGCCCAAAGCCCACACCTCTTCCTTTTGTTATACCCACAGAAGTTAGAGAAAACGCCACACTTTGAGACAAATTAAGAGTCCTTTATTTAAGCCGGCGGCCAAAGAGATGGCTAACGCTCAAAATTCTCTCGGCCCCGAGGAAGGGGCTTGATTAACTTCTATACCTTGGTTTAGGAAGGGGAGGGGAACTCAAATGCGGTAATTCTACAGGAGTAAAAACATGCAGGAATCAAAAGAAGCAAATGGTTACAGAGAGATAAACAATTTTAAAAGGCAAATGGTTACAAAAAGCAACGGTACCAGGTGCAGGGCTCTAAACCCTTCATGACACTTAGATATAGGTGCTGTGCTGGACACGAACTCAAGGCTTTATGTTGTTATTATCTCTTGGAGAAAAATCCTGGGAACTTCATGCACTGTTTGTGCCAGTACCTTATCAGTTGATTGGGCTCCCTTGAAATGCTGAGTATCTGCTTACACAGGTCAACTCCTTGCGGAAGGGGGTTGGGTAAGGAGCCCTTCGTGTCTCGTAAATTAAGGGGTCGATTGGAGTTTGTCCAGCATTCCCAGCTACAGAGAGCCTTATTTACATGAGAAGCAAGGCTAGGTGATTAAAGAGACAAACAGGGAAGATTCAAAGTAGCGACTTAGAGTAAAAACAAGGTTAGGCATTTCACTTTCCCAGAAAACGCGCAAACATTCGATGGGAGAGAGGTCCCGAGTCGTCAAAGTCCCAGATGTGGTGAGCCCCCGGAGGGAAAAACCGTGTCTTCCTTAGGATGCCCGGAACAAGAGCTAGGCTTCCGGAGCTAGGCAGCCATCTCTCTCCGTGAGCCGGCGGGAGGGAGACTGCCGGGAGGCGAAGTGGGGCGGGGCCATCCTTCTTTCTGCTCTGCTGCTGCCGGGGAGCTCCTGGCGTCCAAGCGGCAGGAGGCCGCCGTCCTGCAGGGCGCCGTAGAGTTTGCGGTGCAGAGTCGGGATCGCCTCTGGGGCAGAGGGTTCGAGCTTTTCCAAGGCGAGGGTGCTGGCTCCCGTGCGCACCTAAGGCCTCCCAGGAGCGGGCGCAAAGGGCGGCGGGCCCGCGGGCCAGGGCCCCGCAGCCAGCAGGTTGTCGAGCGTGGCCAGCGCCCAGTGCAGGGCGGCCCCGGCGTGCGCCAGCTGCCAGGTGAGCCAGGCGCGCTGCGAGGCGCTGGGCTGCGTGCCGCCGGCGGGCCCCGGGAGGAAGGCGCCCCCCGGGGCCCGAAGCTCGCCCAGGGCCACCTCCAGCCCGCCCAGGTGGTTGACGGCTCGCGAGAGCGGGCACGGGAGGGAGACCCAGGCTTCTGGGGAGTGGCGTCGGCGGCGCTTTGGGGAGGTGGGTCGCTCCTCCCGGACGTCAGCGCGGCGTTGCGGGCCGCTCGTCCTCCCTGGCGATCTAGGCCGGTGCTTTGGCTCCTCCGGGCGCCTCGGGCTGGGAACAGAACCTGCGCGGGAGACAGAGCGGGAGGTGTCCGAGGGACTGCGCGCAGCGCTAGGGGACCCATTTCCAAGGTCCCAAAGCCCCTCCCGACCCCGCCTCCCCCTGCCCTCCATCCCCCACCCCTCCGCGGCTCGCCTCCGCGCCCCATCCTCTTGGCCCCTCCCTGCATCCTGGGGACTCCGGTGCCCCGTCCGGGGTGCCCTCCTCTCCGCCCGTTCAAACTTGAAGCACATCTCATCTGGGGCCACCGGGGGCCCGGGTTCCTGGCGCACTGAGGGCTTCCTCGGCCCCCTCGGGGCCCCCCACTCCCCGCTCCCCTTCCCGGGGCCCTGCGCCCTCCTCCCCACCCCTCCAAGCTCCCAGCCCCTAAACCTGCCTCCTCTGCGCTCGTGGGGGCGTCGTGCTCTGCTGGACTCGGGCTTGTCGTGGCCTCTCTCTCCGGCTGGGGCTGGTGGTGGCTTGACCTTCCGCCCTCGGTTTCCGGTTTCTCTGCCGGGACTGCGAGGGGAGCCGTCGGGGCTTCTCCACCGTTTGTGCCTGGACGCAGAGGCCTCCCGGCTGTGCCCGCTGAAAGCTGCGGGGGAAGAGGAGGTCGACAGTGAGTGGGCCATGACCCGTCCGCAGACGGCTGCGGGAGGGTTGCAAGGGCCAAGCTCCCAGAGTGACCTCAAGGCAGGAATGGCTCTGCTCCCAGGTGCCCCCCCACCCCCTCCTCTTTCTCCAGCTGCCCAAGACCTCCAGGCCCCACTCCCCGGGTCCCTTCCTGTCTCCTGACTCTGGCTGTTCCCCAGCTGCCTGGCACCCTCCAGCAAACCCTCCTCCGCGGGCGCACCCAGAGGATGGCCCAGCTGGCGGAGCCACCCAGCACACAAAAAGTCTGCCTTTCTTTGACCTCAGCTTTCCCCACCACCTGCGGGATCGGGGCCCGTGGGGCGGGGGCCGCTGCCTTTGTCACCCCAGCTCTAACTCTCCTGCCTCCCTGGCCCCTGCCACCCCCTGCACACACCAATCCGCACAGACGAGACACTCGACCCTCACTCACCTCGTCCTCTCTCAGAGCCCTCCCGGTTCTTGCGGGTCTCCATCTTCCCCTGCTTTGCACAGGGAGGTCTGTCTTCTCCCGTCTCCTCAAAGGACAGCTTCCCCATCCAGGAAAGAGCTCTGTGTTCCCGGCGAGGAGGCTCTACCCTCTGGCAGCCTGGGCAGCGCAAGCGGGGAAGTGGCCGGTTGGGCGCAGCCGGCGGGCTTTTATAGGGAGCCAGGACCCCCCGCTGGGTGTTCCCAGGAGGATTGGCTGCGGACACGCCCACAGTGGCAGGCTACCTTGATTAGGTTAGGCGGGTTGGAGGGGTTCTGCTTTCTCCCTGGGTCCCTGCCGCTCTCTCCCCGGCAAGTGATGAGCAGTTTTGCGGAGTGGCACAACAGAGACAAAGGTAGCTGTGGGCTTCACGGTAATTTCAAAGAAAGTGCCCTACTTCGTTGCCCATTTCGAAGTCCTCTCTACCTCTGCGTTGGACGATTTCTCCACTTCCTGGTGCGCACCTGCGTGTGTGCGTGCCTGTGTGTGTGTGTGTGTGTGTGTGTGCGCGCGCGCGCGCGCGCGTGCCTGGGTGTGTGCACACTATGCCGAGAGTCGGGCAAATTTCGAGTGAAGGGAGACCGAGTCCCGCAGGTTCTGTTGCTCCTGCAGTCTGCGGAGGAAAAACTCCTTTCTGCCACGGCGGCAGGAATCCATCTACCGACGTTAGGAAAGGACAGGGTGTGCTTTCGTCCCAACTTAGTTTTCTATGGAGAAACAGGCAGCAGAGGAGAGTGGGCCAGAGGGCCACACTTTGCCCACGACCAGCCAGGTTTGAGTTCGTTCCTCCTAGGCCTCACGGTCTGATTTTCTCCTCCCCTTTCTGTACCCGACGGGTGTTGCTCTGAGATCAGGACCATCCCGGCGGGCTGCGGATGGGATCATCGTGTGTGTGTGGCCACAGCCCTCCGCCTCGCTCGCTCGGTGAGCACGTGAATCAAGGAAGGGGCACGACTCTAGGCAGGACCCGGCGGGGTGTGGGGAGGAGAAACTCGGTAAGAGAAGAGAGGGAGAGTGAGACGTGCGAGGCGCAGGCTGTCCCAGGCGAGTCTTAGCAACGGCGTGCGCGGAGACGTCCGCCAGAAAGGAAGCGGGCGAAAGGAAATGGAATGTCCGCAGGGCCGGTGCCGTGGGATCCGGTCACGCCCTGACGGCTTTCAGGGACATCTCAGGCTCGCTGTCTCCACCTTGGACCTGGCGCAGAGAGGAGTGAGGCCTGAGGACAGGGCTGCGTGGCCAGCTGGGTGTGGGAGGTGCCAACACAGTAAGGGCTGGTCAAGGGGTGGTCGAGAGCGATACGGGGGGTTGCTCAAGAAATCACCGCTGGAACTGGGATTCCAGTCCAGCGGGATACGTCCAGTCATCCCACTTCTGGACGTATCGCCTAAGGACACGAAATCGGGATGTGGTGCAAATATGTGTCCTGCTGCGTTGGTTGTTGGCACGCTGCCTGTAACCAAGACGTGCAATCGACCTAAGTGCCCATCAGCAGATGACTAGAGAAGGACAAAGGAACGGGGTTCCCAGAAGAAACACATCAGGGAAAGGAAAGGAAAGCCTGTCATCTGGGACGTCATGCATGGACCCAAAAGTCATGGTGCCCAGTGAAATCAGCCAGGCCCATCCGACCCGTATTGCGTGATCTCCTTGGGATGTGGGATGGAAAGCGGCGAGGATCGCGAAAGTAGAGAGGAGAAAGGTGGTTGGCCGGGCCTGGGGCCGGGGTAGGGGCAGGGAAAAGATGCCAGTGCGAGATGTGGGTCAAAGGGCACAAAGTTTCCCAGAGACAGGTGGAGTGCTTCCTGGATATCCATGGCAGGGCAACGTGAGTACGGTGGAGCAGAATGTAAGGTTCTCCTGAATATACCCACGGGAGCAGAGCTGAAAATTCTCTCGAAAGTGACAGGGGACGCCTGTGGGGTGATAAGTGTGTGAGTTCGGCCGATTCTAGTGAATTCCGTAATGAAGACATCACACACGGTAAGTGTGTATCATATTTATTGTCGTTCATACTGGACTGATCCGGCTGCCGATGGGTTCCTGTGTGTATGTCTACAGCCTTCTTCTTTGCTTTGTGAGCACGTGAGTCAAAAAAGAGCTCAAGTGTTGGCAGGAATCGGGTAGAAACTCACGAAGTTTGGGAAAGGAGATTCAGATGTTTGGGGCCCTGCCTGTTTTTGGCAAGCCATAGAAAATTTGTTTCCAAAGAGCTGTGCCCAAAAGGGAAAAGCTGAAAAGAAATTTTAATGTCTGGAATGCTAGTGTCATGGGATTCATTCATGGTCTTAAGTCTTTTATATACATCTCAAGGGCCCTCCACACGAGTCAGCATGGATTGTAGTGTGGCCTTTGTATAGGGTTTGTTGTTCAGCTTGTTTTCTGAGATGCCCAGAATATAATTATTGTCTAATATGGGGAGAAAAGTGTATCCTGGTGCAATGTTGCTGAGATAGTCAATTAGGCCAGTGGTGGTAAGGAGCAATGTGGAAGTTGTTTAATTAATAATTAGTGGAACTGGGATCTAAGCATTCCCATCTGGGCATACAGCCTAAGGAAATCCATGTACACAGTAAATATGTACGAGATTATGTTGGTTGTAGGCTTTTTCTTTTTGTAAGGTACAAAATTTTCCTAGGCATCAGTGGAGACATAAAAAGGAATACTATTCACATTTTTAGGGGAAATTCTGTCATTTTTGACTTCATGAATAAACCTGAAGTTTTCCTGTCTAGTGGGCAATCCAGGCCTGTAATGTTGATATTGCATGATCTCACTTGTATGTGGGATCAACAAAGGTGAAAATTATAGAAGTTGAGAGTGGATAGTTGGGCTTCATGGCCTAGGGCAGGGGCAAGATGGGCATAGGGAGATGTTGGTCAAAGGGTACAATTTATCAGAAAGTTAACTAGAGATTTCTGGATATTTATGACATGGCAATGTGAATATAGTTATACATATGTATTGTACACTTGAAGATGGCTATGAGAGCAGATTTCAGAATTCTCAGCACAGGATTGGAAGCATGTGAGATGATAAATATTAATTAGTTTGACTTAATTCCCAATGAAGATATAATTCATATATATATATATAACTATATATATTGTTTTCTTTAATGAATCTGGGGAAAATATTAATTACCAACAAAGATGAGAATGAAAGAAAGAAACACACTAAAAAAAAATACAACATTAATAGGGCTGATCTGCAGTTCATGTGTATTGATTTACCGCCTGGATATTTTGATCTATATCTGAGGTTCTCTCCAGCTTGCTCTTCAATATTGTAGATGCACTGGTTGCTCTGTTGACCCCAAGCTGTCTACCTGAATGTCACCCATCAGCTTCAGCTGCTTTGTGCAGCGCTCTCATGGTTTCTATCACATCTGTCTTCATAAGAAAGAAGCAACTATTCCAAGACACGCAGTGGGACATTCGCCCTCCAACTTTTTCTCCAAAGTTTACCAAGTGTTCATCACTAGCTAGGGGGACAACTTCCAACTTTAGGTTAGAGTAGATGAGATTCTATTGTAAAAACTTTACCTCAAGGAAGTGTGCATTTTGGGGGAAATAGGCTGCAAACTTGATTACTACCAACATGTGTAGTCATCCCTCTTGCAAGTTGAAATGAATGATTTTTTAATTAATTGATTCTCTTTATTAACTATATTTACTTTGTTTCTTCATCAGTGTGAGATTTCTTTTCAGACTAATAACTTGAAAGTGTGATGATATTCTTTAAGCAGTTTGGATGACTGAATGATATTTAGGAATTGATTTAGGAGAGCCTGCTGAAAGCAGAAAGACTAGATATTTTATACCCTTGGAGGTTTTGGTCAAGCATTCCAGAGTCAGGCAGGGTGTGGTGGCTCATACCTGTAATCTCAACACTTTTAGAGGCCAAGGTGGGTGGATTGCTTGAGCCCAGGGGTTCAAGACCAGCCTGGGCAACACGGGCAACCCAGTCTCTACAAAAAATACAAAAAAAAAAAAAATAGCTGTGTGTGGTGGCAGATGCCTGTAGTCCCAGTAGTCCCAGCTACTGTGGGAGCTGAGGCAGGAGGATTGCTTGAGCCTGGGAGGTTGAGGCTGCAGTGAGCCATGGTCATGCCACTGCACTTTAGCCTGGACAACAGAGCAAGACTGTGTCTCAAAAAAAAAGTGGTGTATGTACACAATGGAAAACCATTAAGCCTTTAAAAAACACAACAGGAAATTCTGTCATTTGCAGCAACATGGATGAACCTAAAAGACCTTATTTTAAGTAACGTAAGCCAGGCACAGAGACAAATATATGACTTCACCTACATGTAGAATCTACAAAAGCTGAACTCATAGAAGTAGAAAGGTGGTTACTAATGGCTGGTGGGAGGTGGTTGCATGGAGAAATGGGAGATGTTGGTCAGTAGGTACAAAGTTGCAGTTAGGAGGCATAAGTTCTGGTGTTCTTTTGTACAGCAAGGTAACTATAGTTTGTAATAATGTATTATATATTTCAAACTAGCTAAAAGATGGGATTTTAAAGCTGGGGATGATGGCTCGTGTCTGTAATCCCAGCTACTCAGGAGGCTGAGGAAAAGATTGCTTGAGGCCAGGAGTTTGAGATCCTATCTCTTAAAAAAAGGAGGGAGGGATTTAAATGTTCTCATCACAAATAAATGATAAATATTTGAGGTGACAGACATACGAATTACTCTGATTTGATCATTCCACAATGTATGCATGTATCAAAATATCACTTTGGACCCCATAAATACATATAATTTTTATTTGTCAATTAAAAATAAAATAAAACAAATAGCACATGAAAGAACTTTAAATACTTATTACCAAGTGAAAAAAAAAAAACAACCTGAAATGGCTGCATACTGTGTGATTCTAACTATATGGCACTCTGGAAAAGACAGAACTATGGAGACAGTAAAAGATCAGTGGTTTTGGTCAGGCGTGGTGGCTCACACTTGTAATCCCAGCACTTGGGGAGGCTGGGTTGGGAGGATTGCTTGAGGCCAGGAGTTCAATACAAGCTTGGGCAGCATAGTGAGACTCCCATCTCTCCAAAAAGTTTTTTAAAATTAGCAGATGTGGTTGTGTGCACCTGTGGTCCTAGCTGCTCGGAAGGTTGAGTGGGAGGATCACTTGAGCCCAGGAGTTTGAGGCTGCAGTGAGCTATTATTATGCCACTGAACTCAAGCCAGGGCAACAGAGTGAGACCCGGTCTCTAACAAAACAAAACAACCAAAAAGATCAGTGGTTGCCCTGGGTTAAGGGGAGGAAGTGATGAATAGGCAGAGCACAGGGCATTTTTAGGGCAGCAAACCTATTCTGTATGATACTATAGTGGTGGATACATGTTATTTTATATTTGTCAGAACCCAGGGAATTTACAACACCAAGAGTGAACCCTAATGTAAACTATGGGCTCTAGGTGATAATGATGTGTCAATTCAGATTCTCCGACTGCAACAAATGTACCACCCTGGTGAGGGATGTTGACAGTGCAAGGGCTGTATGGTGAGGGGAGGGGGGAATATGGGAACTCTCTGTGCCTTCTGCTCAATTTTTCTGTGTGCCTAAAACTGCTTTATAAAATGAAGTGTTTTTTAAATGAATATCCTGGAAACAATACCTACATCAATTAAATTAACATAGTGATATATTTCATTAATAATGAATATCTGCTGCTTGATTAGAATGAGAGCGAGAAATGGGTCCCAAACTCTCGTATTTTTGTCTTTCAGCAGCAACTCAGTGACAAGAAGACATTAGAGCTAGAGCTTGAAAAGGTCAGGTTTTGCTAGTCAGCCCAAGACTTAATTTTTCCTTTCCAAGAAATTTCACGTCCCCAGTGGCTGAGGGCCTCAGTTTTTAGACTCGGTCCTCAGAAAACAGAGCTCTTCAAGGAGAGGCTCCAAGGAAGGAAGTCAGAACCTGGAATACTTGTCCTAATCTTTGTTCTGCCCCTTTATGTGAATTAAACAATGATGGTGCAGGGCAATGGGTCTTCACTGCTAGATGATGTGGTGAGATGTAATAAAAGAAGCATTGGTTGTTTGGCAGGCAAAAATTTGAGGTCTTGACTTTAGTCAAGTTTCAACTTCCCTAAATTTCAGACTCCTCATTTGAAAGAGCCCCTGGTTTGCCAACATCATAGGGTTGTTGTGATGATTCCCTGGAACAATGTGCATGGCAGGGTTTGCAAATGACAAAGCATGGTACACACATAAGCCCTACTAGTATTGACATTGACCCTTTGACCTAGCACAAGTAATCCCTGGTGCTCAGGGTAACTATTGAAATAGTCTATTCCCAATAAAGCATTTAACTCAGCTTCCAACAGATTTCCTTTGCTCCTACATTCAGTTGACGTTACCTGGGCTCCTGATATTCCAGCACAGAGAGCACACCAGAAAGTCTCTAAGGTGGTGCCAGACCAACTTTCTCTTTGAAAAGGGTGATTAATCTCTTCTGTTATTCTAGGTATCCCTCTTCCTTGCTTGCCTCATAGAATTCTAGGTCCCCTGTGCAGCATGGTGTTGACCTGACAACAGAACCATAGGAATGAAATGTGAAAGGAAGTGGTGGGTTAAGTGATAAAAGGAGAGTGGCAAATTCAGAGATGTGGGTGAGGCAGGATAGGCAGTCAAGGAAGTAGCAATGTCCTCAGGACATGGCAGCCATGATGGTACAGTCAACACAATAAACCTCAGCATTCGCATTGTAGTCCAGCTCATTCAAGCAAAGCTATCTCTAGTAGGGAATTTCCCCTGCAGAGAATATGTGCATTTTGATTTCACCTGTCCTCAAACTGACTCTTTGCTCATTATAATAGTAAAAAACACACCCCTGGGTGGAGATTTAAGATGCTAATGAGATATGCAATCTATGAACAAATATGTACTGCTACTGCATCTGTGCATCCAGAACACCACCCAGAATGTGCTTACTAGTAACAACTTTTCCCAACCCCTTATGAATAATCATGTCCAACTCCCATAAAGGGAGTCGCCCTAGTGCCAGTCTTTACTGTCTCATTGTCTCATTCTTACGAATAGCCCACCCTGAATCCTCTCTCCCTCAGGGTGTACTGTCTATTCTGCACTTAACTCTCAAAATACTCTTTTTCTTTTGCAATAAACTACTGTATACTGCATTTACTTCGCTGTGTGTCTCTTGTTTAAATTCTTTTTAACTAAGAAGGCAAGAACTTGAGGTCCCACAACAGCTGTCAACATGGGAAAATGGGACATCACTAAGCCTGCCAGTCAAGACTATCCCCATTCTCCTCCAGGACACACTTTTTGCATCTTGTATCCTATAGGCACCTGCATGCGCTTCCTTTTGAGGGTAGATGTATAGAGCAGTTACATCAAAATCCATGCTCTAAGGAGCAAGATAGAGCAACCATGAAAATGTACTGTCTGAGTCCATTTGACAATGGACTATAAAAATACCACAAGCTGTATGGCTTATAAACCACAGAAATTTATTTCTCATAGTTTTGGAGACTGCACAGCCCAAGATCCAGGTGGATTCAGTGTCTAATGAGGGCATATCTTCTCACTGTAACCTCATATGGTGGAAGCAGCTAGCTAGCTCTCGGTGGTCTCTTTTATAAGGGCACTAATCTCACTTATGAGGGTTCCACCTTCATGACCTAATCACCCCACAAAGGCACCACCTCTTAATAATACCATCACCTTGGGGGTTATGATTTCAACCCATGAATTTTGGGAGACTCACACATTCAGACCCTAACACACATATTGTTTAGTGCCAGGAGCTGAGGGAAGATGTTTGTCTGTCTGTCTCTCTCTCTCTCTCTCTCTCTCCGCCTCTCTCTCCCCACGGGCTCAATTGAGTCACCATTCATTCTTGCTTACATACTTCTGACCTCAGACTGGATTGAAGTATCCCCTCACTTTCCTTCTTTTCATTATCACCACTGGGTGCCTTTCTTCAATCACAGCACTGTGTGATACTGGATCCAAGATTGTTCATGGACCATATTTTGCCACCCCCTTTGCCTTCTACTCACAGAACACACTTGGATCCTTCTATACTCAGAACACACTTGGGATCCTATTTTGCAACCAGTACCTGCCTTTGTCTTTGGACCTCACCACCTCACCTGACCCCACACTCTCCCAAGATCTCAAATTCTCACCAAGTTGACCTGCCCATGGGTTCCATTAATTCATTGTTTTGTTTTCCTACAGTAACGAGGCTTTATGGGAGAGGCCCACCCAAGTTCCAGCTAAGCAAGGTCTTGGACAAAGGCCTCCTCCATTCGTCCATGAGGGGCCCTGAATGTAACCTAATGAGGGGTTTAGAAATCTATTCAATGAAGGGTCCTCTGGGAAGGGACAAAATGTGGCTCGGTAAGGTACTCAAAGAATGGATTATCAGGAGGCCCAAGGGAAAATCTAAACCAGAAAGACTGAAAACATCTAGAACATACAGTTGGGCAAGAATATGGGAAGATCAATTCTGGGGGGATGTGTCCTTCATGGACTGCTGCACACTCTACACTGCCCAATCCAGGGAACTTCATCCTAGGAAGTCAGAACCAGACATTTGACAGTCTTGTGACTGGAATATTATCAGAACCAGTCTCAAGACTTTTCCTTTTTTATCTATGTCCTCAAAAGTTTTTAGAAGCCCAAATTATGTGGCTTGGGATACACTTTTTGAAGTCTTCATATACAAAACACTGTTTAACAATCCCCATTCCCAACCCCTTCCCCAGTCTAAGTTTTGTTTCTCATCAACCCACGTATGATTCAAGGGCTGACTTTATAGCTGTGCCCATGAAGCTTCTTAGAAGAAGCCCTCAAGCAGGTCAGAGAGAAGAGGTGATCCTGGACAAGATATTATCAACAAATCAAGAGAAAGAGGACCTTAGGATACTCATAGCAGAAGGAGATAAATTAGGGGTTGCAGGATTGGAGCCCATTCACCCTATGGAGAAGAGTCACCCAGCACAGGAGAGGTGATTGGCAGAAATTCTTGGTACAAGATGCCCAGTTCTTGCTATGGACTCCAGTAAAGCATATCTTAAAAAACATGAGGCATTTGTTTCAGTGCTTTTATCCAATTAAACAGAGAAGAAAAGAAAAGGCTGGCCAGGAGCATGCTAGCCTTTTTTTACAAAGCGCAAGCCCACCAGAAATCAGGGCTGCCTCTGTGGACAAAAGGATGCTGAAACTCAAAGAGCAAGTCAGTTATTTGGCCAGAGCCTAAAGAAAACAATAGGGCTGAGAAGTGTAATTAATGCAAGGGAAAGATGTCCACTCACTGAGGAACTCAGGGCTCAGGCAGAACTCAGAGTTAGATATTCCTGTGACTGAAAGACTCCCTATTTCCTGAAGAAGGAAAGGGCTGACATCTGCATCCTGCAGCCTTCGAGTAGATTATAAGAGTCTGCATGATCTCAATAATAGGCAGGTCACAGATAGCTTGGAAAACCAAAGAATGTGGTGTGGTTTCATGATGAGCAATTTGAGGCAATCCACTTCCATCTTCTCTGAGCAGCCTGTATCTCTGGGCAGGCCCTGGCAGCCTGGACCAAGGATCCAAGGGACATCAGGCCATCCCCATGCCTCCTCAGGCTCTGTTTATAAGGTTTGTTTCCTCAAGTCCGCCAGAGAGTTCTCCTCCATCCCCTCCTCCCAGCAACATTTCTCTCAAGAAATATTTTCACCCAATTAGAGAAAATGTATTGCTGCTCACATTATAGTTCCTCTGAAGAGTCTTGTCTCTGTTTCTCATTTACAGTGGTAGTCATTCTTACCATATATAGCTGTTTCTCCTTAAAGAAAAGTGGTTTCTTCTGTCTTTGCCATGTTTGGAGAAGTTGGGAGTATCTTAAGACTGGGCTTAGAGAAAAGAAGTCAAGTCCAGCTCTTACTGATGACTTGACTTCTTGGGTTAGGGAGGGGTTTTGACAGTGGCATCGCACACCTCCTTCTCTCCCAGGTTCTATCATTTGTTCAATGAATACCTCCTTTCTAATAAACACAAAACCCAACTGGACAAGTGTTTAGAGGCTTAAATAATGAGAATAAAATCTGTTAAAGAACAACCCTCACAATCTAGACTTATGCTCTCTGCTCCTTCATCATACTGAACTGTATGCAGACATATGGTGTTATTCGTGGGGGTGCATAGGCACCACAGGGCCACAAGTGTCCTACTCAGCCCTCAGGCAGGGCAAGGGATAAGAAACTTCACACATCTCAATGTGGAACTGGAGTTTGGGAGGCTTGAGGCCCTGAGCTCAGGGGATAAGGAACAATCCTCATGACCCTAAATACATTGGTGAAGAAGAGCTACCTCTTGCACCCAAGATCCCATCCCTTTCCTGATTGAGGCTGGGGAGATGCTTCCCAATTCTTAACATAGCCTTAATGAAAATATGCAGTTGACTACCAACTCCCCTTGACTCTCCCTTTGTGACAGATTCTGGAGTATCAAGGAATGAGAAATCTTGGCTCTATTTGTGGATTAGGAAGTGGGCAGAGGAAGAGGCCAGAGGGAAGAGGAAGGGTAAGGTCTTAGCAAAGCTGAGAGTGAAAGAACTTATTATTACTGGGCTTGGGAAAGACAAAACCAACACACTCCCCCCAAAAAGTGTCCATGTATTTTCAAGTACACTGAACTCATTCTCCAGCCACTGGAAGCTAGCTGGATTCCCTCCCAGGGACATGAAAATCAGCCTATGGCTGGGCCAGTCGCTTGCCCAGTCGCTCATCCACCACAAAACAGCTCAACTCTGAAAGTGTTCAAGCATAAGATTATTTTCCAGAAAATAGTGTTTTGTGAAAGCTAGAAAAGGTAGCCACTGTCCAGTGGCCACAGAGATGGGTGAGCTTCAAGGGGACAGGTTTTGGGGGTTATTGCTAAGGTAGGTCATCAGTGGAGATAGCAAGGCCAAGGAACAAGTTATGTGCTCCTTAAGGATCTTCTGTATATCTGGGGTTCATCTATCTTAACACAAACTTGGAACTCAACATCTGGGAAAAGGGAAGCCCCTCCCTATAGGGACTCAACATGGCGCCTGGCTTGATGACAAAAGGCAAGGAAATCAAATAATCTTCAATAATGAGATGGTTCACAGGGCACCTGCACAGTGCCTGCAGGCAAATAGGAAGATATTGGGGTTTGAGTGCCTAGGAAGGAAGAAAACCAGTGAGGAGGAGAAAGATTGACCCAGCCGGTGGAAAATATGGGAATATTTTCATAGTCACTAATTATGGCATTCTCTCTCTTGCCAAACACACACACAAAACCACACACATACATAAACTCACACACGCTGACCTAGTTTTCCTATTTGCTGTGACTGGCAAGGACTCCATAGAACATAATAGTGCCATCTTGGCCGAAGGGTGTGTGAGCTTGTCTTGAACACAAACACAATGTCGGTATGGATGTTTTTGTGCTTGGACATTTCTTTGTGGATAAGTGATATTTTTGCCTTCCTTACCGCCATACTTTATTACAAATGTGTAGAATGTTGTCCATGGTGTTAATAATTCGTCCAAGAGGGTTTAGGTGCTCCCTATCATCTCCATGTGCTTGATACAGTCCTGGGGGCTCCCCTCCATGGATTCCTACAGGCCATGCATTTTATGTATGTTGCTCACTGCTATCTAGTGAGCATCTAGTATCCCCAGCATCTAGTGCTTAGCATTTTTGTGGTACTCAGGAACCACTTAGGAGACCAAATGACCGATGGGAGGTGTATCTGGGGATAGGGCTTGCCCATCATGTCTTGGGATGGACCCATCCTAAAAGGGGAGGGAAGGAGGCCTGATAGGCATCCAACTCACACTGTCTAGTGGAGTTCACTAAAGACTTCACCTGTGGAACATGAGCTCTGCCTTCATGGCTTCCAGAAGACAAGAAGTAGAAGTGTAACCTCACAAATTAGGTCCTGGAGGACACTTCTGGGTTACTAGAGCTTCTTTCAGCCCTTTCCGATGGATACCCCACCCCTGCCTCAGTGGGCAGTGATTGGCCTTGTGAGTCTTTGGGGGGCTGCTGTGTTCAGAAGTGACCCTGGGCCCTCAGAATCTCATGCATGCTGTGGCTTTAGAATGTACTCAGAGAGGTGTTGACTGAGCTGGGCCTGCTGCAGATGCACATACCTTCTCTGGTGTAACTCTGTGGAGATGAAAATAGTAATAGTAATAATAATAATAGTAATACTATTAACTACTGTACAAATTTTCCATGGCCACTGCAATACCACCACAAACTTTGTTCTTAAAAGAACACCCATTTATTATCTCACAATTCTGTAGGTGGATTCAGAAGTCTGGATGGAATCTACTGGACACTCTGCACATGATCTCCAAGGTTGAAATCAAGGCTGCAGCTATTTGGGCTCCTATCATGAGATTCTGGGGGAAAATCAACTTTGAAGTTCATTCAGGATGTTGGGAAAAATCAAATTCCTTACACCTACAAGTCTGAGGCAGGCTTTCCTTTGCTGACTGTCAGCTGGGAGCTGCGATCTGCTCCTCTGGGCTTCCTGTATTCTCTCTAACATGGCTGTCTCCATCTTCAAAGCAGCAACAACTTGTGGAGTCTCTAACTTGGAATCTTTCTCTGCCAGCCAGAGCAAGCTTTCTGTTTTTAAGGGCTTGTGTGATTAGATTAGGCCCACTGAGATGATCATTTTCTGTCAATGGATTAGTAACCATAATTACATCTGCAAAATCCCTTTTGCTACAAAATGTAATATAGTCAGGGAAGTAACAATAGGGGGCAGAAAGATATGATGGAGACCAAATTCAGCTTGCTACCACTCGAGTCCATTGAGGTCACTCCATGTACTGGCCTCAAAGCCTTCAGCTTGAGCCTGCAATTGTATGTTATAAAATAAAACTATTATACATGTACATGAGTACCTTTTGTTCTCCAAAATATAAATTCTAAGAAATACTATCTGCAAAATAAACATATAAAAAGAAAGTTCAGGCCGGACGCAGTGGCTCACGCCTATAATCCCAGCACTTTGGGGGGCCGAGGTGGGCTGATCACGAGGTCAGAAGATTGATACCATCCTGGCTAACATGGTGAAACCCTGTCTCTACTAAAAATAAAAAAAAATTAGCCGGGTGTGGTGGCACATGCCTGTAGTCCGAGCTACTTGAGAGGCTGAAGCAGGAGAATTGCTTGAACCAGGAGGCGGAGGTTGCAGTGAGCCGAGATTGTGCCACTGCACTCCAGCCTGGGCGACACAGCAAGACTCCGTCTCAAAAACAAACAAAAAAACAAATTTCAATCTATCTGACTAATTATTGAACATATTTTTATTCCTTTGCTGCTAAGGTCATCATTAGTTCTAGGCTTTAGTTAATATACCCATGCATACATACATACATTTCAGTTGATTAGGCAACTTTAAAATATATGAGTAGCTGGAGTTTGTAAAAACCATTTTGCCACTTTTTCGTGAGAACCTAGTTCTCTTCTTACTTTTCATCGAGGAAAATATTCACATTTTATAATGCTCACCCAGTAGGCAATAAAAATTGCTGTGTGTTTCCTATTTATCCCTATCTGAGTGGGGGTCTTTATCATCATTACCTTGTCTCCACAATATACATAGAGCCACATCCAGCCACTATGGGGAAGAGTACACATGACCAACCCCACGTTCCAGAACATTGATGTGGATGCATTACTAGATAATACTTTGGCTGGCTCCTAACATCTTCTTTGGAGATATAGTGAATGTGCTCTACATGAGGGGGAAAGAGAAACATGAATTTTGGTGACCTAAAGACCACTCTGTAGTAGAGTCTATGCTATATGTTCACCAAGCCCAATTCACTTTCCCCTTGGACACAACAAAATATTGCATCCCTTGCAGTTAGTTGGGGCCCCATGAGTGAGTTTGCTCAATACAACATGAAGAAAAGTCATGGATGCCATGTTTGTACTTGGCTATATATATTTTCTGTATGCAATCCTCCTGTTTCTCTTCTCCATCTGTAGCAACAATGGAGACTACATGTCAAAGAAAATGTAATCATTAAAAATAATTTTCTAGCATCTGCCACATTGACATATAGAACCCATTCTAGCTCATTCATAGCCCACAATAGGAACTAGGAATTATCAGTTGTATCCCAGGCAATGCTGTGAAAACTATAAGCCATACCCCCTTCCTGGATACATCTGGGACTCCATTGCTCCCCTCCAAGGTTTGATCAGAGAGAGTGGTAGTGAATACACTTCTATCCCATACCTTTCCTCTTCTATTTCTCTCTGCTACTGAGACTTAGCCCAAGAACCAGAATGGCTTTTAACCTGTTTTCTGATTGATAAGAACTGCCGCTATTGATATTCTTTCTTCTATGTGTGCAGTGGGGTAAGAAATAGGCGAGAGAACCATGAAAAAAAAGTAAGATTTCAAAGCACAGGAAACACATCAGGTTAAATTTCAATTTTTTTTCAGCCCAGTAAGAACACAAATATAGTGATTAATAGTGAATCAATGGGTCTCTTATAAGCCAATGTATAAGATTTTATTCATAGGATTATAGGAATCCACTGATGGAAATAATATGACTTGTACTTTTAGACTAAATGTATATTTGGCTTTATTTTTGGCCCACACTGCCTGAAGAATTAAGTACAACATTAATGTCAGTTCCTTAAGAAGGGTCTGTAGAAATTAGATGATGACACAGAATACATGCAGTATCTCCCTTTAAACTTCCCCCAAAGTTCTAAGTCATAGGAAAAATAGCTTCTACTCTCTCAATTCTTATTGTAAGAATTCTTACTGTTACATGTAAGAATGTAAGAGACCTTGGGTCCTAGGACAATGCCTGGAAAATAAGATCATGGAAAGAACAATGGCCAACTGAGAGTAAATTAAACCCAGAGTGGACAGGACAGGCACAGGAAGCACACCATCCCATCCAATCACTCCCTCAAAGCCAGGTACAGAACACAGGCCTGCAGTCTCCATCAAGTGTCGTGTGTTTTTGTTTGTTTGTTTGTTCATGGAGCATACAAAACTTGAATATCTAACTACCATTTAACTCTTTATCCCATTAAAAATAAAGGGTTTTTTGTTTTGTTTTTTGGAGATAGGGTCTCCCTCTATGCTGTCAATGTTTTTAGAGCCTTCCACGTGGTTCTGATGACGCAGGCTCCAATTTGAGGAGGCTGAGGAAGGATACTTAGACGGGGATGAGGGAGGAACTGCATTTACAGGAGGTCATAAGCATCCGAAGACAAGTCTCTATAGCAGGATATATTTATTTTCTTTTTGCTTCTAATTTTGAAATAAAACTACTTCTTTCTTTTTTTTTTAAGATGGAATTTTGCTCTTATTGCCCAGGCTGGAGTGCAACAGTGCTATCTTGGCTCACTGCAACCTCCACCTCCCGGGTTCAAGCGATTCTCCTGCCTCAGCCTCCCAAGTAGCTGGGATTATGGGTGCCCGCCCCATGCTCATCTAATGTTTTTTCTATTTTCAATAGAGATGGGGTTTCACCATGTTGACCAGGCTGTTCTCCAACTCCTGAACTCAGGTGATCTACCTGCCTCGGCCTCCCAAAGTGCTTGGATTACAGGCGTGAGCCACTGTGCCCAGACAAAATAAGACTATTTTTATGTGTATATAATAATGCATAAAAAACAAATTTTTAGGAAAAATATGCTATTTTCTTGTGTGCACATATTTTATCCTAAAGATATCTTACCCAAAATCCCAATTCAAAAATTAAATCCCTACAGAAAAACTGAAGCATTCTCCATCATTCCTGTTGATGAAATGTTATTAATACCCATATTATCTTTGTTATTTTTAAACCATAGTATTTTGCAGAGAACGTGATTATATCCCTTAACAACTGAGAACAAAAATATTAATTTTAAATGTTTATTACACATTTCTTTTGAAATTTTCAATGGCATAGTGCATTATTAATCTGCATAATATTTTACAATGGTAGTATCTATGCACACAATAATATACACAGAAACATGTTGGAGGTGTGTGTTCACATTTTTGGAAATGGACAGAACAAAGGGGAAGAAGCCTGCACCTCAATACTCACTCAGGGCAGAGACAGGCCCCTCTAGGGCTGAATTTGAGGTCAGCACCGTGTGCAGAGCTGATCTGGGCCTGCTGCGGAAAAGATGCATGTACACCACCTGTCCTCACTTTCCTCCTGTCCTCTGTGAAAGGGACAGGAGAATAACGGTCCCTTACCTGCCACTTGGCAGCTGTGGCCCTTGGGCAAGTAAGTCCCTTTCCTACTCTGAGCCCGCTTTCCCAAGGTACTCAGCCACAGAGAGAAGCTAGACCTGCGGGGAATGTTAAGGCTTCCTCCCAAGTGGAGAGTGGTGGACATCCATCAACACCTCCATCGGCACGGAGTTAGCTCGTTTTCCAGACCGCCATGATCTATTTCACAGCTCAGTTTAGTGGGGGAAGAACAGGACTGTGCAGGGGCTCCTGGCTAGATCCCAGCTCTGCCTTTTGCTGCAAGCAAGGCCTTGGCCAGGACACAGCCCCTGTGTCCCCAAGTTTTCTCCTCTGTCATATGGGAATGATCCGATAGGGTTATAGGGATGATTAGACTGAACAACAGCAAGGGTATAAAATTGTGCCCAGCATAAGCAATCAGTGGTGTAATAGGTCAGGAGAAGGTGACCTGCAGGGCTCAGCGGTGATCGGGAGAGGTGATCACAATCAGCAACTGGAGAGAGAGAGCCTCCAGGTCTTGGGAAACACTGCGTTTCGACACAGGCAGTTTCACAGCATATTCAATTTCAGACACCATACACACCACATGCTTAGGATACCCGGACTTTATGTTGGTGTATTATTCTTTTCAGAAAGCATTTTAGGTTTAGTTTAGGTTTTGTTTTAAAGCAGGACCTGAGAATTAGAAGACAATCCTGGGAAACGTTTAGGCCTCTGCAGGCTGAGATGGGGCCCAGGACTATATCTCTGAGGAGGAAAGAGGAACCCATTGAATTCTGGGGAGTACAGGGAGCAGAGAGAAATTGCACTGGGTGTGCGTGTGCGTGCGTGCCTGTGTGTATGTGCGCACACAAACAGAGGGGCTGGAGGAGGAAATCAGCAAGGCCCAGAGAAGGGTAGAGGATCTCGAGGCCCGAAGGGCTGGTACCGCACTTGGCTGGATGGCAGCACAGTGGCCTGAGGTTCATGGGTCATTTTTGCCCCCTCTCCATGCTCACGGACCCTTCATGACTGTCCACAGCTCTGAGATGTGGGCCTTGCCAGCTAGAACCAGGCATGCTCTCTGCCCATTTCTGAGGCAGTCGTTGGGACTGTGGGGCTGTGGACCCCACCAGGCTGGCCTGTCCCCGGACACTCAGGATGCACTTCGGCCTCCTGGCTCCTGCAGGCACCTGCACGAGCCTCCTTTTGGAGGTAATTTCAGGAGTTGTTACAGCAACACCTGTGAACTGAGGCGGATGACAGGGCCACCACAGAGGTGACACTGTGTGCAGGGAGGGGAGAGGGGAGCCACCTCTAGCTTTGCTTCCTGTGCCCCCAGGGAGTTGCCACTCATAGTGGGCTCCACCCTCCCCCCACCAACATGTTCCCTATCATCCTCCAACAGCCACTGCCACCGTGCCCAGGGCCATCCGCACCGCTGAGTCCTGCACAGACCAGGGACCATCGGTCACCCCATCACTTTGAGTTTCCTTCTGCCTGGGCCACATCCAGATTCTTGGATGGTTTCCACACTCAGCCTCACTTTGCCTTTGACGTGCTATGGCCTAAATGTCAGTGTCTCCCAAATTTGTATGTTGAAGCCTAATTCCCAATGGGGTAGAATGAACAGGTGGGGCCTTTGGGAATGCCCTGAAACCAGACAGACTTTCTGAATAATCCCCTCCTGAAGGAAGGTAGTGCTCTCATCAAACAGGCTCCAGCAACCTCCCTTGTCCCCTTCGGCCACATGAGGACACAGCTAGAGGCACTGCCCTAAGGAATGGGTCCTCACCAGGCACTGAATCCTCAGGCATCTTGATCTTGGACTTCTCAGCCTTCAGAACTTTGACGACATATTTCGGGCGTCAGTAACTCCCCAGGCTAATGCACTTTGTTAGAGGAGCCCACCGGACTAGGACGGGCCCTCCCTTCTCACCTGACGTCACATCCTCCCAGGATCCGCCCCTCACAAACTCACGCGTTGCGGGAATTCCTCGGGTGAAGGGGCCAGGAGAGGCCCCTGTAAACTGCTCACAGGCAATCAGAGGTCCCTTAGAATGGGGAGGACAGCAAGCACGACAGGAATCTATCAACAATGCACGACACACAGGACCCCAGCAGACCCTCACAGAAAAGGATCAAAGAGGGGAGGCAGGAGAGGGGACCCCCCACCACAGCGTGACAGCCTCCCACCCAGAACAGGGCAGTGGCAGAAGACGCAGGGAGAAGAGCCAACAAGAAAAAGTGAGCAAGAAGATGCATCCCTGAAAGCCCAGAGTGGTTCCTGCTGTGTGCAGAGCCCAGGAACACCAGAAATCAGAGCTGCGTCTATGGTCCAAAGGGACGAGTCAGTCATTGACCACATCCTACATCACAAAACAGGGGACTTTTCTAGAGTGAAGGCAAGGAGAGAACCTATTCACCACCCAAGAATGTATTCACCACCGAGGTGGGGAGCAAATATACAAGATTGGCGGGACTGCCAGGCCCCGCCTTTTCTCACAGAGGAAGAGGATGAAGCCGCATTCTGCAGGCTCTAGCAGGCTCTGAAGTTGGGGGCTGTGATCAAGAATAGGAAGGTCACACTCAGAGTTGGAAAGGCCCAGAAGGCTAGGAAGTCCCCCCGTCAGCTACTGTGCCCCAGGCCACCCCTGTCCACCCATCCCAGTGCCTCCTGTCCCAGGGAGAAGAGTCTCTGGGTCCAGGACCCGAGGTCTGCAGAGACTCAGGAGACACAGAGTCCTGGGGTTCGCCACAAGCTTCATCCGAGGGTAAAATGCAAACCAGGATGAGGCATTTGATTCAGGGTCCTCCTGCACTGAGAAGAGGAAGGACAAGAAGAGCCATGACCAAAGCAGGGGGAGTCAGGATGAGGCAGAGGCCCAGCTGCAGGCAGAGCCACCTCTGTGGTCCTAACCCGGGGATGCCAGGTTCCTCCGGCCACCCCCTCCCCATACTCCCCAGCTGGCTTGGGAGGAGGCTTGCCATCACTATCCCGAAATTCTGCTCCAACACTACGCATATAGAGCTTCTGACTCTCTAGAAGCAACGTCTGCATACACCAAGACAACTTGAATGACCCCCACCTAGCACGGCTCTCTAGTGACACCCTCTGTCTGGCATCAGCTGGACTTCTGTGTCTCTTCTATCAGCCATGCTGGCTGCTGTCAAGGCAGTGCTTGGGTTTAAGGGATCCCAGGACTTTGTGCTCAGAGCGTGCAGGGCTCCACCTCACCCTTCCTGAGCGCCTGCCTGGGCTGCCCACACACACCTGCGCTGGGGAGGGGCAGAGGCGGCCACACCCACCCACATCCAACCCTTCCTCTGGGCCAGCTGTTCACAGGCCAATAACTCCAAAATGCCACCCGTTCTTCATACATTTCCAAAAGAAGGAATGAAGAATACGGTGGCATGTTCACAAGCCTTTTTCTTCTGGAGGAAAAACAAAACTTTGACCAATGACACAGATAAACCAAATGTCTGCCCTGCTCCCTGACAATCCTTCACTTTCTGCAACCACGTGCAGAGGTGGGTACGGACAAGGCCACTGAGGCTCCTATGAAAATAAACCTCTCAGTCACCTTGAAAGATGGAAGGCATGCCATGGAGCTTCCTATTTCACCAAATGTGGAGGGGACGTTTTGGTGTGGCAGATCCTGCATTCCGAGAGTAAAGAAGAAACAGGACCCACTGCTGGGACCCGGGGCCAGCAGCCCCAGGAGTCCCTGGGCATTCAGCTGGAGGTGGCTCCCACTGCATTACCACCCACGGTGCAGCAGCCCCCCTGTTCTTCCCTTCTGTCCATCAGGACCCATGGAACTGGGCACCCGGCTCTGGGGTAGGGAGAGCACACAGGAGGCCTGGCTCCTCCTCACCCCTGACTCTACAGAATTGAGTCTCAACTCAAGTCCCACATACAGGTCTTGGCTTTCTTTCCTGTTCCAACCCCAGAGAGGGCACCGATGCCCAGAGTGAGGGGACGGTTACTTGATCTCCAGGTGTGGAGCATCCCTGGCCAGCTGCTGGGAACCCCGCAGACCGAGGGTGTGGCTGGTACAGGGGGAAAGTGAGATCCTCTCCTCCTCTCTCCTGCCAAGAGGGGGCCAAGGAGAGAAGGGCCAGGGAAAGGTCCACTAACAAAACTGAGTGGGGAGGAGGGGTGACAGTCACAGTTTTCTACACGGAATCCTGCATGCCACAGGAAGTGTCCCCACCTGCTTCCATGCTGGGAACACAGTATTAGACCTCGGCACGAGCCACATGTCCCTGCCCACCCCTCGCCCAGAGGGGGATCAGGAACAGGAAGGAGTTTCCAGTGCCATGGACAAGCCCCGGGTGAGCACAGGATGGGGGGTCCTGCTGTGGTGGGTCCTGGGCTGACCGGAGCAGGCCCTAGAAGCAGGCGAGGTGCTGTGCAGTCTGCAGCGTAACTCTGAACTTGACAATGAGGTCTCCCCGCTGAGTGCATACCTTGAGGAAGGGAAGCATCTTTCCATGGAGTCTGCCCCATTGCCTGCCAATGGCATTCGTGCCCATCTAGAGGACCAGCCGCCGCCCCTGCTGGCTGCCAATGTCCTTTCAGGCAAACACGGCACCTTGAGAAAATGAGGCAGAGAGTGAGGGAAGGGTTTGAGTAGGAAAGTCACCAGCTGGTACTGACAAGGACACTGAGGGAACAGTGGTTCCATCTGAGCAGAAGTGTGTGCCAGGGCTTCTCTTGGAGCACAAAGACAATGCTGCAGGGATGGCTTCTGGCCTGGAAACTCCCTTTTTGGAAAGTGACCTGTGGCTCCAGGTAGCTGTTCTGTGCGCGACGGTGCTGAATCTTGTCCTTGTCCTTGGTGGGACCCCCTGTGCTCAGGGTGGAGGAGCTCTCTGTGACCTCCCTGGACCAGGTAGCGCCACGGGAGATCCCCTTCAGGCACTCTTGCACACAGGTCTGCCCCGCCATCTGCAGGAAGCGTGCGGTGTTCCCAGCTCTCCTTAGACACTCTCAGCCGCTGAACTCACTCGCCAAGCATCCAAGGGAGGCTTCTCCCTGCACCTCTGGGTCATGTGGTCAAGGCCAATGCAGGGCAGAGGAGTGACCGCTGGAAAAGAAGAGCCCAGATGAAGTGCAGTCACCTACCTGAGGCCGGGCTCCCCTCGAAGTCCCCATGAAGTAAGTCTAGGAAGAAACCACCAGAGCCACTGAGGGCCCCTAGATACCCAGTGGGGAGGGAAAGGGCAGTGCGGCTCATCTTCATGGAGCCATTGCTACAGTGGTGGGATTTCATCACGCCTGCTAGCTTCATTAGTTACTATTCCCATGAAAAAGTAACATAGTAATGCAACATTTTATTTTATTTTGTTTTGTTATTTTTTTTTTGGAGGGAATCGTTCTGTGTTGCCCAGGCTGGAGTGCAGTGGCAAGATCTCGGCTCACTGCAACCTCCACCTCCCAGGTTCAAATAATTCTCCTGCCTCAGCCTCCCCAGTAGCTGGGATTACAGGCACCCGCCACCATACCTGACTAATTTTTGTATTTTTAGTAGAGACGGGGTTTCACCAGGTTGGCCAGGCTTATCTTGAACCCCTGACCTCAGATGATCTGCCCGCCTTGCCCTCCAAAAGTGCTGAGATTACAGGCGTGAGGCACCATGCCCGGCCTTAATGCAACATTTTAAAAATCAAAATTCATGCTAAATATTCCATTGTGAGCAAAATATCCACATTTTAAATCAAGCCATGGTCAGATCCTGTAACTGCAACACTCTGAGAGTTGTACAAGCGTTGGGCACGATGGGAAACTAAATTTTGGCAAATTCCATTCAACCTATAAAGTTGTCACCAAAGAAAAGGAAAAGTACTCACTTGCGGAATGTTCCAGACAGCTCCCAGGCGCACTGCACTGCCAGAGATGGGGGATCTGCTCCCCGAGGACTGGGGCTTTTCCAATGAAGGCCATTTTCCAGTTTCGTCTAAAAGCACAGAAGGACTTCGTGAAATGTTTGGCTTCTTCCTAAGGGAAGGAGGTGCCTACAGCGTTGCCATCACTGCTGCTGGCCACGGGAAGATGCGTACATCTCGTCCCGCCCTAAGATCGTGTTTTGAAAGTGGGCGACTTTGGAAATTAACTGAGGCTGTAACCGCAGAGCTGACGGGATGGGGGAGCTGCTCTGATGAGTCTCCAGAGCGGCCCGGTGACCGCAGGAGCTCTGAGTCATCAAAGACCGGGGCCAGGGAGCCTGGAAGAGGAAGGGCCCGCTGCTCCCGGGCCACCCCGGGACACATGAGTTAGGGGCAAAATTTAATGCCGCAACAAAGCGACTCATTTTTTTGGAACTGAGGCTGTTCCAGAACTTCTTACTCACTCTCGGCGCCGCCCCCGCGCTTCCAGGCCCCGGACCCGCCGCAAACACCGCTGGGCTTGGACTCAAACCGCGGTCCGGTCCCACCCGGTCTGGTCCAGTCCCGTTGGAGGCGGCGGTTGGGTTCAGCGTCAGGCGCGCGCCCTCTGCTGGCCGTTGGGAAGCGGCGAGGGAAGCGCTGAGCTCGCGGCCGAGCGGTGGTCGCTCGCCCCCTCGCGGGCTCTCCCGGAATCGCTGACATTCTCCGTCGCTTGCTCTCTGCTCCTGGCTGGGGATGCTCCATTTACATGGATTGGAATAGACCTAAGCACCACAATTACAAAATCAGTTATACGTTAAACAAAGCCTCAAAACACCAGGTAACCCATGTTCTAAATCACTGTTTGGGAGACAGCCAAACAGGTGAGTCACCTGATGAGAAATACCTGCCCCAACCTCTTACATGAAAGAAAAATTTGTAATACAATCAAGCTACTGGTCACTGTTTATTTTTATAATACCTACCAGTTTTAACAAAATACTATTCTGAAGAAAGTGTCACACGATAAGTTCAAAGAAAAGAACAGCAAATGCCATTTTATATCATTGTAATAGATCAAAGAATATTACAAATAATCATTCAAGGAATACAAATTTTCTTCTCTTTAAACATTTTTGTAACTCATAATGTACAAGATATTGTCAAAATAATTCCATGATTTTGGTACTAATATTTGCCAACCGGGGCAAAAGAGTTGAGATTTCTTTTTGAGCTGGGCAAACAATCTGTATAATTGATTAGAAAGAGCCACAAGTTTAACTTCCTCTACAGTTTTCCTGTGGGAAACGTCACATGAAGGGAAATAAAACCATATTTTCATGTAATGTAATTTTTTTAAAGATGGAGTCTTGTTATGTTACCCAGGCTGGTCTCTAACTTTGGCCTCAAGGGATCCTTCCCCCTCAGCCTCTCACCTCTCTCACCTCCAGCCTCCCAAATGCTAGGATTACAGGCGTGATACATCGCGCCTGGTGGAAGAAGAGCACTTCAATTTCACCCCTAAAAACCTCCCAGGCAAAGACTGTATTTCTTTGCCTTCAGATGGGGGCAAATTTTTAGAAGAACCTTTAGACAGCGATTCCCAAACAGGGACAAAGTAGATTTTCTGCTTTCATCTTCCTGATAGTGATCAAGGCTGGAGGGTAGTAGTTTCTCCAGGAGATCTTATCTCACGCACCACCATGGCCCTCCATGTCCAGCTGGTTGAAGCCTGCAGAATGTGGTGGTGGGAACAGGAGTCTTGGGTCTTCTGGATTTTGAGACTATGTCCTGTTTCCCAAGAGAACTAGGAGCAGGTCTTTGTATTCAGGCCTAAGAGGAGATACTATTCAGATATCTACTATTCAGGTATCTCAAATGCATGAAGATATCCTTACTTTTAAGCCATGGCTCCAAGGCGTATCCCAGGAAAGGGAGCAGGCAAGGCTGGAGCAGAGCGTCCCCAGCCAGGAGCAGAGAGCAAGCGACGGAGAATGTCAGCGATTCCGGGAGAGCCCGCGAGGGGGCGAGCGACCACCGCTCGGCCGCGAGCTCAGCGCTTCCCTCGCCGCTTCCCAACGGCCAGCAGAGGGCGCGCGCCTGACGCTGAACCCAACCGCCGCCTCCAACGGGACTGGACCAGACCGGGTGGGACCGGACCGCGGTTTGAGTCCAAGCCCAGCGGTGTTTGCGGCGGGTCCGGGGCCTGGAAGCGCGGGGGCGGCGCCGAGAGTGAGTAAGAAGTTCTGGAACAGCCTCAGTTCCAAAAAAATGAGTCGCTTTGTTGCGGCATTAAATTTTGCCCCTAACTCATGTGTCCCGGGGTGGCCCGGGAGCAGCGGGCCCTTCCTCTTCCAGGCTCCCTGGCCCCGGTCTTTGATGACTCAGAGCTCCTGCGGTCACCGGGCCGCTCTGGAGACTCATCAGAGCAGCTCCCCCATCCCGTCAGCTCTGCGGTTACAGCCTCAGTTAATTTCCAAAGTCGCCCACTTTCAAAACACGATCTTAGGGCGGGACGAGATGTACGCATCTTCCCGTGGCCAGCAGCAGTGATGGCAACGCTGTAGGCACCTCCTTCCCTTAGGAAGAAGCCAAACATTTCACGAAGTCCTTCTGTGCTTTTAGACGAAACTGGAAAATGGCCTTCATTGGAAAAGCCCCAGTCCTCGGGGAGCAGATCCCCCATCTCTGGCAGTGCAGTGCGCCTGGGAGCTGTCTGGAACATTCCGCAAGTGAGTACTTTTCCTTTTCTTTGGTGACAACTTTATAGGTTGAATGGAATTTGCCAAAATTTAGTTTCCCATCGTGCCCAACGCTTGTACAACTCTCAGAGTGTTGCAGTTACAGGATCTGACCATGGCTTGATTTAAAATGTGGATATTTTGCTCACAATGGAATATTTAGCATGAATTTTGATTTTTAAAATGTTGCATTAAGGCCGGGCATGGTGCCTCACGCCTGTAATCTCAGCACTTTTGGAGGGCAAGGCGGGCAGATCATCTGAGGTCAGGGGTTCAAGATAAGCCTGGCCAACCTGGTGAAACCCCGTCTCTACTAAAAATACAAAAATTAGTCAGGTATGGTGGCGGGTGCCTGTAATCCCAGCTACTGGGGAGGCTGAGGCAGGAGAATTATTTGAACCTGGGAGGTGGAGGTTGCAGTGAGCCGAGATCTTGCCACTGCACTCCAGCCTGGGCAACACAGAACGATTCCCTCCAAAAAAAAAATAACAAAACAAAATAAAATAAAATGTTGCATTACTATGTTACTTTTTCATGGGAATAGTAACTAATGAAGCTAGCAGGCGTGATGAAATCCCACCACTGTAGCAATGGCTCCATGAAGATGAGCCGCACTGCCCTTTCCCTCCCCACTGGGTATCTAGGGGCCCTCAGTGGCTCTGGTGGTTTCTTCCTAGACTTACTTCATGGGGACTTCGAGGGGAGCCCGGCCTCAGGTAGGTGACTGCACTTCATCTGGGCTCTTCTTTTCCAGCGGTCACTCCTCTGCCCTGCATTGGCCTTGACCACATGACCCAGAGGTGCAGGGAGAAGCCTCCCTTGGATGCTTGGCGAGTGAGTTCAGCGGCTGAGAGTGTCTAAGGAGAGCTGGGAACACCGCACGCTTCCTGCAGATGGCGGGGCAGACCTGTGTGCAAGAGTGCCTGAAGGGGATCTCCCGTGGCGCTACCTGGTCCAGGGAGGTCACAGAGAGCTCCTCCACCCTGAGCACAGGGGGTCCCACCAAGGACAAGGACAAGATTCAGCACCGTCGCGCACAGAACAGCTACCTGGAGCCACAGGTCACTTTCCAAAAAGGGAGTTTCCAGGCCAGAAGCCATCCCTGCAGCATTGTCTTTGTGCTCCAAGAGAAGCCCTGGCACACACTTCTGCTCAGATGGAACCACTGTTCCCTCAGTGTCCTTGTCAGTACCAGCTGGTGACTTTCCTACTCAAACCCTTCCCTCACTCTCTGCCTCATTTTCTCAAGGTGCCGTGTTTGCCTGAAAGGACATTGGCAGCCAGCAGGGGCGGCGGCTGGTCCTCTAGATGGGCACGAATGCCATTGGCAGGCAATGGGGCAGACTCCATGGAAAGATGCTTCCCTTCCTCAAGGTATGCACTCAGCGGGGAGACCTCATTGTCAAGTTCAGAGTTACGCTGCAGACTGCACAGCACCTCGCCTGCTTCTAGGGCCTGCTCCGGTCAGCCCAGGACCCACCACAGCAGGACCCCCCATCCTGTGCTCACCCGGGGCTTGTCCATGGCACTGGAAACTCCTTCCTGTTCCTGATCCCCCTCTGGGCGAGGGGTGGGCAGGGACATGTGGCTCGTGCCGAGGTCTAATACTGTGTTCCCAGCATGGAAGCAGGTGGGGACACTTCCTGTGGCATGCAGGATTCCGTGTAGAAAACTGTGACTGTCACCCCTCCTCCCCACTCAGTTTTGTTAGTGGACCTTTCCCTGGCCCTTCTCTCCTTGGCCCCCTCTTGGCAGGAGAGAGGAGGAGAGGATCTCACTTTCCCCCTGTACCAGCCACACCCTCGGTCTGCGGGGTTCCCAGCAGCTGGCCAGGGATGCTCCACACCTGGAGATCAAGTAACCGTCCCCTCACTCTGGGCATCGGTGCCCTCTCTGGGGTTGGAACAGGAAAGAAAGCCAAGACCTGTATGTGGGACTTGAGTTGAGACTCAATTCTGTAGAGTCAGGGGTGAGGAGGAGCCAGGCCTCCTGTGTGCTCTCCCTACCCCAGAGCCGGGTGCCCAGTTCCATGGGTCCTGATGGACAGAAGGGAAGAACAGGGGGGCTGCTGCACCGTGGGTGGTAATGCAGTGGGAGCCACCTCCAGCTGAATGCCCAGGGACTCCTGGGGCTGCTGGCCCCGGGTCCCAGCAGTGGGTCCTGTTTCTTCTTTACTCTCGGAATGCAGGATCTGCCACACCAAAACGTCCCCTCCACATTTGGTGAAATAGGAAGCTCCATGGCATGCCTTCCATCTTTCAAGGTGACTGAGAGGTTTATTTTCATAGGAGCCTCAGTGGCCTTGTCCGTACCCACCTCTGCACGTGGTTGCAGAAAGTGAAGGATTGTCAGGGAGCAGGGCAGACATTTGGTTTATCTGTGTCATTGGTCAAAGTTTTGTTTTTCCTCCAGAAGAAAAAGGCTTGTGAACATGCCACCGTATTCTTCATTCCTTCTTTTGGAAATGTATGAAGAACGGGTGGCATTTTGGAGTTATTGGCCTGTGAACAGCTGGCCCAGAGGAAGGGTTGGATGTGGGTGGGTGTGGCCGCCTCTGCCCCTCCCCAGCGCAGGTGTGTGTGGGCAGCCCAGGCAGGCGCTCAGGAAGGGTGAGGTGGAGCCCTGCACGCTCTGAGCACAAAGTCCTGGGATCCCTTAAACCCAAGCACTGCCTTGACAGCAGCCAGCATGGCTGATAGAAGAGACACAGAAGTCCAGCTGATGCCAGACAGAGGGTGTCACTAGAGAGCCGTGCTAGGTGGGGGTCATTCAAGTTGTCTTGGTGTATGCAGACGTTGCTTCTAGAGAGTCAGAAGCTCTATATGCGTAGTGTTGGAGCAGAATTTCGGGATAGTGATGGCAAGCCTCCTCCCAAGCCAGCTGGGGAGTATGGGGAGGGGGTGGCCGGAGGAACCTGGCATCCCCGGGTTAGGACCACAGAGGTGGCTCTGCCTGCAGCTGGGCCTCTGCCTCATCCTGACTCCCCCTGCTTTGGTCATGGCTCTTCTTGTCCTTCCTCTTCTCAGTGCAGGAGGACCCTGAATCAAATGCCTCATCCTGGTTTGCATTTTACCCTCGGATGAAGCTTGTGGCGAACCCCAGGACTCTGTGTCTCCTGAGTCTCTGCAGACCTCGGGTCCTGGACCCAGAGACTCTTCTCCCTGGGACAGGAGGCACTGGGATGGGTGGACAGGGGTGGCCTGGGGCACAGTAGCTGACGGGGGGACTTCCTAGCCTTCTGGGCCTTTCCAACTCTGAGTGTGACCTTCCTATTCTTGATCACAGCCCCCAACTTCAGAGCCTGCTAGAGCCTGCAGAATGCGGCTTCATCCTCTTCCTCTGTGAGAAAAGGCGGGGCCTGGCAGTCCCGCCAATCTTGTATATTTGCTCCCCACCTCGGTGGTGAATACATTCTTGGGTGGTGAATAGGTTCTCTCCTTGCCTTCACTCTAGAAAAGTCCCCTGTTTTGTGATGTAGGATGTGGTCAATGACTGACTCGTCCCTTTGGACCATAGACGCAGCTCTGATTTCTGGTGTTCCTGGGCTCTGCACACAGCAGGAACCACTCTGGGCTTTCAGGGATGCATCTTCTTGCTCACTTTTTCTTGTTGGCTCTTCTCCCTGCGTCTTCTGCCACTGCCCTGTTCTGGGTGGGAGGCTGTCACGCTGTGGTGGGGGGTCCCCTCTCCTGCCTCCCCTCTTTGATCCTTTTCTGTGAGGGTCTGCTGGGGTCCTGTGTGTCGTGCATTGTTGATAGATTCCTGTCGTGCTTGCTGTCCTCCCCATTCTAAGGGACCTCTGATTGCCTGTGAGCAGTTTACAGGGGCCTCTCCTGGCCCCTTCACCCGAGGAATTCCCGCAACGCGTGAGTTTGTGAGGGGCGGATCCTGGGAGGATGTGACGTCAGGTGAGAAGGGAGGGCCCGTCCTAGTCCGGTGGGCTCCTCTAACAAAGTGCATTAGCCTGGGGAGTTACTGACGCCCGAAATATGTCGTCAAAGTTCTGAAGGCTGAGAAGTCCAAGATCAAGATGCCTGAGGATTCAGTGCCTGGTGAGGACCCATTCCTTAGGGCAGTGCCTCTAGCTGTGTCCTCATGTGGCCGAAGGGGACAAGGGAGGTTGCTGGAGCCTGTTTGATGAGAGCACTACCTTCCTTCAGGAGGGGATTATTCAGAAAGTCTGTCTGGTTTCAGGGCATTCCCAAAGGCCCCACCTGTTCATTCTACCCCATTGGGAATTAGGCTTCAACATACAAATTTGGGAGACACTGACATTTAGGCCATAGCACGTCAAAGGCAAAGTGAGGCTGAGTGTGGAAACCATCCAAGAATCTGGATGTGGCCCAGGCAGAAGGAAACTCAAAGTGATGGGGTGACCGATGGTCCCTGGTCTGTGCAGGACTCAGCGGTGCGGATGGCCCTGGGCACGGTGGCAGTGGCTGTTGGAGGATGATAGGGAACATGTTGGTGGGGGGAGGGTGGAGCCCACTATGAGTGGCAACTCCCTGGGGGCACAGGAAGCAAAGCTAGAGGTGGCTCCCCTCTCCCCTCCCTGCACACAGTGTCACCTCTGTGGTGGCCCTGTCATCCGCCTCAGTTCACAGGTGTTGCTGTAACAACTCCTGAAATTACCTCCAAAAGGAGGCTCGTGCAGGTGCCTGCAGGAGCCAGGAGGCCGAAGTGCATCCTGAGTGTCCGGGGACAGGCCAGCCTGGTGGGGTCCACAGCCCCACAGTCCCAACGACTGCCTCAGAAATGGGCAGAGAGCATGCCTGGTTCTAGCTGGCAAGGCCCACATCTCAGAGCTGTGGACAGTCATGAAGGGTCCGTGAGCATGGAGAGGGGGCAAAAATGACCCATGAACCTCAGGCCACTGTGCTGCCATCCAGCCAAGTGCGGTACCAGCCCTTCGGGCCTCGAGATCCTCTACCCTTCTCTGGGCCTTGCTGATTTCCTCCTCCAGCCCCTCTGTTTGTGTGCGCACATACACACAGGCACGCACGCACACGCACACCCAGTGCAATTTCTCTCTGCTCCCTGTACTCCCCAGAATTCAATGGGTTCCTCTTTCCTCCTCAGAGATATAGTCCTGGGCCCCATCTCAGCCTGCAGAGGCCTAAACGTTTCCCAGGATTGTCTTCTAATTCTCAGGTCCTGCTTTAAAACAAAACCTAAACTAAACCTAAAATGCTTTCTGAAAAGAATAATACACCAACATAAAGTCCGGGTATCCTAAGCATGTGGTGTGTATGGTGTCTGAAATTGAATATGCTGTGAAACTGCCTGTGTCGAAACGCAGTGTTTCCCAAGACCTGGAGGCTCTCTCTCTCCAGTTGCTGATTGTGATCACCTCTCCCGATCACCGCTGAGCCCTGCAGGTCACCTTCTCCTGACCTATTACACCACTGATTGCTTATGCTGGGCACAATTTTATACCCTTGCTGTTGTTCAGTCTAATCATCCCTATAACCCTATCGGATCATTCCCATATGACAGAGGAGAAAACTTGGGGACACAGGGGCTGTGTCCTGGCCAAGGCCTTGCTTGTAGCAAAAGGCAGAGCTGGGATCTAGCCAGGAGCCCCTGCACAGTCCTGTTCTTCCCCCACTAAACTGAGCTGTGAAATAGATCATGGCGGTCTGGAAAACGAGCTAACTCCGTGCCGATGGAGGTGTTGATGGATGTCCACCACTCTCCACTTGGGAGGAAGCCTTAACATTCCCCGCAGGTCTAGCTTCTCTCTGTGGCTGAGTACCTTGGGAAAGCGGGCTCAGAGGAGGAAAGGGACTTACTTGCCCAAGGGCCACAGCTGCCAAGTGGCAGGTAAGGGACCGTTATTCTCCTGTCCCTTTCACAGAGGACAGGAGGAAAGTGAGGACAGGCGGGGTACATGAGTTTAGCCTCTTTTCTGCAGCAGGCCCAGATCAGCTTTGCACACGGTTGGTGCTGACCTCAAATGCAGCCCTAGAGGGGCCTGTCTCTGCCCTGAGTATTGAGGTGCAGGCTTCTTCCCCTTTGTTCTGTCCATTTCCAAAAATGTGAACACACACCTCCTACATGTTTATATTATTGTGTGCATAGATACTACCATTGTAACATTTTTTGCGGATTAAAAATGGACTATTGTATTGAAAATTTCAAAGGAAATGTGTAATAAAACATTTAAAATTTATATTTGTGTTTTTATTGTCAATGGATATAATCAAATTCTCTGTAAAATATTATGATTTAAAAAGTAATATGAGCCCGGCGTGGTGCCTCACACCTGTAATCCCAACACTTTGGGAGGTGGAGGCGTTTGGATCACCTGAGGTCAGGAGCTCAAGACCAGCCTGGTCAATGTGGTGAAACCCCCGTCTCTACTAAAAATGCAAAAAAATTAGCCAGGCCTGATGGCAGGTTTCTGTAATCCCAACTACTCAGGCAGCTGAGGTAGGAGAAACGCTTGAACCCAGAAGGCAGAGGTTGTGGTGCACCGAGATTGTGCCATTGCACTCTAGCCTAGGCAACAAGAGTGAAATTCCGTCTCCAAACACACATATACACACACACACACAAACAAAAAATAAAAGGTAATATGGAGATTAATAATGTTTCCTCGACAGGAATGATGGCGAATGCTTCAGTTTTCCTCTAGGCATTTAATTTTTGAATTTCCGCCTTGGGTAAGATATTCTTGGAATAAAGTGTGTGCACACTGGAAAATGGGCTGATTTTTTCTAAAACTAATATGACTATACCCACACAAAAGTGATTTTATTTTGAATTTAAAAGATAAAACAAGAAGTATGTCCTGCTCTAGAGAACTGTGTCAGGTGCTTTCGCCGGCTGTAAAGGCAGTTCCTTCCCTCCTTCACCTGAGGATCCTTCCTCGGCCTCCTCAAATCTGAGTCTGCATCATCAGAACCACCTGGGGGGCTCGTGGAAACACGGATCACATGGCCCTCCCCAAGGGTTTCTGAGCGAGCAGGTCTGATGGAGCTGAGTAGTTGCTTTTTCTTTTCTTTTCTTTTTTTGAGATAGAGTCTCACTCTTGCTTTTGTCGCCAGGCTAGAAAGTGGTGCAATCTCGGCTCACTGCAACCTCTGCCTCCTGGGTTCAAGTGATTCTCCTGCCTCAGCCTCCCAAGTAGCTGGGATTACAGGCACCTGTCACCAGGCCCAGCTAATTTTTTTTTTTTTTTTTTTTTTTTTTTTTTAGTAAAGACGGGGTTTCACCATGTTGGCCAGTCTGGCCTCGAACTCCGGACCTCAAGTGATCCGCCTGCCTCAGCCTCCCAAAGTGGAGTAGTTGCATTTTAACCAATTCCAGGCAATGCTGATGCTGTAGGTGCTGTATCCACACATGTGAGCCGCTCGCCCACTTGGTAGAACTGGAAAGCCAGGTGGGGCACCATGGTTCATGCCTGTAATCCCAGCACTTTGGGAGGCTGAGGCAGGAAGATCCCTTTAGACCAGGAGTTCAACACTAGCCTGGGCAACATAGCAAGACCTCATTTCTACACGATAATTTTTAAAATTAGGCAGGTATGGTGGCGTGTGCCTGTCTAGCTATTCAGGAAGGAGGCTGAGGTGGGAGGATCACTTGAGACCAGGAGGTCAAGGCTACGACGAGCTATGATTGTGCCACTACACTCCAGCCTGAAGGACAGAACAAGACCATTAAAAAAAACAAAAGCTAAAGGCATAATTTTCTTGGGGTTCCTCATCTCATGTGTTCCTTTTAAGACCTGGAAGAAGGAAGCATCTTACGTAGGAGATGTTTGCCAAGAACAGTTTGTTGTTGTTTACTCACTGCACAGTGGCACAGATAAGATGGCCTTTTTTCTACTTACAGAAGCTGTATGTAGAGGCTATTTTAAGACAACAACAAACCCAGACGCTCCCCTTTCAATTTAAAGACAATTTTTAAGGACTTTTAAGGAAAATAGTCAAAAGCTTTTCTTTTTCTAGAAGAGTTTCTGGTGCTCATGCAGGTGGTTGAGTGAGGTCAACATGCAACCATAGCAACAGTGATGGAGCAGAATATTGTGGACACAAAGTAAACCACAGCCCTGAAAGGCGATTTCAGAGTGAATGATATATAACGGTCCAATAATTTTGTGGGAAGTATAGATGCTTGGCAAAGGGAAAGATGTTGCAGGTCATAGTAGCTATACAGATGGTCCCCAATTTATCATGGTTCTACTTAATGATTTTTTTTTCTAGACACAGTCTTGCTCTATTGTTGAGGCTGGAGTGCAGTGGCATTATCTCAGCTCACTGCAACCTCTGCCTCCCGGGTTCAAGTGATTCTCATGCCTCAGCCTCCGGAGTAGCTGAGATTACAGGTGTGCACCACGAAGCCCCGCTAATTTTTTTCTTTCTTTTTTTTTTTTTTTTTTTTTTTTAGTAGACATGGGGTTTCACAATGTTGGTCAGGCTGGTCTGGAACTCCTGACTTCAGATGATCCACCTGTCTCAGCCTCCCAAAGTGTTGGGATTACAGGCGTGAGCCACCATGCCCAGCCGACTTACCATTTTTGGGGTTTATGATGGTGCGAAAGCAGTATGCGTTCAGTAGAAACCTTACTTCAAGAGCCCATATGACATTTTGCTTTCATTTTTGGTGCAGTCTTCAATAAATTACATGAGATATTCGACACTTTATTATAAAATAGGCTTGTGTCTGATTATGTTAGACCCCTGTGGGCTAATGTAAGTGTTCTGAGCATGTTTAGAATAGGCAAGGCTGAGCCATGGTGTTCAGTAGGTGAGGTGGATTAAATGCATTTTTGACTTACAATATTTTCAACATGGTGGATTTATCAGGATGTAACCCTGTTGTAAGCCGAGGCACACCTGTACTAAAAGACACTGAAATGTCCACTTTAAAAGGATGAATTGTATGGCGTGGTATTGTTAGGGAAACAGAAGAATAGGAGAGCCAGGGTAACACCATTTTAAAATCAATTCCATCTTATTGTTTCTTGGCCTTTTGTCTAAGATCAAGTGTAAAATCAGCTCCATCTTCAAACTAGCAAGGCATGTTCCTTGCCAGTCACCACCCATGGTCTTAAGATGTTTATGGCTGAGTAAACAGCTTAATAACACCAGCAAGGATAAACTTCTAGGACAGCAGAATGTCCAGTTCTCCCAATATCACATAACAGTATATGCTTTTCAGATGATTATAGACATGCTTTGATGTACTTAGGCACCAAAATGCCAAAGATAGTTTTCTTTAAATCAGAAAAATAATAAATTATGTCACGCTGTTAGCCCACCCACACATAGACATAGCTTAGCTTTTATATAGATAAGACCCCTATATAAGAAAAGCTGGCCGGGCGTGGTGGCTCATGCCTGTAATCCCAACACTTTGGGAGGCCGAGGCTGGCAGATCACTTGAGGTCAGGAGTTCGAGACCAGCCTGGCCAATATGGTGAAACCCCATCTGTGCTCAAAATACAAAAATTAGCCAGGCATGATAGCACGCACCTGTAATCCCAGCCACTAGGGAGGCTGGGGCAGGAGAATCACTGGAACCTGGGAGGCAGAGGTTGCAGTGAGCCGAGATCAAGCCACTGGACTCTAGCCTGGGTGACAGAGTGAGACTGACACACACACACACACACACACACACACACACAAATGGTCAACAGAGGCCATGACTGTGCCAGCTATGGGGCAGGAGATACTTTTAAATAATTTGCTGGCTTAACCAAATGTTGATACTTGGCCCCATGGATGCCTAAGGGAATACTTAGTTAAATATGAAGGACAATACAAACATGCAGATGTCATATAGCTTTTTTTTTTTTGTTTATTTTTGTTGTTGTTGTTTTTGAGACAGAGTCTTGCTCTGTCACCAGGCTGGAGCGCAATGGCGCGATCTCGGCTCACTGCAACCTCCGCCTTCTAGGTTCAAGTGATTCTCCTGCCTCAGCCTCCCAAGTAGCTGGGACTGCAGGCGTGCGCCACCACACCCAGCTAATTTTTGTATTTTTAGTAGAGACCGGGTTTCACCATGTTGGCCAGAATGGTCTTAATCTCTTGACCTCAGGTGATCTGCCCGCCTCAGCCTCCCAAAGTGCTGGGATTACAGGTGTGAGCCACTGTGCCCAGCCTGAAGAATGTTTTCATTTAAATTCTGTTTAAATAGAAATTTAAAATCCAATGATTCAAAAATTCAGATGAATTTAAAGAATTTGTCTCTATGCAATGGATAACATACCATTTTTTTTCTTTTTATTCAAACTCATTTTCCAACCCATAACCAGTCACTGAAATTTCAGGTATCCTAGGCGAACTTTTCCCTATGATTCATTTTCATTTACTTTTCATTGATTTTATTTTACAGACTTGTGAGTATTAAATAAATAGCTCTCACTGAGAGCTATTAAATGACAGAAGATGTTTAAGTATTATAACATTTAGTTGTTACAGTAAACTCATTAATATTATGTACTTGTCCTATTTGGGCTAAGTAGAAATGTTTGCACAAATTTCTATACAAGGCCAGCTTGCACCACATTGACTACACAAAGCAAATCGTAGGTGTATGACTGTCGCATTGCTGAATACATTCAGATAATCAGAGGCTCCTTGCATAACTTGTAGCCCAAGCATCGCCAGGATGGCCATGGGAATTGTCATCTGACACCTGATGTCACATCCTGGGTAACACATTCAGACCCTTTGGATGCACAGAGGCAGTGGGGCATCAAGGGTGTGAGTCTTTTCTTTCTGTGACCCAGGTGAGTAACTTGCTTCCCCATATGTGCCCCGCTAGTGGACCCAGCTCATAACAGCTCCAGACCCCAATGCTACTGGTGGAGACCAAATTAAAGCATAAGGGAGTGGTTATTCAGGAGGGATATTTCCAAGCTATAGAAGCTAACCAGTTGCTTTCCTCTGCTCCAGATGTATTTCTTCCTAAAGAACCAGGACTATGTGGGTGATCAACAGTTACAATGCTGATTAGACACTTAGGAATTTTTATTCAGTCTTTTCCTAACCCTGCAGGGACCTTCCTATTTCTTCCCATAATTGCCACGTCCTTTTTTTCACTCCAAGAATTCTCCTGTCAGAATTCATCTCAGTTTCCCATGCTTTCTTGGCCTTTGTAACCTGGCTGGCAGGAAGTCTGGGATCCCAGGATCCTGTCTGTTAATAACAGCAAATTTAGACGGGTGTGGTGGCTCACACTTGTAATCCCAGCACTTTGGGAGGCTGAGGCAGGTGGATCACTTGGGGCCAGGAGTTCAAGACCAACTCCTGGCTAACATGGGGAAGATTTTTGTATTTTCTCTACTAAAAATATAAAAATCACCTGAGCCTGGTGGTGCATGCCTGTAATCCCAGCTGCTTGGGAGGCTGAGGCACGAGAATTGCTTCAACCTGGGAGGCAGAAGTTATAGTGATCTGAGATTGCACTCTAGCCTGGGTGACAGAGCAAGACTCTGTCTCTAAATAAATAATAAACAAAATTAAGAAGAGATAGAGTTGGTAAAGAGGAGCCAGTAAAGGACATGGAGACAGGCAGGCCACCAAAGGTGGTTGTAGTGGCAACTCCTGCTTTCCTTCCAAGTCATAGACCTGCCTCCCTTGGATTGGGGAGATGCCTCCTGTTTTTTTCCTGTAATCTCAACTCCATTTGTTTATGGCACTGTAAAAATATATGTCCCTTTTTCTAACCTCTTGGGATTCCCTGAGGACAGGGACTGTGCCTGAGCATTTTTGTGTCCCAAGCACCTAGCATCTACGAGTGGACAGGCATTTTCTGGGCTCAGGGCCTCTTACTGCTCTTTCATCCTTAAGCATTATCTGCTGGCCCACTTAAAGAGGAACCATCAGACTGAAGTGGCTGTAATGCCTTGGGTTCCCACAGAAGCAAACCAAAACCTAAGTCAAATGCATTTCTTATAAATGACTGACTGAGAGGAAATGAAATTTAAGCTTCACCAATCCAAAACCTCCAGCTAACCTCTAATTACATAACTAGGGGACTTTCTATCTGGGTAATCCAAATAAGGCAACAATATAATTGTAAACAATCAATTATTTTCCATGCTTTGCTTCCTCATTCACCTTATAAAAGCCTTTCCTTCAAGCCTCTCAAATGGAGCCCCAGTCCACGGTTGGGTGCTGCCCAATCCATGGATCTTCGTTTGCTCAAATAAACTCTTTGAATTGTTAATCGTGCCTCAGTTTAATTTCTAACACAGTCAACCTTCTTCAGTCCTTCAGTGAGGTAGAAGATATGGAAGAAAAAGTCCAAGGAAGAATTACCTAGGATCCACACAGAAAGTAAAAGGAAATGAGAATGTGCAGAAGAACAGTTAGTTTCCTTTGAAGTATTAAGGGAGCTTCCTTAATCCTACCTGGACAGTGAAGATCTCTGAGGCCATTGGTGAAAACATCTTCAGACCAGCCTAATATCTTTTTTTAAATTTTTTGTTTTTTTATTTTTTGAGATGGAGTCTCACTCTGTCGCCAAGCTGGAGTGCAGTGGCACGATCTCACTGCAAACCCCCCTTCCCGGATTCAAGCAATTCTCCTGCCTCAGCCTCCCAAGTAGCTGGGACTACAGGCACATGCCACCACACCCAGCTAATTTTTGTATTTTTAGCAGAGACGGGGTTTCACCATGTTGGCTAGGATGGTCTTGATCTCTTGACCTCGTGATCTGCCCGCCTCGGCCTCCCAAAGTGCTGGGATTACAGGCACGAGCCACCGCGCCTGGCCTCCACATCCTTTTTATTTAAAAAATTGTTTTTGAGACAGTGTCTCGCTCTGTTGCCCAGGCTGGAGTGCAGTGATACAATCACGGCTCACTGCAGCCTCAACCTCCAGGCTCAAGCAATCCTCCCACCTCAGCCTCCTGAGTAGCTGGGACGACAGGCACACTCTACCATGTCCACCTAATTTTATATTTTGTAGATACAGGATATCACTATGTTGCCCAGGCTGGTCACAAACTCCTGGGCTCAAGCAATCCTCCCACCTCAGCCTCCCAAAATGCTGGGGTTACAGGTGTGAGCCACTATACTTGTCCCTCACCTCCGTATAGTGCGACGTGTCATTTTCCTGATACAGACTCTCATTATTCTCTCATTTTTTCAAAAGAGAAACTGTGTTTCCACTATGTCTTCATTTTTCTTATCCCCAGATCTTCCTCCATACATAACTTTTTTCTTTTTAAATTCAGACATGCACAAATATTTCTGTTGTATCAATTAGGAATAAGTATGAATGCTCACAACAGAAAACCCAATTTATAGTGACTTAGGTTTTATTTTTCTTAGGTAACAAGGAGAATAGAAGCAGGCAGTCTAGGACTGGAGTGATGGCTCCGCTGTGCCACCAAAAGTTCTGCTTCCTTCTGTGTCTGCCTGCCCAGCCTGACCTTGTGGCTTGTGTCCTCATGCTCATCACCTTCCGGTTACAAGACACCCATGACCTATAGCATACGATCCCACTTCCAGCCTGAAAAGAAAGAAAAGGCAAAGGGCAAAAATCTTGCTCTAGTTGAGTTTGCCTCCTTGTAAATAACTTTCCTAGAAGCCCCACCCAACAACTTACGTTTACATCTCATTGGCCAGAACTGTGTCATGTGGACAGTTTGGGTGCAGGGGAGGCTGAGAAGATTTAAGTTGGGCACATTGCTATCCTGAACAAAATCAGGGTCTGTCCGCAGGGAAGAGGAAAGAGTAGATATTGGGTGGACAATCAGCGGTATCTGCCATAACTGTCCGAAAAACAAAATTTGGGTAGGTGTTAGATTGGCATAACCTTCCTGGAAAATATTTTGGCATTATGAATCAAGGGCCTTAAAAATAGCTCCACTCTCACCTAGTAATTGCATTTCTAGAAGTCTGTCCTAAGAAAAGAGTCAGAAGTACAGATCAAGAATTCTGTGCATAATTTTTGCCTTTAAATTTTAATTATAATAAATTCTAACTTTTTTGAAGAGGTCATACATTTACATGCTTCAGAATTAAAAAGGGACAAAAGACTTCAAAGAATAATCTCCCGCCTACACCTGTCTTCCCCCCATTTAGTTTCCCTTTTCTGGAAGTAACCAGTGTTATCAGTTTCTTATTTCTGAAAGTACTCTTTACATATACAGCAAACACTTGGGTGTGTGTTTATGAGATACACACGCATTCTTTCTTTTTTCATACAAATGGTAACATGCTATTCATATGACTGTGTGTCTTGGTTTTTTTCACTTAACGAGATATTTTGGAGTTAATTTCATATAAGAGTTTCCTTGTACTTATGAAAATATGGACCATAATTTATTTAATCAGATCCTTATAATCAAACATTTAGATTGTTTGTAACAGCAAAATTACAGTATAGTGTATAATCCTATATATAATGCCATTTTGTAAATGTGCTAGTTTTATCCACAGGATAAATTCCTAGTAGCAGGATTGTTGGGCTACAGGACATGTGCATTCACAGCATTATTTATAACAGGGAAAGATGGAAAGTAAATTAAATTGTCCTACTTAAGGGAGCAAATTATATAAATTATATTACATTTCTATGGTGCAGTATTACACAGCCCGGGAAGATGCTAATGAACTATGTTAGAGAATTGTGATGTACATACACATACAGACACTGGTGCATACATATCCATAAAGTTCTAACTATAACTGAAAGAACATATCACTGTTCATTGTGGTTTATTTGGTAACAACTGTAGGATTATGAAGGGATGACAATCCCAGATTTTATCCCATACTGGAATGTTATTAAAATAATAAAGGAGTTTGCGGATTAGCAAGTACATTGTCTTTTCAAGTGTCTAGATTCAATATTATCCCCCACTACTTTCAAGACTAGAATGTGCAAGTCTTCAGAGAAAAGAAGGATGCTTCTTGGGCATTCCAGGTATTTCCTAAGCTTGAGCAATTCACCTCTTTTATGTCTACTTTGCATTTATACTTACAAACAGGAACAGGCAGGTCACAGAAAAAACTTAACGTTCAAGCTCAATAATAAAGAAACATCGGCCAGGCATGGTGGCTCACACCTGTAATCTCAGCACTTTGGAAGGCCAAGGCAGGCGGATCGTTTGAGACCAGGAGTTCAAGACTAGTCTGGCCAACATGGTGAAACCCCGTCTCTACCAAAAAATACAAAAATTAGCCAGGCGTGGTGCACATGCCTGTAGTCCCAGCTACTTGGGAGGCTGGGACATAAAAATTGCTTGAACCCAGGAGGAGGAGATTGCAGTGAGCCAAGATCATGCCACTTCATGCCAGCCTGGGCAACAGAGAGCAACTCTGCCTAAAAAAAGAATAAAAAGAAAAAAAAAAGAAATACAAATTAAGGGAATGAGATTCATTCACCTATCATATTGGCAAAATAAGTTATGGTATATCCATATAATAAGATTTGGATATGCAATACAAGGCAGGTCTTTTAAAGATAACTTAATCACTATTAATGAACTTGGAAAGGCAACCACAGTGTGTTAAATGAAGAGAGCAAAAATTGTAGTTCAATAAGTATGGTATGTTCCCATTTTCTATAAATACATTTTGTCTTTGTGGCTATAAAGAAAGATTCCTGAAGACCATATACCGGACTGTTAATAGTCGTTTCCTCTAGGGAATGGGATGAAGGGGTGATATTCTAAACTTTTTACTTTTCTTTTGCATTACTTGATTTTTTTTTACAGTTTTACAGTAAGCCTGTATTACTTTTGAATTAAAAACAAAAACGTAAAATCTTATTTCTGATTAGGTTGTTTTCTAATCTATGCCTGGAATATGTTCCCTTCTTAAAATGCTTTTTGCACGTTGACATAACTGTTTACTTGTTTAACTTTCCAGCCTGACTGTAATCATCCTGAGGGGATGCTGTCTATTTGGTCTCTGCTGATTCCCTAACACCTGGCACTGATCCTGACATTAATGGGTGCCAGTTAATATTTGCTGAATAAACACATTATCTCTCCTTAATATTTCTGGGCTCTCCCCTGTTCTATCTGTACTCTCTGTTGTAGGGTATAGAAGGTAGTCAATCAGTAGCATCCCCTTCCTAGCCCCAGTTATCAACAAGCTGAGAAGTAACACAAAGACAGGTGGCATAAAAAAAAGAGTAAGTTAAGTTGGAGGATATAGCAGAATATAGGAACCAAATCAGCCAACTGCCTGCAGCCTGGAATTAGACAGACTTCCCACCATCAGAGGCAGCCGTGGACCAGGGTAAGACTCCTATGTAGAAGGCCTGCCTGGACCGACTGCACAGAGGAGCAGCAGAGGACCCAGGTCACCAGGGCCATTGAGAACAGCTTGATTCTAAGAGGGGAAAGGGAGGAGCTGAGTTGAGTTTCTTATTCTCCAAATTGTATCAAGTTACTCCTCCCTGGGGAAGAACAAAAGGGTGGAGAGAGGGCATGCAAATCATAGTTTACCCTGGAAGGAAATTTCAGAAATGGGGAAGAGTTGTCCCTCTACCAACTCCAACTACCATTTGTTCATAGTTTGTGCCTTATTTCTTATCCAGGACCGGTTTCTGACTGATCTCTCTCCTTTCAGTCTTCAATCCATTTATCCATTCAGATCTATCTTTTTCTTTCTTTCCTTTTCTTTCTCTTTCTTTCTTTCTTTTTCTTTTTCTTTCTTTTTTTCCTTTCTTCTTTCTTTCTTTTCTTCCTTCCTTCTTTCTTTCCTTCTTCAGATCACCTGAGCTCAGGAGTTCGAGACCAGCCTGAGCAACATGGCAAAACCCCGTTTCTATAAAAAATTAGCTGGGCCTGGTGGCACACACCTGTAATCCCAGCTACTTGGGAGGCTGAGGCACAAGAATCGTTTGAGCCTGGGAGTCGGAGTTTGCAGTGAGCCAAGATTAAGCCACTGCATTCCAGCCTGGGTGACAGGAAAGGTGAAGGGCTGTCCAAGACTCCAGAGTGAACAGGGCTCCGGGCCACAGTTGGCCCTTAGATTGCCTTTCTGTAACCTAAAAATAGGTGCTTTCTCAGGACAGACTCAGCTTGTGTGGGTGGCACACCTGAGCACCGCCTTACACAGGGGCTAAGGATCTGACATAAGTGAGATCAGCTGCCTTACAAACAAGAGAGCCTGTTCTCCTTCAGCTGATGCTTGGCATGCCTTGAAGAGCAGTATCCAACCCCAAAGATCAACCAGACCCTCTCCAAAGCTTGACCTTCCTGTCTTACAGAGATACTCAGGGACTAATTCTGCCCTTTATTGTTTTTTGTCTCTTTAAGGATTTTCTTTTCTAACCTTAAAAATGGGAAATTCAATAACCTAAATCTGTTACATTGTTCAGTAGCTTTCACTTTTTCATTTTAATTTGTCATTCTGACAGTGGTGTGAACAACATAGAAAATCATACTAGGAGTCAGTAACCTTTGTTTTCCACATTTGCCAAAATCATCCCTTGGGTCGTGTTTTTTTAAGACTACAAGAAAAGGGTTCAGTATCAGAAATTAGAGAACTCTTCTTGCTGACCTGCCTATAAAGGATTTGATCGTGGAAGCCTGTCCGTATTACTGATTCAGTACCTCCTCTGAATCTATTTACTCACAACATTTATTAAGTCCCTCATGTGTGTCAGATGCCACGTTAGTAACTGGGGACACATGGCCTGACCTTAGGGAGGTCTACAATTTAGCACAGAAAGGTGTAGAAACAAGTGCCATAAAGGATTATAGATGCTGTGGTGGTGTGAAGTGTGTGTGTTTAAGGTGTGGGGCAGAGGAGACAGTGGTCAATTCTAATGAGGATAAGGAATTTCTGGAAGTTCTTCATAGAGGATATGATGCTTAAGCTTTGCCTGGCACAGGCATTGGGGAAAGAGCAGACATTGAAGTCAATATTCTTTTTCCAACCTTGAAGCCCAGAATCTTCTAGCTGTGTAACACTGGGCTGGGGAACCTTTGAGCCTGCTTCCAGATCTGTAACATTAGAATAATAATAGTAATCTCATACTGTAGGGGTGAAGCTTACGTTGGTTAGCTCTGAAAGTTCATCATCAGCATGAAACTGCCATTTCTGGAAGCAATCACTTTCTGGTTCTTATAAAAGAGCCCATTGTAAGGGGCAAATGAGGAAGATTCACATTGGCTGCCTCAGACAGGGATCTCCACATGGAAACATTAAAGAACAGACAGTTTCTGGTGGAGTGGGTGAGTAGGGGAAAGGATATTCAAATCCAAACTACCTGTGCTTAAAAGACCTCTAGTTAAAAGTGTCTGAAAAGCCAGTGTCCTTGAGCTGTCCTTGGTTCTGATCTCGCCAAGGCTTAACTCTTGTTATCTTGGGAAAGCCTGCTTGGCTCTCTGCCATGTCACTTTGCGGGGTCTGAACTGTTGCCTCCATCCAGCAATAACATGATGGATTTTACCATATTCTCCAGCCGCCTGAGAGGAGTGCTGGGCTCCCATTCTAAACTTCTGCCGTGGAAACTCACATCACTCCCACAAATGCATAGGAAATGTTTAGTTCTTGCTAGAGCAGTGGTTCTCAACCAGGGCCAGTTTTGTCCCCCAGGGAACACTTGGCAATGTCTGGAGATATTTTTAGTTGTCACAATTCAGAGGTGGGGGCATTTGCTTGTGGCCCCTAGAAGATAGAGGCCAGGGATGCTGCTAAACGTTCTGCAATACACAGGACAGTTCCCCACAACAAAGAATTATCTGGCCAATCTGGACCAAAACATCAGTAGTACAAAGACAGAAACCATGCTTTAGAGTTGAGGCAGTTGGTGTGGTAATTAGAACTTTGCTGGACATAAGTCTGGCTTAATGATCTGGATTTACCATTATAACCTTGGCTAAGTCATAAGTCACTGAACTGTTCCAAGCCTCATTTTCTTTCTTTCTTTCTTTCTTTTTTTTTTTTTTTTTTTTTTTTGAGACAGAGTCTCACTCTGTCACCCAGGTTGGAGTGCAGTGGCACAATCTTGGCTCACTGCAGCCTCCACCTCCTGGGTTCAAGCAATTCTCCTGCCTCAGCATCCTGAGTAGCTGGGACTACTAAGCCTTATTTTCTATGTGTGAATGTTTAGGCTCCTGAACTAGATGGCCTCAATGCCACCTGTCTGTTCTAACTCAACATATCTTCAGTCCATAAATACTTGGTGAGTAGTATGCTCCTAGCAACTAACATTCTGTGAGACTATTAATATAAAATATAATGGAATGTATAAAATAAAGGAACAGAATGGGTAAAAGTTGTAAGAGCTGATATGATAAAAGGTGACTACTCGGTCAGGCATGGTGGCTCATGCCTGCAATCCCAGCACTTTGGGAGGCCGAGGCGGGTGGATCACCTGAGGCTAGGAGTTTGAGACCAGCCTGACCAACATGGAGAAACCCTGTCTCTACTAAAAATACAAAATTAGCGCTATTGCACTCCAGCCTGGGCAACAAGAGTGAAATTTCATCTCAAAAAAAAAAAAGGTTACTACTTAAATATATACCAAATTTATATATAATATGCATGCTAGACAAAACACAGACTATAGATCTTCAAGTGGCGAGAAGAATGACACCTTTACTAGCAGTTAAAGAAATATAAAATATGCCACTTTTCCTAATCTTCGGAAAGAAGCAACTCAGTGGCATTGGGACTGTGAGGAAACAGATGCACTTAGATATTCTTCTGTCTCTGAACAAACACAATCTGGCACTATGAAACAGTAGCAACAAATGTGGTTCTTCAGCTCAATCAAATTATTCCATTACAAAAAGTGTACCTGAAATTCATTGTTACATCTATAAAATTCATAGGAACCTAATATTTTAAAGTAAACACATACTAGATTACCCCCAACACACACACACACACACACACACACACACACACTTTATCCACTAAACAGTGGATAACAGACACACACACCCACACTTTATCCGCTACACAGTGGATAACAGACACACACACACACTGTATCCACTAAACAGTGGATAACAGGCGCACACACACACACACTTTATCCACAAAACAGTGGATAAAGTCACTGGATTTAAAGAGTTAATTTTCAGAATTAGGAATAATCCTTTGTATTATGTCTTCCTCTTAAATATCTTAAATACCAGCTTTAGAGTTCATGGGGGCCAGGGAGGCACACAGGTTCCAGAAGGAAAGGAGCCATCCTGGATTGTGGGCCCACCATTCAGGAGAGGAAGGTGAAAACTCCTGGTGCAACTTTCCATGTGGAGATCCCTGTCTGAGGCAGCCAGTGTGGCTTCCTCATTTTCCCCTCACAAGAGGCTCTTTTACAAGAAGAACCAGATAGAGATTGCTTCCAGGAATGGCAGTTTCAGGTTGGTGATGCACTTTAAATATCGAGACCCCTACCACACTGGTTCCAAGCGACTTGACAAGGACATACCAACCTAGCTGTGCCAAGGAGAGAGAACACATCTTAGGATGCCATCTTTTCATGACCCTCCATTGCATCTCCCCTGAGTGTGAGGAAACAGACATCTTTATTCTGCCTACAGGTCAGGGATGAAGAAGTAGCTTCCACCACCACCACCACATGCAGGAAAAGCTCCAACTAAAGGAGTGAATCTAGGAAGTATTCCTCTGCTCCCTAAAGTCTCACTTGAGCCTACAGCATTTTCAGAGGACTCTTCAAAAGAGAATTCAAAGACTGTCAGATGTAAGCAGTGACTAAAACAAAGACAATGAGATGAGAGGTGGAAAGGAGACCAAATGTAAAAGACAGCAGAAACTTGAGTGGACGGTGGCACAAAGCAAGACCAAAGGGCAGCAGCTGTCCCCACCCTCGGCACAAGAGGTTGGTTGCATGTACATATGGTACTGGATCAATACCGCATATTGCAAACACTGCAGGTATGGGCATGTGTGCACATGGTCAATTGCATTTGCATGTATACATATGCATTAAGATATCTTTATGAACACAAACGCATATGTGTATTAAATGCATGTGTGTATATGAACATGTGGACAAAAGTATGCAAATGTCCATACCTGCAGTGTCACATACTGAATGTTATATGGAGAACATTTTGGTAATTTTAGGCATCCTAGCATCCAGGGAACAATGTGCTCCTCAAAGCAAACCCATTGGTGTGTGAGGGGAACCCTGTTCGTATCTTTGGTCATAAGCCAACTGGCTGTTGGTTGGATGACCCCTAAGAAATCCTCAAAAGAGTTGTTTCCTGATTGATATGGAGAGGGAGATGGCTGCCTGGGGTGGAGGCCATCACTGCCTCTATTAATCCAGGGACCAGCAGCATCAGTGCCCAGCAGACTAGGCAGGGCACTCAGCACACACAATTACCAGGCCCCTAGGTTGTGCCAGAGTGTTACGAGCTACAGTGGTGGTCTTTCCCTTTTGTAAGACCTCCATGACTTTGCTCCAGTAGTTTTCCTTCCTGGAATGTCTGCTCAATGTTTGGGGCCTAGCTCCAGGGACACTGCTGCATTCAGGAAGCCTTCTCTTGTCTCCACCTCCTCTTCTCCCAAGTTGAAATGTATCGCTACATTCCCAATGCACTGTTTCTATCTTGGCCCATTGTAATGTAGTCATGTGAATACCTGCCTCTCATGTGTATGAGAAACATGATTTATCTATCTTTGCATTTGCACCATCTGGTGTAGTACCAAGCATTTAATATGTTTCAGTGTACTGTTGATCTGAAATGGCTCCTCAGCCTTGCCCCTGTATTTGGGGTATGATGAGTGCACACATCCTTCCTCTGATTAAGGCAAGTAACATTTAATCACTTCTGGGGTCTCATAGTGTAGCAAAAAATACAGAAATTTAAAACATCATTTTAATAAAGTGGTGACAGGGTACAGATGCAGAAGTTGCACATATTTGGGCCTCAGAGTGACAGTGCGGGCGCGGTTGCTCACCATGCAGTCCTTCAGCTGGTGCCTGGGACAGGCAATGGCCTGGCAACTGGGAAGGGACAGACAAGCCCTGCCAGCCAGCTAGGCCAAGTGGCTTTCCCATGAGCTGCTGAAACCTGCCCAGGGCGCGGGGCTTCATTCCTTTGCCAGGATGAAACACCCGGGTAGGGACACAACCGTTCTCATGGAACCAGGCAGGTCGTTCGTGTTCCCCGCCCAGCCCCAGCATCCAGCCCAGTGCCTAAGGGAGGAAATGCCCTTCCTAGCCAAACCTGGTTTCAGCTTCTAACCATGATGGGAATTGTGTTCTCTGGCTTGGGAAATACCTAATGGAGACAGACAATCTGGAGGTTTTGACCCCATCTGCCTCAGCCTGGCCAGAGGAACCAACATGAGGATGATCCACCTTCGGATGATGCCCCTGTCTTTACCAGCAACCTTGTGACCTTGGACCAGCCATTTCTCCTCTGAGTTTTCTCCTCAAGGCTGTGAATCCACAAAGACAGGGACTGTAAATGCTGCATTCACCACTGAATTCTAATCACGTACCTGTGCTGGCACATAGGTATGCTCAATAGATATTTTTAAAGTATGTGAATGTATCTCATCTGCTCTAGAATACTGTTTTAGAAATAAAGGACACTTTTACTCATAAAACTAAGTGGGTTCAGCTAAAATCATGATCTTATTTTGTCTTTTTTTCTCCACTGGGTATATTCTCGCACCCCAGAGGTTACTCACACATTCCTCAAATGACACGGAAAGTAGAGGGGTGGCGTGGAAGTTGAGATCGAGGGTCATTCTTCCAACTATTGGGCTTACTCAAGTAGTTTAGGGAAGACACTTCAGAGGGGTAGTTTGGTGGGAGGGGAAATTCTGTGGTCTGGGAGCCAGGAAACTTGTTCTGTTTCCAGGTGGCACCAGTAGCTGTGTAAGCTGAGACAGGCCCAGGCACAGGACACAGGCTCTGTGGCCCTTCTCACCCCTCCCTTCCCAGGTGCCCATCCAGACCATGCATATGAGGACATCTCTGTCTCAGGGACACAGGCAGCCCCTCTGCATGTGCATGGGAGATAGTTCTTAATATTAACAAAAAACTGCCACTGCCATGCTGGGCACTTCAGGCCGCAGCTCAGTGTTTCTTAACTCAGGAGTGTTCCAGACACCTCAGCAGCAAGACGCTATGGAGGCCAGTCCCTCCTTGATATCTTTTATGTAAGAGAAGACACAATCAGGACAAGGAGGGCCAGCTGCAGCCCAGGGCGGGAGGACAAGCCCAGGTCTCAGAACTGGAGTTGAAAGATTGTTAGCAGGTGTCAGAAGATCTGGAAATTGGTCATTAGAAATTGTACAACCTAGAACATCTGTTTAGCCTCTGTGGACTATCACTTTTGGGATGGTCAGTGAGACAATGCAGATGAAAAGTAGATTCTTAAACTGGGCACAGTAGTGCGTGCTGTAATCCCAGCTATTCAGGAGGCTGAGGCAGGAGGATCGTTTGAGCCCAGGAGCTCGAGACCAAGCTAGGCAACATAGCGACACCCTGTTTTTGTTTTTTTTTAAAAAAGCATGTTCTTTTACTAAACAGCTGTTGAAATTTAAATATTTACACCGTATCTTTCACAAAGCCCATTTTTCTGCGAAGAAAAAGGAAACTGGTAGAACTTCATTCTTCTTGGAAGAATTGTCAAGATGATCTTTTCACAACCCTCTGAGATCATTTCTCTCCTTTGTTCAGAGATATTTAATGCAGGAATTGCTGCTCTTTTCTTTTTTGTGAATCTGATTAAAATTATGGATCCTCTCGAGAGAGAGAAATGCCCCTGCACTGGCGCACATAAAGTTTTGCATATAACTTCTGTGGCTGTTTTACACCCGGAAGTCTATGAATCCAGGTTGCAAAAATCCAGAAAAGGAATGTTTGAACTCTGAAGCATCTCAGAAGCCAAGATTATGATCCTTGATTACACTGGCCAAGCCAGTCTAGACAGTGCCAGTAGCCTGCCCTGTCTCTCAACTTCTGGTTCATCTCCAGGGAGTGTTCAGTTCAGACCTACCAAAGTTGACAGTCCAGGCAAAATCTGCCTTTGAATAGCAATTCCCTCACCCTCGCTGCTCCTCGGACACTCTCAGCTGCCCTCAATGCATGGCACTGGTGTGGGAATAGGTACAATGGTGAAGCAGTCGGAGGCAGGTGGAGACCTTGTGGTGATGAAATCAGAGCTGGCTTCCAGCTCTACTCTGCCACCAGTGCTGCTTGGTCCTTGGCAGGTCAGGTCCCTTGATCCCAGGCCAGCGCTCCTCCCTCCCTCTGCTGTACCACTGACCTAGGCTCATCTGCAGAGCCACGCCTGGAAAGTCACACTTGAGGAAACAGGCTGCCTCCTAGGAGAGATCCCAGCTTGAATAAAGGCTCCCATTAAATCCAAGAACCTCAGAGAAGGGCAACAGTGCAGGTGTGGAGCTCACACTGTGCTTTCTTTCATAGAGCATAACAGATGTTCTGTACTGTCCCTAAAAAGGGACAGGAATGGAAAATGACCCCCCTCAGCCTTTCAAAAGTTTGGAGCCAAGGTATTGTCCCCACTGTGGTGTCCTGTTGGAGATTTAGATCTCACATTGGGTCAGTGTCTGGAGGGTAAGAAGCTTCAGCTGGACACAGTGGCCCACACCTGTAATACCAGCACTTTGGGAGGCCAAGGTAGGAGGATTGCTTGAGCCCAGGAGTTGGAAGTTACAGTGAGTTATGATCGCACCACTGTACTCCAGCCTGGGTGACAGAGGGAGACTCTGTCTCAAAAAAAAAAAGAAGAAGAAGAAGAAGAAGCTTGGAAGTGTTCCTGATAGACCAGAATACCTGAAGTCAGTGAACCAGAGTTGCAGCCCCAGCTCTTCCTTTGCCCTCTAAGTGTCTTCAGGGAAGGCACTATCTTTTCTGGCATCAGTTTTCTCTACTATCAAATAGAAAGTATTTAACACAATGATCCCCAAAGTTTTCTCATATCAAAATGTCTCACAATCTCTGTTATTTATTCACTCCTTACCAAGCAAATGCCTCTAAGGCAGTGCCTGATTTCTGCTTATCACAGGTACCCTTCATTTTTTATGGGCTCAGGTCCCTTGGAGAGAAAACAGAGACATACACTTAGCATCTCAGCACAATTCCCTCCTTACCGGGCACTGTCACAATGGCACTTTGGGAAAGAGCAGCCAGGCTGTGATGGTTCTCCCATTTTACAGATGAGGAAAGCGTTTCAGAGAGGCTGTATGACTCACCCAGAGTCAAACATGGACTCACAGGATGTCAGTGTTAGAAAAGATGTCAGAGATTAAAAGAAGATAATCCTCACTGTCATTTTATTGATAAGGAAACAGGCCCAGGTAGTGACAACGGTGGCACCCTCAGATTCTAAGACTCCTAGTCCTGAGTTCTTGCCATAAAACTGCTTCCATTTCATCATTTGTAAACTGAGGCTAATCATACCGCCCAACTCATAGGGTAGTTGTGAGCCCTTAGCACTTACAGGTAAACACTCAATCAATAACAGCCATTATATGATGCTGCCTGCACTACCTGCTATATCCATTTAAGATTTATCCATGACATCTTTGGCTAGAACTACCCCAAACAGACTTTTCATAAAACATTCAACTTTTTGTCACCTGCAGTGGGGAACTGAGAATGGGTTGGGTAAATAAAGATGAGTGAGGGCCGAGAGAGTTGAGGGCCTATTGTTTGGGGGTGGGAAGGTAGCTGTGCTATTGGGAAAGATTCTCCTATAGATGTAGAAGAATCCAGAGCCCAACAGTCCCCCGTTGCAGAGATGAACACAATGGAGAGGGACATCCGGGCCCAACTGGCAGCTCACAAAGAGTTATTGTCACTGTGTTTGACCTTGTTCAATGTCCCTGAAACAAGGGCAGCTGAGTTCTTGTGACAATCAGTGCCAGTCATCGGAGCACAAAACAAGCTCTGTGTGAGTTCCTGCCTCTCTTCACATGATGCTATCTCATTTTGCATGGCACTTTACAGTTTATCCAGGATGAGACTTAGGCAGACTTTATCTTACCTTGTCCCCACAGAATCCCTGTGCAGGGGACAGAGAATATCTGTCATCATCTCACAAGATTTCATCTCCATTTTACAAGCTAGAAACTGAGATGCAGAGACTGTTGAATGACTGTATATAAGGTCACACAGGACACAGCTTAGCCAAGACCCAAACTATTGTTTTTGATTCCTTATTTAGTCCTGTCCGAGTCTTCTCTCCAAAGGACTATACTGATCAAGTGATTTTAGTGTCTTCCATTGCTCGACTCAAATGATAATTACTCTGAGAAGTTTTATACAGTTCTGTGTGAAGGTCATATTCTTTCTTTGTTCTGGTTTTCTGTGCCTACCCCAAGCTATCATGAAACTACAACAGAGCACTGAATATACCGCCTCATGTGCTGGAATGGAGCCCTTCAACATAATTAAAGGATCACAAGCATTTGTGCTCCAGGAAATCTCCAGGCCCTATGGTGATGACTTGTCATTTTAAGTAATCACGTTTTTTAATAAAGCAGTATTTCTAAGAATTGCAAAGGACCTCTGAGTGTCAGAGGAAATAGACTGACACAGCAATTCCACTCCTAGGTATTTGCTGAATAAAAATGAAAGCATATGTCCACAGAATCACTTGTACATGAGAGTTTATTGTTGCTGGAAACAACCCAAATATACATTGACAGGAAAAATATATCCACACAGTGGAACCCTACTTAGCAATAAAAAAGAACGAACCTCATAGCTCAGTCTAATCTCAGAGACACTGGGTTTACTGTTGCGGGAAGTGAGGAACCCCAAATGGAGGGACCAGCTGAAGCCATGGCAGAAGAACATAAATTGTGAAGATTTCATGGACATTTATTAGTTCCCCAAATTAATACTTTTATAATTTCTTATGCCTGTCTTTACTGCAATCTCTGAACATAAATCGTGAAGATTTCATGGACACTTATCACTTCCCCAATCAATACCCTTGTGATTTCCTATGCCTGTCTTTACTTTAATCTCTTAATCCCGTTATCTTCGTAAGCTGAGGAGGATGTATGTTGCCTCAGGACCCTGTGATGATTGTGTTAACTGCACAAATTGTTTGTAGAGCATGTGTGTTTGAACAATATGAAATCTGGGCACCTTGAAAAAAGAACAGGATAACAGCAATGTTCAGGTAACAAGAAAAATAACCTTAAACTCTGACTGCTGGTAAGCTGGGCAGAACAGAGACATATTTCTCTTCTTTCAAAAGCAAATGGGAGAAATATTGCTGAATTCTTTTTCTCAGCAGGGAACATTCCTGAGAAAGAGAATGTGTCCCTGAGGGTAGGCCTCTGAAATGGCCGCTTTGGAAGGCGGCTGTCTTTTATGGTTGAAGCTGTAGGGGTGAAATAAGCCCCAGTCTCCCATAGCACTTCCAGGCTTATTAGGATGAGGAAATTCTTGCCTAATAAATTTTGGTCAGACCGGTTGTCTGCTCTCAAACCCTGCTCCTGATAAGATGTTATCAATGACAATACGTGCCCGAAATTTCATTGGGAATTTTAATTTCGCTCCGGTCCTGTGGTCCTGTGATCTCACCCTGCCTCCATTTGCCTTGTGATGTCTTATTACCTTGTGAAGCATGTTATCTCTGTGACCCACACCCTATTCGTACACTCCCTCCCCTTTTGAAAATCACTAATAAAAACTTGCTGGTTTTATGGCTCAGGGGGCATCACGGAACCTGCCGACATGTGATGTCTCCCCCGGACACCCAGCTTTAAAATTTCTCTCTTTTGTACTCTGTCCCTTTATTTCTCAGACCGGCCGACACTTAGGGAATATAGAAAAGAACCTACGTGAAATATTGGGGGTGAATTTCACCCGATATCTGGCTGAATTTCCCCCAATAGTTTACCAAAAGAAGCCAAACACAAGTGAGTACATACTGTGTGATTCTATTTAGATGACCTTCCAGAACAGACAGAACTAAACTATAGTGATAAAAATCAGAATAATGGTTGTAGACGGGAGGAGGGGTGGTGGGAATAATTGAATAGAAAGAGGCACAAGGTAATTTTCTAAGGTGATGGAAAAGTTTATATCTTGTTTAGGATGATAGTTTTATAGATGTGTACATTTATCAATGCTCACCAAAGTGTATGTTATAACTTGTTTAGTAAATTAATTATACCTTATTAAATTATACCTCATTTTTAAAGGTCCAAATTGAGGGAAGAGCAAGAGTTACTTTAGGAAAATGTGTTTTCCTTATAACTCTATTCACTCTTACACTTTGTTCTGCATATGGTTCCATAGGTTAGTGATATATATTAGATACATATATATAAATATATATGTATTTAGTTTACATCTCCATTTTATAATGTACAAGATATTTTACAATATACAATATACAATACTTATACACAATTGTGTATAAATAAACTCATATATTTAGTTTACATCTCCATTTTACAAGCTGGAAACTGAGATGCAGAGATGGTTGAACAACTTTATTCAAGACAAGACAGTTTTGTTTTGTCTGTTCTAGAAGGTCATCTAGATAGAATCATACAGTATGTACTCAGTGTCTCTGAGATTAGACTGAGCTATGACGTTTGGTCTTTTTTGTTGCTGAGTAGGGTTCCACTGTGTAGGTACAGTTTTCCTGTCAATGTGTATTTGGATTGTTTCCAGCAACAATAAACTCTCATGTACAAGTGATTCTGTGAACATACGCTTTCATTTTATACAAATATATATCTAACTAATATATATCACTAACCTGTGGAACCATATGCAGAACAACCCATAATATATATCTCTAACAAATATTATATATATATATATATATATATATAATGTGGTCACTTTGAGGAAGACTTTCAGAACGATCCTTGGCTTTTTGATATTTAGTTAACCTAACATGTTTTTTCTTTTTCCTTTTTTCATTTTAGAGACTGGGTCTTTCTCTGGCACACAGGCTTCAGTGCAGTGATACAATCATAGCTCACTCCAACCTCTGTCTCCTGGGCTCAAGTGATCCTCCCACCTCAGCCTCCTGAATAGCTAGAGCTACAGCATGCACCACCATGCCTAGCTAATATTTTAGCTTTTTGTAGAGATGGGAGTGTCTCTCTATGTTGCCCAGGCTGGTCTTGAGCTCTGGCCTCAAGTTATTCTCCCACCTTGGCCTGCCAAAGCACTGGGATTACAGGTGTGAGCCATCATGCCCATTCTGGAATAGCCCATAATGACATATAGGAAGTCAGGATCACTACGGTAAAAATGAGGAAAAAGCACCATAAGGGTGTTCAGAAAAAGTATCCACAAGAGAGTGCAGTGTCCTACTGAGGGTGAGGGAAACTGAATCCTGAAATGGGATTCACAGGTGGGAGGTTGGGGGACAGGCAAATGCAGGGAACAGCTTCTTCCACTTAACAACATTTAATCCTCTTTTGAGCACCTTGATATGCCTCCTAAGAAAGGTCCTGTTGCTCATCTCTAAGAAAGAGCCTCCAGAATCAGAGTGCTTGGGCTCTGCCCTTCACCAGCTGTGTGCCCTACTGCAAACTACTTGGCCTCTCTAAAAAGACAGGGATCATGATGGCACCTATATGATTGGTTATTGTGCTGATAGATTAGAAAAAATAATCCACATGAAGTAGGTAGCATAGAATTAGATACACAGCAATTGTGCAATAACTGTTAGATAACAATTTTTGTTGTCCCTAATATACATGGAAAGCTCAAGCAGGCCCTGGAAATTCAGAGGAAAACTCTGTATTCTAGCAGCAGAGACAGACAAGTTGACAGTTCATTACAAGTATCATGTGCTAATGACGCAGACAAATGAGATTTAGCGATTCGGTACTATAGGTTATGTTTATTCCTGCAGGGGCGCCCCAGAGGTGGAAAATGACTTTCCTGTCTTCAGCACAGTCTGGAGTCAGGTCTCCTGAGTCTCAGCCCAGGGGGACATCCACTACACTTTATCCCTTTGAAGGAAAAGGCTCTTTGAATTCTTTAGAGCTCTGTTTATCACTCTCTAGAAACAGCTATCTGTCAGTTACTGGAGAAACAGGTTAGAGGACCTCTTTACATGGTCCTTATGCTCAACCTATTTATATAGAAGCAACTCTAGGCTGCTTTCTGGAAGCTGACAGCCCTACCTTCCCCTCTGCAAAGTAGGCAGGGGCCTTACAGATGGAGATAGTCTATAAAGGAGCTGTCTCCAGGCATGAAGAAATGGGAACAGACTATTCAAGAGCTGATATGAGAGTGGGAACCCAGACAGACTGGCTCCAGGTCTGGACAGACACATCCAGGCTCTGGCTGCAAGCAGTGCTGGTTCTGGAGTTTGCCAAATAAGGGATTAGGGATGTGGATTGCCATTAACCCTGCAGCTTTCACACCCCGGATTTGCCTCCTAAGGCCTTTCTCATGGCCAGCAGTGAGCATCCACCCATTTCTCCTTCCCCTCCCCATTTTTTTCTTTCTTTTTTTCTTTTCTTTTTATAGAGATTAGGTCTCACCATGTTGCCCAGGCTGGTCTCGAACTCCTGGGCTCAAGCAATTCTCCTGTCTCAGCCTCCCAAAGTGCTAGGATTACAGATGTGAGCCACTGCACCTGGCTTCTTCTTTCTTCCTTCTCCTTCTCCTTCTCCTTCTTCTTCTTCTTCTTTTTTTTTTTTTGAGATGTCTCAAAAGTCTGTCTCAGTCTGTCACCCAGGGGCTGGAGTGCAGTGGCATGATCTCGGCTTACTGCAACCTCCGCCTCCCGGGGTCAAGCAATTCTCTGCCTCAGCCTCCCGAGTAGCTGGGATTTCAGGCGCCTGCCACCATGCCATGCTAATTTTTGTATTTTTAGTACAGGGTTTCACCATCTTGGCTAGGCTGGTCATGAACTCCCGACCTCATGATCCACCCGCCTCGGCCTCCCAACATGCTGGGATTACAGGCATGAGCCATCGCGCCCGACCTGGCCTTTTCTTCTTTATTTGAAGTGCCACACTCTCAGACCCTCATGTTCACTCACACATCATTCCAGCACTTACCCACATTCTTAGCTCATACATCTGCTCATATAAACTGAGGCTTAGCACTCACTCTGACTCCCAGGCACAGAATCATAAATTCACCAAACACACATGCAGACACTCCCATGCAGTCACACACACACTCATTCACACATACTGTAACATCTGCATACACACTGTGCACACAATTCACATCCCCATACACACACAGGTGACCCCTCATCCACAATGCTTTGCTGACCAATCACTTATGATATCTCCACCAATCACTTATGATATCTCCAAAGGGGCCGTTTAAGCATGTTTGGGAGAGATGCCTGGACCACTGAGTTTTCCCCCCAAAAAGCCTCCCTGACCTGTCAACTACCAGGTGGTTTGTTCTCTGTCCTGCAAAACCCGGACCCCAAACAGTGCAAGGTGTTTGTTGAGTGAATGAAGTATCAACTGCTTAACATCCTATTCTTCAGATTTGCCTCTGAATCACCATGGTAATAGTGTGACAGGGATGTGTCAACAACTTACTGCCAAATTTACACATCTTCTTTGTTTGGCTAAATTAAATATTTCTCAATACTAACTGCTTTAAAAAGAAGAGCTTATATATGGGGAGTCTCAACCAAAAAGAAAAAGATAGAAATGGTACTAACTATCCAGCCCCTCTGCCCCAATCCCTAATTGGTGGCTGCAGAGTTGAGATCTGGGAATGTTGCCTCTTAGAATGGAGGTTGCTCAAAACAGACATGATACAAATGGATTCCTCCCAGGACACTGATTAGCTACTGGAGTCCCATCCTCCCCATCCAGAGAGAACAGAAGGGACAGGGCTGTGTCTCAAAGGTATTGTCCTGGTGGGTACCCATAATACTAACCACCAGCCTCAGACTGTGACCAGAGCTAAGATTCATTCAAGTGCCTCCCTGACCCCTCCCCACCACCAGAAAAACACCTTTTGTTATCAGAGCAGAACCAGCTTCTCCCTAGCTGTCTCCCCCACGGCAATGTGTCAGAGACAGGTGGTTTACATCTGCTAGGCATTCTTCCTTCTCAGACTCAGGCACAGTGGGTGGGGAGTCTACCTACAGTGGCCTCAGCTATTGGTTGAACTATATATGAAATTGCCTTTTTTTTTTTTCAGGTTAAAAATGGTCAAATGTCAGCCGTTTCATCTGGTCAAATGAATACTTTACCTTACTCCAAAAGATAAGTCAGAAGATTTTTCCAGTTGGGTCCTTCCTCCAGCACCAAATGATCATTTGGTTTGTGATACATTGGGAGTCAAAATATACATAGTAGATCAACATGGGGATATCAACAAGATGCTCCTGTTTGAACGGTTTTAGGGTTCCCGGGGTTGAAAATCCGTTTATTTCTTCAAGATGAGGAAAACCTGCTGTAGAGGAAATTTACCGTACACAAGCTGAAACCCGCTTTGCCAAATCTCTGTAAGATTAGGAAATGGCGTACAGTCGGGATCAGGTAGAGATTTTTGGGGATACGTTCAGAACTCTGAATGCAGCAGGAAGCCTACACAGGGACAGAGAGAGGGGGTCCATTCCTATCTTCTTTTCATGAGACTGAAAAGAAGTACAGGGCCAAGCTTCTAGATAAGCACTCACTTTTTTAAAACATGGTGTTTATAGATCCATGTTCACTGCAGCATTATTTACAATAGCCAAAGGGTGAAAGCAACCCAAGTGTCCATCAATGGATGAATGAATAAGCAAAATATCATATATACTCACAATGAAACGTTATTCAGCCTTAAAAAGGAAGAAAATTCTGATACACGCCACACTATGGACAAACTTTAAGGACATTATGTTAAGTGAAATAAGTCAGTCACAGAAGGACAAATACTATGTGATTCCACTTAAGAGGTATGGAGAGACAGTCAAATCATAGAGATACAAAGTAGAATGGTGGTTGTCAGGGGGCAGGGGGAGAAGGGAATAGGGAGTTGTTAAATGTTCATAGAATTTCAGTTTTACAAGATGAAAAGCATCTTGGATATGGGTTACACGATGTATAATTAATGAATATAATTAACAATACTGAACTGTACACTTAAAATAGTTGAGAGCAAATTTTATGTTGTGTGTGTGTTTGTTGTTGTTTTGTTTTGTTTTGTTTTGAGATGGAGTCTCACTCTGTTGCTCAGGCTGGAATGCAGTGATGCAATCTCTGCTCATTGCAGCCTCTGCCTCCCAGGTTCAAGCAATTCTTCTGCCTCAACTTCCCAAGTAGCTGGGATTACAGGCACCCATTACTATGCCCAGCTAATTTCTGTATTTTTAGTAGAGATGGGGTTTCACTATATTGGTCAGGCTGGTCTCAAACTCCTGACCTCAAGCGATCTGCCTGCCTCAGCCTCCCAAAGTGCTGGGATTACAGGCGTGAGCCAACATGTCTGGCCTATGTTATGTGTATTTTGCTGCAAGTTTGCTTAAAAAGTATTTGTAAATCTGCTGTTGTCAGCTGGATGGGACATGGATGGCTGTTTTTCAAACCTGTTTACCCTGCAAATGTGGGGCAGTCTGAGCATTGGCCTTCCGAGCTCAGTGCAGCATTGTTGGAGACACCAGGGCCCCTCAGTCTTCCTGCAGGAGGCAGGCATGCAGGGCCTGGGAGTCCCGGGCAGCTGGAGTAGACAACCTTGCAGCAGCTGTGAAAGGAACCTGTCAAGACAACTGAGGTAAAGAGCCTATACCTGTGAATTCTCAGGGGTGTTGCCCTCCTCAGCCCTGGCTTCAAGGTGAAGGGATCCTCACAGCACTTACCTTCCCTGCAAAGCTAAAACAAACCATTGCTTTCTTCTCAGCTGTCCAGAGGCCTGCTGTTTGCTCTGGTTTGGCTCAAAGCCCTTCCAGACAGTCAGGAAAGTTATAAATGTGGATGACCCCTACAACAGGCTGGATAATGGCCCTAAAAATTATCCAGGTCCTGATGGTCGGAACCTGTGAATGTTATCTGGCAAAAGAGACTTTGCACACGTGATTAAATTAAGGATCTTGAAATGGGGACATAACCCTAGATTACCTGGTGGGTCCTAGATGTAATCATAAGGATCCTTAAAAGAGGGAGGCAGGCAGGCGTGGTGGCTCATATCTGCAATCCCAGAACTTTGGGAGGCTGAGGCGGGCGGATCATGAGGTCAGGAGTTCGAGACCATCCTGGCTAACACGGTGAAACCCCGTCTCTACTAAAAAACAAAACAAAACAAAACAAAACAAAATACAAAAAATTAGCCAGGCGTGGTGGCAGGTGCCTGTAGTCCCAGCTACTTGGGAGGCTGAGGCAGGAGAATGGCATGAACCCGGGAGGCGGAGCTTGCAGTGAGCCGAGATCATGCCACTGCACTCCAGCCTGGGAGACAGAGCGAGACTCTGTCTCAAAAATAAACAAAAAAAATTGTTAAAAATTAGCTGGGCATGCTGTAGTCCCAGCTACTCAGGAGGCTAAGGCAGGAGGATCACTTGAGGCCAGGAGTCTAGACTGCAAGGAGCTATCATTGCAATAATGCACTTCAGCTTGAGTGACAGGGCAAGACCCTGTCTCTAAAATAAATAAATAAATCGGGTGGTCAGAGTGGCCTCACTAAGAGAGTGACATTTGGGGAAAAAAAAAAAAAAAGAAAAAGAACAAAATGCAGTGAGAAAACATACATATTAAAAACCCATTGGTAGTTCCTTCTTGTCCCAGAGTAAATTCCTGACTTTAAACACAGCCTCCGGGTTGTTGGTGGCCTGGCTCCTGCTTCCTCCAGCCTTACCAGCACAAGATCCAGTAAACACTCGCCCCCAGGACACGCACACCCACTGTCTCCACACAGGCCAACCTTGAATGTGCACGCTCCCCCTGTGTCACACACATCAGATCCACAATACTGCTCATGGCATAAATATAAAATAATAGAGGTATCGTTGGAGAGAAGATGGAAGGCTAGTTGATGGAGTTACAGGGAAAATATGCAAAGGTCCTGGCCATAACGTGTTCAACTCCACCCTCAGGCTCACTTATAACTGCAAATCAGCACGTGGAGGGCAGTTGCAGGTCATCCATTCCACCCCTCACTGTACGGATGGGGACATCGGGGTCCCAGAGACGGGCAGTGGCATCCTTGGGGATCACACAGCCTTACCTGCACATAAAGACCCAACATTCTGCAGGAATTACATGTTGTGCATGTGGTTTTTTCATGAGTCTCAAGTTCCTCTACCGAACCTCAGAAGGAGAAATGACTGGTTGGATTTCCGCTCTATCAACTGAATACAAATGAGCCCAGGTTAAAGGGCCTCTCAATAATCTTTGTGACACTCAAGGCAGTGCCATCTTTCCTGAGTGGGGATTCTGTCTCAGGGGGTCTAGGTGTGCGATGGAAAGACAACAACAGACTATTGCTCCATGAAAGGAGGGGAGTCATGGGCTGTCAAAACACAGAATCTGGAATCTCTTGCCATGGACCCAGGCTTGGGTGGCTGTGTTGTGATCTTATGATCTAGGATCCCATGGTTTGCAATAAGCTCTCTGCCTGGGGGACAGGGAAGGAATGCCTCTGGTGGTACAGAAAGAAATGGGGCATTTTAGGACTCCCTGGCTAAGAGTTGTAACCAAAACATCCATGAGGAAGTTAGAAATAAGTGTAAAGGTCATCAGATTGTGACAAAGCCAACAAAACCCGTCAAATGAATAAAGCTGTGCTGCAGATTCTTCAATGCAGGTGGGGGGAGTGGGGTGCACCAGAGCCCACTTATGTGAAGGTCAGATTATCTTACTCCTGCTTCTCATGTAAGGCCCAGAGAGGTGAAAAGCTACACCCAAAGCCCTCCCCAGCTATTGGAACCCAGATGCTTCAGAGATACCCTTAGCCCTTCTCCCCAGTGCTTCCCCATGGCCCAGTAAACCATGACAGCAGCAGCTCTCCCTCTCCAGCCCCATCACAGTGCCACGGCCCATGTTCTCTCCCTGAAGCTGCTCCAATCCCTGACTGCTCCCAGCCCCCATTAGCTTTCAGACTGAGAATCTTAAAAGCTGTGTGGGCCGGGCAAGGTGGCTCACGTCTGTAATCCCAGCATCCCAGCACTTTGGGAGGCCGAGGCGGGCAGATTACGAGGTCAGGATTTCAAGACCAGCCTGACCAATATGGTGAAACCCCGTCTCTACTAAAAATACAAAAATTAACCAGGCATGGTGGTGCGCGCCTGTAGTACCAGCTACTCGGAAGCCTGAGGCAGGAGAATTGCTTGAACACGGGAGATGGAGGTTGCAGTGAGCCAAGATCGCGCCACTGCACTACAGCCTGGGCAACAGAGTGAGACTCTGTTTCAAAGAAAAGAAAAAAAGCTGTGTGACCCTGAGGATTCTACCATTTACTGAATAAGCTCCCACTGCCAGGTTACATGATAATTTAACATGTATGTTTTCATTTAATCCCTATGACATAGATTTTATTATTATTTTCATTTTACTGACCAGAAAACTGAGGTTCAGAGATGTAAGCTATTTGCCTACGGTCCCAAAGCCAATAGTTGATGCGTATGGATGTGAACTGAGGTCAGCTCCAGGCTCAAGGTCTCTGCTAATACTGTCCTTAGTAAGGTTTCTCTGAAGAGCCTCTTTACTCATAGGCTGATTAGCAAAGCGTTCCTAAATATGCTTAAGAATCAATAACCATTAAAAATCCCTCACCCTACAAGAAACTCCCCATCAAAAAACTGGATCAGTGAAATGAACACGCAATACACAGAAATGGAAGTACCAGTAAGAAAAATAGTTTACTACCCTAGTAATCAAAGAAAAACAAAATTACACGGGTGTATTCCTTTTGGCTTATCAGATTGGAAAATATTTTTCTAAAAAGAAAAATGTAATTATCTTGTAATAACTACACTAAAAATCTAGGGCATAATTGACTTAATTTACTCCAAATGTGTTGCTATTGCGTCCATAGCACGGACTTTCCCATTTCAACTCAATATATGTTACGCTTGGGGTAGTTTATTACAATGAGCAATAAACATTCTCATAATCGCCAAGACAAGCCAAGTGCAAAACAGGAAGGGCGAAGACAGAGGGCAGCAGGTGGTCCCTCTCGCTCGCGACTCCGGGAACGCCAAGCCTCAGCCCTTGGAAACCTGGGGCGAGGCGCCTGGGTCCCGGCCAGGGGGCGCGCCCGAGGACGCCGAAGTAGGGCGCGTGTGGGGACCACAACTCCCAGGCGCCCGCGCGCCGCCTCGCCCGGACCACGTGATCCGTGCGGCCAGGGTAGCTATCGCGGCGGCGGCGGCGGCGGCGGCGGCGGCGGTTGAACTGACTCGGAGCCAGGAGACCCGAGCGAGCAGACGCTGGCGCCCGCCCCGCGCACTCACCATGGCGGTAAGGGCCGGGTGCTACGGTGAAGAGGGTGGGCTGTTGGGGCGGGGTCTCCTGGAGCTGCCATCTCGGCACCCCGAATCCTCGCTGCCGCTGGCCCGGGGCTGGTGAGGGGTGTGTTGGCAGCATTGCCAACAGCTGGAACAGGGTTGGGGGACGCGGTAGGTATAGGTTGCGGTGGCTCTGTGGTTTTCCTCTTTATTTGTCCCTCCTGCTGGGAGGCAGTCTGGCTAGGCGAGCAGTTACCGAGCGCCCGCGGTGGCGCGGCTTGAGAGTAGGGGCGCGGTGGCTGAAGACAGCTGGGTCCGGGGCCCCAGGGCGGAGGGCAGCGCCTTGGGAGATTCCAGGAAGGCTTCCACAAAAGGGAAACCCCCGGCGCATTTCAGCCCGCAGCCCCGCGCGCACACCGAGCGCACATCCCCGGCCCTGCTCTTGTCAAGTTTGTAGCCTGATTCTTCGGGGAATAAAACAGAACCAGCTACTTTCCAGCTTCCGTACACTTTCAGTCAGAAAACAGCGTTTCGGACAAGCTGTTTTTCGTGGTAGGGTTCACCTGGGCTGGAGAGAACGACAGCTTGCACGACTCGTTCGTCTTTGAAGAAGTCATATCATTTTCTTCATCCCATGAAGAATGTCATAGAATTTAAGATACAGGAAGCTCAGCCTGGGCAACATAGCTAGACCCCGTCTCTACAAAAATTAGCCACAAGTGGTGGCAGGCGCCTGTAATCCCAGCTACTCGGAGGCTGAGGCAGGATGAGGAGGATTGCTCGAGCCCAGAAGTTCCAGGCTGCAGTGAGCCATGACCTTCGGCCTGGGCAACAGAACAAGACGTCCTCAAACAAACAAAACAAAAAACAAAAAAGATATAGGAAGTGTATGTAGGCCATTTAGTGAAATGATCAGCCGTCCTTTAAAAAGGGAAATAGATGGAAAGCACTTGCAAAAGTTCCCCAGCCAGTCAGCCTAGCAACTGGGACCTTCATCTCCTTCCCAACCCTTGTTTACAAATAAGGACGCTTTTCTCAAAGTGTAAGTAACCCCAAATGAAGAAATATAGAAGAAAACAAGTTCCAGGGATTGCTCCCTCCTTCACCACAGCCCCACCCTGAAAAAAGCACAAATCAGTTAAACTGTCAGAGGCCAAGATTCATCCCAAGTAGGAAAACAAGATTGGGGCCCTGCCCCTTGCCTATCTGACCACAAAGCCCTTTAATTGAAAACCGTAGCCCAGATCGCTTCTCTCAAGTCAGGGTGTGGTGACTTCCGTCTTTTCCTCTACCAAAAAGGCAAAAGTAGAAAGGGTTGAGTGACAGGTGAGTCTTCGTCCCTCCGGGGCTTCGGACTCCGTGGGTGTTTCCAGCTCTGAACAAACCATACAGTTCATCTTCCCAGCTATCTCCTGCTTCTCTGGCTTCAGAACCATCCTAGCCAACTGCTCTCTGGCCAGGGCAGGTGTCTCTCAGGCGGCTTGGTCCCCAGCACCCCCAGGGAGCCTCCACTGTGCCTCCCTTTCTCTGACCTACAACCTGTTGTAATTATTTGCTCACTTAAATGTCCCCCCTCATAGACAGGTAGCTCCCTAAGGGCCAAAGACTTGTCCCATTCATCTCTGTATCGCCAGGGTCTGCACAGACCTAGCACAACAAAAAGAAATCTTTCAAATTACTATTACTGTTCTGTGGGTGTTCAGGTCTATGGCAAAACATGTCTGGGCTGTTTTGGGCTCCTAAGATAACTGGCCCAGGCCCAAGGATGATAGAAGGAAACCAGTTATGGCAACTCCCTGACTGATTAATTAGCCACTAGGGACATTCCATTCATACCATCTGCTTTACCAAATGGACTCAGAGAAGGGGTGATGGGCATCACCCCTACCTCCACCTGGCAGAGATGGTGCTAGAGGCTTCTGCTGAGGATGAGGCCATCTCCGGTGTAAATGGAGTTTCACAGTATTGTTTGTACCTGTTTGGTTTTGTATATCAATCTTGTGTAAACATTTTGCTGTGTCAAAATGTTTTTTTTTTTTTTGAAAGCCTAACAGGAGAGATCTCTGAGTAGTAGGACTCAAAATGATTTTTTACTTTCTTTTCGGTACTGTGTCAGCTTTTTACATTGAGCTAATGCCATTGGGGGTGGGGGGTAAAAGCTATTCTTATTTTTAAACTCTTCAACATTTTTTAAAGTCTTCAACATGATCTTTATCATGTTGTGATGTGACCGCCTAGATTTCCATTTTGAGGCTCTCATATAATTTACTTGACCAGTCCCTACTGGTTGACAGGAGACCATCATGGTTCCTACGATTTCTCAAAGTGTGACCCCCAACAAACACCTGTCCCAGAAACACCTGTCCCAGAAACACCCAGTACACTAAGGTTTGAGAACCAGTACAGGCTTTCCAGAAAACTCTCTGGCTCTGGGTACCTGATTGCTGAGTGACCATGGGGAGATAAGTGGGCTTTTATGTACCTTCCTTGTTAATTTAAAGAGGTTAATAATAGTAGGCACCTGCGGAGATGTCACAGCGAGTGACACATAATAAATGGAAGGTGAACATGGTACAGGCACATGCAGTCCCTCAGAAGACACAGAGCTATGTGGCTGTTCTGTCCAATCAGATGCTTTCACATTTCTTTCTCTGTCCTGCAGCTCCACGGTCTCCAGTGAGCCCAGTCCCTGGGTAGGCGCAGGCAGGGGTTGGTGACACAAGTCAGACCCCTTTTGGCACTGAAAGGCATGTTAGCTGAGTGTAGGGAGTAGAACAGCCAGGTTAGTCCCAGGTCTCTACCAAACCCCAGGCTGCAGCGTCCAAATCTGAGAGATGCATAGATGTGGTGCCCCATCCAACCCGGAAACAGAGGCACAGTCACTGTTGTTGTTGTTGTTGTTGTTGTTGTTGTTGTCGTTGTTTTTGAGACAGAGTCTTACTCTATTACTCAGGCTGGAGTGCAGTGGCATGATCTTGGCTCACTGCAACCTCCACCTCCCGGGCTCAAGTGATCCTCCCACCTCAGCACCTCCCAAGTAGCTGGGACTACAGGCACATGCCACCACGCCCAACTAATTTTTGTATTTTTTCTAGAGACAGGGTTTTGCCATGTTGCCCAGGCTAGCACTTTTTTCTTTTACAAGGTTTCAGGAAAAGAGTAGATAGAGCTCAAGATGGGAGCCTGTGAAAGTGAGGCCAAACTAAGGGAAAGGGTTCCTAGAGTCCTGTCCTCATCTTACAGACGAGGAGACTGGGTCCACAGGGGTCAGCAGCTCAAGGCCACGCAGCTGGTTCCTGGCAGAGCTGGGAGGCAGATCCAGGCAGTGCAGCTTTAGAGACCGTGCCCCTAACCACTAGCCTTGCTGCCTCTGTTCAAACTGCAACAAAGTGAACTGAGCCTCAGAATCTCCTGAAGGGGGCTGGTTAAAATCTATGTCTTCCCTGTCTCCTGTGGCTCTGACCCTGGACTCTGATTTAGGGGCCTGAGGAGGCCCAGGAATCTGTACTTTTAATAAGGCCCTGGAGTCTAAGCAGCTGCTGCTGTCCCTCTACACTAAGCCGCTTGCCAGTGTGGAGCTCATGATTGGCCTGTGGTTTCCCAGTGATTCACCCGGGACTGACTCTGCCTCTGTGGATCCAGCTATAACAGCATCGTCATCCACACCTGTGATCCGCTCCAGTGTCCTCCCTCCCACCCTATCCTCTTTGCCTTTTCATCCTGTTGTCCGCTGTCGTCCCTGGGCTCTGGTCTTACTGTACCATCCCCAGACTGGTCCTTGTTTGTTTCCTTTATTTAAGGTGCACTCTTCATCCTTCTCAGGAAATATGGGCCAGCTATTGGCTGAACATCCTTCGGGGGCTAAGCATGACTATCCTAATTGCACAGAGGCTTTTTCTCATACATTCCTTCCTCTCCCCAATTTCTTCCCATATTTTGTTCCAAAGTGGCCATATCAGTTTCTTCTGCTGTTTGCATATCTTCCTGAAATGTTAAAACAACCGAACGACAGCACAGCCCTCATCTCTGTCTAGTATTGCACAAGAAAGTGGGCTGTTCTCTGTGTTGTAGCATCTGTTTTCCTCTTGCCAAATGAGGGCCTGGTAAGAAGACCCAGGATCCAGTCCTGATGCTGCCACCAACTCACAGTGTGACCCTGGGCATGTCACAGCTGCCCCTCGGACTTCCAGTGCTGCCCTGAGAAGCTGCATTGAGAGCAGTTAGGAGCACAGGATCTGAAGCCAGCCCACCCAGGCAAAATTCTAGCTAGCAACTTGGCAAGTTACTTAAACTCTGTCTGCCTTAGTAGTCTCATCTATGAGATGGAGCTAAGAATAATAATTCCCCTCTTGAAATTGAGTGAGTTAAGACATATAACATTTTTAGAAGAGTGCCTGGCACAGAATAATCAGTGTCATTTCCCTCCCAGTATGAAAAAAGAGGGTTGCTCTAAATTAGCACTTCCTAGAGGATAGTCTATGAGATTCTTTCCCACAGGGCACTCAGCAAGAGAAAAAGGGAGGAGAGAGTTCTAGGTACAGGCTTCTGGCAGTGCAGAAAGCTATTAAACCTTATTTTGTCTAATTCCAGTCTCTGACCATAGAATCCATTTTTCCCAGTACCTCCTAGCATCCCGTGCTTCTCCCATGGAACACTTCTGAGAAACACCCCTCCAGCTTTGACATGTATGGGAAAAAAGGCACTGGGGTTATTGAGCCCTTACTGTGTGTCACTTTGTGTGGATGGCTTTGCAGAGTTTTCCCCCAGCTCCCCTCGGAGGAAACTGAGGCCAGAGAGAGGCCCTGGTTAACAAATATGTTTTGTTCCAAATCCTGGACTCAGACTACTATTCTTTACTATCTCCTTTGGTCCTAACTATTGAGAGGGGGAGGATTGGAGACGACTAGAACATGCAAGGCCTGTGGTTTAGGGCTGTCATCTGCAAGCAGAAGTTTGTGGCTCTGGTTTCCGGGAGGCTACAGGACACCCACATGGCACAGCTTCCTGACAAAATGGCAGCTAATCAAATCTGCCTATCTTTCCACCCCCCCACTGACGTTTGCCTCCACCGGAACTCCTTTTCTGTAAGAACTGATGGCCCCCACAGCCTTCACAAGAACCCACAGTCTCACTCCATATCTTCCTCCCTTGAACAGAAACTGAGAGTAACCAGCTTATAAGGAGTCCGGCAAATCCTTTTCCCTCTTCATACTCATTTTCCTCACCTGGAAATGAGAGGGGGGTGGAGAGGGACTCAAGTTGGGCCAGATCAGCATTTTTCAAACTGAGTTTCAGCAGAGCTCATATTTCTCTCCCCTCTCCACCCTGAGCCCCGTGTTTTACATAATGGAATTAGAAGAAAGATTTTAATTGGCTAGTGTTCCCTGGTGAAGAAAGCTGAAAGCCATGGGACTAAAAACTCTGAGGATACCTCCAGTGCTGAGATTCAAGGATTCTAATATTTGGCCATTGTCTTAGAAGGCAAAGGCTTCCACTAGCTGATTACAACTCAGCCAGGATCTCCTTAGCTGGGTAACAATGACAGTGTTTGCAGAACTGCTCGTGCTAGCTGAGGGCTTACCTGGGGACCAGAGGGGGCCTTCACTTCCCTGAGAGGGTGAACTAACTGATAGATCTGTTGGGCCCTCATCTTTCCAAACAGTCATTAAGCCTGGTGTGGGCATCTAAACTCACCATCCAGCTCCCACCGTACCCTCCTTTCTTGGAGATTGGGAGGAAGCACCGTGTCCTGGAATGTCCAGGGCTTTGGAATCCAGCTAGACTCAGGTTTGAATCCCAGCTCTGCCAACTTACTAGCTTTGTGACCACCAGTAAATTACTTCTCTAAGTCTAGTTTCCCTAACTTTCCTTCCTGTAAAATGGACCTAATTGTCCCTGTCACACAGAGGACTGTTGTGACAATGAAATGAGATGATGTAGAAAAAGCCCTTGATGCCACCCTGAACACAAGGTGGAAGAAGCACCCTCTGAAAAGGCATCTGACAGGCACTGCATGGTCACTGCTTTTACCTGCAGTCTTTCCTGTAAGGCTGTGAACTCACCAAGGTCAGAGACATTAACCTACTTCCATAATGCTGGGCACACAAACTGGGCTCAGCAAATGTATAGTGAATGAGTAGACAGATGTGGAGTACAGTGAAGACAGCTGCCTCTGGGCCCCTCCACGATAAACAGTGTGGGATCTGTCTAGACTGAACAGGACAAAGAGGACTCCAGGCTTCCATCACACGGGAGCCTGTTCTGGAGCTGCAGCAGAATGGCTAGGGTCCCGGGGGCTAAGAAGAGGCAGTTGCACTTGGAAGGCATGGAGGGGACATCCCCACATAGTCTGAGGACACTGTCACATCCCAAGCCAGTTGGTCCAGTGAGGATGGACACTCCCACACCTCTATTCTCATATGGAGCATGGCCAGCTCAATTATAGCTCTGCTGCTGACCCTCTTGGGCAAGTCTCAGCTCTTTATGGCCTCAGTTGGCCCTGATGACTTCTGATGGCCCTTCCAGCACTTCCAGTGACCCCATTTTTCTGGGCTCCCAGAGGAGGTGCTGGAGGGCATTAAGGACCGTAACTTCCACTGCCCTGTGCCCCTATGATGCAGATTCCCTTCTCTTTCAGATGCATTTCATCTTCTCAGATACAGCGGTGCTTCTGTTTGATTTCTGGAGTGTCCACAGTCCTGCTGGTAAGAACTGGGGACCTCAGACTTGTAGCTTGGAAAGCCTTGTAGCACTAGGCAAGGGAGAATCTGGGTTCTCTTGATTCTCTGTGGGCATTTAAGTGAGGCTGATTCCTCTGGCATAAACACTGAGCAGGAACTTCACAGTTATAATTCCATTTGTAACCACTCCCCTTCAGATCGCAAAGGGCTCCATTATCTTACTGATCCTCACAAAGGCCGAGAGGCAGGGAGGCAGCTTTTCCCTCTGTTACAGGGCAAGAAACTAAAGCCCAGAGACAGGAAGAGAGACTCTTGCAGGGTCACACAGTAAGTACGCATCAGAGCCACTACTAGATCAAGGCCTCCGGGTGTCACCTGGCACCTCCCTTATCCAGGGTTCATTGTTCTGCACCAGTTCAGAAGCCCACAGCCGCTGCTGGAGAAGAGACACCAATTTGAAAGGAAAGAATATTCCTTTGATTTGAAAAGGCAGAGTTTGTCACTAATTCATGAAGAAGTTATTTTTCAACTTAAATAACTGCATCTTAAAAAGAGACTGGAAACAGCCCAAATGCCCATTATTGCGGGTGCAGATTAAATAAATTATGGTCATCCCTACAATGGGTTACTATTTCTTGTTATCTATTGCTGAATAAACAGTGGCTTAAAACAAGTCATTTTATCATTCTCTCTCAAGGTTCTGTGAGTTGACTGGACCCAGGTGAGTGGTCCTTACTGAAGGTCTCTCATGCAGTATAGTCAGACAGTGGCTGGAAGTAGGGTCATTTGGAAGAGTTCCTCACTCTCATGCCAAGTGGCTGATACTGGTTGTTAGCTAGGACCTCAGCTGGAGTTGTTGGCTGAACACCTACATGTGGCATCTCCTATGGCCTGGGCTTCCTCGTGGCAGAGTGGCTAGATTCCAAGATCGAGTGTCGCAAGAGAACAAGGTAGAAGTACGTCGGATTTTCAAGACCTAGCCTTGGAAATCAGATAGCATTACTTCTACCTTTATTGGCTGAAGCAGTCACGAAGGTCTTCCTAGGCTAAAGGAGAGGGAACAAACATGGACCCCACCACTTGATGGCAGGAGTGTTGACATCATAAGAAGGGGATGTGGGGTGGGATATATTGGAGTGGCTGTCTTTGGAAAATGTAATCTATCACAGATATGATGAAGCCACTGAGGAAAAGGTAAATCTGTGTGAACTGAGGTAAAACTGGATGATAAAGTCAAATGCAAAACAGTATGCGTAGATAGGATGCTGTCATTTGGACAAACAGAGGCTGATACATACATTGAGTAACAGAGGTTGCTCTGGGGAGGAGAACTGGGGTGAAGAGAGATTGGGGTGGGAAGAAAACTGATCTTTCTCTTTTTTTGAAATGGAGTCTCTGTCGCCCAGGCTGGAATGCAGTGGCGCGATCTCGGCTCACTGCAACCTCCACCTCCCAGGTTCAAGCAATTCTCTTGCCTCAGCCTCCCGAGTAGCTGGGACTACAGGCAGGCACCACAATGCCCAGCTAATTTTTCTGTATTTTTAGTAGAGACAGGGTTTCACCACGTTGGCCAGGCTGGTCTCAAACTCCTGACCTCAAGCGATCCACCCACCTTGACCTCCCAAAGTGCTGGGATTACAGGCATGAGCTACCACACCCGGCCTGAATTTTCATTGTATTCTTTTTTGCACTGTTTGAAGTTTCACCATGTACATGAAATTACCTATAATTTTATGTTTTAAAAACCTGCATCTGTCAGATGATTTCCTCCTGGGAGCCTGTGGGAAAAAAAACCCAACTTTTTCCTTTTCTTACGCTCCACACACTTCTGTGACCAGATGTGTAGGCTTTCCCTCAGTGACAACTTTTCTGATACCAGCTGGGTGTCCTACAACTCAGTTCAAATCTGACACTAACCAGAGTTAGTGCAGATCCCACAAGTTAAGGGTACAGTCCCACAAGGCTGCCCCCTGCTTCAGGCACCAATCGCAAGTCCCAGCTTGTCTCCCGTACTTCTGGCCAACTGGCTATATGTCAGGGTTCCCATAACGCCTTTGTTGGGGTCAATTATTTGATAGAATGGTTCACAACCCTCAAGGAAACACTTAAAAAGAGTACAAATGGGCCAGGTGCGGTGGCTCATGCCTGTAATCCCAGCACTTTGGGAGGCCGAGGTGAGTGGATCACCTGAGGTTAGGAGTTCAAGACCAGCCTGACCAACATGGTGAAACCCCGTCCCTACTAAAAATACAAAAAAATTAGCCAGGCGTGGTGGGGGGTGCCTGTAATCCCAGCTACTTGGGAGGCTGAGGCAAGATAATTGCTTGAATCCTGAGGCAAGATAATTGCTTGAATCCAGGAGGTGGAGGTTGCAGTGAGCCAAGATTGCGCCACTGCACTCCAGCCTGGGCAACAGAGCGAGACTCCATCTAAAAAAAAAAGTACAATGAATAGCTGGGTGGAAAAGATGCATGGGGCAAGGCATGTAGGAGGGGGTTCAGAGCCTCCAGGCCCTCCCTGGGCTTGCCACCTTCCAGGTACCCCCATGTGTTCACAGCAGCTGGAAGCTTTTCAAATCCTGTCCTTTTAAAAAAATTATTCATATATAATAGTTGTACATGTTTTGGGGTACACGTGATATTTTGATACCTATATACAATATGTAATGATCCAATCAGGGTGACTGGGGTGTTTATCACCTCAAACATTTATCTTTGTGTTGGGAACATTACAATTCTATCTTGAAATATACAATAAATTATGGTTAACTATAAATTTCCCTACTGTACTGTCGAATACAACAACTTATTCCTTCTATCTAAACTGCATTCTTTTGGGTTTCTATGGAGTCTTCATATAGAGGCATGATTGATGACCTCATTGGCCACTGGTGATCAATTCAACCTTCAGTCCCTGTCTCCTTCCAGAGGTAGGGAGTGGGGCTGAAAGTGCCAACCTCCAAGCACAAGTTTGGCTCCCCTGGCAACCAGCCCCCATCCAGGAGCCTCAGCCATCAGTCATCTCATTAGCATATAAAAAGACACCACTTCAGAGTTTCCAAGGGTTCTAGAAGTCGTGTGCCAGGAAACCAGGGCAGAAACAGGATATACATCTCTTATTATGTCGCAGAGTCCAGTAAAATACTTTAGCTGGACCACTTATTATCCCTCTTAGTGAAACAAAAGTAGTAATTAGCAGTTAATTTTACACAACAGCTCTAATAAGCACTTGATAGTTTCTGTAAAATAATTTATTGGGTTTTTCCCCTATTATAAAAGTAATATATATAAAAGAAACCTTAGAAAGTTAGGCAAGAACATAAAAACCACCTGTATCCTACTTTGCTGAGATAACTATTACTCTTGTGCTGTTTATCTTTCCTTCCAGACATTTTTTGCATACTTACATATAAATAGGACCTTGCAGTACTCATCACTTAACAAGAAGTCATGACAGATTTGTGCAGCCTGCCGGGGGAGTGGGTGGGGTAATGGTACATGGCTTCTTCACCCTCAGTCCCTGGATTTTTCAGGTGGCTTCTCTTCCTGATCTCAAAGCCACACTCCAGCTAAGAAAAGTCTGGTGAAGACAGTGAAGAAGTTTGGAACTCAGCAAGGGTGGGGAAGAAAATGCAGGATAGAGGTGGATGGAGTGGATTCCATGAACAGGTGGAGGTGATGGAAGGGAAACAGTGCTGGCCTGGCCAGGTCTCCACAACTCTGCCTCCTTTGACAGGCATGGCCCTTTCGGTGTTGGTGCTCCTGCTTCTGGCTGTACTGTATGAAGGCATCAAGGTTGGCAAAGCCAAGCTGCTCAACCAGGTGCTGGTGAACCTGCCAACCTCCATCAGCCAGCAGACCATCGCAGAGACAGACGGGGACTCTGCAGGCTCAGATTCATTCCCTGTTGGCAGAACCCACCACAGGTACAGGCAGTGGGTATGGGAAAGGGGCAGAAGCCTCACATTCACCCTGAGAGACAGGCTGGCCCAGACAGCATTAGCCCCACTTCACAGAGAGGACAGCGAGGCCCAGGGAAGGACCAGGAGTTGCCAAAGTGGCTACACATAGCCAAGTGAACTAGAGCTCATGTCTCCTGATGCCCAGGCCAAAGCACTCTGTGAACAGCCAGCCACTTGAGAGGCTCAGAAGGCTTTCTTTAGGGAACAGTGATCTTCAGGTGCAGGCCCCTATCTATCTAGCAAATGAGGTGGCCACCCACCCTCCCCCAAATCTCACCAGTTCCATGGGTCACTAGGCTCCCATATCCAGGAGGGGATCTGCAGCTGTCCTGAAGCAATGTATCCCACTTTGTGGGAGGAGGATGACAAGCTCTCCTCTCCTCCCTTCCCACTCGAATCAGGCAACCATTTAGGGTCCCTGTTCTGCCCTCTGTCCAGCCCCAGCCTCACCTGTGCTTAATAAGCCTGCCCGCTCCATCACTAGCCACCCTACATGGGTGTCTCAGATCTTCACAACTGCACTGCAAGGGAAGTATTCTCATTCCTGTTTTACTGATAAGGAATCTTACGTTCAGAGAGGTTAAGACATTTGTCTAGGCCACTTTTAGTTAGTGGCAGGTCTAGGAACTGATAATGTCACCTAAGACCATGCTTTTTCTTTCCATTGTCATACTGCCTCCCAAAGTAGATTCAGGGGGGAAATATGCCTTACTGATGATTTTCTCTTATTCCTTATCAGAAAGACAGATTACAGATACCCTCATTATCCCCTTTGCCTAGGATGCCAGGAAGCTTGAAACCAAATGTAGTGAAGATATGTCTCTTTAAAAATAAATCTCGAGTTTTTTCTGGGGGCGGGGGTGGGAGGGGCAGAAAGAAATCTCTCCTGGGTTAAGCATACAAGTTATAAATCAATCGGGTCACGTAACTCAACAGCTTTCTACTCCCTGATATCTACTCCCAGCTTCCTCATTACCAGCTCATTACCAGGATTAACTTGCTTCTCCTTTTTATCTAGGTGGTATTTGTGTCACTTTGGCCAGTCTCTAATCCATGTCATCCAGGTGGTCATCGGCTACTTCATCATGCTGGCCGTAATGTCCTACAACACCTGGATTTTCCTTGGTGTGGTCTTGGGGTCTGCTGTGGGCTACTACCTAGCTTACCCACTTCTCAGCACAGCTTAGCTGGTGAGGAACATGCAGGCACTGAGGCTGGAGGGACATGGAGCCCCCTCTTCCAGACACTATACTTCCAACTGCCCTTTCTTCTGATGGCTATTCCTCCACCTTATTCCCAGCCCCTGGAAACTTTGAGCTGAAGCCAGCACTTGCTCCCTGGAGTTCGGAAGCCATTGCAGCAACCTTCCTTCTCAGCCAGCCTACATAGGGCCCAGGCATGGTCTTGTGTCTTAAGACAGCTGCTGTGACCAAAGGGAGAATGGAGAGAATAGGGGTGGCAGGGTTACTGAGCCCATGACAATGCTTCTCTGTGACTCAAACCAGGAATTTCCAAAGATTTCAAGCCAGGGAGAAGGGTTCTTGGTGATGCAGGGCATAGAACCTGGGCACCCTCAGCTCTCCTGCTTTGTGCCTTATCTACAGGAGCATCGCCCATTGGACTTCCTGACCTCTTCTGTCTTTGAGGGACAGAGACCAAGCTAGATCCTTTTTCTCACCTTTCTGCCTTTGGAACACATGAAGATCATCTCGTCTATGGATCATGTTGACAAACTAAGTATTTTTTATTTTTCCCATTGAACTCCTAGTTGGCAATTTTGCCCATTCATACAAAAAAATTTTTAATGAAATGATTTCATTTTATTCATGATGGATGGCAGCAACTGCTGAGACCTATTTCCCTTTCTTGGGGGGAGAATAAGTGACAGCTGATTAAAGGCAGAGACACAGGACTGCTTTCAGGCTCCTGGTTTATTCTCTGATAGACTGAGCTCCTTCCACCAGAAGGCACTGCCTGCGGGAAGAAGATGATCTGATGGCCGTGGGTGTCTGGGAAGCTCTTCGTGGCCTCAATGCCCTCCTTTATCCTCATCTTTCTTCTATGCAGAACAAAAAGCTGCATCTAATAATGTTCAATACTTAATATTCTCTATTTATTACTTACTGCTTACTCGTAATGATCTAGTGGGGAAACATGATTCATTCACTTAAAATACTGATTAAGCCATGGCAGGTACTGACTGAAGATGCAATCCAACCAAAGCCATTACATTTTTTGAGTTAGATGGGACTCTCTGGATAGTTGAACGTCTTCACTTTATAAAAAAGGAAAGAGAGAAAATCACTGCTGTATACTAAATACCTCACAGATTAGATGAAAAGATGGTTGTAAGCTTTGGGAATTAAAAACAAATACGTTTTAGTAAATATATATTTTTAAATAGTCTATGACTGTTCTGTTCTCCTAATTCCAACAGAAAGCACATGAACCCTTGTAACAACTGCAGGGGCTGAGTGGGGCTAATAGAGCTGGTAGTACTCTTTATAAGCCTGTCTGAGGACAGAGTCCATCCATCTGCTACGAAGACAACTCTGCTCAGGGAAACCCAGCCCTGAAATGCTGCACCCAGGTAGGCACCCCAGAATGCCAACTGAGGCAAGTCATTCTTCATTCATGTAACAAGTATTAATTGAGTACATGCTATAAGAAAAGTAACTGTCACACGGACTTTAAGCACCTGTGTTGGCACAATTACTCAGCATCTTCTCTCCCTGCGGGCAGAAGCAAATATAATAGCCACTAGTTAATTTACAATAAGAAATAACTGCCCTAGAAAGTAGAGTATGTCACACTTTTAGGACTGATCAGGGCAGTCCCCCATGTTTGCAGGGAACTGGAAAGCTGCCTGCTGTCTCAAGAAGCCTGTTTCTAAAAGCATCACCGCCCCTTCCCCCAACCAGTGACAGTCAGGCTGTGCTGGCCAAGAGCCCAGGCTCTGGAATCAGATGGCCAGGATTTGAATTCTTGTGCTGAGGCTTCCTAGATATGTAACTTTGGACAAATTACTTTACCTCTCTAAGTCTCAGTTTTCTCCTCTATAAAATGGTGATAACACTGTCTTCTGCAGTGGTTGCTGGAGATAAGCCAGTCTGTGTAAAGTGCCAAACAGCACCGCCTTTTGTTAAGCAACAAAGAAATAATTAGTTCTCACTGCCTCCCAGGTCCGCACACGGGAGACATATCCAAAGCCTGCAAGGATGATGCCAGGCCAGATGAAGTGGAATTTTGAGTCCTATCTTTTAAAACATTTAAAATCAAGAAACATTTTTATTAAAATTATTCTGTTTTTTTAAAGACTGATTGATTGCATAATCTTTGGAAGATCCTGGAATCAAGAAAATGACAAGTATTTTCTCACTACTGTTCTCTGCATAAGTCCTGGTCCCATGAGTTCTAAGGGAATGGAAGCTGCTCTCAAAGTGAAGAATCCCTCAGGTGCCATGAACAATGGAAAGAAGGGACCCTCTCACCTTCTTTGCATGGCTTCCTAGACTGCAGGACTAAGCCTGCAGGAGCAAGAGGATGACTGGACTGGTCCTCACAGAACCATCATGCCCCAGGGATGAGCTAGGACTACAGTGGTGACTTTCTTTGAGAGCCTAAAAGTTCCAGGGTTAGATATCAAAGGGAGTAAATATGCCACAACGTTTTGTGCACATTAACTGACCCAGATCTGTAAGACTCCTACCCTTACATTCCCAAAAAGGAGCACAGACAGCCCTTGGAACCAAACTCAATTTTTCTCCAAGGGCTTGGGTCAAGTTTCATTATAGACATTTATTTTAGTTTTATTTTCAAAGTCATTGACCTCTTGTATCAGATTTAAGGCAAAGAAGAAGATACATGTCCCAGGACTATAGGCCAGGCTGTTGCCTGCACTGGGATTTAGATGGTGTAATCTCCCTTAGTTCTACCAGGGAGACGTCAGCCCAGGTCTTGTTGCCGGGGCACAGTTGAGCACTGGATTCAGGTAGAGGAGGGCTCCCAGGTCAGTCTGAGAGTTAATGAAGAGATTAAAAAGTCTGGCAGAGGACAGGACTCTTACAGGTGACTGGCTTGGAGGGGAACCTACCAGTCCTTCTTCCAACTTGCTGCTGAAATCCCAGTGTTCTTGAAGACAGGGTTATGATCCTCTTCACCAGGTCTGGCGGGGGTGGGGCTCAGAAGGTGGCCAACCCACCCTCTGAGCCCAAATATTGTTCCCAGAATGCTCACCTTGACCTCACCCGGTGGCTCGCCTAGACCCAGGGTTGGCTGTGCAAAATCATGCTTAGGGAAGGGTTGCAGAGAAACCTCTGCACCAGTTTCCTGGGTCTTCATCCCAGCCAGTCAATGTCATCGTCATCATCATCATCTCCAAAAAGGGGCGTTGGGGGCGGGCGTCCCTTCATGCTCTGATAAAACAGGAAAGAGCAGTCAGTCCTCACTTGTGCCTGCACCACTGGACTTTCCACCTGTGAGTGGAAGCAATCCAACTTCTGTTCCCAGCTCTGGGTCAGAAAGGAGGTTGTACTGACAGGGCCAACTCTGAGGCCAGCAAACCTAGGCTTCCACATAAAGCTGAAACCAGCAGGCAGAGAAGGGAGGCAATCTTTCAACAGAGACAAAAGACGAACTTTGTTTGGCTAATCTCATCATTTATTTATGAAGCACATGTACTGATTTGACAGATTTTCCTCTCATGCAGTAACTTACACATTTTGTTTGGAGAAAGAAGGGTCAAAGAGGAAACACTGGAGCAGGAGAAAGAAACAGAAGCAAAGCAGCCCTGAGAGAGCGAGAGGAAGTGGGAAGAAGGGAGGCTGGGAAGAAGACAATCACATATGGAAAAATACTGTCGTTGTGTCCTAAGGTGGCCTGACTGGCTCTGGGTGTGACCCCATCATTTGAAAAAGAGTTGAATTTGGAGGCTTGGCCAACTGGAGAATCCTAAGAGGTGAAGAACACGGGGCCACAGCCTCCCACACCTCTAGCCTGACTGGCACCACCCTCGCTCCTTCCAGCTAAAGTAGTGGGGGTGAAAGGGACTGATGGGCCATGAGAGGCCCTCTCTTTTCACAACTTGAGCTCCTGGCCTTTCTCCTCTGGCTTGGCAAGGGAACAGGACCTACCCGGCTAGCAGGGATTGATGCTAGAGACAGGCACGAACTGAATAGTCTCTACTAAGGCATTCTCTGCTCTGGTGAGCAACTGCCAACCAGAATCCATCTTCACAGGGCCAGGCAAAAGGGAAGGCAGCGTGATGTGTATACAAGTCTCTGGGCTAATCCCATGTCACTACCAATTAACCAGACCTCGTACTTCTCTCTGGACATCAGTGACGTGATCTCTAACTCTGACAGTATAGGATTTTCAAGTGTGGCTCACAGCTTCTGTTTTGTCCTGACTAAAGTTCTGGCTCTACATTTACTAGCTATATAAGCTTAGTTAAATTATTTAATCTTCCTGAGCCTCAGCCCTCTGATATATAAAATGGGATAAAAGTACCTACCTCATTGGATTAGTAGATTAAATGACAACATTTGTGAAGTCGTTTTCAGAGTACCCAAGAAATACATGTTAACTTGACAGTATTGGTACTAATACCAATAATATGCTCACTAATTAAAAGCTTCCAACTATATTTAGGGCAGTCACTTAGAATATACTCAATTTGGTTTTTCCCCCTTTTTTCCTTTTTTTAAGGGCAGAATTGCTATTCTGGATTCTCAAATGAAAATTTAACTCTTGAGAAGAAAGGCTAATGGAAGGAACTGGTACATTCCCCAAAGGAACACAGGCAAGAGGGAAGGGCTCCGATACATACAAGCTGGAGCGTAGATCCATCACAGCTCTCTGCTCAAGGTTTCGGCAAAAGGCAAAATCCACTTTGGCTGATACATGAGGGGACAAAATTTGCCCCATTCACCCTCATATTTCTGTCCTTTAGATGGACTGAGCCTGAAGCCCACCTGTGTTCTCCATATGCATTTCAGAGCAGTCAAAATGGCCTAGGGACAGCCAGAACGGTTGTAACCTAGCACAGTGGGGAACAGCAGAGGCGAGAACCGGGGTTCTAATTCAGTCCCTATCAGTGCCCTCCTCTCCTGGTCTTCACTCTTGTTCTGTGAAGCTATGCTATTAATACTGAACCCATTTTGTGCCCAGGGATATTGTGATGACAAAACAAGGCAGCAGGAAAGCAGGCTGAGTAAGTGGAAAATGCTCAGGAACAGGAGGTCTTTACAGGAGCCTGGGGATTAGTCCTAGCTTTGCCATTAACTCACTCTGTGGCTTTGGGTAAATCATCATTTTGAGCCTCAGGTTTTTTATCTATGAATAAGGATGCCAGGCAAGATGATCTTCAAAGTCCTTTCCAATTCTAAAATATAAATAATATCCTAGCAGATTTGGGGAAAACTAAGGCTTCAGCATTCCAATGTGGGGCTAAGCAGCTCAGCTTTTTCCTCTGAGGGGACTAATTCCTGCATGGACAGAGACTATGATTCTTTCTCAAAAGTAAAGTGGTATGTGACCGTCCCCTACTCTGCTTACAGAGCTGCGCCCTCCCAGCCCAGCCCCAAGCCTGCTCCCACAGGGCCCTGCACACAGAGTCCAGGGAGTGGGCCACCAACAGGCTCCATTTCTCTTCTCAGAGCCAGTAGGGAAGTGCCCCCAGGTGGGTGTGTGAGGACTTGACAGTGCCTGGGATTTCCTTACCACCTCGTCTTCATCCTCCTCCTCAGGCTGTGCTTTGGGCCTCAGAGCTTTCAGAGTTGCCCCTTTAAACAGTTCATCCTCTTCATCCCCAGAGAGACTGAAGGAAAATCAAGTCATAGAAAATGTTATTGTTCCTGCTCCAGGTCACAGTATCCAGCACCTACAAGGGTCACCGGCCCTTGGATAAGAATTCAACAGCGTTGGTGACGACTGCTCAGGAATTCCTCCCACCTCCGCTGCCACCATCTCTTCCCACACCCTACAGTGGCCTCCTAGTGCGGTTGGCCCCCTCCAGAACCTACAGCCAGAGTCATCTTTTCAATGTGACCTTCTCAGAATCCTTCCCTAGCCACCCTATGTAAAGTGGAACAACTCCTTTAGAATAGCACCCTGTTTCTTTTTTAAAAGGACTTATACTTTATGATATGTAAGTATGTATTTGTTTTCTCCACTTGACTGTCACTCCTTAAACTCAAGAACCAAACCTGCCTTGCCCACCTCACTATCACAGGGCCCGCCACACTACCACAGTGCCCGCCACACTACCGCAGGGCCCGCCACACTACCGCAGGGCCCGCCACACTACTGCAGGGCCCGCCACAGAGCCTTGTACATGGTAGGTGTTGTTGAATTAATACATCAACTAATGAATGAAGACATGAGTAAATTAGTCTCTGAGGGATGAGTTGCCAGCCCTGGAAAAAACAGAGACACTCACCACAGATAGCTACCCTGTCCCTGAAGCAGTGCTCAGAGGAACATACCTGGAACACTGGGAATGATGGCTGGGTCTGAGGGCTGCTCCTGCAACTGTGGAACCTGCCTCTGTGCTTGACAGCTCCTTGTGGGGACCGGTGGAGCTAGTGACATCATCTTTCTTGAGCTGTGGAGGCTGAGGCTCTCCTGGGCTTTCAGGCCCTAAGGCCAGTGGGTCCCCCTCCTCGGGGTCTGAAGTCAGGGACAGTCTTGTGGAGCTTTCTTGTAGTGGGCCATCTGGTGCTACTTCCCTGACACAGACCTTTCCTGATGGGTTGTCGGGCTTAGCTGCCATTGGGCTGGCAGCAAGTGACTCCTCACACTCAGAGTCCATGGATACAGGGCCTAGGGGCTCAGGTGGAATTGAAGTCGGGGGCCCTAGAACTCTGTGGGATGGGATGCAAGACAGTTTGGGTGGAAGGGAACCATCTTTTATCTCTGAGAGTGCCTCAGCTTCTGAGTCCCCTTTCCTTCTGTGTCCATCCTGGGAAGTGGTGAGGGCCTGAGGAGGCAACGGGACAGCTTCCTCGACCACCTGCTCTGAGGGCACCATGGGGGACTCTGGCCTCTCCCTATTCAGGGGTGCTTGAGGCTGCCCAGAACTGGCTGAGGCTGACTGCTCCTGGGAAGGTCTTCGTGGCCGCTCTTCTGCTTTTTCTTCTTCTTCTTCACTGCTGCTCTCTTCCTTCTCTTGCTCCTGTTGGTTTAACAGCTGAAGAGTCACCATCTATTCAAAAGCCAAGGAAGAGATGGTCACTGAAAGGAACACAGTAGCCACTCCTAATTCTTATTAACACTACTGGTCATGTAGTTTAAATGACTTTGCTTCTTTCCTGTTAAAAGAGGCTGACTATATCTGTCAAGTCACTCCAGGCATCCTAATTACTGAGGAACAGTCCTGAATAATTTTCTTTTTTTTTTCTTTGGAGACAGGGTCTTGCTCTGTTATCCAGGCTGGAGTGCAGTTGGGGGCAATCATGGCTCACTGTAGTCTTGAACTCCTGGGCTCAAGTGATTCTCCTGCCTCAGCCTCCCAAGTAGCTGGGACTACAGGCACGTGCCACCATACCCGGCTAATTTTTAAATTTTTAATTTTAGTAGAGACAAAGTCTCATTATGTTGCCCAAGCTGGTCTCGAGCTCCTGGCCTCAAGCAGTCCTCCCACCTCGGCCTCCCAAAATGCTGGGATTACAAGCGTAAGCCACTGTGCCAGCTTTGAACAATTTTTTATTCATGATCCCTTAGAAGGTACTTAAAGCAACAAAATGCCCAATACGATGAAACAAACGACAGCTGGCTGGCTGTACCTTGATCGTATTCATGATGGTTCCCAGAATGGTCCTGCCATTGTAAGATTCCTCCAGCTCAAACTCTCTCCGTAAGGACTGGAACACCTGGTTCATGATCTTCTTGACCTGTGTGAACATCAAAACACATGCTGTCAAAATCAAGTCACTAAAGGATGCATTAAATTCCAGAGAGGTGTATGGAAGGCCAAAATGAAGCCATCTTAGATCTCTACACTGGGATACTGCTGGTCATAAGCAGAGACACCGAAGGCTGTCACTGTGGAGAGGATGATATTAAATAATGAGCAGCACTTTGACAGAAGGGCTAGTCATGAGAGTTACCTATCAAGGGCAGGCAAGCTGTGGTCTGTGTGCCCAAGACCGCTTAAAGACCATTTCTTGATGTCCCCCTCCCACTGTGAGCACCACTAGGAGCTGCCATAGGCTCTAAGGGTCAGAGGCCAGTGGATGCTGGGCACACTCCCCAAGCCCCATTCTTCTTCTGTGGTTAGAGGCCCTTCCTATACCTGTCAAAACCTCAGAAAGATAGGGTTCTTTTGGGTTTGCCACTTAATATGTAAGTATGTATTTGTTTGTTTTCCCACTAGGCTGTAAGCTCCTTAAACTCAAGAACCAAATCTGGGCCGGGCATGGTGGCTCATGCCTGTAATCCCAGCACTTTGAGAGGCTGAGGCAGGCGGATCACAAGGTCAAGAGACCGAGACCATCCTGGCCAACATGGTGAAACCCTGTCTCTACTAAAAATACAAAAATTAGCTGGGTGTGGTGGCGCGTGCCTGTAGTCCCAGCTCCTCAGGAGGCTGCGGCAGGAGAATCGCTTGAACCTGGGAGGCGGAGGTTGCAGTGAGCCAAGATCACATCACTGCACTCTAGCCTGGTGACAAAGTGAGACTCCGTCTCAAACAAACAAACACCAAATCTGGTTCATTTTAAAGTCATCAGACAAGTAAAACATCACTAAAGTTAGAAAAAGAGCTATTAACACAACATACTGGCCATGTTCTTTCTGAATGCTTGATATAAATGGCTTGCTTCTCATTTGAAATACCAGCTCACCTTCTCTGAGGGGTCAGATGCAGCAGCTTCAACCCCAGACATCTGGGACTTGTTCTTCTCTAGTTCCTTGATGTGCTGTTCATTTTGCTTGGTGAGAGCTGTGATTTGGGCCTGGAGGGCTAAACACTGCAAAACAAACAGACTGTGGCTGCGGCCTCAGGAACCTGGATTACCAGGTGAAGGTCAGAAAACCCAAGGGGAGGAGAACCACCCAAACATCAAGTCTCTTTTTTTTTTTTTTGCATATAATAAAAAGACAATTTTATTTCAAATTCTTTTTTTTTATTATTATTATACTTTAAGTTCTAGGGCACATGTGCACAATGTGCAGGTTTGATGCTTAGGTATACATGTGCTATGTTGGTGTGCTGCACCCATCAACTCATCATTTACATTAGGTATTTCTCCTAATGCTATCCCTCCCCCCGTCCCCCAACCCCCGACAGGCCCCGGTGTGTGATGTTCCCCGCCCTGTGTCCAAGTGTTCTCACTGATCAATTCCCACCTATGAGTGAGAACATGCAGTGTTTGGTTTTCTGTCCTTGTGATAGTTTGCTGGGAGTGATGGTTTCCAGCTTCATCCATGTCCCTGCAAAGGACATGAACTCATCCTTTTTTATGGCTGCATAGTATTCCATGGTGTATATGTGCCACATTTTCTTAATCCAGTCTATCATTGATGGACATTTGGGTTGGTTCCAAGTCTTTGCTATTGTGAATAGTGCCACAATAAACATACATGTGCATGTGTCTTTATAGTAGCATGATTTATAATCCTTTAGGTATATAACCAGTAATGGGATTGCTGGGTCAAATGGTAATTCTAGTTCTAGATCCTTAAGGAATCGCCACACTGTCTTCCACAATGGTTGAACTAATTTACACTCCCACCAACAGTGTAAAAGCGTTCCTATTTCTCCACATCCTCTCCAGAATCTCTAAACATCAAGTCTTAACCTCGCCTAGGTCTGCTGGTGTCCACTCCCTCAGCCCCCACCCAAGACCCTCTGCCTCAGAGAGTTCTATCTCCTCATCATTCGACTTCAACGCAAAACTTCACTTTCTCTTTCCCAAGAAGGTTACTTGCCTTGTTCCCAATCAGGTAAAAAATATAATGAAAAAAGAGCAGGAGGGTAGGTAATAACTAGTCATTTAGACATAAACATTCAGCATTAACAGCAACCCATTTGTCATTCGTCTGCAAGATTGCCTCCAAGATCTCTGAGCCAAAAGTTTTCAACTGGACACTTTAAGGAAAGAAACTGACCTCGAATATGGACTTTCACACCATGACGCTAAGCCATGTCCCATCTCTCTTTTTCAGGCCTGATGATCCCACCACAGCCCAGCCGCCATCCTATCTCAGTGCCTTTGCCCAGGATGTTCTGCCTCCTTTGCTGCCTTACCAAAGCTATTTGTCCTTCTTGGCTCTGCTCAAATGTCACCGCCTTTGGGAAAGCTTCCCAGCTCTCCTGGGTACTTCCTCTTCTGGGCCCCATAGCACTTAACACCTATCTTTGTTTCTTTGTCTCCCTTTCTTGACTGTGATACATGAGGGAAGGGTTCCTTGTATGCACTTCCTTTAACACACTGGATAGAATACAACTGACTCTCAATAAATATTTGCTTAATAAATGAAGGATCCAATAATAATGGGAAACATGTTCCGGAACACTAGTGCTGTTTTCTCTTTTTCTAGGTCACTGACCTATCACCCCACATAAGTATGTGAAAGATAACTGACAAGCTAAACAAGTGTGGTTTTGTCTTCTAGATATTAATAACTTTCAGGCTCAGAAGGATCGACAGGACTCAAACAGCCTGCTTGCCTCAAATTAACTGGGCTGCCTAAACTGTCTGACTCAAGAAAAATAGGTACCTTTTCCTGAAGTTGTACCAGCTTCTGCTGGTAGGCGTCTCTCTGTGCGCACACCTCCTGGTACTGCTGCAGGTGCTCATCCTTGGCGGAGGCCAACAAATGTTCACATTTTGCTTCCCACTGGGTCTGTAGTTCAGCCTGTACTAAAGACAGCTGCCAAGAGAAAGTAATGACCATATCATCCTTGGGGGTGGGGGAGTGAGATTCCATTGCACCTAGGGAAACCCATCTTTCAAAAGGCAAAAGAATAAGCTAACAGCCCAGATTTAACTGGGAAACTGTTTAAAAGACTCTCATTACTTTTAAAATAAATGCACTTCTTAAGATGTCATTGGTTGTCAGGACTCCAAAAGGTACTCCAAGCAGACAAAAGTGTGCCTATCTAGATAGGTCCCTGGAGGGCAGGGCCATGTGATCACTGCTTTTCAGGGTCTGAACCCTAAACTTTATAGGTTCAGAAACTTTTTTTCACCAAAATTCCCAGAGGTGGTCAAATTGAGGGCACCAATGCACTCTAATTAAACAAATGTATGCATATAAATTTTAAGCTTATAATGAGAAAGGTTGCTGTTGCACAGACTAGAGATCCAGCTGTGTCCTGCCACCATCCCTGGTTCCCTTCCTGATGACCTAAATCAATCCCTTCTTTTCAAGGATGATAATGTGCCTGAAGGATGGTGTCCGATGGTTGATGGTTTTGGCCTTACCATGTTTGGAATTTTTTTTGTAAGGAAACTATTTTTCATTTTTACTTATGTAATTAAATATTAACTAAGCTTTAAAAAAAGAAAGAAGATTCTCCATTCGATTCCTGGCTCTCCTGCACATATCTGGATTACTTTTTCTACCTTTCTCCAAAGTGAGAGTATCAGCTATGAGAAATGTCATCCTAAGGGTAAGGAAGAAACCAGAAGCTTTTCTCTCTGAGTCCTTCACACCTTCCCTCTATTTCCAAAGTGCTTCAGTTTCCCATTACCTGCTCTGCAGCTGCTTGGTCTGTGGACACTCGAGTCTTTTTCAAGAGCTGTCGAAGTTTGTCCAATTCCTCCTGGTATGACTTGCGAATTTCATCTATCTCCTCCTCGGCCTGAGAACGCTCTTGAGCTGACTTCTTTTTCCTTTCTGAGAGGTTCTTAGGAACAAGAGAACCATCATCAGCTCTAGCTCGTTAACAGAGAATAAAAAGGGATGATGGCGGTGGCAGTTAATTACCTTGTGGAATCCTTACTCCATTTCTGAAAACTCCATTTTTTAGTTGAATTTTCCCCTAAATATTTAACATTCTTGGCTACTGGGTGAGGAAAATGGTGACAGGAGAAGGAAAACAAGAAGAGCTGTATCTACCCCTCTATTAAGAGCTAGGGAACATCCTAACTTTAATAAAGGTACAGGAAATCAGACATTCTCATACCCTGATAGTAAGAAAACGAATGGATATACTCTCTTTGGATAGTAATCCTGTGAAAAGCCTTTAAAAACATACGTATCCAGAAATTCCACAAATTGTAATTAAGGATTCAATAAGTCATAGTCATAAAGAGTGTGTTACAAGGATGGTCACTGTAGTAGTATCTATAGTAATGACAAACTGAAAACAGCCAAGAGGTTAGAAGGAATTGGTTAAAAATAAATAAATAAAATGGAAAAAATCCTGGAAAAAAATGCAATTGCAGACCAAGATTTACCCTCTTAAAAGGCACTGGGCCAAAACAGCTTTACCTAATGAGATTTACTGAAGCCTCAGGAGCAGTTTATCATTTTCATATTTAAACTATTCCAGAACAGACAAAAAGATAGAAATGTTCTCACTTTGTTCACTTAGTATTTCCTGATATTAAAATTTTAACCAACAAAAGATACTACAAATAAAGTTAAAAGACAGCAAGCTAGAAAAATATTTACAACATCTATGACTGACAAAGGATTGATACTCTTAAAAGGGTTTACAAATCAAACTAATAATAGGAAAAAGGATAAAGGACACTAAAGAGAGAATTTACATAAGAAATACAAATAGGTATTAAATATATGAAAGCTTTACTACTAATAAAAATACACATTAAAACAAGATAACATATTTCACCTGTCACACTAATGAAGATTAGAAAAAGTGATATATGTAGAGTGGGGAAGAATGTGACAAATGGGCTCACTCACATAGTGCTGAAAGTGTAAGCAGTATTCTTTGAGGATGATCTGGTAATATTTATAAAAATTCAAATATGTAGCCTTCCCTTTGATCCCATGATTCTTACTCATGCAATCCATCACATAGGAATGCTCAAATTTGCAAAAACAGTTATATGAGAATGTCCATAGGAGCAGTGCTTAAAATAATGAAAAAATAAAAACATAAATATCCATCGATAGGCAAATAATTAAACAAATTATGGTACAGCCTCATAGTAGGCTACTATGCAGCAGTTAAATACGAGTGAGAAAGATCTCCTTCTTATGTAGTACAAGTCCATGATATTTTCCTAAAAAACATTAAACGTGATACCATTACTGTAAAAAAAGTTGTCAGTATACATATATGTATGTGTGTGAGTGTGAATGTATGTTTTCTACATACAGAAAACAATCTGGAAGGATCATACACTTTATAACTGTCACCTTCAATGTATGAGATTAGAGCGGGGAAAATTTTTTTTTAATTTTACACTTTTCTATATTATTTGTATTTGTTACAATAAGCACATACTATTGTAATTTGTAAAAGGAAAATAAAAATGTTTATTAAACAGCTAATTCTGGCCAACTGGGTTGTAGAGCTTACCTTTTCCAAGGACTCCTTCTCAACTCGAAGGTCAGTCAGTTCCTCCTCCAGGGATGTCACCTTGAGTTCCAGTTGTTTCCGGCTCTGCTTTTCACTTTTGAATTTGGACTGTGCTTGCTCAGAGGTTTCTTGGAGCTCTGGGATACAGGAGCAGAGAGACTTCGCTACAGAACCAAAGCTGTAATGGGCTATGTGTTATCCCAGCAGCTCTTTTTTTAAATTATTTTTTGGAGACAAAGCCTTGCTCCATCACTCAGGCTGGAGTGCAGTGGTGTGATCATAGCTCACTATAGCCTCCATCTCCTGGGCTCAAGCAGTCCTCCTGCCTCAGCCTCCCAGAGTGCTAGGATTACAGGCGTGAGCCCCTGCGCCTGGCCCCAGTGGCTCTTTCAAAGCCACGTGCTTTGATTTCCCAATCCTACCACACAAGCAGCCTCTGCTCACTTCTTTCAACATCACCTCACTGACCAGCAATAAGATTTGTCAAGCCGTCAGCTGACTCCATCATCAACCCATATTTATCCCATAGAAAGTCATCTCTGTGTATACATGTCACCTTCTCCACATACGAAATGGAAAGGACATGTTCCCAGCAGTCAGAAATGACCTTTGAAACAGATAACTCCCACAATTCCATTTTGGCCACCATCTTAACACGCTGGACCAATCATTGTTTAGTATTAGTCCAGGTTCTTTCTCACTGCTTGAGTAAGATAGTCTCAACTTTCTTGGTAGCTGGGACATTCTACCAAGAATTTGCTTTCAAAGCATCCCTTCTCAAATAAAGCTCTTTGAAATAAATAAAATTTGGGAAACTTTTGAGACTCTTATGACTCTTGAGGTAATTGTCATAAGGCACCACAAAAGCAGAAATGAGACATCTGAACAACATTCAAATCTAAGACTGTCTAACACATTTGCCTCATGTGGGCCCAGTCATGCTCTAAAAGGGAAGAGATGGGCTGGGAGCAATGGCCAATGCCTGTTAATCCCAACGCTTTGGGAGAACAGGGCGGAAGGATGGCTTGAGGTCAAGAGTTCACAACCAGCCTGGTCAACATAGTAAGACTCCTGTCTCTACAAAATATAAAAAATTTTTAAAAAAAATAAAAGGGAAGGGATGTATCTTCAAGGTAGCACCTTACCAATTGACATCATTGTTTTTTAGTTCTCTATTAGGCAAATGAACTTTGCTTCCACCCAACTCTGCTGCTGTTCCAGCTACCCCCTGCCCACTAGTCCCATGTCTGCCTTCCATATTTGTTTCCATAAACCAAGGTAGATTAATCAACCTGCTGGTCTTCACAAATCTTCTATCCAATCACCATGTCTTGCCAGGCACTGAACTAACACTAATATGGAGGAGAGGACTTTACAAAGATGAGCAAAACACCATGCTTATCAAACTGTGATAAGGGTTATAATAATGCACTATGAGATAAAGGATTTTTTTTAAAGAGATCAAATGTTCTAGAGAAAACTAGGAAAGCTTCTGAAAGAGGCAGATTTTGAAGAGGACTAAAAGCAGATATTGGTAATGGTGGGCATGTCAAGTCCAGAGAATAGCATGGATAAGAAGCAAGACAAGAACTACAGGATGAGCTGAAGAGCAGCCAGCAGGCTTGCTGGCATGGTCAGGGCCAGGATGAACTGGACAATATAACGGGAGACAAGCCAAGCAGGATGGGCCTTGAGTGTGAGGCTGAAGAGTTGCAATCCATCTTCTAGGAAAGAAGAAACCACACCAGGAAGCATTTCTTTTTTAAACTTCCACTGAGTCATGAGTTAGAACAACACATCAACTATTCCAGGCATTTGAAGCCAATCATAAGTACCAAAGATTTTGAAGCCAACACCTCCCCAAACAAAAGGGAACTGTGGCACTGATCAATTCCACATGAATAGTCAGTTCTTTTGCTGTTCCTTCTGTAAAACAATCGTGTAGGTTTTATACTAGTCTCCTTTAATTTTTGGTGCAGTCCTTCAAAAACTTCATGAGCATCATGCCAAAAAGATTGAGAGGAAGAAAACAGCTTAATTCCTTGAGTTTAAATGGCAACAATCCCAGCATCCCCCACCTAGCACATACCTGAGAGCTTTGCCTGCACTTTGGTGAGCTGGCCCCTGAGAAGATCTGTCTCCTTCAGGCTTTCTGTCAGCTGCATCTGCAGCTCTGTTTCCTTTTTTTGGTGAGCAGTCATTTTCAGCTGCAGATGAGAGACCTGTGCAGTGGCCGCTGCTAACTCCTCTGTCACCTTGGCCTGAATAATAACAAAGTATGATGTCACTTTAAACATAGGTGTTCTCCATGCAGGTGATGAACCAACCTCACATAACTCTATGTAGACTGAACTAGTAAACAGGGAGTTATGGCTGCCTTCAACCTGCATTAAACCAAATTCAAATTATGGGATGGACCATCTCTCCTATACAATTATATTACTACTACTATTATGGCTCCTATACTATTATACCTATACTAGTATACTTGAATTTTTTTTTTTTTTTTAGAGATGGGGTCTCGCTCAGTCATCCAGGCTAGAGTGCAATGACACGACATAGCTCACTGTAGCCTCAAACTCCTGGGCTCAAGCAATCCTCCCACCTCAGCCTCTGGAGTAGCTGGGACCACAGGTGCAAGCTACTATGCCTGTCTCTATTATACCTTACATACATTTTTACAGTTGTCTATTTCCTTATTATCATTTGTCTCTTCTTACTGTGTTCACTGTACCCACTTGTTTTAAATATATTTATTCCTCACCTTATTCCAAAGTCTTTATTGGTTTTATAGATTGCATTTAAAATCTGATATTTTGACTCTCCTAAAAAAAGAAAATAAAGGCCGGGCGCAGTGGCTGGCGCCTGTAATCCCACCACTTTGGGAGGCCGAAGCGGGCAGATCACGAGGTCAGGAGTTCGAGACCAGCCTGACCAACATGGTGAAACTCGGTCTCTACTAAAAATACAAAAATTAGCCAGGCATGGTGGCGGGCACCTGTAATCCCAGCTACTCGGAGGCTAAGGCAGGAGAATCACTTGAACCCGGGAGGCAGAGGTTGCAGTAAGCTGAGATCATGCCACTGCACTCCTGCCTGGGCAACAGAGCAAGACTCCGTCTCAAAAGAAAAAAAAAAAAACAAGAAAATAAAATTGTATATAAAATAAAAATAACATGCCACTGCTCTGCCTGTGGGGTAATCATTCTTTTATTCCTTCACTTAATAAACTTGCTTTCACTTTAAAAAATAAATAAATAAAAATAAATAGGCTATAAATGAGTATCTGAGAGTATATGTAACCTTTAGACTAAGCTTTAAGATACTTATTTTTGCTATTCAGTAGCCTTAGGTTTTCACCTGCTAAACACAGATGACAATGAAATCTAGAACTTCCAGATATAGGAGTGGCTTTCATCTACTCATTGTCCTGCTTCAAATAGCCTAATGAAAACAAAACTAACTCAGAGCTCAGAGAGCTTTGCATCTATTCATAGCTCAGAGAGTTCACTAATAACAGAACGTGCACCTCTCTCACAAGGACTTGCAGCAGCTAAAACACTGGAAGGGACAAATTCCAAAGGCGTGCCAATGAAATGGAGGGTCACTCTCTTGCTAAAGGTTAAGCAGAGTGGAAAATCACCCAAAAGCTCTTTTTATCTCAGGTCCTTAGCTAGAAAGGCCTCTCAGAAGCATAAAAATTAATGCTGTCCCCCAAATGTACATGTACACAGAAAATAAGGGAATGGATATTAATAATCATTATTTTTGAGTGGAAGGATTTATATTTTATGTTTGCTTATCTGTATTTCTAAATTTTCCAGACTGAACAGATGCAACTTTTATGATCAGAAAAAAATGTGTGTGTGTGTGTGTGTGTGTGTGTGTGTGTGTGTGTATAGGTGTACTTATAATTTTTTTTTAAGGTCAGGGTATAATCAAGTGAGAAGGGAAAACACAAAAAAATCTACACAGTGGATGGGATGGCTCCCTGGTTCCTACCCTGGATCAAATTCTACTGCTGACATGGAGAGTGAGAAAAAGAAAGCAATGACAGGAAGAACTAACAGTTCAGAAAAACAGTGAAAAAAAGCATGCAAGGTAGAAGCAGAAAAATAGTACTCAAGAGAGATAATAATTTGACACAGGAAAAGGAATATAGCTGAATGGAAATGGGGTCCTATGCAGGTCTTTTACCCTTTCATTCTCTGAGCCTTGGTCTGTCCCTGTAAAATAAAAAGGTTAAACTAAGAAGGCAACCTCTAATAGCTCTTCCAGTTTTAGCCATTATTCCACGATTTTTTGTGGTACTATTATATCACAGTGAAAAATAATTTCATTTACCAAATATTCATTGAGCCCTTAACCATACTTTTGTGAGCTGTGTCTGAAGGCAGAAAATTGCCTCCAGGGACAAAAAGACCTTGCCCATCTCCCTTTAAAAGGAGAGATCACCAGGAAAACTGTTAAGTGAGAAGTGGATCAAAAGAAAAAGAGGGGAGAGTCAAGGCTCAAAAAGTTTCACTGAAATAAAGATGATCAACCTTGGCATCCCAGTCATATGCATCAAGAGATTCCCTAAAAAATTTGTGTGAAGCATGGTATCTATAACACAGTGGGTTGTGGCAGATATTAGCTGTGATTACTATTGTCATTATTACTTCTACTGTTTTGCTATTATAAATAGAGCATCTACTGGGTTCAGTGCATGGTATCAGACATCTCTGGGGTTTATCAACATGAAAACATTTGGGTAGATTATTGAGCTAATTCAGGGGCTGGCAAACTATGACCTATGAGCCAAACTGACCTATTATTTTTGTAAATAAAGTTTTATTGGAACACATACACACACAAAACAGTGCTTCTCAACATGAGAATCACATGCTGAACTTCTTAAAAATGCTGCCCCTCCAAAGATTATGACAAAAGAAATCACTGACAGGAGCAGTAATTCCTACACCTGGAATCTATAGGATCTTTTTAAAAGTTCAGATTCAGGCCCCAGCTAGATACACTAAATTAGAATCTCTGGAGGTTCGGGATTTAAGAATATCTAGTTTTAATCAAGCACCCCAAGTAAGTCTGAGGCAGCCAGTGTTTGTGGACCACTGATCTCGAACAAGTTACAGTAATCATTTTAGCCCTGAATAGTAAGAGTGAGGCCAAATAATATATTTAGATGCCCTTTATAAAGAAAAAACAAACAAGCAAACAAAAGGAGTAAAGGAAAGGAAGAGAAGAAATAAAAGTAGAGGAAGGAGAAATAGTAAAAAGTGCATTTAGTGGGTGGGGAGTGGTGAAGTGACTTCAGTACTACCTAATGATAACAATGTTACAGGCTGCTGATCTTGACCTAGGCATTAGGAGTCAGTCACATAAATAAGAAATGATATAAAGTAATGGGAACAGAACAGGGTCAGGATTGGACAGGGCTGTGCAGGATGAGGCACTGCTTGCCTGGATTCTAGGGCTAAGAGAAGACAAAGATTAGCATAAGACATAGTAAGGAATCCTCATTACAGAATATGAGAAAGTGAGTAAACTCCACAAGTTACAAGTGTGTTCAATCTAACTTTTCATGTTTTCAAGGAAAACACAAATACAAAATATAAACGAGTTCTAAACCTCTGAGAAGAAAGACAGCAGATGAAAAAGTCAGGATCTCCTAGCTGATGAGTGGTAGCCCAAACAAGAAGGAATCCATTCAGGATAAAGAACGTCACTGGAGCAAGGGGAGAAGCGAGCTTCAGAATCAGCAGATCCCAACCCAAGACCCACTACTTACTGCTACTGCAGGAACAGGTCAAAATTCCTGGTTTTGAAAGGATTGAAGTCAAACAGTAGTATTCTAAAATGCTTTGGCAGACACAGATGAAGGAGCAAACAATCTTAAATTCCACTAAAAAGAACCTACACATCTGTTACCTGGCATAAAGGAAATTTTCTGTTGATTTTGTCAACAGAATAAATTTAGTTTCTAATAAGCTGTGTAATTCTTAACTAATCAAATTACTAAGATCAGTGATTATTTTTGAGTCACCTTCCTGCGAAGCATATTATAAAACAGAAATGTAGATGATGGATACATGAAAACCTGCTGGGAGATATCTAGTTCTTTTTGCAGTGACTGCAAAAATTCTGTTGGAAAGCCGACTGGTGAGTATGTACACGGGACCATTCCTTAGCTCTACCCATCCTGATCTGGGCTTTTCTCTCCCCAGTTGCTTTACCTTCTCTTGTTCAGCATGCAATACTCTTGCCTGTGTGTTTTCTGTGGCTGTCTGAAGTGAGTTGTTCCTCTTCTCCATCATCAGGTTACTCTGCTCAACATACCTGTGAAAGAAATAGGGAAAAAGAAAACATTTATCAAGCACTGAGTGTATGGCAGGCACAACCCAATGCCCATTCTGTCCTCACAACATTGCTGCTCTATACCTTCATCAAAAGCAATCTGAAAGCATTTTCTTTTCCTTAGATCTGAAGTAGTGAGATCTAAGGAAATCAGGTTGGAAGCAGGAACCTGGGCCAGCAGTGAACTACCCTGAATAATGGAGAGGACAACAATGTGAAGGGTGTGTGATAATGGGAATCAGTAGGAAAGAGACAGGAGTAACGAGGCTATAAGAAAGAGGGAAGAAGAGAAAGCCATTCCCCCAGCTCTGTCATGTGGGAGACAAGAGACAGCGGAGAAGAGAAATATGGGAGAATGATTTTTTTTTAAGTGAAATGCTGTGTTGTGATGTGTTCCACTCATCCTCCCCACCCACCCCTCCAAATCTTCAGAAGTATCTACAAAAAGTACAAAATCCTTAGGTCTTATATGGGAATCAGTGAAGTTTTGGCTGAGTTCTGATGGATAAAATAGAGTTAGCCCACACAGAAGAGGGAAGAGTTGACACCAGAGTTCTGTAAGTAATAATACCAGTTTTAAAGATAAAGAAACTAGGGCCAGCAGGAATAAATAACATGCCCAGAGCCACAAAATGAATGAGGGTCAGAGCAGGAATCAAACACAGGTCTGCCCTACATCACAGCCTACTGAGCTCCTTCTACTGCAATGCCTCTCAGAAAACAGGCAATAATTCACATGACAGGCAGGAAACAGAAATGGCAGAAATACATACGTACTGCCCTAAACAAATACGTGTACTTAAGCTGGGCATATACACAATAAACCCTTTTGTCCATCCTAGCCAGGCCCCGTACCTGTCATTACCTCTGATTTCGTTCAATTAGTTCACTAATCTTGTCATTCTGTTCTTCTATCCGATTGCTCTTTTCAAGGATCTCTTGCTTCAATCTTTCATTTTCCTAAATTCAAAATATATGATGTACAATTTAAGTGTCTTGGGAGAAAAGTGCCAGACAGAAGAGAATCAACTTGAACTGACAGGTGACATTGTTAACATGTTTTGAGACAAAACACTAGAACTTATGTCCACATGTATGTTAAAACAACACATCAGATTATAACTGATGGATACAAATCACTAGGTCCAATGGATTGAGTGAATAAATGGCTAAAAAAAGAAGTGAAATTCTGAAGTATGGTCAAAAAAGCAACGTTTCCTTCAGAATATATAGTGATAAGTCACTTGGACAGAATTAAACCATAATAGATTTTCTAGAATTGTCTAACCCAGTGTAGCATTTATCACAGGCTATTTCTGGGGTGGAGGTGTTAAAGAGTAATACCTCTGAGAAGAGAGGATGGGTAAGACCTTCAGCCTGAGTGGTATGTTCTTAATCACCCTCACCTGAATGATTCGCTGGATGTTGCTCATAATCATGCTTGTTTCCATTGTAACTGACATGCTAGGAATAAGCATGGAATTGCCAGCACTATGTTTCTGTAACTCTTCAACCTACAAAAGGGATACCAGAAAGACCTTGTGAGAAATTATAAAATGAAGAAATACAATTTACCCAAGATTTGACCCTGTTGTTAAGGGGGTTAATGAGTTCCTGGGACAATCTCTAACTGTTAAGTTAGAGTTTTCTCCTACTAACTGGATCCCAACATAATTATAACTATCCTTGTAGGGAAATAACCTCTCACTACTACCAATGCAGGAAACCAAAGAAGAGTTTACCTACAGCTCTGGCTGCTCCCTGTTTACATCCCCACTTTCAACATCACCCCAACTCTGACTCAGTCACCTTAGTCATGAGATGATCCATTTTATCAGCCACTTTGCTGACTGCCATTCGAATTTCAGTGTTATGTTGCCGGGCTTCAGTCATGAGAAATGAAGCCATATCACCTGATCCTAAACAGATATAAGCCAAAAAGAAACTTATGAAACTGGAGCAGAGGAAACTGTATGAAGAAAAGCTAGTAGCTCTTCCAGTAAAGAAAGAAATTAATACGTCCATACACTAGGAAATGCTATAGGTGACTTCACCCTGTCAGGAGAAGATATATGGGAGAGAGTAGAGGCAAAAGGGCTTCAAAGTAAACAATAACTAAGCCGTGTTCCTGCAAAATGCATCAAGGGCTACATCTGGTCCAAGGGCACAAATATGCCCACTTTGCACTGCCACAGCACCGGCAGCTCAGATTACTTTCCCGTTCATCCAACTGTATGCCAAGCATTGTACCAGGTACCAGGAATACAGCAGTAAACAAAACACGGCTTCTGCCCTTGGTGAGCTCTCAGTCTGGCTGGGAGACTGACATGTAAACAAATCATTACAAGAGAGTGTATTAAGTGCAAAACAATGGACCATATACTAGGTATAAAAGTAGCACAGAGAAAAGCACGATTAACTCTTTGTTGACACGCGTACACAGTTGTGTTTGTGGGAAGAGAGGAAAGAGGGACAGAGAATAGTCAGGGAAGGCTTCACAGAGGGAGATGACAGTTTTGATGGATGAAAAAGCATATCCCAGATGGAGAAGCAGAGCTTCCAGATAAAGGCTGCATTCAGGAAATCCTGACCAGTCCAGAACCACAAATTATGTTGCAGGACATACTGGCTTATTCCTACCACTGTCCTAATACCAAAGCTGATTACTAAACAGAAGACTAATAGCAGAACAAGGCAGGATTCCATCATACCAGTTTACACTTTATCTTGGTTTGATTTTTTTACATTAGATACTCACATTTGTACATCCATACAAAATATCTGAAAAGTTACCCAAGTAACTGTTAACAACAGTTTCCCAAGGTCAGGGGGTTTATGGAGGGGAAGGACAGTAACTTTTCACTTTACACCCTTTTGTACTGCTTGACTTTTTTATAAAAGTCTCTTATTTTCATCATTTAAAAATGTTAACAGAGTAGCTTTCATTAGAGATACTAAACACCTATAGTATTCAACTTTCTCCCAATTTCCTCGAATGTTTTGCTCTTTTACTATTTTCTCTAAACTCTAGCTACTCTAACAGAGGAATTAAAAGGGCCAGGGGAGAAAATCCAAGGAAAAAAACACAGAATGTGGACACAAGGAAACATTGGGGGATGACGGAAATGTTCTAAAATAGGATTGTAGTGATGAATGCACAACTCTGCAAATTTACTAAAAAACTTTTGAATTGTACATTTAAAATGAATGAATGTGTGGAATATATATTATATCTCAACAAAGCTGTTAAAAAAGAGAAGAAACAATGAGTAGAGAGCTGTTGGCGTGAAAATGAAGGAGGAGCAAGAAGAGGGAAAGCACAGCAAGAGCGGAAGATGAGAAACTGAGGGAATTACTCCCTACCTTGGAAATGGGGAGGCTGAGAGAGCGGTGCTGGGTACAAAGGCCGAACGGGCTGCAGCTGGGAGGTGACGGCAGATGCCTGGGGATAAGCGTAGGCTTGCATACCTGCATAGGGCTGAGAAACTGACGAGTTACCACTGGTTGATAAAACATGCATGTCTTTCTTTTTTGTTCACATTTTTCTTTGGTGGAATAAAGTGGATGAGCTGGGAGGAGACTCAAACTTACTGAAGCTAGAGATGGGTGAGATCTGGGTTTGGCAGTGGGTAAGGACTGCAGCAGGAGAGTTATCTATGTATCCCAGGGGAAACCAGTCACTAAAATCCTACCCAGAAACTGAAGAAAGTGTATCTTAGGTCACTACCCAGTCATCTGGTGAGATAATTTAATTAAGCAAGGATTCACTCCCCATTATCAGGTCTATTGTCTAAGAAGTTTTTAGATTAATAAACTCTGCTTAGCTTCCATTGAGTTCAAAGAAGAAGTGCTCACTGAGATTCCAAACCAAATCTGCCAATTTCCAAGGATGCCTCTCCCCTGCTAGATTCTGAAGCTAATCCGCGAGACCAAGAGCTCTCATATTCCTTTGAGCCTCGGTCACCTCAACTGTAAGAGGAAGATAATAATATCACTTCATAGGGCTGTTGTGTGGACTAAATGAAGTGAGATAGGTAAAGTTCTGAAAAGCTAGTAAGTTACAGGCCTGACAGATAGTAAGCGCTTAATAAACAGCAGCTTTTATTTTAATGAGGATGGTAATTCTTCCTTGAAATAAGGAAGTCTAGCTCATTTCCAGGGATAGATATAACTACGCATCCACTTAAAAAAAATTCTTAGTCTACAGCATAGTAATTCTCCATGGAGGAGAGGAGGGATGGGGAGAAAGAGGGCAACAGTGGGACTTTTTCCAGTTTCGAGACTCCCCATGTTAATGAGGCATAGCCTATCCACCATCATTCCCACACCTCCATTAAGCACCACAAGGAGTGAGCAGCTGTTATCAGTGACAATATGCCTTATCCACCAAGTGTGTTGAGGCAGAAGAAAGGGTCTGCTACCCCTGGCAAACAGGCTGCTGCCATTGTTTTCTGTGATAACAGGAAAAAAGCCTTCTTTAAGAAAAGTTTACTAGATAGCAGAGTCCAGCTACATTTTCCACATGGTTCCACTTTTAAACCATACCATTCTGCTGAATATACTGCAGAATGTTAGCCTGCCAACTTTTAGTAGAAAAGAATACAGAAGAACGTGAATATACACGCTTCAACTGGATATGTGTGAAAAGAAAAGGAAACAAACATTGATTGGACCTTTACTACGTTGTACTAGGGGCTCTACTTGTTCTTGCATTTAATCTTTATGACACTGGAACATAGGTTATCCTTTGCCCGGTTTAGAGATAAGAAAGTGGTAACCAAGGAAGGGAAAAAAATTACAAACTCTGACTTTGGGGAACTGCTACTGTATGAAATGTACAGGAAGAAGAAAAGAGACTGACTAGAACCACAGCAAATTATAGGATATAATTAATACGGTTATAAAATGTTACCTGAAAGGATTGGGCATTTCCAGATACAGCTGAGTGGGAATCGAGAGATGAAACTTGCATTAAGGCAGCAGAAGGTGCCTGGAGCCCAGAAACAGATGGCTGAGGTGCTAAGATAAAGGGAGACATTTTCACTGTTATCCACCCTTGCTTCTTGGTATGAGTCTAGACTAGCACCTTACATACCATCATGCTTCAGACTCAACTATTTTCCTTGCCTAGTCTCCCTACACTCAGCTCTACTGCAATCTCAGGAATGAGCCAGTGGAAGGAAACTGGGTGCTCTCATGTGCTTCTGACTCAGCCCTAGGATCCCATCCGACAGGAAGTGCAGAACACACCCAGGGAGATGTCACAATAGCTGAGTGCAGATTTCCAAAACTGACAGTGCAACACAGCAGAAGTCACAACCAGCAGCCAGGTCCATCTCTGGGTGTGAAAATGCCTTACCCAGGGACAAACTGACAAGCGTCATACTCTTACATTTACACTTTAGTCCTCAGTACTGAAACAATGCAGCCTAACAGTTTAAGGAACAGTGACGATAATTTTCGTGCTGACCCAATTCAAGGCCACAGAGCCTCAGAGAGGTTCCTTACCCTGTGAGGTCATCTGTGGTAACGCTGGATGGGCCGGCTGAAGAGAGGGCTGGACGGACGGAGTCACCACAGGCTGCCCACCTCCTCGCAGAGCGTTCACATCCTGAAACAGGAACGAGCGTTTGGGTTACTCTGTACGGGGTCCCTCATTGAAGACTGAGGCTGACTGTCTGCCCTAAACCTGCTTCCAACACAGGATTTCTAGGCAAAGAAGAGGAAGGAAAGGTAAGCGGAAGGCCAAGAGTTGAGGGTGTGGGTTGTGGAGAAAAAGCACTCTGCTATGCAATAAAGTAAGAGTCCTTCTCCCTATAATCATATTGAATAAGTAAATATAGTTAATTTCCACAAATATTCTCAGAGGTTGATGTTCTATTGTCTGAAGCAGCTAAACTAACCACTCTTCAGAATATATCATTTTCCAAACCAGTAACTACCTTAAGACAAATCTAATCTATTCCCACAAAAAAAGTGGTCTTTTGCAAGAAATAATCCAGCCTCTTCGCTTCTTACAAATCATCCCCATAGTCCTCAAGGTACTCAATGAAAATCAGATAACGTAGGATTCACTGCACCTGATTAACATGCTGTTTTTGGATAACATAGTTTTAGGATGTTTTTCCAACATTCTTTATTTTCATAAAACCAAAGCTTTTCATAAAATCAAAGCTATAACTCTAAACAAAGTTATTCTACCTCCTGCTTCATATAAGACACAGAAAATCTTGAGGCACAATATACAGTGACTGTAATCTGCTATGCTATAGTTCAAAGACCAAAGTTTCAGACATTCTTTTACTTTAGAACTTCACCTTGTCCCCTTATATTCTCTTCTAGAAAAACATCCCAGTTTTAGATTTCTACAGCTCTTAACCAACCTAAATGTCTAACAACAGAGTGAAAGGAATTATAATAAAATGATATAATAGAACACTGGGTTTCCTTTAAACCACTTTATTTACTTAAATCATTTATGTTAATGTAAATGTTTATGATACAACATTAGGTTTAAAAATCAGGTTACAAAGCAATATATAAAGACGAATGCCCTTTTTGTTCAATATGTTTCTTTTCTATAATTTTAAATTATTCTAAAATGAATAAGTAGCACATAAAATTTTTAATAAAAATATTCTTATTTACACTGCATTTCCAGACCAGAAAAAAATAATCCTATAACAATAGGCCTCAGAAATCCTATCTTCCTTTAAGACGTTAAATCTACATAGAGCTTTTCCAAGAAATAAAACAAAAATGTAAAATATAAAGTATATTCCAGAAAAAATTTTTTCAAGACCATCGCCCTTTCCTTGTTTTCTATCAAAGTAAAAGAATACTAAAAATCAGTCTAAGTTATATATTTCACTTCAGTTGAGAAAGGACGATTATATTCAATAAAGAACTAACCACTAGAAAATAATTAAGTTAAAATTAAGTAACTTTATAGCATACACCAAATTCCAAATGGATTAAAAATTTAGATCTAATTATAAAATGTTGATCAATATCTTTAAAAATACATGTGATATTTATAATCTGAAAGTGGAGAGGCTTTCTAAGCATAATGTCAAAAGCAAATAACAAGGGGAGAAAACTGACAGACTTGAATTCAATAAAATTATTGAACTTCTAAATAGAAAACAAACACAAGAATACCACATACAAAGTCAAAAGACATACTAGTTGGAGCTTTAGTGATAGGCAACATCAGCGAGAAGACTAACATTTCCCAAAAGAATCTAAACATTCACTCAATAAATATGAATTGAACACCTGCTATGGATTGGGCATCATGCTGCCCAGAGAGTGATCTTTAGTAACAACAGAGATTCTAGTAAGGAAGGCTAAATTAACTACTGAAAACTGCCCAGTTCTTGTAAAAGATCTACAAAATTGCTTCCATCTCTCAGGGAAGTACTAATCACAGTAGAAACACATGTACCAATACCAATCTGTATCATTTTGCATATTAGCTCTCTAAATAATGATTCTGCCTTAGAGGCAGAAAAAACAATCACTCCAACCAAATGAAAAGAAAGATGATGGCGACACCTGTACTATTCATTCTAATACAGCCAGGGGGACATACTTCGATTTCTGAATCATTGGAATCCAGCTGTGGTGGAAGGATGGGCAGCATGGGCTGGCCCATTTTAGCCATCCGAGAGATCAACTTGGCTTTGACTGCATCGGGACTCTAAAAAGAGAGGAAAGTCACAAAAATCACTGTGATCAAGGCTCATCACCTTCAGGCAGCTCTATCCCTTTGGCTCTTGTATCAAATCCTTCAACAAATCCCCCTACCATATCTATTTAAAAACATTTCCTCTAGAAAATAAGAAAGATTTCTTGCATAGAAGTATACATGGATCACAATTAATAGCAGTAAAAATAATTCCCTGTATCTTTGGAATGGACAAAGTGGTTTCACATATATTGCCTCATTTCAATCAAGTCTCCCCAGCAGGCATAATTAGTCTCATTTTACAGATGAAAACTAAAGTGAGATGTTAAGAAAGGGAGGCATTTTAGGTGACAGTACCCTCACTCAAAAGCCTGAAGCAATTTGGTAGATAATTCAGAAGAGATCTGTGGAGAAAAGGAAACAGGAGCTCTTTGTTTTAACTTCAGGTTCACTTAACTATGACTTGGCATTAACTACCCACTAGACCCTGTGCTAGAAGCTTCCATTAACTGATCCAAAATTTCAGAATGGCAAGTAAGTACACCTGAAGGTGCACAACATGAGCTATTGGGTGTAGAAGGAAATGATCATAACCTCCATTTTTATTATTATTACTTTTTTTTTTTTTTTTTGAGATGGGGTCTCTATCACCCAGGTTGGAGTGCAGTGGCGTGATCTCGGCTCACTGCAACTTCCATTTCCCAGATTTAAGAGGTCTTCCCAGCCCAGCCTCCCAAGTAGCTGGGACCACAGGTGCTAATTTTTTGTATTTTTGGTCGAGAAAGGGCTTCGCCATGTTGCCCAGGCTGCATTTTTATTATTTTTAAGCTATCAATGTAAGACAGTGAGTTTGCTTACAGGGATTGGTGGTACTTTATGTACATAATTTGTCGATAAACGTATACTGGGAGTGTGTGCTTATTTTTTCGTAACTGATGATGTATCCAAAAAAAGTTGGATACATCAGGAAAGGACTAGTTATACAGACCATATGCACACAATGGAATATTGTGATAAGCAGATTAAAATGAGGAAGCTCTCTATACACCAACATGAAAAGATTCTGCATTTTATATATATATATAATATAAATTATATATATATAGTTATATGGAAAAGGCAAGGTGCATTACATACAGAGTATGCTACTTTGTGTGTGTGAAAGGAGGGAGGAATAAAAAATACATTTCTACTTGCGTGCACCTGCATAAAGAAACACTGAAAGAATATATAAGAAACTAATAAAAGCAGTTACCTAAGGGGTGTGAGATGGAATAGGGTAGATAAGGACAGGAATAGGAGTGAGTCCTCACAATGTAGATCTTGTTATATTGTTTTGATAACTGTGCCATATAAATGTAATTACCTATTCAAAACAAAAGATAAAAACTAAAATGGAAAAGAAAAAGAAAAAGAAAGGTGGTTAATTTCATGTTACGTGAATTTTGCCTCCATTAAAAAAACAAATTTGTTTAAAAAAAAGAGAGAAGAAAAATAGTTGGAGGCCATTAGTCTGCTAGAAGTTACTATAGCCTTAGAAATAGGTAACAAGAGTTGTTATGACTACAGAGTACAATGGAACCAATATTGGACCATTTTTGTGACTGTTCAAAGATCTGAGATAATAATTATTCTTAAATTTTCTTCTGATTCTTTGATTTAACCTTCTGGGTTTAGGAGATCACTTCAAAACAATTATTTGCTTAATAATTCCTGTTGGATTGAATATAAACAAGTAAACTAGGGTTGCAGAGATATTAGCACCAATTTCACTCCATGCAACTATTCTGTTTCCCAGTGCAATAGGTGAAGGCCACAGGGTTTTAGAATTTGAAGTGCCTCAGCCACTGTCTGGTCCACAGGCAGCAAACTCAGAAGCCTTCACAGACCAGGCAGGCCAGCAGCAAACTACCATATGCATCCTTCTTAAAGGCATTCAAATCCAGATTTTACTAAAACAGCATGCTGGCACTCTCATCTTACAATTGGGGAAACACAGAGGCTCAGTGACCTGCTCAAAGTCAATCAGCTGGTGAATTAGTACAGAGCTCCTCTGTGAGAATGAAAGTATAAAGATATGTAATGTTAGCAATACTTATGATAATAACAAGAGCTAATGTTTACTGAGCACTTACAATATGCCAGACACAATACTAAAAACTCCATAGGCATTATTTTATTTACAAGCCATAAAAATCTCTTTGAGATAGGCAATATCTCCTTTTTACACATGAGGAAATAAACATGAAGCTTAGAGAAGCTAAATTAAGGTCACAGAAAGCAAGTAGAAGAGAGCGTCTAGGATTAACCACTAACACAATCCTCTGAATAAATAATATTTCTAAAATTGAAGTGCACTTTAACTGAGAGAGGCTCCTCCCTCAGTTGAACACCAGTCTCCTAAATCCTAATAATAATCACAGTGACCACTTATTAAAGACAAACTGAACAAAGGCTCTGAACTCAGCACTTTACAAATTATCTCTAATCCTCACAAAAACTGTAAAAAGGGACTATGAGTTCCTTTTAACTAATGAAGAAGCTGAGGATCACAGAAGTTAGACAATTTTCTCAAGGCCATGTGCTTATCAAGATTTGAATCCCTATGCAGAAGCTGAGGCTAACTTACACTGACTCCCAAGTAAGGGGAAATGAACAAAGTAACCATTGATTTAGCCTAGAAACTTTTTAGCCTCTTAACTTTTTTTTCTCTAACCTACCATATCCTAAGCACATAAAACCTCAGCACACTAGGAGTGAGGGAGAAAAAACACTTTTTTTTTTTTTAAAGGAGAGACGAGGTCTCATTATGTTGCCTAGGCTGGTCTTGAACTCCTGCACTGTAGTGATCCTCCTGCCTCAGCTTCGCAAAGTGTTAGGATTACAGGTGTGAACCACCATGCCTGGCCAAGACTCTTATACTTACTGTATTTATTGCAAGTTGTTCACTGAGGGAGTTAGATTTGGTACGAAGAGCTGGCTCCCTGAAAGCAAATAGACCATATTCCAAGATTGAAAACAAAATCCAGAATCACAAGTCCAAATTATATTGGATAAGCAAATTGATTTTTTAAACGTGTGCCAATTTAATGACTGTAAAACAGAATTTTAACTCTTCTTTAGTTTGCATAATCTTTGAATGCTAGTAAAGATGAACAACTTTCCATCCAAATGCTTATATTTACATTTTTTCCATGAGTATATAATTTTGTATTTATGCCCTTGGCTTAGTTTTCTTCCAGAATTTTATAAGTATTCTTCTGAGTTAGTGCTTTTGTGGCCTATGAATATTAAACCTTTGTCAGAAAAATCTGATGCAAGTATCTTCCCCATTTCCCTGATCCCATTTTTTCCAGTTATTTAAAATTATTTTAGTTTTTAACTATATCTCTATTTCTGAACCCCTCTAAGAATCATTTTTATGAGCCATAAAAGAGCTTGATACAACTGCAGTATCTTACCCTGATTTGAAAGGTATTGATGTGGGTGGTGACACAACAGGATCAGCAGAGAGGTTGTCAGCACCAGGGATGGGAGACGGAGCTGCAGAATCGCGGGAACTAACACTGTGACCATCAGAGCCAGAATCTCTGGCAAACTTCACCTAAGGAAAGAGTCATCGCAGGTGGAATAGGCTACAAATACCCTTTCCCTTTCACCCTCCTTTCATTTTACTTATTTTTCCTTATACAAGCCATTACCTGTTCACTGTAGGCAAATCAGAAAATGTAGCTCAGCCAAAAAGACAAAGGTAGCAATCACCTGCAATCCAACTACCATTATATTATCTGTGTCTGTATATACCTTTTACAAAAATGGGCCATGCTGTTTTGTAACCTGTTTTGCTCACTCACTGACATATTAGCCTATTTCCATATCATTAAATATTAATTTGCAACATTATTTTTAACTACTGAAGAGTATATTTAACTTCAAGGGTCAGCCCTTCACTGCTATGATCTATAGGAAAAAGTCTCCAAAGGATTTTAGGAACTAAAGTCATAAATATCTATGCTGTTAAAAAGTATATTTCACCAGTTCCTCACTGTTAGACATTCAGCTTATTTCTATCATAAACAATGCTTCCATGAATAGCTTTGTATGTGTATTTTTGTATATAATCTTAAATATTTCCAAACTATAAATTAAATTTTAGTTAAATATTTCCAAACTATAAATTAGTTAAAATTGTTGGATAAAAGGGATGCTCATTTTGAAAGCTTTTAATCCATTTATGCCGAGTGTTCCATTATTGGAACGCTAAGCTTGTGGGTGCATTTATATCCTACTGCTCAAGGTCATCACCAAGGTCTGATTTTTCACAAAAAAAATTTGCAACCTCCAGCATAAATGGGTTAATATACACCATTAAATTTCCCACCACAAAGAGTGAACTAGTTTATACACCACAGTAATGTATAAATCTTTCTGAACACTCTTGCCACATGGGGTATGATTCTCTACCAGCCTTGTGAATTTAATATGCATATCAATTTGTCATTCTTTGATTATTGGTAAAACAGAAAATTTTTTGTTTCACGTGCCAGTCATGATAAGACTCAAATTGGTTTGTTATCTACCACCAGCCATGATTTCTTCAAACTCAAAGGAAAATTGACAGACAATATAAAAGCTGTAAAAAAGAAAAAAGGCAGCAGGGTGTATGTCATTGAAAGAAGGCTAGAGTGGCCCAGCAGGATGAGAGTGTCCAGTTAGGAACAGTTAGGAAAGCGTCACTGAGAAGGGAAGCACATCCTTTCTCTGTGACAGGTGTAACAGCCACAATGGAGATGACCATAATATTACCTATTTGTATTGTATTTTAGAGTTTATAGTAACAAACCCTATCACATTTGAACCTAACAAACAGTATAAAGCCAACAGGATCATTTTGGGCAGGGAACGGGTAGTATTAAGTTGACTAAGCACAATTTGTTGCATAGAAACTATATATATTCATGTTAAATTTTTTACATGGTACAAAAGGTACAGTGACAAAAAGTAAAACTTTCTGAACTCCATTTCCATTCTACAGAAAAAAAAATCACTTTTAATGATTTCTTTTAAAGCTTCCAGGAATTTTCTATGAATATATGAGCATATATGTGTGTATTACGTATATGTGTATACACATACATGTACATATGACTATGTATATGGATATGTATATACGTATACACACAGACACACACACATGCACACACACACACGTGCATATGAGACCATACTATCCACAATGTTCTGCAACTTGCTTCCTTAACAATAGATTTTTCATATTCTTCAAGAGCCACATAAAAGTCTATGAAAAAAACATAATTTAACCAGTATCTTAATGATGGACATTTAGGTTGTTGCCAGTTTTTTGCTATTACTATGTGGCAGAGGTAGTCGTAGTAAAACATATACACACACAATCTTTGCATACTTATGTAAAGATATCAAGATAATAAGTTTGTAGCCATAAAATCACTAAGTAAAAAGTATATACACTGGGCAGGAGTCACTATTTTATAGACAAAATAAAAATCTTAGTGTGAAGTAGTGACTTTTTTTTTTGAGACAGAGTCTTGCTCTGTCGCCCAGGCTGGAGTGCAGTGGTGTGATCTCAGCTCACTGCAATCTCTGCCTCCCAGGTTCAAGCAATTCTCCTGCCTCAGCCTCCCAAGTAGCTGGGACTACAGGCGCATGCCACCACGCCTGGCTAATTTTTTGTATTTTTAGTAGAGATGGGGTTTCACCATGTTAGCCAGGATGGTCTCGATCTCCTCACCTCATGATCTGCCCACCTCGGCCTCCCAAAGTGCTGGGATTACAGGCGTGAGCCACCGCGCCCGGCCGAAGATGTGACTTTCTTAAAGTCACAACCACTTCTAGACTCTGAATAGAGAGCCAGGAAGGACATATACTTTGGTCCTTAGATTTCAAAGCTGTTGCTATTTCTGACTACTCCATTTCTACTTTTTCAAAGAAATCTATGCCTTCAGAACCTGGTTTTCAAGTATCTTCATTTATTTATTCATTTTATGTAACTAGCAAAGAGACAGGCAGAGGACTCATCAAACAAAACACAGACAGTTTCACTCACCCGCCTAACCTCCACCTCGAACACCAGGATCGAGTCCGTTGCTTGAGTCCAGCCTATTACCCCTTCTGAGCCAACAGCACAGGCTGGAGGGACAATAAGCAATCGCTTTCCTCCTTTTTTCATGCCCAGCATTCCATCCTCCCAGCCCTTTAAAAGTCAGATAGGAAAAGCTCATCAAACAAGAAGCTCCTCAGAAGACAAAGTGAAGTACAGGAGCAACAGGTTTCACTTATCCACACTTTCAGGTTTACTCAGTGCCTCCAGAGGTCGGGTCTGACTACTGCCCCATGTTGGTATAAGAATATCTAGAATACACCCTCTAAACCTACTTGTAAAAGCAGGCATATCTGGGGTTGCATGAAATATACTTATCTTAGATGATGAGAGAAAATGGGAGGAATAAAAGAACAGCAGTAAGAGAGAAAGAAAAGCTATCATTAAAAAGCATGTTTTTGGCTGGGCACAGTGGCTCACGGCTGTAATCCCAGCACTTTGAGAGGCCGAGACGGGTGGATCACCTGAGGTCAGGGGTTCGAGACCAGCCTGGCCAACATGGTGAAACCTCGTCTCTACTAAAAATACAAAAAATTAGCCAGACGTGGTGGTGCGCTCCTGTAGTCCCAGCTACTCAGGAGGCTGAGGCAGGAGAATCGCTTGAACCCAGGAGACAGAGGTTGCAGAGAACTGAGATCGTGCCACTGCACTCCAGCCTGGGTGACAGAGCAAGACTCAGTTTCCCCCCACCAAAATAGAATGTTTTCTAGGAAGTGTGGAAAATGCTTTACATGCATGATCTTGTTTAAGCCCCTCCAAAAACTGCATAAGGTTGTCAGAATTATCCCCATTTTACTTCAATAACTGAAGCTCGTGGAGATTAAGTAACCAGCCCAAGATCACACAGTTAGTAAGTTGTTAAGCTAAGAGTCAACATTAAATCTGTCTAGGTTCGGTGATCATGACTTAACTGCTATGATCTATGGGAAAAAGTCTCCATAGGATTCTGGGAAAAGCGGTCATGAAATGATGGAGAGAACCTTTTTGCCACACAGATGAATGAGTACAGCATGATGCACCATCACTACTATGTCCTGACACCATAATATATCACATGTGTAAAACATTCTTTATTTTATAAAACACCTGCACAGTTAATAAAGAAAAAATTCACAACTTGAACCCAAATTCTCGGATTTCAACCCCAGTGCTCCTCCTGCTGCTGTCACAGTTGCCTTCTACAGTGATTGGAAAGTGCTAATTCAAAGCAACCCAGACAGATGAGATTCAACCCTTTATGATAAGTTTCGAGAAGAAACTGTCTCACTTTTTCCCCTGTTAGGCTATAGGAAGGATGAAATAATATTCTCAGAGTCATAGAATGGAAAAGAAAAGGTCAGGACTACAGAAAACAATTGTAACCATCTTCAATGTAGTGTCTCATAGATAAAAATCTCCCAAATGCAATATAACACATTTTCCCCTCGTATTCTTCATCCAGGCATTTCCAGATGTCAAAAAGATAACCTGATTAGAAATTCCACAGGCCGGACACGGTGGTTCATGCCTGTAATCCCGGCACTTTGGGAGGCTGAGGCGGGTGGATCACCTGATGTCGGGAGTTCAAGACCAGCCTGACCAACATGGAGAAACTCCATCTCCACTAAAAATACAAAATTAGCTGGGTGTGGTGGCGCATGCCTGTAATCCCAGCTACTAGGGAGGCTGAGGCAGGAGAATCGCTTGAACCCGGGAGGTGGAGGTTGCAATGAGCCAAGATCGTGCCATTGCACTCCAGCTTGAACAACAAGAGCGAAACTCCGTCTCAAAAAATAAAAATAAAATAAAAAAAGAAATTCCACAAAATTTAATCTAAGTTAAACCCACTGCAACTGATAAAACCATAAAAAAACACAGTTAAGCCTTTACCTTGATGACTTTTCCTGATCCTAACTTCAAGCGAAGCAACTTATCTTTGTTAGCAGTGGAGTCGAAAACCTGCAATTTGATTGAAGGAAATTAGGCCAGCCAATTTCAAAAATAATAATAACCATTATGATATTCAACTAACTACATACCAGCACACTACTTCTGGAATAGGGAATGTCAAATATACTGGGAAGATAGTTTCTAAAGGACCTGAAATATTAGACCACATCATAGCTAAAGGGTATTATAATGAATATCTCTGAAACAGTAATTTTCCAGGTTTAGAAAAAAAACACATTACTACAACTGTGTATTTAAGCATTTTTCATCCACAATACGCTTTCAAATAAATTATCTCATTTTGATGCTGACACTAACCCTGCCGAGTAAGCAGAGCAAGATCATTAGCCTCCATTCACAAATGGAAAAAAATAAGAGTATAAATGACTTGATCAAAGTCAAATTAGTATATAATTGGATCTCGAATTCAGATTTTTCTAAACTCATAGTCTAAAGGTCTTTCTCTCATATAATATATTGCTTTTAAGGGCTCAATAATATTAAAACACAGTAAGTTCAATGTATTTACAGTATCTACTATAAGAAAAACTATAAGGAGGGTCTAAAAAGAAGTTTTAAGACTTAATCCCGTAACAATATATTCGAGTGTAAAACTGGTATAGGAGGACAAGATATACACATGAACAACTAGCAAAAATAATAGTACTGGGGAAATTGGTTCCCACTTTCCCTAAGTAGAAGTGACAGGGTGGCACTGAGGATCTTTTACACATTCACATTTCATAATATGCCCCCAAAGCAATTGCAGTGTCTAAAGTGGGGATCCTAAAATATTTCTATTTGACAACAGCAGCCGTTCACAGTAATAGTATCTTCCCTGTGAATAGCCCTCATGCTATATAAGTTTACAAAAGAACTTGCAGGGTGCATTTTCTTACCTGGCCCAGCACATGATTCTGAAAGAGCCAGCCGGTATAGGCCACTTCCAAAGAATCTCCAACTTCTACAGCAGGGCCGTCTGCCACAATGAGGTCCTGGGAGAGCACTGCATCCAGGGAAGAGGTACTGTTGCACTTAGCAATGCACACCTGCAAGACAAAATCAAAGCAGCATAAATGTAGTTTAAGCTCAATAAGTACTCATTCCTTTATTGCTACTGCTCTTTCTCAAATAGCTTCATCCACTAACAAAACAGATTACATGTTTAGAAGTAAACCAAACGAAAGCCAGTTATCTTGCCAGGGATCAAAGTGCCTAGGAGTATGGCTTTGTAGTCAGAATGTCTGGGTACAGATCCAGGCACTGCCACTTATTAACTTTGTGACCCTAGCCAAATAATCTCTATGTACCCAAGATGGAGATGATGCTTCACAAATCTCATAGGATGGTTATGAAAATTAAATGAGCTAATATAAGTAGAGTACTTGACAAGGTACCTGGCAAATAATAGTAAGTACTTAATAAACATTAGCTATTGATGATGATACTGATTTACTGTTTCAGGGTTTGGGAACCTAGGAAAGAAAGGGGAGCTTTGAAAAAATGTCAGAAGGCACTTCTAAAGACTGCAGTAGAAAGAAGGGCATTTATAAAATCATGTTGCATTCCCAGAATCTACATCAATACTATCCACAGATTTGGCCATATTATCTTAGCACAAATCTTAGACAAAGGAGTCAGGGGCATCTCTGTGAATAATTATTCTATTCTATTTATGAATAATTATTCTTGGGCTTGTGTTTTAATATTATTAAGCCCTCAAAAGCAATATAGTATGAAAGATCTTTATGAGTTTAGAAAAATGTGGATTTGAGACCCAATTTTATCAGAGTTTTAACATAGTATCCATTAGGAACTTGCTGCTCATTTTCTTTTAAAAAGTTTCAGAGGCTGGGTACGGTGGCTCACACCTGTAATCTCAGCACTTTGGGAGGCCAAGGTGGGTGGATCACAAGGTCAAGAGATCGAGACCATCCTGGCCAACATGGTGAAACCCTGTCTCTACTAAAAATACAAAAATTAGCTGGGAGTGGTGGTGTGTGCCTGTAGTCCCAGCTACTTGGGAGGCTGGGGCAGAAGAATCGCTTGAACCCGGGAGGCGGAGGTTGCAGTGAGCCGAGATGGCACCACTGCACTCCAGCCTGGTGACAGAGCAGGACTCCGTCTCAAAAAAAAAAAAAAAGTTTCATTATTGTAATCAAATAAAAACAATGAGGCATCTTTTTTTTTTTTTACCAAGTGAAGAAGATCAAAAGAAAAAAAAGGATCATTCTAAATGCTGGCAAAGGTACGATGAGAAAACTGATATAAATGTGAAATAGTACAATCTTTCTGAAAAGCAGTGTACCAGAGTGTATTAAGAACCTAAAAATATCTGGACCTTTTGACTCAATCACTCACTTACTGAAATAAAGCTTATGGAAATATGTAGGGGGGAAAAAAGGACAGACTTCTATAAAAAATGCTCACCACGGTATCATTTATTGCAGAGACAGAAAACAATCTAAATGCACAACATAAGGTAATGATTACATCAATTAAGAAACAAATGTTATGGGCTGAATGTTTGTGTCCCCTCAAAATACTTACACTGAAATCCTAATTCCCAGTGTGACAGTATTAGGAGGTGGGGCCTTTGGGAGGTAAGTAAGCCAGGAGGGTGGAGCCCTCATGAATGGGATTAGGGACCTTATTAAAGAGATACAGAGAACTCTCTCACCCTCTTTCTACCATGCGAGGATACAAGAAGAAGATAGTCTGCAACCCAGAAGAGGGTCTCACTAAAACCCGACTGTGCTGGCACCCTGATCTCAGACTTTCAGCCTCGAGAACCGTGAGAAATAAATTTCTGTTGCTTAACCAGACTATGGTAATTTGTTACGGTAGCTTGAACTGACAACATGCATATTATGCAGCCTTCAAAAATGTTTCCAAATAGTTTTTCATGAGGTAGGAAAAGAGGAATTATACATTTTTAAATAAAATAAGCACGATAAAGAACTATTAAAGGACTGTATCTACTTATGTATATCATGCATAGAAAAAAGGAAATATGTTAATAGTGGTTACTTTGAGTAGTAAGACTATGAGTGATTTTTTTAAATGCTTTTCTAAATTTTCTACAATGAGTATGTAGTAACTTAACTCTCTCTCTTGCTCTGTCTATCTCTTTCTCTCTCTTTCTTTCTTTTCTTGTACAGATGGGGTTTCACTATGTTGCCCAGGCTGATCTTGAACTCCTGGGCTCAAGTGATCCACCTGCCTCAGCCTCCCAAAATGCTGGGATTACAAGCGTGGCATGAACCACCACACCCAGCCTAAAACATTCTTTGAAAACACTATTTTTTAAAGATAGTTTTATTTATTCCTTAAGATAATTTATGTAGTAGAAAATTTTTTAATATAGTAAGATTACATTTAGTCTTTCTCTGTTAAAAAAGAAAAAGGCTAAATTGTCAAGCAGTTTCAGTAAGTATTCCTATTATTTTCCTGAAATCATACAATAGGCCGAAGTGGCAAATTTAGTGGGTTTTTTATGCTAGTCACTAACAAAACACAGCAGATTATGGGTTTTCTATATGTTTCCCTAAAATTAAGGGAAATCCAAGCAAGTATTCTGGCTTTTCACAGGGAGAGTAAGATGTTATCACCTGCTTATTGAACTCCACAGCAGCCTTTTCCGACTCAAACATGATGGACCAGTTCTGTCTCTGGTCATCATAAAAGGTGCTATAGTTATTGGGCCGAACCTGGAGAAAGGAGAAATGTTAAGATAATTCATCCACAAGCAGTATTATACCAGATAAACATGACTGCCTAAGCTCATAGAGTAGGGTCTTGACTCAGGTGGACCCAAAGAGAACTATCAGAGATCTTTCTTCTTCCCTCTCACCCTCTACGATTCACCCTTCAGTCCACATTCCCAGAAGGAGCCAAGAGACCTTTCTGAAAGGTTCTGTTAGATACTCACAAGGACACCCAGGGCTGAACCAGTGGATCTAATTTCTATTAGGTACAATCAGACCAGTCTCTCCTGTAAACCTATCCCGAAGGAGCTAACGATTCCAATATGATGAAGTCTTACCATTAGCTCAAAGTTCACATGAATCCTAGCAACCGTAACTGGCTGTTGTTGACTGATATAAAGAAGAATCCTATACTGTAGACAAGCAACGACAGATAGAAAAAAAAAAAAAAGAGCAGAAGTTAAAAGGCAATATAAAATCAGCAATATAAAATCAGCAATAAGTATCAAAGGTTGTGCTTCATACTAAACTAAAAATCTATTCATCCTTTAAGGCTTCAACTTTAAATTTTATCTTCTCACTATCCACATTAATCTCTTCTCATTTTGATCTTACTCTTTAACTGTAATTGGCAATGTCTTCATTTTGTTGGTGTTTTCATTTATACAAGGGGTGACTAAGAGAGAGTGGCTGGTTGTGTAAAAGAAAATATAAATTGTTTTTAAATTGATGAAAAACATAAAATACATGTTCATTATACATATATGTGCCCACGTGACCATCAACCAGATTAAAAAAATAGCAGAGCATTTCCCACACCACAGGAAGCTCCCTCATGCCCTTCCTAGTCAATAATCCCCACCCTGAGATAACCAATATTCTGACTTCTGTCGCTGATTAATTTTGTTTTTTTTTTTTTTTTTCTTTTTGAGACAGAGTCTCTCTGTCGCCCAGGCTGGAGTGCAGTGGCGCAATCTCGGCTCACTGCAACCTCTGCCTCCCGGGTTCAAGCAATTCTCCTGCCTCAGCCTCCCGAGCAGCTGAGACTACAGGTGCATGCCATCACACCCTACTAATTTTGTATTTTCAGTAGAGACCAGGTTTCACCATGTTGGCCAGGCTGGTCTTGAACTCCTGACCTCAGGTGATCCGCCCACCTTGGCCTCCCAAAGTGCTGAGATTACAGGTGTGAGCCACCGCACCCAGACAATTTTGCTATTCTTAAATTTGTATAAATAGGATTATACAGAGTATACTCTTTTGTCTTGCTTCTTTCACTCACCGTATCTATAAGAGTAAGCCTTGATACTTCATGTTCCAGGACTTTGTTCTCTTTTATTGTCATGTAGTATTCTATTATGTGAATATACCATAAACTCTTCATTCATTCTCCTGTTTATGAGCATTTGAGTTGTTTCCAGCTAGAGGCTATTATGAATGATACTTCTATGAACATTCTCCACGTCATTTTTTTTGAGATGGTGTTTCACTCTTGTTGCCCAGGCTGGAGTGCAATGGCATGATCTCGGCTTAGCGCAACCTCCACCTCCCAGGTTCAAGCAATTCTCCTGCCCCAGCCTCCCAAGTAGCTGGGATTACAGGCATGTGCCATCACACCTGGCTAATTTTTTTGTATTTTTAGTAGACACGGGGTTTCTCCATGTTGGTAAGGCTGGTCTCGAACTCCCGACCTCAGCCTTGGCTTTCCAAAGTGCTGGGATTACAGGTGTGAGCCACCGCGCCCAGCCTCTCCATGTCTTTTGAAAGACATAGACATTCGTTTCCCTCAACTTAAAGAATGTCCTTTAATGTTCCTTGCAGTGCAAATCCACTACAATGAATTCTCCCACTTTTGTTTGGCTGAAAATTTATTTTGCCTTCATTTTGGAAGGATATTTTTGTTGCTATAGAATTCTATAATAGGCAGGGTTTTGTTTTCCTTTCAGCACTTTAAAGATATAATTCTACTGTCTTTGGATTCCAATTACATGGACGTTAGACCATGTCCCACATCAATCTTTGCCCTGGTCTCTTTCTATTATTTCTTCTCTCTGTGCTTCAGTCTGAATATTCTCTATGTTACTGCCTTCGAAGTCACTAATTCTGTCTCCTGCTGTATTCTGACTCTGTTAAACCCATCCAATATGTTCTTAGTTTCAGAAATTGTATTTTTCAAATCTAGACTGCCATGTGATTATTCTTATAGATTCTAACTTTTTAAATTCTCCATCTTCTCATCCCTTTTGTACTTTTCCTCTATTTTCTTTAAGATATTATTCCTAGTTGTTTTAAGTGCTTTGTATGTTAACTGCAATATCTAGATTATTTGTGAGTCTGCTCCTAGTTTATTTGTTCCCTTGATTATCAGTTACATTTTCCCACCTCTTCATATGTCAAGTAATTTTTTACCGTAGGCCCAACTTGTATATAAAACAACATGGGGGATAAAATCATAAAACTCTTAGAAGAAAACGTAGAGGTAAATCTTCATGACCTTGGTTTTGGTAATGGATTCTCAGATAAAACACCAAAAGTACAAGTAACAAAAGAAAAAACTTGATAATATGGACTTCACCAAAATTAAAAACTTTTGTACATCAAAGGAAATTATCAAGAAAGTGAAAAGATAATCTATAAAATATCTGCAAATAAGGGTTTAATACTCAGAATATATTAAAAGACTACTACAACTCCACAACAAAAAGACAAACAATCCAATTTTTAAAATGGACAAAGGGCTTGAATAGACATCTCTCCACAGAAAATACATGAATGGTCAATAAGCAAATGAAAAGATACTCAACATTAGACACTGGGTAAAATGCACATTAAAACCGCAATAAAGTACCATTCCACACCTACTAGAATGGCAAGAATTTAAAAATAATAATAATAACAAAATGCTGGCAAGGATGTGAAGAAACTGAAACCCTCATACATTGCTTGTGGGAATGTAAAATGGTGTGGCTGCTGTGGAAAACAGTTTGGCAGTTTCTCAAAAAGTGGTACATAAAATTACCATACGAGTCAGCAATTTCCACTCTTAGTATACAGCCAAAATAGGAACTTGACCATATACTTTTATGTCAATCTTCACAATACATACTTTTTTTGTCTATTCCCAATAGACAAAAGGTATAAACAACCCAGTGTCCATCAACTGACGAATGAATAAACAAAATGTGGTATATACCTACAGTGAAATATTTTTCAGCCATGAAAAGGAATGAAATACTGATGCATGCTAAAACATGGGTGAACTTTCAGGACATTATGCGAAATGAAATACATCAGTCACCAAAGACAAATACTGTTATGATTCCACCTATATTAGGTACCTAGAAAAGGGCAAATTCATAAAAACAAGAAGAGATTTGACCTTATCGGCAGCTGGGAAAAAGGAAGAAGTAGAGTAATTGCTTAATGGTTACACTTTCTGTTTGGGAAATGGATAGTAGTGATGGTTGCTCAATCAATACTGTGAATGCAATTAATGGCACTGGATTATGCACTTAAAAATGGTTAAATGGCAAATTTTATCTTATATATACATATGTATGTGTATATATATGTGTGTGTTTGTGTATGTGTGTGTATACATGCACCCCACAATTGAACAACAAACAAACAAAAAAATGCCCAAATTCTTAAGCTAGGATCATATCACAAAGGTCAAATTTAACAATTTTGAATGGTTGGATTTGTTTTAATGCACAATAGTAAGCAAAATGTGATCATTTACTATATGCTTGATGTTATAAATTAACATTCAATACAAACAATCATCCTTATCTTCTGATAAACAAGACATTGGGCAAGCCAGATAAAAGCCAGCTCATTGGTATTATTTGGGACATCTGAATATACATGAGATGTGGGAGCACTCTCACCTCTCTGGCTGTGTGGTTCCCCAGAACTGCAGCACCAAATTTGCCCTGCTTTACATATTGACCATTTGTGCTATAAAAGGAAGAGAAACAACAAGTATTAATACTTCCCTAAATTCTGCAGAACCAGCTTTCTTTTCTGTCATACAGAAGTGGAAACAACAGTCATTCAGCCTCTAGACAGGGACACAGGTGAGCAGTTTAAATTTTTTTTTTTTTTTTTTTTGAGACGGAGTCTCACTCTGTCACCAGGCTGGAGTGCAGTGGCATGATCTTGGCTCATTGCAACCTCTGCCTCCCAGGTTCAAGCAATTCTTCTGCCTCGGCCTCCCAAAGTGCTGGGATTACAGGCGTGCGCCACCACACCCGGCCCAGCAATTTATAATTTAAAGCTCATATACTACTTCCTTACTCTTTAAATATAAATATCTATCATTCATGCTACCTCAGTGGAGAGGCTTTCTTTGAGCATTTGACAGCTGTTGAGGGTATAAGCATTCCCTAAAGACAGTAGACAAGATAATGGCTTTTCAAGTTTTACCACAGAAATCTCCAATTCAGATGTTAAAAGTTCTACTGATATTTTGTCCGTGGAAGGGCTAAATAACCGTTTTGCAACAAACAGAGGTTTTTCGAGAAAAAGTAGAAGCTTAACTGCACGCCCTTCCACCAAACTTCAGAGGGTGTTCCTTCTCAGCGACTTACTATCGATATGCATGGACTGCTGTTGCGACCAGTATTGTGGGAGTGCTCATGGTGGCTGGTGCTGTTTTTGGTGTTGCCTGATTTCCTGAAGATGAACAAGAAAACAAAGTTGTCATTCACTTCTTGCTTTAAACTAATTTTTTTTAAAGACGGAGTTTCACTCTGTCGCCCAGGCTGGAGTGCAGTGGTGTGATCTCGGTTCACTGCAACCTCCACCTCCCGGGTTCAAGCCATTCTCCTGCCTCAGCCTCATGAGTAGCTGGGATTCCAGGTGCGTGCCACCACATCCAGCTAATTTTTGTATTTTTAGTAGAGATGGGGTTTCACCATGTTGGACAGGCTGGTCTTGAACTCCTGACCTCGTGATCCACCTGCCTCAGCCTCCCAAAGTGCTGGAATTACAGGCGTGAGCTACTGTACCTGGCCTTAAACTAATTTTTAACCATTGAACTAGCTTCAAAATTGATCTTTATAATTTACAGTTAGTGTTGTAATACTTTTATGATTATCCTTATTTGATCCACAAAGCAGCCCTATGATCTAGTCTGGGGGTGAAGAAACTGAGGTTCTAATCACCCAAGTGCCTCACACAATTATACCATGATAGTGCCTAGGTCTGAAACCCATGACTCCAACTCCCAAACCACACACCCCAAATAAGTCTTTGGCTAGACAAGGAGTACTGTCTAAAAAGTGATAGTCCATCTATTTTATTTTCTCCTTCCAGTATTTTGACAGCTATAATATATGAAAATAAAGTTATTTCCCCTTCCCTGTCTTCTAGGGTAGGAAATTCAGTAAGATATTTAAGTCACACCCATTAATTAACTTCACAAAGTACTACAGAGTAGGCTGGGCGCAGTGGCTTGTTCCTGTAATCCCAGCACTTTGGCAGGCCGAGGCAGGCGGATCACGAGGACTTCGAGACCAGCTTGGCCAATATGGTGAAACCTTATCTCTACTAAAAATACAAAAATTAGCTGGGGGTGGTGGCGCGCCCCTGTAGTCCCAGCTACTCATGAGGCTGAAGAGGAAGAATCGCTTGAGCCTGGGAGGCAGAGGTTGCAGTGAGCTGAGATCACACCACTGCACTCCAGCCTGGGTGATGGAATGAGACTCCGTCTCAAAAAAAACAAACAAACAAACAAAAAGGGACTACAGAGTAACACTAACATTTTCAAATACCATGTTAAGAGTAAATCACATTTATACTCACTATATGAATGTGATGGAAGAGTAGTGAGATAATACTGATGCAGACATGACATGCAAGAACTTATATTTTGAAAGAACTTGTTTGATTTTTTCTGTATTAACACTTTTTTTTCTGATTATAGAGTACAAGTGCATTGTAGGAAACTTAGAAAATACAGAAACACATAAATTAAAATGCAACATTTTTGTGTGTACTTCCAGTTATCTTCTTATAATAAATTCCTTAAAATGGAATTATGGGGTAAAGGAGAATAAAAAATCTAAGGTTTGGTTACATCCTGTCCAACTGTTCCTCAGGCTGGACGAGATGGCTCACACAAGTAATCCCAGCACTTTGGGAAGCAGAGGTGGGCAGATCACTTGTGGTCAGGAGTTTGAGACCAGTCTGGCCAACATGGTGAAACCCCATCTCTACTAAAAATACAAAAATTAGCCAGGTATGGTGGGTGCACCTGGAGTCCCAGGTACTTGGGAGGCTGAGGCATGAGAATCACTTGAAACACAGGAGGCAGAGATTGCAATGAGCTGAGATCATGCCACCGCACTCCAGCCTGGGTGACAGAGTGAGACTCCATCTCAAAAAAAAAAAAAAAAAAAAAAATTCCCTTGAACAGAGAGGGTCTTCTGTATTGCTACTTTATTTATTTGAAAATGCCTAAAGAAAACTGTATAGGCAATCTTGCTTCTATAGCTCCCTGCTAAAAGCGTAACAAACTCATAGTTGCTGTCTTCTGATTTAAATAATCAAGTTAGCCAGGTGCAGTGGCCAGGAGTTCAAGGCCGTAGTGCACTGTGATGGCACCTGTGAATAGCCACTACATTCCAGCCTGGGCAGCAAAGTAAGACTCTGTTTCTAAAATTAAGTACAATAAAAAATAAAAATAAAAAACCAAGTGTTTTCATTGGGTGGGAACTAAGGTTGTTTCTTTTTCTCCCATTAACTCAACCACTTTAACTCTGATGCACACTGCTGATGAAGAGATGTGCCACAGGAAATATAAAAGCATAGCCTACTAGAAACCTGGCCAGGTTATGACTTGGAGAATAAGAGAAGCACCTACAGCAAAACTGCCTAAAGTAATAGGTAATATTTAAAGCAGGGATCGGCAAACATTTTCTGTAAAGGGCCTATAGGCTGTGGTATAATATGAAACATGTTTGGTCTTTGTCCTTGGTTCCTGACACAGTGCTCCCAAATCCCTTGTAATTTCCTGAGTGATAAGAGTGGTAGGAACATCTTTTGTATAATCCAATTTTAGCCAGCATGATAGGGAAGGAAGTCTTCTCTGCTTTAACCTACACAACAAAAGTAACTTTGAAATGACCAATTGTTTTTTGTTCTGTTTCTGCTTTCTTCAGCACTTTTCTGCCTATAAAGCCAACCTCCTCTGCTCAGCTCATCACAACATTCCATTTTATAGAATGAAGTGTTGCCCAATTCTAGAATCTCAAATAAAAGCCAATTAAGATCTTAAAACTCCATGTGTTATAACTGTATCTTTTGACAATGCTAATGAGGTGACTTAGAGTGGGGCCCTAGAGGGGTGGAGGCTCAGGATGGAGCCTACAGCTAACCTGTCCAGATAAAAGAAGTGAAAAGTAGGTCTTCCTTCTCACCAAAACACTGGACAGTGCCTACTTAGAGTGCCTTGGGCAGAGTTTGGGAGAGCGGTGTCCATATGGGGCAGAAGGCCTCTCCATCAGTTCCCAACAAAGCGCACGCTATCTAGCTGTTAGAAATCAGGATCCCAGATCTTAGAGAAGCACTCACCACTGGGGGTGAGCTTAGCCAGACTGGTCAAGGATACACAACCTGGCATGTCACTTTTGGAAGGCTGCTAACCCTTCCATCTAACCTGTTAAGGCACAATCCTAGTGCCAGTTGTGATGGCTTTTTTTTTTTTTTTTTTTTGAGACGGAGTCTTGCTCTGTCGCCAGGCTGGAGTGCAGTGGCGTGATCTTGGCTCACTGCAACCTCCGCCTCCCGGCTTCAAGCAATTCTCCTGCCTCAGCCTCCCGAGTAGCTGGGACTACAGGCAAGCGCCACCATGCCCAGCTAATTTTTGTACTTTTAGTAGAGACAGGGTTTCACCATGTTGGCCAGAATGGTCTCGATCTCTTGACCTCGTGATCTGCTCGCCTCGGCCTCCCAAAGTGATGGCTAATATTTAGTGTCAACTTGATTGGATTGAAGTACACAAAGTATTGTTCCTAGGTGTGTCTGTGAGGGTGTTGCCAAAGGAGATTAACATCTGAGTTAGTGGACTGGGAGAGGCAAACCCACCCTCAATCTTGTTGGGCACTATCTAATCAACTGCCAGCGTGGCTAGTATAAGGCAGGCAGAAGAAGGTGGAAGGGGCTGACTTGCTGAGTCTTCCAACTTTCATCTTTCTCCTGCGCTGGATGCTTTCTGCCGTCGAACATCAGACTCCAAGTTCTTTGGCTTTTGGACTCTTGGACTTACACTAGCGGTTGGCCAGAGGCTCTCAGGCCTGCAGCCACAGACTGAAGGCTGCACTGTCGGCTTCCCTACTTTTGAGGTTTTGAGACTCGGACTGATCCACTACTGGCTTCCTTGTTCTTCAACTTGCAGACAGCCTATCATGGGGCTTTACCTTGTGATCGTGTGAGTCAATTCTCCTCAATAAACTCCCTTTCATACATACGTATACCTATTAGCTCTGTCCCTCTAGAGAACCCTAATACACTCTTGTTTTTATTTTGTTTCGGTTTTGTTTTGTTTTTTGAGACAGAGTCTCGCTCTGTTGCCCAGGCTGGAGTACAGTGGCTCACTGCAACCTCTGCCTCCTGGGTTCAAGAGATCCTCCGGCCTCAGCCCCGCTAGTAGCTGGGATTACAGGCACACGCCACCACACCTGGCTAATTTTTGTATTTTTTGTAGAGATGGGGTTTTGCCATGTTGGCCAGGCTGGTCTCAAACTCCTGACCTCAGGTGATCCACCGGCCTCGGCCTCCCAAAGTGCTGGGATTACAGGCATTAGCCACCTCGCTCGGCTAATACACTCTTAACTTACCTGTTGCTGCCGTTCCCTGGCCTTTCTTAGGCTGTTTTGGGGCTGTGTACTGGAAAAATTCATTTCCATGGCCAGCAGCTGCCTGATCCAGTCCAAAAAGTGAGGCCAATCTGGCACTGTTAGTAGAAAATGAAAAATGAAATTTCACTGATATATCCCAAACCTGGAATTATTATAAAAGCTGCTCATCTCCAACCTTGAACAAATACCTCCTTGACTACATCCCACCATTCAGTACTAGAAACACTTCAAGCTAGGAAAGCTGATTTAAAAATTAAAAAAAAAAAAAAAAAAAGAAATAAAAATATTGGACACAGCAAAGTGTCTTTGAAATCAAGATTGTGTATGTGATTTGAACATCATCAGTTGACCCTGTTTATCCCCAGGACCTTGGTCAAGGCATTTCTTTTTTCTGGACCTCAGTTTTTCCACCTATAAATTGAAGTGACTAGTTCAGGTGCTCTCTATGGTATCTTCAAACTGTAAATTCTTGCTTTAAGCAAATCACAGTTTCTAGTCACCCTTACTGATTACTCCCCCTCCTGCTTTTTACTAGTTTATTCAATTGAAATGAAGCTATGATACAAACTTACCCATCAAACATGGTCCCTGCCATCCTTTCATCTAACAGAACCATTCTTTCATCATCCCTTGCAAGAAATCTTATCCCCCACCATTCCACTGAAACTGATCTTGCTAAAATCACTAAAAATTTTTTTATTTGTTTTGTTTTTGTTTTTTTTTAGATGGAGTTTCACTCTGTTGCCCAGGCTGGAGTGCAGTGGTGTGATCCCGGCTCACTGCAACCTCCGCTTCCCAGGTTCAAGCGATTCTCCTGCCTCAGCCTCCCAAGTAGCTGGGACTACAGGCGCATGTCACCACACCCGGCTAATTTTTGTATTTTTAGTAGAGACGGGGTTTCACCATGCTGGCCAGGCTGGTCTCGAACTCCTGACCTCAAGTGATCCACCCACCTCGGCCTCCCAAAGTGCTGGGATTACAGGTGTGAGCCACCAGGCCCATCCGATCACCAACAACTTCTTTGTTACTAACCCCAGTTTACCAGTCCTTATCTTATTTCACCTCATACCACCTTTTTATACTGTCAATTAACTTGTTCTTCTTCAAATTCTTCTCTTGACTTCTGCAGGGGTTGTGGAAGGAACAGGTCCAAATAAGATATCAATAAATACTAACGCAATCCCTGGCTTGTTTTGCCCTATTTCTCTGGCTTCTTTTTAACCCCCTGGGCTCTTCTTCTTCATTTGCCCAATCTTTAAATGTCCATGTCTCCAGGGCTTCATACTTTCTCTCCCTTGGTAGGGTTTCATACTGTCTCTCTGTACTTATTTACCTTGGTATCAAATGCTATCCAAATGCTGGTGATGCTCAAATCTGTATTCCCAGCCCAGAACTTGCTCTTGAGTGCCAGAAAACATAGATATCCCACAGGCAATACAAATGTAACATGTCCAAACCAGAACTCTTATCCTCCAATGCCCACTGCCCCAGCAAAACCTGTTCTTCCTTTTGTGCTCCAAGACCATTGCCAGGTTCAAGGATTCTAGAGAAGGACTCAATGGTCTCAGCATATAGTGGTACTCATGGCTAAGATCTATTACAAAAAAATATACAGAAAAATCAGCAAAAGTAAAAAGTGCACAGGTCGGCTGGGCACAGTGGCTCATACCCGTAATCCCAGCACTTTAGGAGGCTGAGACGGGAGGATCACTTGAGGTCAGACGTTCGAGACCAGCCTGACCAACATGGTGAAACCCTATCTCTACTAAAAGTACAAAAATTAGCCGGGCGTGGTGGCACGCACCTGTAATCCCAGCTACTCGGGAGGCTGAGGCAGGAGAATCGCCTGAACCCAGGAGGCAGAGGTTGCAGTCAGCTGAGATCGCGCCACTGCACTCCAGCCTAGGCAACGAGAGCGAAACTCCGTCTCCAAAAAAAAAAAAAAATTATCCAGTCTTGGTGGTAAATGCTTGGAGTCCTAGCTGCTTGAGAGGCTGAGGCAGGAGGCTCAACTGAGCCCAGGAGTTTGAGACTACAGTGAGCTATGATCATGCCACTGCATTACAGCCTAGGTGACACAGCAAGACCCTGTCTCCCCCGAACCAAAAAAAAAAAAGGATTACTAGATTATCATAAATGTCATGGGAATGAGACTGGTGGCGTTATAAGAAGAGGAAGAAAGATCTGAGCTAGTATGCTTGCCATGTGATGCCCCATGCCATCTCAGGACCCTGCAGAGAGTTCCTACCAACAAGAAGACCTTCACCACATACAGCCCTTCTGACCTTGAACTTCTCAGCCTCCATAACTGTAAAAAATAAATTCCTTTTCTTTATCACACTTTAGGTATTCTGTTATAAGCAACAGAAAACAGACTAAGATATCAGCCAAGAGCCAACCTTGTAAGCAGGGCTTTTTAGGAATAATAGTCTCAGGCTTGCTGTGTTAACTCTTTAAAACAATTTTTTTTTAGAGACAGGGTCTCAATCTGTCACCAGGCTAGAGTGCAGTGGGGCGTTCATGGCTCACTGCAGCTTTTGCCTCCAGGGCTCAACCAATCCTCCCACCTCAGCCTCCCAAATAGCTGAGACTACAGGCATGCACCACCACACTCTAGGGATTCTCCCACCTCAGCCTCCCAAGTAGCTGGAACTACAGGCATGCACCAAGAAACCTGGCTAATTTTTGTATTTTTTGTAGAGACAGGGTTTCGCCATGTTGCCCAGGCTGCTCTTGAACTCCTGGGCTCAAGTGATCCACCCACCTTGGCCTCCCAAAGTTCTGGGATTACAGGTGTGAGCCACTGTGCTTAGCCATGAAACGTATTTCTTAAATGGTAAGACCTGATCTGAGGTGCAGAATGGATGTTGTGTTAGCAGGCATGAAAACAACATTAATCTTATACATCTCCATCAGAGTTTGTGAGTGACCACGTATACTGTCAATGGGCAGTAATAATTTGAAAGAAGGCTTTTTTTTTCTGAACAGTGGGTCTCAACAGTGCCTTTAAAATATTCAGTAAACTATGCTATAAACAGATGTGCTGTCATCCAGGCTTTGTTCCATTTACAGAGCACAGGCAGAGTAAATTTAGCATAATGCCTAAGGGCCCTAGGATTTTTGGAATGGTACATGAGCAATGGCTTCAACTTAAAGTCACCAGCTGCATTATCCCCTAATAAGAGTTAAGCCTGTCCTTTGAAGTTTTGAAGCCAAGCATTGACTTCTCCTTTCTAGCCATGAAAGTCCTAGATCTTCTTCCAATAGAAAGCTGTTTTGTCTACATTGAAAATCCGTTGTTTGGTGTACCCACCATCACCAGTTCTCTTTGCTAGAACTTCTAGTAACTTGCTGCAGCTTGCAATCACTTGCTCCTTCATCTAGCACTTTCATGCTATGAAGACGGCTTCTTTCCCTCAACCTCATGAACCAACCTCTGCTCACTTCCAGCTTTTCTTCTGCAGCATCCTCACCTCGCTCAGCCTTCACAGAATTGAAAAGAGTTAGGGCCTTGCTCTGAATTAGGCTTTGGTTTAAGGAAATCTGTGACTGGTTTGATGTTCTATCAGATTCCCTTAAACTTTCTCCATGTCAGCAATAAGGCTGTTTTGCTTTCTCATCATTTGTGTGTTCACTGGAGTAGCACTTTTAATTTCCTTTAAGAATGTTTCCTTTGCATTCACAATATGGCTAACTGGCACAAGAGGCCTAGCTTTTGGCCTATCTTTGTTTACACGCCTTCCTCACAAAGCTTAATCATTTCTACTTTTTTTAAAGCAAGAGATATGCAACTCTTCTTTTCACTTAAACACTTGAGGTCGTTGTAGGGTTATTAATTGGCCTAATGCCAATATTGCTGAGTCATGGAGTATAGGTAGGCTCAAGAAGAGATAAAAAAAAAAATAGAGAACTGCCAGTCAGTGGAGCAGTCAGAACATACACAACATTTATCAATTAAGTTCACTGTTTTATGTGAGCGTGGTTTGTGGCAACAACAATTACAATAACACCAAAGATCACACCATAACAGATATAATACCATTGAAAAAGTTTGAAATATTCAGAGGATATATGTGTGTGTGTATATATACATATATACATATGTGTGAATATATATGTGTGCGTGTGTGTGTGTATGTGTGTGTGTATATATATATATATATATATTTTTTTTTTTTTTTTTTTTTTTTTTGAGATGCAGTCTCACTCTGTCGCCCAGGCAGGAGTGCAGTGGCCCAATCTCGGCTCACTACAACCTCCGCCTCCTGGGTTCAAGCGATTCTCATGCCTCAGCCTCCCAAATTGCTAGGATTACAGGTGTGCATCACCATGCCCTGCTAATTTCTGTATTTTTTAGTAGAAACAGCGTTTTGCTATGTTGGCCAGGCTGGTCGCAAACTCCTGGACTCAAGTGATCCACCCGCCTCAGCCTCCCAAAATGCTGGGATTATAGGTGTGAGCCATTGCAACTGACCAAGAGAATATTTTTGAATATTAAGAGAATTACCAAAATGTGACACGGAGACACGAAGGGAGGAATTTTGCTGTTGGCAAAATGATGCCAATAGACTCACTCAACACGGGGTTGGACACAACCTTTATTTTGTAAAAAAAAAAAAAAAAAAAAAAAATCTGCAAGGCACAATAAGGCAAACCGAAAAAAAAAAAAAAAAAAGAGGTATGCCCAGTGTCTGGTATGTAACAGGCTCAATAAATGAATTCAAAGTCTAGTCTGGCTCTGAGCACTTCTTCTCCAAAGGCATCTTTAGTTTAGGTGAAGTAAACATTGAAACTCCCCAACAAGTTATTTTGGCTTTTCAGGTTTTTTAAAACAAGTTTTATGTATAGAGAAATATGCACTAGCATTTTACAAAATAAATTTTATATGACTTGAAACTATTACCTTCTTTTCTCAAAGTAGTCTAGTGTAAGTTTAAGTTTCCTGTAAATAGGCCAGAAATGCCTACTGTAAAGGACTAAGAGGTTTAAATGAGATTGTAAACGCAATGCTTGAGTGAGAGCATCGCTGGCCTAAAAAGACATCAACAAATGCTTATGGAATTTAGAAGACAGCAAGATTTGTCCTTTCAGGCAGGAAAATTCGGGCAAATTGCCTAAAGGAATAAGATTCTGGAAGAGTTGGGTTTCACTGTCTTTAACACAGTGAAAAATGTACAAAGCTTAGCACCTAGTTAAGATAACATAGCTTATGCACAGATTACTGATAAGAAATGAATGTCCTTGTTAGCTTCAGTAGGCCATGAGTATTGGGCTTGCTGTTTTAATTTTGCAGGTATAGCCTTTTTAAAAGGAAAGACAAGAGTGTCATAAGTGAACTGTGTTTCCATAGATGTTCTAAAGACCAGCCAACTGAAGACTACAAAGTCGATCCAAAAGCCAGGTCAACCTAATTAGTTTTCAGATTAATTTCATTTTCTTTTTTTTTTTTTTTGAGACGGAATTTTGCTCTTGGCATCCAGGCTGGAGTGCAATGGCAGGATCTCGGCTGTGCAACCTCCACCTCCAGGGTTCAAGCGATTCTCCTGCCTCAGCCTCCTGAGCACCCGAGATTACAGGTGCCCGCCACCATGCCTGGCTAATTTTTGTATTTTTAGTAGAGATGGGGTTTCACCACATTGGCCAGGCTGGTCTTGAACTCCTGACCTCAGGTGATCCACCTGCCTCAGCCTCCCAAAGTGCTGGGATTACAGGTGTGAGCCACCACGCCCAGTCTTTTTTTTTTTTTTCTTTTTAATGAGACGGAGTCTTGCTTTGTCACCCAGGCTGGAGTGCAGTGGCACGACCTTGGCTCACTGCAACCTCTGCCTCCCAGATTCAAGTGATTCTCCTACCTCAGCCTCCCGAGTAGCTGGGATTATAGGCACCTGCCACCACACCCAGTTAATTTTTGTATTTTTGTAGAGACGGGGTTTCATTGTGTTGGCCAGGCTGGTCTCGAACTCCTGACCTCATGATCCGCCTGCCTTGGCCTCCCAAAGTGCTGGGATTGCAAGCGTGAACCACCACGCACAGTCCCATTTTCTATTAATATCTTTAATGGACTCTACATCAACTTGGGAGATAAGTTACTTGTAAATTTTTAGCAGGGCATGGTGGCTCACTCTCAGAGGCTGAGACAGGAGGACTGCTTGAGGCCAGGAGTTCAAGACTAGCCTGAGCAATATAGCAAGAACCCATCTTTACAAAAAATTAAAAATTAGCCAGGCATGGTGGCATGGGCCTGTAGTCCCAGCTACTTGGGAGACTGAGGCAAGTGGATTGCTTGAGCCCAGGAGTTCGAAGCTGCAGTGAGCCATGACTGCACCACTGCACTCCAGCCTGGACAACAGAGAAAAACCCTGTCTCAAAAAAATAAATAAATAAACAAAAATAAATAAATTTTTAGATTTTTCCACTACTAAGGAACTCTCAAATGTACACAATCTCCCTATGTTGGCAAGAATGAGCTTGCTAACTCTGGACTTGAATCTATATTTATAATTCATAGGAAAAGTCATGACAGAATTAACTACATTAAAAAAAAAAGTTAGACAATGCATTTAGTCGCCAAGGACCTCACCTCACCTCAGTTTTATATTTTCTTTCTCATCAAAAACAAAAACACATGCATTTATACTGTATCAGTGTATTTTAATAAACAGAGATTCTTTTTGTTGGTAAAGTATTAATACTTTTTTAAACAAACTGACATCAAACATCCATTTCAATAATAACAACAATAGCACATAGGCAGGTCTGGTAGAATCTGCCTACCTGATTTCAGATCCAGGCTCTATTACTTTCTAGCTGCATGATCTTGGGCAATTTACCTCTCTGAGCCTTTCCCATTTGTAAAACGGATATAATAGTTAATAGCACCTCACAGAGAGGAGTAAATACAATTTTTTTATATATATATATATATATATACATTTCTCATTTGTAAAATGGGCATAGTAGGTAAAATTATTTCATAGAGTAGAAGGGAGGAATAAATACAATAATGTCTATGTATTTCTTAGAACAGTGTATGGCATTAAGTAAGCACAGAGTATGTATTTATATACTTGTGAACACATCCTATTATCTCAAAATGTGGTTCAACTCAGATACCCCTGCAAGGGTGAAAGCATGCTTGATTGACACGGAAGTTGACCTGCAACCATAAACTGGTATTAGCATTAACATTAAAACTACAGAACTGGGAAAGGTCTCAAAGTTTATCTAGGTCAAACCTCATTATTGAATAGGTTGGGGTATGGAGGGACAAGGATGGAAGATAATCTGTCCAAAGTCACATTCCTAACTGGGGATAGAATCAACATTAGAATCTAGGCTTTCTCCTATCTTTTACAGAACTCAAAATGCTTTCTGATGATCGGTTAATTTATCTTTTTACCATCTTTAGACTGGTGATTTATCATTACTATGCTAATCGGATCTGCCTACACATACCTTTATAATCTAAAACAAATATATACATAATTGGCCCCTTAAAAATGCTTTGTGATTATTATTCCTGGATTGATTTTATTCTACTACTAAAATAAAAGTTTCTTAGGGGCAGAAACTGTGCCTTATTCCTATCTGGATTAGCTGAAGCCAAGTACTATTAGTTCATTACTATTACTTCCCACAACGGTGAGGAATGGGCTAAAACAAACTAACAAACAAAAGCAAGGCTCCTGATTACTACTTCTAGATTAATAGTAAACTCTAAGAGGCCCAGAAACTCAGAAGGCAGATTATCAGATACTCCTACTTCTATTAGGCTTGAATATTCTTAATGAAATCAAGCAAGTCATGTGTTTAAATCAAGAGACTTGGAACTTAAGCAAGTATACTTACAGTAATATATGGCTATAAAAGAGGAAGTGAAAAATAGCTGCAGTATTCACTGTCATATGTTCTACTTCCTTAGAGAAAACCAAAAAAGGAATAGCTAAATCAGAGAATTTTGGTGAAACTTTCTGTATTCTCAGTGTTAAATTTGATTTGGTTTTCCTGATAACTGTGGGGAACAAAAATAAACTATAACTTTCCTCAGTATGTCTTTTACCATCAAATTAGCTGTTGTCTATGTCTAGGAGCACAGTCACATGCCTAGAATTCAAGTGTCTCAGATCCTTGAGAAGCCTGCTCAGGAAAAAAGAATAGTTGAGCCACCAAGAATTTATCTCTGGCCAGGAATCTGGAAAAGAGCACATGGCTGTCATTACGTATCCCATAATTTTCAGTCAGCTTGGACTGATTGTTGCATGAAAATTGGGAGCCCTAACATTACAGACTTCTCCCAAATACTTTCACATAGTGAAGAATGCGAATTTAAAGTGGAATAGGGAAAAAAGGAACCAAAGCACAGCTTAACTGTAAAATAACTGAGAAACGGAAAGAACTCAAAGTGGAACTAAGTGAATGCAGGCCATCTAAAGACGGGGTAGGAAGGGAACAGAGTGGTGAGAGTGAAAAAGACTAAAAGATAGGTAATATAGAGCTAGTCAGTGTAAATCAAAAGTTCCTACTTAAGGACAAAAGAAGGCCAGTGTCATTTTATGGTCATTCATCTATTAACTCATTTGTTTATGTATTGTCTATGACTACTCTCATCCTACAAGGCAGAACTGAGTATTTGTAGTTGCAATAGAAACCACATGGCCCAACAGATCTGGAAGCAACTTAAGGGCAGGCACAGCAGTTTAATCATTTTTGTAACCTCTTAGCATTTAGCAGAATAAGGGGCATATGTGGTGCATTTGTCATTTTTCCAGTACATTCTTCAGCACGCACAAAATTTGTTAAGCATATGTTCAAAGAAAAGCTCTGCAATGATCAGAGCTTGGTAGCTCACAAGTTTGGAGGAAGTCAAGCTGTCCACTGGCACAACACAATGGAAAAGGCTAAACTGACTACTAAAAGAGACAAAACCCTTCCTCTCTTTAAAGATTTCTATTCCAGGCTGGTATATATTAATATAATGCTTGGGGAAACTGGAGAATGACAGAAGTCTGTTACGTTGGTTTTAAGCTTTAAGCTTTACAAAGTGCAATTTCGCAGCTATTATTCATTCAACAGCCACTTCCTGAGCACTCACTATGTGCTAGGTACCATGCTGGGTGCTAGACAGAAATGAACACCATAAGCAGTCCCTGTCCGGTGAGGACTCATAATCTAATAGGTGCGGGGTACAAGAATAGAGGCAAACACACCTAGATGCAGGAATAAGGAAGAGAAAGCAATTCATTCTGCCTGAGGCTGCAGAAGGAAAAGCATCCAAAACGTGACATCCGAGCTGGGCCTTGAAGAATGCTAGAGCTGACCCACCAAGGCCTGGTTCTAAAGTGTCTTCGCCTTCTCCATGGAGAAAAGAAGTCTCACATCAGCCCCAGCTGACTCCTATAAAAATTCTGAGGCAGGAAGTCTCATCAGCAATCATTCCCATTTCACCGGAGAAATTGTGACCCAGAATGCAAAAGGCAAACCCAGGGCTATCTTCCCGCCAAGAGAGATGCCGGGTCCCGAACCTCAGATCGGCAGGGTCAGCACAGTTGCAAGCTCTGCCCAGATTCTGAGAGGTGTAGAGCACCGGAATGTGGCAAGGGTCTCCCCCCGGAAGTTGGGAAAAGGCCTGAGAAGAGATCGACCCCCCTCCAACAATCCGCCGGTATCTCTCAGCCACGCCCTCCAGCGCATACTTCTCAGTCACTCACCCGCCGCTCGGCGAGAGGAAATCGGTGTCGTCCTCGTCCCCCGCACCGAACATTGCGTTGGCTTTCACCGGGCTGCGGGGAGGAAGCTGGGTATTCCCAGAGTCCCAGGGCCTGTCACCGCCGACGTCGTAAAATGCCGCGGCGGCGTGCTGCTTTCCGGCAGGGCGAACTCCAGCACGGTCTCTGGACCGAAAGTAGACTGGGCTCTGGAGAAGGCGGGGCAAAGGCAAATGAGAGGCTCGCGCGGGCACGCGCGCCGAGTGACGTCAGACCTCTCCGGCCCGCAGCGGGGCGGAGCTTCACAGCCCCTTGCAGGGATTGGTCGGTAATGCTAGGGGGTGGGAGGGGGCGGGAAATCCTCCGCCTCGGTGGCGGTGGTGGACACGTCGAGCCGGGTGGAAGTGGAGGGGCCGTTCGAAGAGTCCTGAGGGGGTGACGGGTTAAGATTCGGAGAGAGAGGTGCTAGTGGCTGGACTTGACCTGGAAAGGTAAGGCTTCTCTCGGCCGCTCTTTCGCACCCCTGTGCATGGGTACCGTCCTTTCCCCAGCGGGACAAGGACCTTCCTCGCCGCTCTCTTCAGCTCCGCGGAAGGAGAAAGAGCCCGGGACTGGAGGGTTAAAGACTTGGGCTTCGGCCCGGCCCCTGCAGTGGCATAGCCAGAGTGACCTTGGGCCGGGGTGCTCGGTGCCTCAGTTTCCCCGTGTATGCAACCGGCCATTTGTCCAGTTCTTCCATGTGCCTGCTGGTCCAGAAGCTTTTAGAGCTCAGAGGCCATCGATTTCAATCCCGGCCTCCTCGTAATCTCAGAATTTACGGATAGGGAGACGAAGGAACTAAGCACCCGGGTGACTAGTCCGAGGTCACAAAGAGTAAAGGGCAGACTGAGACTGGATTCCTCGTCCTTTGATTCAGGACATAGTGAGCTAGTGGGTGAACAAGAACCTTATCAGCCCTTAAGCACTGTGCGCCCTTACAGAGTGACTATTGAAAGACTGTAGCATACACCTCGAGGAAAGTCCCCTTTCTAGAGTCCACCTGTATTCCACGCAGATGAGGTGCAGAAGAGCTAAGATATTCTGGCGGTGGGTGATGGAAAGGAGGATACTTTGGAGGCAGACATATCCCCAGCCCAACCTTGGCGTGGATTTCCCTGGGTCTTCCTGCGACAGCCCTAAATCAACAATTGTGGCGGACTCCTCTGCCTCCAGTTTCCACCCTGTCTGTATCTTACATAAGTATTTCTTTGGTTAACCTGGTATCATTCTCGTAACAATCCTGGGGTAGTCCTGGCTTAGACAAGGTGTGGCTAAGGAGATAGTGTCCCAGCGTAGCGTCCACAGACTCACTGGAGTTCTTGGGCTTCGCCTCACAGTCAGGTTGGTACTACAGGTGTCCCTTACGTGAATGTTTCAATCTGTCAGTATGAAATTGAAATGAAATGATTGGTAGCTCCCTCCCAGAGAACTTTGCACCTCCTGGCAAAGATGTTAAAGCAGCGAAGGCTCACAGTTGGAATGATGCAACTGGAATCTAAGCACTAGAACCGGAACTGGAACTAGAATCTAAGGACTAGCACTAGAACTGTTGCAGTAGCTCTGTTTAGTGTGTGAACTTGGCTACCTCTTGGAGGTGTTGGGGGAGTAACTGGATTAAGTACCATGGCACTTTCTAATCCCTCTCCCCAACACTGGTCACTGTGATTGCAGCACTGAAACATCTAAATGTTTAACAGAAAGAGCTTGCTAGCCCCTGGCCTACATTATCTATGGTATTTTTAACATGGAATGAATACTTGAAGTCACTTGCAAAGCAGTCTCACTGCAGAATCTTTCTAGGTGTTTATGACATGTCCTTCCAGCCTTTTCTTTAAAAAAAAAAAAAAATGGCCAAGGGAATATTTGAACTCTTATCTTGTATTCTTGGGTGGAGCTGATTTTATCCTGGATGTTTAAGTAGCTTTTGTAGGTACTCAGGAATCCTAAAATCAATAGCCTTTTTGGTGATTGGAACATCACGAACATGCATACCCAGATTATCACTGTAGAAACACAGCTGCTGATTCTCATTAGCAGTATGAGGAGGAGGAAGATGATGGTGAGTCTTGCCAGGCTTTGAACTGCAGGACTGGGTGCACCTAAAAAAAAAAAAAAAGAAAGCCACTGTCTTCCTAAATTCGTGTATCTTCAGATTGGTAATACTGGACTAGGAATCAGGAAATCTGAATTCCTGTCCCAGCCCTTATAACTCACTCTGAGTTTGGGCCAGGCTCCCTAAGCACTGTAAAATCAGTGGATTAGACCTGGACTTCTACTGAGTAACTGCTGGGGATACAAAGGTAAGTAAGGCACAACCTTGATCTCAAGTTTAAAGTAAGCATTTTTGTTTATTTGTTTTGCTTAAGTATACAACTTTTAGAATACTCATAAAATATATTGTCAACCCCCAGAAGATTGGCCAGGAAGCAGCAATTTTTTTTCTCCACCCTCCACTCCCCTTACTCCCTCAGGGAAGCAGCAATTTTAATAATTATTTTCAAATTATCAGCAATTTTGCAACAGAGATGACAGTCTTTATATACGAGTATACCCATACTAATCTGTAATGATGCATGCATTTTAAAATTAGTAGTTTAAAGTTATAACCAAGTTATATCAGGTATAATGATAGGAATATGAATTAAATGCAGGTTCTAGGGGATCTATAACATTCCATTCACTCAGTCACTGAAAGCAGACTTAGGGCCATTAGTTGGTTAACTGAAGAAGTAAGTTAAAGCAGGGAATCATACAGATAATAGTTATATGCATAACATTTTAACGAACACATAAACATTCTTTTGCCATTCTTTTAACATAAGGCCTCAGCCTTTTCTTGGAGTGTAGGACCCTGTTGCCTGTTTTTATAAGTAAAGCTTTATTAGAACACAGCCTTGCTCATTTGTTTATGTATGTCTATGACTCCTCTTACCCTACAAGGCAGAATTGAATATTTGTGGTTGCAACAGAAACCACATGGCCTGCAACATCTAAAATGTTTACTTTTGGCCCTTTATAGAAAGAGCTTGCTAGCCCCTGGCCTACATTATCTATGGTATTTTTAACATGGAATGAATACTTAAAGTCACTTGGAAAGCAGTCTCACTGCAGAATCTTTCTGGGTGTTTATGAAATGTCCTTCCAGACTTTTCTGTTGTCTCCCACACCTAACAGCAAGTTTATGTGTTATCTGTATGCTCACTTTTTTTTTTTTTTTTGAGACAGAGTTTCGCTCTTGTTGCCCAGGCTTGAATGCAATGGCACAATCTCGGCTCACCACAACCTCCACCTCGCGGGTTCAAGCAATTCTCTTGCCTCACCCTCCCAAGTAGCTGGGATTACAGGCATGTGCCACCATGCCCGGCTAATTTTGTATTTTTAGTAGAGATGGGGTTTCTCCATGTTGGTCAGGCTGGTCTGGAACTCCCGACCTCAGGTGATCCACCCGCCTTGGCCTCCCAAAGTGCTAGGATTAGAGGCGTGAGCCAACGCGCCCGGCCTTGTATGCTCACTTTTATCTAGTCTTTCCAAAGCATTCAGTGTGGTGTTTTAGAAATAACTACTAGAGAGGCTATGTAGTACAGTAGTTAAGTACTTGAGCTCTGGAGCCAAATTGCTTTGCCACTTATTAGTTGTATAGGCCATAGACAAGTTACTCAGTTTTTGCCTTTGTAAAACAGGCATAATGGTAGTATCCATTTCTAGGTTTCTCGTGAATATTATAGGAGTTAATTCATGTAAAGCATTTAGAACAGTGCCTGGCAGGTAGTAAGTACTCAGTGTTAATTGCTGCTGTCATTTTTCTCTTCTCATTTATACTTCATTGCTTTACATAGTATTTACGTACTTTCAGTAATAAGCACAACTGGCATAAATAGGTTTGTGAATAAACACACTGTCACCATTGATAAGCACACTTCACAGAGGGGGAACCAGAAGTGTTATTCCCATCACATTGGAGAATAGCCTAATGGTGTGATGTCAGTTAAATTGGATAAGAGAGTTCTGTGGGATAGTTTGCTAAGAGTATAAGGCAACAGTTCACAGAAGAAAGTAATGGATTAAAATTGAAAAGGAATCCAGGACCATATTTGTCAAATACCTTGAAGGTCAAGGTGACAAGTTTGTACTTAGATTGGTAGGAAGTGGAATTTTTTATTCTAAATGGCATGATTGATGTAAAAAAGTTCAAATGGCTTAGGAATGTATGACGTAAAAAGTTACATTTCGCTAGCTCCATTCCATGTCAGTAGCCACTTCATTTTCTAATGGCCCCTAGAACATGAGGTTGTTGTGAAGGCATGGTAAACACCACTTGGGGCACTGGTATTAATCTGTTAAAATTTTCAATTCAGGTTTCCTTTGGATTATAATCTCAATTTTGAATTGAGAAAAATAAAGTTTCCATACTGAATGTGAATAAAATGAAATGACTGTTTTGAAAGTAGATACCATACTCATAAGAGTCTTTGATTCCTAAGTCTTTCTCTACCTCTTGTGTCCAACTTGGAAGTCTTGGTAGAGAAGGACTTAGGAATCAGAGACTCATCTCTACTGTTAATTCCTTTTTGCACCTTTCCCACCAGAAGTGCTACAAGAGAGAAAGATGATACAATAATCACTAGAAAAGCAAAGTGTTCGGCCAGGTGTGGTGGCTCCCGCCTGTAATCCCAGCTCAGGCAGATCACCTGAGGTCAGGAGTTTGAGACCAGCCTGGCCAACATGGTGAAACCCCGTGTCTGCTGAAAATACAAAAATTAGTCAGGCATGGTGGCGGGCACCTGTAGTCCCAGCTACTCAGGAGACTGAGGCACGAGAATTGCTTGAGCTCCGGAGAGGCGGAGGTTGTAGTGAGCTGAGGTCACGCCACTGTGCGCCAACCTGGGCGACAGAGTGAGACTCCATCTCAAAAAAAAAAAAAAAAGAAAGAAAGAAAGCAAAGTGTTTACAGTGACAAGTTGATTTCAACTAGCAGTTGTCAGATAAGTTAGTAACAAGCCATCACCCAAATAACTGCATTTTAAAGTGAACAGGGCAGGCCTGACTGGGGAAAAGGGAGGGAAGGGGTAGGGGGTTCCTGATGCCTATACTCCCACATGCAGCTCTTAAAGCTATTTTAAAAACTTAAAAGTTTTCTGTAGTTTTGTGACTTAAGTATAACAAGTCATCAAAAGTCTGATACTTAATACATTACAATGAACAGTTTATGCCAAAAGAAATCTTATAGTAGGGCCTGGGAAGGAAATTCTTTTGAAGTTCCATTGCTTTGAGTAATATCATTTTATGATTTAGGTTACATCCCCAAGCAGAGGAGGGGCCCATCCTTAGGAATGCAAAGCCCTGCAGAGAAGGAAAGGGTTGAGAAGGGTCCACCCTACCTCTTTTCCTTTACACAATGGCCCTAGGCTTTTGTATACAACCTGCTTTTGTAGGCTTAGGACATTATGAAATACAGCATGGTAAGATGGAAGCCTGAATCTCAAAAGTAAATATGAGAAATGATTCGGAGGGAACATATAAAGAGAGCAAAATTCTAGCAACAGGTGACATATTTCCCTAGATAGAAGAGTTACTGTAGAACTATGATGAGTGTTTATATAATTTTGAAGCAGTTTAGAGCATCTAGAATGTAATCATTTAATTTATGAAATGAAAGGGAAATGCTGTAACTCATACACCCGCATCCTCTCTCCTACCTTTTCTGATGGCTTTTTATGAGTTCTCACACAACCCCTATGCATAATCTATACCTTAGTACATTTTACATTATTTTTAAATTATTTACATGTGTCCCTCTTTCACCAGAATGGGTTTCTTAAGGTTAGAATTTCATCATGGTACCTTCATTCGATAGGTATGCAATAAATAGTGAAAGAATAGTCTGAGTTCCTTGAAATTGCATAGCAAATGAGACCTAAGAGCCAGATCTAGAATGCAGATCTAGAACCTCTTTCAATTCCTAGCCCAGTACTTTTACTGGCACACCATACAGCCTCTATCTGAGATATTGAACAATTTTTTTCTTTTTTCTTTTATTTTTTCTTGAAACAGGGTCTTGCTCTGTTGCCCAGGCTGGAGTGCAGTAGCACGATCTCAGCTCACTGCAACCTCTGTCGCCCAGGCTCAAGCAATCTTCCCATCTTAGCCTTTCGAGTAGCTGGGACTACAGGCATGCACCACCACGCCCAGCTAATTTTTTGTATTTTTGATAAGAGTCGGGGCTTTGCCATTGTTGCCCAGGCTGGTCTCAAACTCCTGAGCTTAAGCAGTCTGCCCACCTTGGCCTCTTAGAGTGCTGGGATTACAGGCATGAGCCACCATGTCCAGCCTCATTTTCATTCTTGTACTGCATTTTCACTAAATCATTCAAGTTCCTTTTATCTTGTGTAACATATTTAATTGAATTTTCCTACTGAATAAAAAAAAGGGAACAGTTCAAATGTTTTCTAGTTTCTGTCTTATGCCGTATTAATTTCCAATATTACTCATAGGCAAACCAACAACATTATTATCCAAACAGTTTAAATGCTATGTAATATAACTAAAGCAAAGTTTAGACAAGGAGGACCATTGTCTACCTTTGATTATAACAATAAAGCAGTTAAAGCAATGCTTTGCCAATGTATATTTGTCTGACTAGCTAGTTTTGTTTAAATCAAACTGTGAAAGGCTGTATACTTCAAGAGACATGAAAGTGAGCCTTATGTGTGACTTAGCTCCTTTCAGAGATTAATTTTGTCATCTAATGAGCAAGAAAGCTATTATATTTCATATTTACTGTACCTTAAAATTGGAAAGTATTTAACATATTTTATTTGACCCTTACAATACTATGAGATTGGCAGCATAGGTATTTTAATATCTGTTTTGCAAATTTTGCAAATTTTGGTGATTTGCCTAATGTCACATGGCTAGTATATGGCAAATGTGGGTCCAGAGCTCAGAGCCTTTGATGCCTAGTGCTGCATGCTTTCTCCACTCTAAGATACTATCTAGAAAACACTGAAATTGTCACATAAATCATACTAAAGCACAGTTAGCGGACTGGAAGTGTGTCAAGGCTACAAAAGGATCCTGTAAGAGGAGCATGAAAGGGTGCATCATGTGATTACATTATTCCAGGATGTGGCTTACCCAACAACAAAAGGTATCACAGAAATGGAGTAAAGTAGCTGGGAGATCCACTCCCCATTGGACTTAGGCCTTGTTATCATTACATAACTAAAAGACCTTTTCAGTTTGTTTGTTTGACATATCAAATTTGAGTTGTCCTATTAGAACCAGGCAAATAAAAGCTTTTGTAAAGGCCTTTGGAAGAATGTAGTTGTACACTTGATCTTCTTTGTACAGAAGGGTGGGAGTGGGCAAGAGAAATGGGAGCTTCTATGTTATTTGCCACCAGAACAGGATATGTAAAGCTCAGAAACCCATCCTGCTTAGCTGCTTCCCAGCAAGCCATCCGGAGAAATGGGGCTGGAGAAAGCGGTTAGTCTAGTGTTATGGAGCCTTCTATCAGAAGCAGATGTTATGGATTCACCTAACTAAAGAATGTTAGTGTCATCATTTAATAACATGAGCCTCAGTTTCCACATCTGTAAAATAAAGGAGTTGGATTTGATGATACTTTTTTTTTCTTTTGAGTTGGAGTTTCGCTCTTGTTGCCCAGGCTGAAGTGCAATAGTGTGATCTCGGCTCATTGCAACCTCCGCCTCCTGGGTTCAAGTGATTCTCCTGCCTTAGCCTCCCTAGTAGCTGGGATTACAGGCATGTGCCACCACGACTGGCTAATTTTATATTTTTAGTAGAGATGGGGTTTCTCCATGTTGGTCAGGCTGGTCTTGAACTCCTGACCTCAGGTGATCCGCCTGCCATGGCCTCCCAAAGTGCTGGGATTATAGGCGTGATCCGCTGCGCCTGACTGATAATTTAATTTTTTATATAGGAAATATATTCACATGGTTTGTAATTCAAAAAGTACACAAGGATATTCAGTGAAAAGTATTTCATTTACTCCTACCCACTTCTGACCAGTTCTCCTTAGGGACCACGGTCCTATTTTGCCTCCCAGGCTCAACCAACAACTTTGTTGTTTCCCCCCAACTCCCCTGAAGATAGTATAGGTATATAAAAATAACATGTACATACTCTGTTTCCTTTTTAAGTTTTTTACAAATTATAGCATACATTATATTCTGCTTTTATTTCATTTCATAATACGTCTTACAGATCATTCTATATCAATATATAAGATCGTTCTCATTCTTATTCTGCTAAGTATTCCATTGTATGAAAATATGATAAATCATTTAATCAGTGCCCTATCAATGAACATTTAGGTTGTATTTTTAATATTTTGCTATTACAAACAATCCTGTTATAAGTAACTTTGTACATACACATTTCACATATGTGCCAGTTTATCTGTAGAATGAATATTTAGAAGTGGGATTACTGTGTTAAAGAATGTGGGCAGACTGATGACTGTTCTGGTTTTGATCTTCTATGAGACTTTAACTGAAAATGATTAGTGGAAAAGAAAAAGTATCATTTTCTTGGTAATATCTTGATTTTTATCTCTTACTATTCAGAACTAAGTCTTAAGTAAGAGCCAAGAATAGGTAATCTCACCAAAATTATGTTGAATTGCAGACTTCACTAAAGTCACCTGCATCATGGTCTTGTAGATTTTTCTAGTGCTTTTCAGTATAATACTATTCAAGCTAATTTGCAAGGTGAATATTATAAACTCAGAACAAAAGGAGACTATCTCCCAACTATGTTTACTAGTATTTACCAAGTAAAGGATTCAGAAGATTTGCTCTTTATTACAATTTATGTAGGGGGTGAAGATGGAAAGATAAAACAAAGAGAGCCTAACAAATATCTGCCTCTGTCTGTGTTTTACTGTCTTCCCAAATTTTTGGATGGTTATGACGTGTGTGATAACTTTACAAAGTGTATGATACCGTAACAATTACTAATCTTTTGGGGATTTGTTTGTTCGTTTGTTTGAGAGACAGAGTCTTGGTCTGTCGCCCAGGCTGGAGTGCGGTGGCGCGATCTCAGCTCACTGCAGCCTCAACCTCCCAGGCTCAGGCTATCCTCCTGCCTCAGCCTACCAAAGTAGTACAAAAGTAGATCCTATGGCCTCAGCCTATAGCTGAGACTACAGGCATGCATCTCCACGCCTGGCTCCTTTTCTTGATTTTTTGAGGAGACAAGGCCTCACTATGTTGCCCGGGCTGGTCTTGAACTCCTGGACTCAAGAGATCCTTCCACCTCAGCCTCCCAAAGTTCTGGGATTATAGGCATGAGCCACTATACCCTGCCTGTTTTGTTTTTAATTAATACATAATAATTGTACATATTTATGGGGTACAGTGTGATATTTTAATACGTATATAAATTGCATAATGATCAAACGATGGTGTTTAGCATATACATCACCTCAAACATTTATCATTTCTTTATGGTAAGAACATTCAGAATTCTGTCTTCTAGATATTTTGAAATAGCCACAATAACATTGTTTACTATAGTCACTAGTCTTTTGGGGAAGCTAGGGACCATAAAGCAGATCAGAATTGTATCAGCCCCTCATGCTTTCTTGACTATAACCTACTAACTTTTCTTTTCTCCCCATCTCACCTCCCTCATTCTCTTTCTAGGTACAATAAGCCATTTATGAAATTTTCCCTGTTCAATAGCAAGTTTAAGCCAGAGCCTCCATCCTTTCCATCTCTGAATTCCCTATAGCCTCTGGGGCAGAGGGTACTTCATAATACTTGTTGAGTTGAATTGAGGTAGATGTCAAAGTGATCTGACCTCACTCTGCTCCCCTCTCAAGTGCCATATCCTTCCTTTTCCCTGCTCAGCCTTGACACACCTATCAAGCCATCCCTTTGCATGCTTAATTTGGTTCAGGAAAGGACAAGAGACCAAGTAAATTATCTTGAAGGGGAGTCTGTGTCTGCCTATGTTTAAGTAAATGCGCACACACACCTATCTTTCTGGCTCCTGCTGCCATTCTTTGTGTTGCGCTTAAAAATTGGGGGCCGGGTACGGTGGCTTACACCTGTAATCCGAGCATTTTGGGAGACTGAGGCAGAAGAATCACTTGAGGGCTGGAGTTCAAGACCAGCCTGGGCAACATAGGGAGACCCCCTCTCTACAAAAAGTTTTAAAATTAGCTGGGCATAATGGTATGTACCTATGTTCCCAGCTACTCTGGAGGCTGAGGTGGGAGGATCACTTGAGCCCAGGAGGTGTAGGCCGCAGTGAGCTGTAATCATGCTACTGCACTCCAGCCGGGACAACAGAATATGACCTTGTCTCAAAAAAAAAAAAAAAACAAATGGGGAAATTATTTATTTAGTTATGCATTAGTGGTAGCTGTGGAGTTAGGCACACCTGGTAGGAACAGCATTGGAATGTATAATTCAAAATACACATGTATCTTTTTATTCACATGAATTCCATTTTATGTGTATGAAATCATCAAGATCAAAGTGAATATTAGATGAATATGAACTCTAGCTTATTGGACATTTAGAAGATAGAGTTTGATTAGTGTTGATTTTTTTTTATTTTAGATTTTAAAAACTTGTCTATGGGCCATACGTTAAGTACTCATAGTATCTCTGTGGAAGCGTTCTGATAAACTCTGGGATAGGCGATAGCCAGGCCCACATGTGGACTATAACTCCTGTAAAGTTACAGATAACAGAATTATATGGTCTAACATGCAGCTCACTTAGGCAGTCCTACCTTTCCAAATGTTTTCTTCAATGCCATATTCCCAGGGAAAATTGCTGCTGGGTAGTTGAAACTAGGTGCCTCACTGGACTTCTTCCTATTATTTGGGCAACTTGTAAAAGCTTACAAACTTTCTAGAAAGTAGCCCTGAAAACAGTTCCTTCGTTATGTTTTTAGCAATACCACAGAATACATGGTTCTATGTTATAGCTTAGAATTGCTACTACTCTTACAAAATTGGAACATAGAAAAGATGGACAAAAACCTAGTATAATGTATCATTATTTCCATTTCAAGATGGCGTTTTGAACTCATCTCTTTTCCTTCCCAAAATCCTAGTGAAATTATCATAGGAATATGAAGAAGCATTATTTATAGTCAGAAAACAGGGAGAGAGAAGCCAGAAACTTTAAAACATTTCAAAGAAAATGTGATACAGATGGGAATCAAATTGAAAAAAATGACTGACCATCTGATTCAACATAGATAAAGGCCATCTCTGTCGGTAAATTTAAATGGGTAGGATTCATTTGCACACCCCTGCAAGCTCCCAAATCAAGAACAGCAGAGATGGCCAGGCGTGGTGGCTTACACTGGTAATCTCAGCACTTTGGGAGGCTAAGGCGTGTGGATCACCTGAGGTCAGGAGTTTGAGACCAGCCTGGCCAACATGGTGAAACCCCATCTCTACTAAAAATTAAAAAAAAAAAAAAAACTAGTCAGGTGTGGTGGCGGGCACCCATAATCCCAGCTACTTGGTAGGCTGAGGCAGGACAATCACTTGAACCCAGGAGATGGAGGTTGCAGTGAGCCGAGATCGCACCACTGCACTCCAGCCTGGGTGACGAGAGTGAAACTCTGTCTCAAAAAAAAACAAAAAAAAAAGAACAGCAGACATAAGGAAGAAGTGTTAGCTATGGGGTAGTTGGTGGACAAATCAAGGATTTGAGGAATTGCACTTATACCATATATAGAGAGAATAGTAGATTGAGAAGTAAAAATGAGTATTTATCAAGAACTTCCTGTGTTTAGACACTGTGCTTAAGTAAGTGTTTAAGTGTATACTGTCAAGAGGTAGTTGCTATAAACATCCTTAGTTTAGAGGAAACTAACTTACCCTCTTAACCACTGTGCTGTGGCCTCAGTGAACTCCTGCTAATAATTCTTTAAAACAATCCTATGAAATAGGTTAGTTTTATTTTCCCAATTTTAGAGCTGAGGCAAGAAGATATTAAGTAATTTGCCAAAGGGCCCACAACCAGTAGGTACAGTTTTACCGGTTAGAGAATGAGTAGATCTCCTTGTGTATTTGAATAGCTGCCATAATAAAGAAAGGGGAAATATCTTTTCTACCCACAGCTTCCTCCTTGTGTTTTTTTGTTTTTGGTGGGCTATTCAGGATCTCAGATCGAATCCCAATCTCAGAAAGACAGTTGACAAACCCTGGAGAGGTCAGCTGGGAACAAATGTAAAAGTCTCAGCAAAACGGTGTACTTCCTGTTTGAGGTCTGTCTTTCTGGTAGTTCAATCCCTGTATTTCACAACTAGTCTACAAAAATAAAACTACAAAAATATTTAATTTCCCCTCCCTCTGGGATTTAGAGATTTTACTTACACAGTGCGTTAGAAAACCTCTCTCAAATCCCAAAGACGAGTGATTTGGTATTAAATTCAGTGTTAGCCCCCAAGTTCTTTGATTATTAGGTGGTGGTCTGTGCAAATTTTATGTGAGACTGGGCTAACTCTGTGACCTTTTTGGAATTTCAAAATAAACAAATGCATTATTTTAGTTCCTGGTTGAATCTTGGCTTTCTTTTCTTTATTACTGATACATAATAATTGCACATATTTATGGGCACAATAATTAATAATTGCACAATGTATAATGATCAAATCAGGGTATTTAGGATATCCATCACCTTCAGCATTTATCATTTCTTTGTATTGGGAACATTTTAAATCTTCTAATTATTTTGAAATATACAGTGTATTGTTGTTGACTATAGTCACCCTTCTGTGCTGTCAAACACTAGAACTTACTCCTTCTATCTGAGCATCTATTTGTTCTGTTAACCCATCTGTCTTCAATCCCACCCTCACCCCACCTTGAGTACACACATATACACCCTTCCCAGCCTCTGGTGACTGTTCTACTCTCTACCTCCATAGGATCAACTTTTTTGGCTCCCACTTATGACTGAGAACATGCAATATTTGTCTTTTTGTTTGACCTTTTTTTTTTATTTTTTGAGACTGAGTCTTGCTCTGTCACCCAGGCTGGAGTACAGTGGCGTGATCTCGGCTCACTGCAACCTCTGCCTCCCGGGTTCCTGAGTAGCTGGGATTATAGGCACCTACCGCTACGTCCAGCTAATTTTTGTATTTTTAGTAGAGATGGGGTTTCACCATGTTGGCCAGGCTGGTCTCAAACTCCTGACCTCAAATGATCCACCCACCTCAGCCTCCCAAAATGCTGGGATTACAGGCATGAACCACCGCTCCTGGCCATCATTTTTTTTTTTTTTTTTTTTTTTTTTAGCTCTCACTTGTTGAACATCCAGTTCTTAGATTCTGTGTACTAAGTATCTATGTTGTACATCTCTGTAATTCAGAACTGTGGTTCTCAAGCTTTAGCATGCATAAGAATTGTCCATGGAACTTGATAAGCACCTAAATTTTGAGGCCCTACTCCCTAAGAGATGATTCAGTGGTGTGGCATAGGGTCCATAATTTTTATTTTTACCCAAACTTCCCTGATGATTCTGATCCAGGTGGTCCTTGGACCACACTTTGAGAAGCACTTGAGTTAGGAAAGTAATTAACATTTATTATTTACTATATATGTTATTAACATGGCAGTCTCTTCAATATGTATTTTTACATTTGATATTCATACTGTTGTGAGATTTTTATCCCAGTTTTACGTGTACTTATTATCCTCACAAAGTTTTTGTAACTTGTTACGAGTTTTAAGGATGGCAGTGCCCCTTAGGATAAAAAATAAAGCATGATAAATAGACTACATTAACAGTAAAAACTTCTGTTCGTTCATCTAAAGACACAATAAAAGAAATGAAAAGGGAAGCCACAGACTGGGAGAAGATATTTGCAATGTGTGTGGTGATAGAAGACTCATCCAGAATATGTAAAGAACCTTTGCAAATCAGTAAGAAAAAGACCTCACAGAAAAATAAGCCACAAACTTGAACACATAGTTAACAAAAGAAAGGATATCCAAAAGCCAATACATGTATGAAAAAGTTTCCACTTCAATAGTCATTAGGAAGATGCAAATTAAAGTTCAATTTATACCCACCAGAATGGCTAAAATTAAGTAGACTGACTCTAATGAGTGCTGAGAAGAATGTGACCAATCTTGGGGAGGGGAAGTATTTGCAAATGTTCACAGCAGTGTTATTAAAAACCCTGAAAACAGTTTAGATGCCAAGAGCAGAAATGAAAAGTTAAGTTGCATATTCATTCAAAGGAAACTATAGAGCAATGAAAAATAACAAACTGCTGCTACACACAATATGGATGAACCTCCCAAAAATTATGTTGAGCAAAGGACCCAGACACAATAGTACATTCTTTCTGCTTCCATTTATATAAATTTCAAAATCACAGAAGACTGTGTATGATTTTAGAAGTCAGGAGAGAAGTTCCCCCCGGAGAGGAGGAGGAAGCATGACTGGGAGAGGCAGGAGGGGAGCTCCTGGAGTACTGGCAATAGTTACTGTTCTGGGTAACAATTAAATAAAATATACTTACTTTATGGGGGAAAAAAGACGGCAATGCCCTGCAACAGTGAGCAGCCTGACTCTGAGAACAGAGTGGGCTCTTGCCCTTGCTGTTTCTGCTTTGGCAAGGTGCCTCTCAGAGGAGATGATTGTTTAAGATTGGTTCTGGAAAGTAATATGAACAGTATGTTCTGGAATGTGTTTAATCAGTGTTAAAGCCACTGAAATGTTAGAATGGCTAAAGTATATCAATCATTATTCAGAATGCGTTTCATTTTTTTGTTTTGTTTTGTTTTGAGACAGTCTTGCTGTGTCGCCCAGGCTAGCGTGCAGTGGCGCAATCTCGGCTCACTGCAACCTCTGCCTCCCAAGTTCAAGCGATTCTCGTGCCTCAGCTTCCTGAGTCGCTGGAATTACAGGTGCACGCCACCAAACCTGGCTAGTTTTTGTATTTTTAGTAGAGACAGCGTTTTGCCATGTTGGCCAGGCTGGTCTCAGACTCCTGGCCTCAAGTGATCTGCCCGTCTTGGCCTCCCAAAGTGCTGGGATTACAGGTGTGAGCCACTGCGCCCAGCCCTATTATTCAGAGTGCATTTCGACAAGTCAAGTGTGCATTTGTTTCTCACTGAAACTATTCTTTTTTTGTTGTTTTTTGTTTGTTTGTTTTTTTGAGATGGAGTCTCACTCTGTCGCCCAGGTTGGAGTGCAGTGGTGCGATCTCGGCTCACTGCAAGCTCCACCTCCCGGGTTCACGCCATTCTCCTGCCTCAACCTCCCGAGTAGCTGGGACTACAGGTGCCCACCACCACGCCCAGCTAATTTTTGTATTTTTAGTAGAGACAGGGCTTCACCGTGTTAGCCAGGATGGTTTCAATCTCCTGACCTCGTGATCCGCCCACCTTGGCCTCCCAAAGTGCTGGAATTACAGGCATGAGCCACCACACCCAGCCCTCACTGAAACTATTCTTATATGTACCTAAACTTTTCAGACCGAAATAGGCTCTAAAGATGAATTAGTCTGTTCCTTGACTCAGGAAGCTATGACCAGAAAGGCTAAATTACCTAATGTAATGGAAAACCAGGGTTAGAACAAAAATTTCTAGTCTTATATTTTTCAAATTGTAATCATTATAAAGATTAAGGTGGGCTCCAGCCCACCAATTCCCCTTGCCTGGGAATTATCCAGAACACTGTTGAGTCAGTGTTTGAGAGTGACAGCACTGTGACAACATTCAGCATATGAAAGTTCACACAAAGCCATGATAATCAGAGATGATCTGATATTTTAAAGGAGTAGAATAAATGGTGACATTTTTATGAATTATTCTCAAAATTTCTGTTTCTGACCCTGAAAATACAAATAGTAGAAAGGCATTTGGGGCTTTTATGCATTATTCACAGAATGCCAAAATGTAGCCTAGAGCTTTGGGCTGTATGGAAGTCCATTTTCACCCCACTTAGAGCCACTTAGAGGTAGAGCAGCCAAGAGTACTGCAGATGACAGTTGTAGCGCATACTGTATGCCAGAAGCATGGCATAAAGCATTGCAGGACACAACTGCTCTGGAGGGGGGTAACGATTAGATTTAGCTCCTCCTGGACAACTTAATGGGCAAGGATTTCATAGACTTGTCAGAGCACTAGGATAGCTTGACATTGGTTTACCCGGAATGTAGAGAATATCCAATTGTGCCTCAACAGGAATAGGTCTACATTTTTTTTTTCCAAGCCTCTCTCAAAACTATAGCTGTTTCCTTGCCTCCGTTTTTCTGAGTTGCCCTTAGAACGCAAAAAAAGCTTACTTGATGTTGAGAGACTAGGAACATAAAGACAGGAGATAGTTGGATAGAAGGACCATGCTACAAATAATGAAAAGAACACTGGGCTTGAGGTCAGAATCAGGCTTCTAATGATGACCACTAGACTAACTGCCCTGTGACCTTGGCTAGTCTTTTAACCTTTATACCTCAGTTTTCCATCTGAAAAATGAATAACTATTCTTGTTTAATCTAGGCCTATTCTTTTAAGTGGAGTTAAGTTTGGAAACATACTACAATGTTGTGGCTCAGCAATTCTCAGAAAAAGCGTGCATGAAAGCAAAAGTAAATGAACTTACTGTTGGACCCAGACTTAGAATCAATCAACCAACAAGTATTTATTGAATAGCCACCTAAAGGGTATATTAGACTGCATATAGCCTTTACCTAAGCCTTATAGTGAATTCTGTAAACAAGATATGAATGCATTAACCTCATTGCTGAGCTCTCACAGAGCATAATGATAATATCACCACAGAGTAATAATAAGGCTTTTACATATATGGTCTTTTCTCCCCTCTTTTTCCCCATTCATTATCTTATTTGAATCATATAGTAACCCTGAAGGAGGACAAAATAGATGTTATCTCCATGTTTCCATGAGTTTCAGATGAGACATTGAAATTCAGAGTATGAAAATGCTTCTCAAGGGGGTAGGACAAATTGAGAAATGTCTGGAGACATTTTTGGTTGTCACAACTGGGGCAATGCTACTGGCATTGAGTCGGTAGAGGTCAGGGATACTGTTAAACATCCAGTGATACACAAGACAGCTCAGACAACAAAGAATTATCCAGTCCAAAATGTTGTTAATGCTGAGGTTGAAACCCTGAGATAGGTGTTTCCCCAAAAGAACTCAAAGTGATAGAGTCGGAACCAGAATCCACATCTTTGACTCACTCTAGTGTGTTTTCACTATGTCTAAAGCAGGGCATTAAAATCTGGATTTTAAGGCTGGGTGCGGTGGTTCACACCTTAAATCCCAGCACTTTGAGGGGCCGAGGCAGGTGGATCACCTGAGGTCAGGAGCTCAAGACCAGCCTGGCCAACATGATGAAACCCTGTTTCCACTAAAAATACAAAAAGTAGCCGGGTATGGTGGCACACGCCTGTAATCCCGCCTACTTGGAAGGCTGAGGCACAGGAATTGCTTGAACCTGGGAGGCAGAGGTTGCAGAGATCGTGACACTGCACTCAAGCCTGGGCGACAGACTGTGACTCTGTCTCAGAATCCTTTTTAAATTAAAAAATAAGTAAATAAAATCTGGAGTTCACAAGTCTTAGATTAATCACTAATGTTTTGATGAGGTATGAGTGACAAGTCGAGTTTGTTTAGATCACTGTTGAAGGTGTATAGTATAGATTATGTAGTATATTAAACACTTGCTGTGTGTCTCACAGTCTGCTGCCCATGTCCCTCCCAGAGGCTAGTTCACCTTCATCGTATTTATTGATTTTTTATTGAGCAAGTACCAAATTTGAATCATTTTACCAAAATGCTGTTGAAATCTGGACACGATCCCTATAGCAATCTCTATGCGTAGGACCTGTTGCCAAACTAAAAACCCATGGGACTTTTACAGGAAATGTCACCAGGAGACTCAGCTAGAAATTAGTAGAGCTGGGATTTGAATACCTTCTGACTCCAGACTTTTTTTTTTTTAACTCCTACCCCTAGACTCTTAACAATAGTCTGTAAGATCAAATGTCACCTGCAAAGGGTGGCATGTGACTTTTAGAAGCTCTTAAAATCCAGGAATAAATTCTTCTTACTAATTCTTGTAGAATAGTCTTAAGTTGTGCCCCTCAAACCATTTTATGCCCAGAAATTAGATGATTCTTCTCATCTTCCTAAAGTTTTAACAGATGCCATTCTGGATCCTGGAAAATTAAACAGCTGTAGCCATAAGGATTTAATCTATAAAGATTTTTTTCCTTCTGTAAATCTGCCTCAAAGAAGAACTTAAGCAGGAAACATGAGTCCCTGCATATTACCTTTAAATAGCTTCCAATTGCCCTGGAAATAAAATTTAGAATCCTTAAAATGACCTTTACGATTTTTTTTTTTGAGACACAGTCTTGCTCTGTCACCCAGGCTGCGGTGCAGTGGCGTGATCTTGGCCTCACTGCAACCTCTGCCTCCTGGGTTCAAGTGATTCTTCTGCCTCAGCCTCCCGAGTAGCTGGGAGTACAGGCATGTGCCACCACGCCCAGCTAACTTTTGTATTTTTAGTAGAGATGGGGTTTCACCACGTTGGCCAGTCTGGTCTTGAACTCCTAACCTCAAGTGATTCACCCTTCTTGGCCTCCCAAAGTGTTGGGATTACAGGCGTGAGCCACCATGCCCAGACATTCTTAATTGAGTATCCTTTATGCTTCCCTCTTCAACCTCATTAGCCTCTCCTCCGCTCACTCAGTATGTTCTGTTCATACTAACCTTGATCCCTTATTTCTTCTCTCGACTCAGGAAGGCTCTTACCTTTCCTTCTACTAAACTCCAATAATTAATTTATCAGTCTGTTTAAAGTCAGCTCCTTTAAGAAAGCTCCTCTCTTTCGCTTCCCACCTGTCCTCCATCTAAATTAGTTCTTTCACCGTTATTCTCTGCCACAGTTCATTTTTGTACCTCCTTCATACCACTTACACAAATGGTAATTATACCTACCTATATATATTTATTTGCTTACATTTTTACTGAGAGAGCCTTCGTCCTCTTGAGTAGCCCCACAAAGGCAAGTACCTTGTCTTTTTGCATCAGACTCCTTATAGGTAGATATTGAAACCTACATGGATTTTGTAAGAATTAATAAATACTTTTTGAATGAATGAATATTTGGTAAGTATTCTTCCAGATGCTGTAAGGAAGTAAAAATTAGAAAGTTTCTTGCGCTCAAGAAGCTTGCTGTGTATATATGGCATTTTTTATCTTGTATTTTAAAAACTATAAGTCAAAATTTCTGTAAGAGAAGATTGCTAGGGAAATTCAAAAAAGGGAGATTTCTTAGGAATTCAAGAAAAACCTCCTGGAATGAGTTAGATTATAAATCAAAAAGATCAAGGGCCATGTTTTAGCTTTATCCTTAATTCTAGCACATTTTTGTGCATGATAAATGTTGAATAAATAATGGCAGGATTTGTACATATATAGAAAATGAGGGGAAAAAATAAAAGGAATTCCAGGGAATTACAAAAGCCTGAAAACGCATACAAATGTCAAAATGCTGAATTTTATTGAGGGGCCAGGCACGGTGGCTCACACCTGTAATCCTAGCACTTTGGGAGGCCTAGGCGGGCAAATCACTTGAGGTCAGGAGTTTGAGACCAGCCTGGCCAACATGGTGAAACCCCGTCTCTACTAAAAATACAAAAATTAGCTGGGCGTGGTGGCGCTTGGCTGTAATCCCAGCTACTCTGGAGGCTGAGGCAGGAGAATCGCTTGAACCCAGGAGGTGGAAGTTGCAGTGAGCCGAGATCGTGCCACTGTACTCCAGTCAGGGCGACAGAGCGAGACTCTTGTCTCAAAAAAAAAAAAAAAAAAAAAAAATTATTGAGGAAAAGTGAGTAGGTCAGTTTCAGTGGAACATATGAATGTGAAGCGGAGTAGATTGAGATAAGGCTGGAAAGATAAGTCTGTAACAGACTTAAATGCCACATAGTGAGCTTAAAAATCAGTGTATCAATATCAGAAGTTGGGGGTGAAGATACTTAGGTTTCTTTTTGCAGGCAGAAATTAGTTTTTCGGAGTGCAGCCTAAGAAGCAAATTATAGCTTGAGAAATACATGCAAGTAGTATCTGCAGTACAAATACTGGTTTAGCTTGGAGTACCGGTTCATCAGCATCATCACTGTCAAATAGCAAGATTCAGATTCCAATGGGGCATCTTCTGTATTTGGCTTGACTAGAAAGAGAACTTTGCTTCCTTATATTTCTGGAAGGGAGCAACACACTTGCCTGACAAGTCCCCAGAGGTATTTGAACAGTTATTATAGAATTTGTGTATTACTGAGGAGCACCATGCAATGACTGCTAAGGTCCTTCCAATTCTTAGTGGGATTCTGTGACCCGCAAATTAAGAGACAGAACACTCAGGTTTCAATTTCAGGTGATCTACATATAGCTAAAGAAATGGCTCATCCATCTCTTTGCAGACCGAATTGTTTGGAGCCAGACTTCTCTCCTTGGCTGACTCAAGAAAGAGTAGCATCCAAGAGGGGCTCATTAAGCATCTGCAGTTGATAAAGATGAGAAGGAATTTTAGAATACTTTGATTCAACTGTTTCTCCTACCATTTCTCAATACCATTCTATCAGTGTGATATATGGGCACTGATTCAAAATATCATAAAAACATTTTCGAGTATTTTGTGAGACCTAGTTCCAGTTAGAATTATTAGGAAAGGCACAATATACTATGGCTCTTCAGAGCTCTTAAAACTAGAGGATCACGAGGTCAGGAGATCGAGACCATCCTGGCTAACATGGTGAAACCCCATCTCTACTAAAAATACAAACGATTAGCTGGGCATGGTGGCGGGCGCCTGTAGTCCCAGCTACTTGGGAGGCTGAGGCAGGAGAATGGTGTGAACCCGGGAGGCGGAGCTTGCGGTGAGCGGAGATCGCGCCACCGCACTCCAGTCTGGGTGACACAGCGAGACTCCGTCTCAAAAAAAAAAAACTAGACGTTGGAGTATGGCATGGATTTGTTGCACTAGAGATTGTAAGGATGGGCATTTCAGACTTAAGAAACAATGTAGGCAAAGATACCAGACAGAAAAGTGGGGGATGTGTTTCCTAGGAGTGCTAGAAACTTTTGGCCATTGGACTTGTTTGGCTGGAATACAAAGTACATATAGGCAGAAAAGGTAGGTTGGGTTCTTTTTGTTTTGTTTTGTTTTGTTTTGAGACAGAGTCTTACTCTTGCCCAGGCTGGAGTACAGTGGTATGATCATGGCACACTGCAGCTTTGACTTCCAGGCTTAAAGCAATCCTCCCACTTCAGGGCCTCCCTCAGTAGCTGACACTACAAGTACATGACACCACACCCAGCTAATTTTTGCTTTTTTGTAGAGATGGGTCTCACTGTATTTCCCAGGCTGGTCTCAAACTCCTGGGCTCATGTAATCCTCCCACCTCAGCCTCCCAAAGCACTGGGATTACAGGCATGAGCCACCATGCCCAGCCTAAAATCATTTTTAAGTTGATCTTATCTTATAGTTTGTTCCATTTCCCCGATGTCATTTTATATGACACTTGTCAAGGCTTCATGCCTTAGAGACTTAATTCACATAAAAAGTTTTGGTTTAGCATTTCAGACCACTTAAAGGTCAATAGCAGCCAGTATAATCTCTTCCCTTCTTCTACTCTTAGAAACAGGTATGAGTTTTGTTTACAGTCTCTCTCATATTTGTCACAAAACACATATTTTCCAAAAGTATATGAAAGTAAATTTGGCGAGAAAATGTAAATGTTCAGATCTCCCAAGAGCTTTGTGTTTTATACGCTAGGCTTCTAAGCCTCCCAAGGGCTTTGTGTTCTTATACTCTAGGCTTTTTTTTTTTTTTTTTAAGTTTTAGCTCTAGGTGGAACTTTATGGATTATGTAATTCAGTATTCTTACAGTTAAGGAAAATGAAGCTCTAAAATATAAAATAACTTACCCAATGTAGTATATGTCACCTGTGTCCTCTCTCACATTTAAACTAATTCTTTGCCTTTATATTTTGTTGTTTATATAGTAATTACATGGTCCATTCATGTTTACTCAGAAGACATAGGTGACCTAGGGATTGGACAATGGGCATTTTAAAAATTGAGTTTGACTTTAGCATGTTTTCTCTTGCAAATAATAGCCTTCAATGGCTGTATAATTCATCACGTTATCACTTTTTCCAGGATTTGTCTTGCCTCAACAGGTTTCTCATCTCCTTTGCTGAGTTTGAACAGCTTGATAAGCTGGAGTGATGTAGAAAGATGAAATTTATGATAGAAGGGGATGACCTTCAACCGATATCTGGAGATAAAGTGTTTCTTTGTCTTATTCCTTCTTTTAAGAGATGTGGGGCGGGGGTGGGTGTGGGTCTCACTATGTTGCCCAGGCTAGATTCAAACTCCCAGGCTCCAGTGATCCTCTGAGTAGTTGGGACTGCAGGCATGCACCACTGCCCCCAGCTTTTTCCTGTCTTGTTCTGATTAGAATTAAATCACAGGTTTTTTGTTTTTGTTTTTTATCTTTCCATAAGTACAGTTAAAGTAAGATTCTCAGGGCAGCTCCTGAGTTATCGTCCCTTTTTGCTAAAATAGATATTTTTAGCCAAGAGTTTATGAGTAAAGAAGCTATTCCTACTGGCCAAGCGCAGTGGCTCACGCCTGTAATCCCAGCACTTTGGGAGGCCAAGGCAGGCAGATCACCTGAGGTCAGGAGTTTGAGACCAGCCTGGCCAACATGGTGAAACCTCGTCTCTACTAAAAATACAAAAAATTAGCCAGGCGTGGTGGTGGGCACCTGTAATCTCAGCTACTCGGGAGGCTGAGGCAGGAGAATCGCTTGAACCCAGGAGGCGGAGCTTGCAGTGAGCCGAGATCATACCACTGTACTCCAGCCTGGGTGACAAGAGCAAAACTCCATCTCAAAAAAAAAAAAAAAAAAAAAAAAAAGGCTATTCCTACTACTTCATAGCTTCTGTTTTATTCTTTTAAAAACTTGTCAATCCATGCAGCATTTCTTGTTTGCCTAGATCATTGGCCACTCATAAATGAAGGCACTTAAAAGTTTTAAGTGTAATTATTTGAAGTAGTTTTCTCCTTTATGTCTCTGACAGTTGGTTACTTTTTATGCAGCTTATTAGTCTGATGTATGAGTAATTCATCCACATAAATTCTGCTATTACTTGAGTATGGCATAGTTTGGCTTTTTTACATGAAAAGTGCTTCAGGGAAGGTATATGGTGAAGAAAGAGAAAATATCTCCATCTGTCAGGGTCAGAAAAAAACAAGAGTGAGAGAGAGAATAATATAAGGATTATTGAAATCTGCAGATAATCACTAAATTAATTCTTGGCCAATTCTATTAATATCCTTCTCAGCCCCAACATTGCTATGAAGAAAAGCAAGTAAGAATTTATTATAGATGATCCCTTGGAGTTATTATCAACAAAGGCAAAAGGCAAAACAGTAGCCAGGTTTTATTGGAGAAGTTTTAAAAAGATAAAATCTAAGATTTGTGTGTGGGCGTGTGAGGTAATTATAATGGTGGGTTTGGGATAACTACTTTCCTGAGTGCAGACTATCCTTGTAAGACTACAGTTGTAGCAAGTGCCGTGTGGACTGCTGTCACTTGACAGACTTAATCTGGGGAGAACAATATGTGTTTGAATGTATATAATTGTAAGGTATTTTACATTTCTTTTTTTTCTTGTTGACCTGACGTATTTTCTTAGTACCTCCACTCATCGTTTTACTTACCATTTTTAATACATTGGTATGGCACAACTTTAGGAGTCTTTAAGTTTTTGCCAGTTCTGGCTGAGACCCATAGTTTAATCAAGGCTACCCTTTATAAGAGGAATTGATCAAATTAAGTATACCTACGATCACTGTACCTCAAGAAAGACATAGGCAAGGGAAAGGCAGCTAGAATATCAAAAGGATTATATGGTTATATTCATCCAATTATGGTCACATTTCTGTTGGTTAATTTGGGTTTTGTTTTGTTTGTTGTTGTTGTTTTGTTTTTTGTTTTTCTTAGTAGAGACAAGGTTTCACCATGTTGGCCAGGCAGGTCTCAAACTCCTGACCTCAAGTGATCTACCCACCTCAGCCTCCCAAAGTGCTGGGATTACAGCACTTTGTAATGTAAAATGGGATTGCATTTTGTACACTTTATAATGTAATGGGATTACAGCTCACTTTGTGAGCCATCGCACCCGGCCTCTGTCAGTTAATTTGGAATAGGAATATGAAGCCAGCACCCGGGGAATGAGTAGGAAACATTACAGCCTTCAAAGGGAAGTCTTCTCCCTAAATATTTATCAAATTGTATTTCCCCTCCCACTTACTGGGAGCTACTACGTTTTTTCCAAGCAACTGCACTATTTTGGCCTAGAATGCCACTAAGTTTTTTTTTTTTTTAAGACAAGGTATCATTCCTGTTGCCCAGGCTGGAGTGCATGGCACGATCATGGCTCACTGCAGCCATGACCTCCTAGGATCAGGTCGATTCTCCCACCTGAGCCTCTCAAGTAGTTGAGACTACAGGCACACATCACCACACCTGGCTAACTTTTTTGTATTTTTAGTAGAGATGGGGTTTCCTCATGTTGCCCAGGCGGGTCTGAAACTCCTGGGCTTAAGCGATCTGCCTGCCTCGGCCTCCCAAAGGGTTAGGATTACAGGTGTGAGCCCCTGTACCCAGCTCTAAGTTCTGTTTATTGCTGTATTATATCAAGGTCTCCCCTTTGTTTTCCTACATCTCCTTTGCCACCACTCCTCCCCAAAAGGTGTGTGGGATTTATTGAGCTATCATCAAGATAATTGTTGTTTTTATTTTTTGAGACAGGGCCTCACCCTGTCACCCACGCTGGAGTGCAGTGGTGCAATCACCACTCACTGCAGCCATGACTTCCCAGACACAAGCGATCCTCCCACAACCTCTCAAGCTGGGACCACAGGTGCACACCAGCATGCCCAGCAAATTTTTATATTTTTAGTACAGACGAGGTTTCACCGTGTTGCCCAGCCTGGTATCAAACTCCTGGGTTCAAGTGATCTGCCTGCCTCAGCTTCCCAAAGTGCTGGGATTACATGTGTGAGCCACCATGCCCGGCCATTAAGATTTTTTTTTTTCTTTTTTTGAGATGGAGTCTCGCTCTGTCACCCAGGCTGGAGTGCAGTGGCACAATCTCAGCTCACTGCAACCTCTGCCTCCCGGGTTCAAGCGATTTTCCTGCCTCAGCCTCCTGAGTAGCTGGGACTATAGGCGCGTGCCACCACGCCCGGCTAATTTTTTGTATTTTTAGTAGAGACAAGGTTTCACCATGCTAGCCAGGGTGGTCTTGATCTTCTGACCTCGTGATCTGCCTGCCTTGGCCTCCCAAAGTGCTGGGATTATAGGCGTGAGCCACTGCACGCGGCCGATAATTTTTATTTTTATTTTATTTTATTTATTGAGAAAGAATCTTGCTCTGTATCCCCGGCTGGAGTGCAGTGGCACTATCTCAGCTCACTGCAACCTCCACATTATCGTGCCTCAGCCTCCCAAGTAGCTGGAACTACAGACACACCACCACATCCAGCTAATTTTTAGTAGAGATGGGGTTTTGCCGTGTTGGCCAGGCTGGTCTCAAACTCCTAGCCTCAAGTGATTCACCTGCCTCGGCCTCCCTAAGTGCTGAGATTACAGGCGTGAGCCACCACACCCGACCAAGATAATTTTAAAATTCACCTATAGGGGCAATCAAAACAAAGCCAGAGCCATTTCTGAGAGTATCTACTAACCCCATACAGGTCGTCAAAAGGCAAGATTCGCCCAGTTAAACTGGTTGCTTGATCATGTGGACATAGTCCATAAGCATGCATCCCTGTTTATGGTAGTGTACTGTCTTTGACCTTGAATTTTCTGTATAAGTGCTTGCCAGAAACTTACTGTTACCAATTATAAGTAATGACTACAGAAAGCAGAAGAGAAACTAGATAGATTTCTCTTTGTTTAATGTTTTCACAAATCTAAAAAGGAATATGACCCTAATCGTTTTAAGAAAAAAGACTTTCTTCCTTATCATGGAAGCCAGGAAAGACAGGCAGGCTCCAAAAGAATTGTCCGGGGCTCCAGATTATATCTGTCTGAGCTAGAGAAAAGAGCCCATGTGCAGATGTATGACTACTTCTGTGTAGTCTTTTTGTGCAATCTAATCTCCATAGTCCCTATGGATTATTATATCTTATTCTTATTGCACCATACAAATAAGGCCAATACTCAATGCTAAGACTCAGAATAGGCATCAGAATTTAGCCATCTTGCTAATTCCCTAACTTCTGACCATAAATTCATATGTATTTTTGTTAAACATACTAGATTTCACAGACTGTGTCTGTCTTGCAGGTGATGGGGCAGGTATAGGGAAAACTTTTTTGATAATCTTCAGAGGTTGACTGTGAAACACCCTTGACTATAAGGAGGTTTTGAAAGCTGTTTGGAAAAATATCATACCATACTTATTAAATGGGGGAGAGGGGAAAGCAACAGAAGTGCTGAGCTCTTCAACAGTCAATATAGCATTTACTGTTTCCTATATTTAATAGCATTCAGAACAATAGAAACAAGTTGGCACGTAGCCAACTTCAGGTACCTAACTGAAGATAAATGTTCCCTAGAAACTGAATAGTTTAAAGCCTTCCTGAGAAAGAAACTCCTTTTATTAACTATTTTATGTGAACTAAATTCCACATAAACTCCTGCTTAATTTTTTAAAATAGTCAATTCCTAGACCATTTCTCATCTTCCTTAATGATCCAAGAAGATGGCCAGGCATGGTGGCTCACGCCTGTAATCCCAGCATTTTGGGAGGCTGAGGCAGGCAGATCACCTGAGGTCAGGAGTTCGAGAGCAGCCTGGCCAACATGGCGAAACCCCGTTTCTGCTAAAAATACAAAAAAATTAGCCAGGTGTGGTGGCGTGCACCTGTAGTCCTGGCTACTTGGGAGGCTTAGGAGGCTTAGGCAGGAGAATCACTTGAACTCAGGAGGCGGAGGTTGCAATGAGCTGAGATTATGCCACTGCACTCCAGCCTGGGTGACAGAGACTCTGTCTCAAAAAACAAACAAACAAACAAACAAACAAAAATCCAAGATTTCTGTGCTAGAAGGAAGAGCTCTTATGAACTATTCACATGAGTGTTCATAGCCACTTCATGGTCTCAGGAAATCAGGACAGGCAGAAAGATACTTGAAAGCAGTCCTTTTTTTTTGTGTTTTTTTTTTGAAACAGAGTTTTGCTCTTGTTGCCCAGGCTGGAGTGCAATGGTGCAGTCTCAGCTCACTGCAACACGGCCTCCCAGGTTCAAGTGATTCTCTTGCCTCAGCCTCCCAAGTAGCTAGGATTACAGGTGCCCGCCACCACACCCGGCTAATTTTTGTAATTTTGTAATTTTTTAGTAGAGATGGGGTTTCACCATGTTGGCCAGGCTGGTCTCAAACTCCTGACCTCAAGTGATCCTCCCACCTTGGCCTCCCAAAGTGCTGGGATTATAGGCATGAGCCACTGTGCGCAGCCTTGAAAGTAGTCTTGACGCAAATACTTTGTAGGAGAGAAGCTAATAGACAAGTCAAGGGTTGTCTTAATAAAGTCAAGTGAGGAGAGAAACCCAGCTAATATTTTGATTAATGCCTTCTCCCACAAAGTTCACTCATTGGATTTTCCCTACTCAAGTTCTTTTATCCCCTAATATTCCACATAATGATAATAGCTGCCATTTATCAGGTACTTTGGTAAATGCTTTATGTATGTTATCTCATATAATCCTCCCAAGAATCCTCCAAGTTGTACAGGCTGGAAACCAGCTCCAGAAAGGCTAAGTAACTTTCCCAGGACATACAATCAGATCACCTTCTTTTTCTTTTAAAATTCACCTTCACCTTCCAAATTCTTTTTACAGATGTGTTCCAGTTAGGTAGTTAAGTCCTGTCACTCCGTTATTCTAATGCAAAGGTGATTCTCCAGTATTGCAAAGATGATTCTCCAGTATTGAACTATTTTGAATTCTGTTAAAGAAAACTAGTATACCTCAATTGGCAAAAAAAAAAAAAAAAAAAGTAAATGAAAGGGCAGTACAGTAATTCTAATCTTTCTTTGTTTTTTTTTTTATTTTTTTATTTTTTTTGAGATGGAGTTTTGCTCTCATTGCCCAGGCTGGAGTGCAATGGCAGGACCTTCCCTCACTGCAACCCCCACCTCCCGGGTTCAAGCAATTATCCTGCCTCAGCCTCCCAGGTAGCTGGGATTACAGGCATGCACCACCATGCCCAGCTAATTTTATATTTTTAGTAGAGATGAGGTTTCACTATGTTGGTTAGGCTGGTCTCGAACTCTTGACCTCAGGTGATCCACCCACCTTGGCCTCCCAAAGTGCTGAGATTACAGGCGTGAGCCACCACACCCGGCCACAGTAATTCTAATCTTTCTACCCTAGTTATAAGCTCAACTTGGTAAATAAAATATTTTAGGTAGATTTTATCATAGATTAAAGGTTAGGAAAATTTTCACAACCTACTCATCTGACAGAGGGCTAATATCCAGAATCTACAATGAACTCAAACAAATTTACAAGAAAAAAACAGACAACCCCATCAAAAAGTGGGCAAAGGACATGAACAGACACTTCTCAAAAGAAGACATTTATGCAGCCAAAAAACACATGAAAAAATGCTCACCATCACTGGCCATCAGAGAAATGCAAATCAAAACCACAATGAGATACCATTTCACACCAGTTAGAATGGCAATCATTAAAAAGTCAGGAAATAACAGGTGCTGGAGAGGATGTGGAGAAATAAGAACACTTTTACACTGTTGGTGGGACTGTAAACTAGTTCAACCATTGTGGAAGTCAGTGTGGTGATTCCTCAGGGATCTAGAACTAGAAATACCATTTGACCCAGCCATCCTATTACTGGGTATATACCCAAAGGACTATAAATCATGCTGCTATAAAGACACATGCACACATATGTTTATTGCGGCATTATTCACAATAGCAAAGACTTGGAACCAACTCAAATGTCCAACAATGATAGACTGGATTAAGAAAATGTGGCACATATACACCATGGAATACTATGCAGCCATAAAAAATGATGAGTTCATGTCCTTTGTAGGGACATGGATGGAATTGGAAATCATCATTCTCAGTAAACTATCGCAAGAACAAAAAACCAAACACCGCATATTCTCACTTATAGGTAGGAATTGAACAATGAGAACACATGGACACAGGAAGGGGAACATCACACTCTGGGGACTGTTGTGGGGTCGGGGGAGGGGGGAGGGATAGCATTGGGAGATATACCTAATGCTAGATGACAAGTTAGTGGGTGCAGTGCACCAGCATGGCACATGTATACATATGTAACTAACCTGCACATTGTGCACATGTACCCTAAAACTTAAAGTATAAAAAAAAAAAAAAAAAACTTCAAAAAAAAAAAGGAATCCTAAGGGTTTTTTTATTGTTTGTATTTCAGTTCTGTCCCTGAGTTATATATTCAGATTTTTTTGGTTAGTATTTGTAATGGTGGTGAGAACTGGTAGGCATTTGGGTCATTAGGGATCCACCCTCATGAGTAAATTAATGTCCACTCTCAGGAGTGAGTGAGTTATTGCTCTCATAGGAATGGATTCGTTCCTGCAAGATTGGGTTGCTATAAAGTGAGCCCGTGTCTCTTTGCACATGCCCACTTGCCTTTCTGCTTCTCTGCCAGAAGCCCCACAGATGCTGGCACCATGCTCTTGGACTGTCCAGTCACCAGAATCATGAGGCAAATAAACCTCTTTTCTTTATAAATTACCCAGCCTGAGGTATTCTGTTATAGCCACACAAAACAGATTTAGACAGTATTCTTCTTTACAAATAATTTGTAAATTTGGCCTGGCATGGTGGTTCATGCCTGTTATGCCAGCACTTTGGGAGGCCAAGGTGGGCAGATCATTTGAGGTCAGGAGTTCAACACCAGCCTTGCCAACATGGTGAAACCCCATCTCCACTAAAAATAAAAAATTAGCTGGGCATGGTGGCACATGCCTGTAATCCCAGCTACTAGGGAGGCTGAGGCTGGAGAATCACTTGAACCTGAGAGGTGGAGGTTGCAGTGAGCCAAGATGGCACCACTGCACTCTAGCCTGGGTGACAGAGTGAGACTCTATCAAAAAAAAAAAAAAAATAGAGCAAAGATTGTGTGACCCTGGATTTTAACTTATTGTTACATCAGTACCCATTTTTATTTTGGAAGAAGCTGAGCTTGAGTCAGATTAAAGCTACCAAAGGAAACAGGCTAAAAAGAACCAATGCTAGTTTACCTCCTGTAAGTTGAATTTCTATTCTAGAGAGAATGGGTTAGGTGTGTTCGATTGCTTTAGAAGATAACTTATCCAAATACATACAGTACATCACTGAAAATTTAAGTGGGAAGAGAAAAAAATATAATCACTTTTATTTATTATGCTTTAATAATTAATTTGTAAGTTTTAACTTTTTTGATGTCATTTAGCTTTGGCATATTCCCGTGGGATCTTTTCCTAAAATAAAGCTTTTAGTGAGCATAAGGACTTATCAGGATTGGTTTGTGTTTGAGCCTACAGTGTATGTTTATATATTAATCTCCACCGGCTTTGTATCTTCCTATTCGTACACCATTCGGTAAGCCTTGCATAGGATTCCATTACAGTATATCCATTGTCTACTGACAATGAGAGCAAGTAGATTCTGCTCTTGTTCTATCTCCTAGTATATTTGGATGTGAAATATATCCTGCACAAATGACACTTCAAAACAGGTGCATACTTTGAAAGGTTTTCTTGGGATTTGTATATACCTTGCCCTGGGTCACTGATATGTCTGAAGAGATTTGATAATGTGGCATCATTGAGTAGATTTCTCTAACTGATAATGAGGGACCTGAATAATTAAGAACCTGTGGGTCTTCAAAATTAGTTCATGGTAATAATTAATGTTATAAAGGTTCATCAAGGAAATCATCAAGGTTACAACTTTTAGATAGTTTGTGGTACTATAGTCCTGCTTTTTTTTGAGATGGAGTCTCGGTCTGTCACGCAGGCTGGAGTGCAATGGCACAATCTCGGCTCACTGCAACCTCCGCCTCCCGGGTTCAAGCGATTCTCCTGCCTCAGCCTCCCAAGTAGCTGGGACTACAGGTGCCTGCCACTAGGTCCGGGTACTTTTTGTATTTTTAGTAGAGACGGGGTTTTTAGTCAGGCTGGTCTTGAACTCCTGACCTCAGGTGATCTGCCCGCCTTGGCCTCCCAAAGTGCTGGGATTACAGGGTGAGCCACCGCATCCAGCCTAGTCTTGCTTTTTTAACAGTCCTCTACATGTTATCTTATATCTCAAAATGAAAATTATGACTGTTCAGTTTCCCTTTCTAGCTTTTAGCCTTAAAGCTCCTTGAGGAAAGACTCCATGTGATGTTCATTTCTTTATTTCCTTTGGTCTTAAGAAGGCACTCTTGCAAATATTCATTCCCTTCTCCTGACCAGGATTCATATTGATAATATGGAATTAAGTAAATCCTTTGTGGTTTTCTTATGCTATAATCATTTTTCAGACTCTCATTGGAAGAGAACAGTATTTGTGTCTTCTGCCTCTAGCTCTTTATGAGGATGTGTCAGTAGTCTTCCTGGCTAGCGAAAGTCTTTTCTTTTCCTTTTTTTTTTTTTTTTTTTTTTGAGACGGAGTCTTGCTTTGTAGCCCAAGCTGGAGTGCAGTGGCGTGGTCTCGCTTTACTGCAAGCTCGGCCTCCCGGGTTCACGCCATTCTCCTACCTCAGCCTCCAGAGTAGCTGGGACTACAGGCACCCGCCACCATGCCCGGCTAATTTTTTTGTGTTTTTAGTAGAGACGGGGTTTCACCCATGTTAGCCAGGATGGTCTCGATCTCCTAACCTCGTGATCCGCCTGCCTCGGCCTCCCAAAGTGCTCGGATTACAAGCGTAAGCCACCGCGCCTGGCCAAGTCTTTTCATTCTTACTGCATTTGTTTGGTTCAATATCATAATTTATGATCACTCAGATGCCAGTGATCTCTCCATCCTACCATAATTACCTCTTTATCTGAAAACAGCTGCCCACCTGCCATTTGCCCCATCACTGACACTTTGAGCATGGTCTTTATTTTATTGTGTATTGTATTTTTTAGTGTTTACTCTAAAAATATTGTAGACAAAGACTCTGTTTTATATCTTTTTATACCTCTGATGTAATCTCTTTATGGTAATGGTATCAATAATACCAGATTGTCGAGCTCTGTAATTTTTTTTTTTTTTTGAAATGGAGTCTTGCTCTGCTGCCCAGGCTGGAGTGCAGTGGCATGATCTCTGCTCACCACAACCTCCGCCTCCCAGGTTTAAGCAATTCTCTGCCTCAGCCTCCCGAGTAGCTGGGATTACAGGCGCGTGCCACCAAGCCCAGCTAATTTTTGTATTTTTAGTAAAGACGGGGTTTCACTGTTGAGCTCTGTAATTATAAAATAATGTAGTGTCTGGCATGAAAGTGGATCTTCGATTACGCCTACCTGATGCTTTGCCTTATCCTTCACTAGAAATAAGAACCTATTTCTTAAGCCAGCTGTCATAGAACTATGGGGTAGGAGTTAACAAGGAGAAAATAAATAGATGGCTCCCTGAATCTATATAAATTTCCTACCCACAGTCTTTTTTTTTTTTTTTGAGATAGTCTCCTGTCACCTAGGCTGGAGTGCGGTAGTCCAACCTTGACTCACTGAAACCTCCACCTCCCAGGTTCAAGTGATTCTCATGCCTCAGCCACCCGAGTAACTGGGATTACAGGTGCATGCCACCACACCTGGCTAATTTTTTTGTTTTAGTAGAGATGGGGTTTCATCATGTTGGCCAGGCTGGTCTCAAACTCCTGGCCTCAAGTGATCTGCCTGCCTCAGCCTCCCAAAGTGCTGGGATAACAGGCATGAGCCACCGCGCCTGGCCAATTTATTCTTTACCTCTTAGTAATTGTGTCTTATTTCTCAGCTTATTTCCTTCACAGCATGAAATTATGTTTATTGTTTCTCTCCCTATCGGGAACCTTGTTTGTCTTATTCATTGTTGAATTATTAGCACCTAGCTCAGAGTTTGGTATGTAATAGGAGCTTGATAAATATTTATTGAGTGAATGAATAATGAAAAGCATACTTGGTTTCATGAACATGAATACCTACTTGGAATTTTTAAAACCACTTTTTCTTCCACAGACTGGACTTGAGGGACACATAAAGAGAATCCACCAACACCTCCCCCTCCACACACACCAGCTTCCCATTCTCCCACTCCAACTCTAGCTATAGGAGTTATTGTTCCTGGGCCGGGCACGGTAGCTCAAGCCTATAATCCCAGCACTTTGGGAGGCCGAGTTGGGCAGATCACTTGAGCTTAGGAGTTTGAGACCAGCGTGGCCAACATGGTGAAACCCCATCTCTACTAAAAATTTAAAAATTAGCCAGGTGCGGTAGCATGCACCTGTAATCCCAGCTACTCGGTAAGCTGAGGCATGAGAGTCGCTTGAATCCAGGAGATCACGCCACTGCACTCCAGCCTGGGCAACCATGCAAAACTCTGTCTCAAAAATAAATAAATAAAAGGAATTATTGCTCCTTGGTTTATGTCCCAGATGGACTTTTGCAGCAATACAGTGATGTGGTAGTAAAGATACAAGGCTGAATTTGCAGTTGTCTAGACTTAATTTAATATAGAGTATCCAATTTATACCTTGTTTTTCATGTTCTTCACTCTAATGTCCTGGTAGGATTGAAATTGTATCTGAAGTCTGAGCACACTGCGTGCCTAGGGCCATAGTAGACCTTTCTTCAAATTTAAATTAGCTGAAGGCTGGTTGTCCTGTATGTGAAAATGTAATCCAAATATCCTGATTAGGCACAGGCCATCCCAATTAGGTGAATTATCTGAAGTCCTTGCTTTTTATCTGCTGACATTTATGATTAGAAAGCCTTAAAGCAGTTAAATTTCATTAATGGCATTCATTTGTATCTTATTACAGATTGCCTGTTTCCTGCAACCCAAAGAAGCTGCTTTTCTTCTCCTTATCTAATATTTAAGTTTGAACATATATTAAGCATACCTATTAAAGGAACTATACTGGTGGGGCACAGTGGCTTACACCTGTAATCCCAACACTTTGGGAGGCCAAGGCAAGAGGATTGCTTGAGCTCAGGAGTTCGAGACCTGCCTGGGCAACACGAGACCTCATCTGTACGATAAAACAAAAAATTAGCTGAGCGTGGTAGTGGTGCAGGCCTGTGATTCCACCTACTCAGGAGGCTGAGGTTGAGGCTGCAGTGAGTTGCACTCCGGCCTGGGTGATGGAGCAAGACCCTGTCTCAAAAAAAAAGGAACAATTCTGCAGAATAAGGAAGGGTTAGGCATCTGTAGCCCTACGTGTAAACCCTTTCTGCTACAGTCTCCAAAAGTGATCCCTATTAGCACGAGTTCCTTCTCTCTCCATCTGTAGATTATGAAAAATAATTCTGAGTAAAGATGCTAGGAGAGCATTCATTTATTAGATGCATTCCATATAGACAAAGTATTTACCAAGAAACAAGCCCAGGAGCAGGGAACCACCAGGTTGCCTGGTGAACCAGCCTAGATCAGAAATGGAGCAGGTCAAAACTCCTGTATTGATCAGTAGTGGGATCATGCCTGTGAATAGCCATTGCATTCCAGCCTGGGCAACATAGCAAGATTCCATCTCTAAAAATAAAAAAAAGAGACAAGATTTTTATATCCTTAAATTATTATATATAATTCTTTCTCTTAAAAGAATCTTCTGCTGACTCTCAACTTTTCCTGGAAAAAATGGATCATTCCCACCATATGGGGATGAGCTATATGGACTCCAACAGTACCATGCAACCTTCTCACCATCACCCAACCACTTCAGCCTCACACTCCCATGGTGGAGGAGACAGCAGCATGATGATGATGGTGAGTGCCATAGGAGGGGCAATGCAGGCCCTTTCCCACCCACTTGGGTAATAGAAATAATGGAATTTTAGTACTGGAAGCTTATTATCTTTAAAGGTCAGTTTACCAGTGAGGATAACTAAAGCAGACCCAAGCAAGTCAAGTCATTTGCTCCAGATTATGTGGCAAGCTACTTACAGAGTCACACCAGAACCAAGATTTTAGGCTTCTTTCTTTGGTAGTCCCTTCTGAAATTGACTCTTTTCTGAATTAGGGGTTCTGGTCTTTATGCCTTGGGTGGAAAAGAGAAAAAGACAAAAGTTGGCCGGGCACAGTGGCTCATGCCTGTAATCCCAACACTTTGGGAGGCCAAGGCAGGTGGATCACAAGGTCAGGAGATCGAGACCATCCTAGCTAACACGGTGAAACCCCATCTCTACTAAAAATACAAAAAATTAGCTGGGCATGACGGCATTCCCCTGTAGTCCCAGCTACTTGGGAGGCTGAGGCAGGAGAATCGCTTGAACCCAGGAGGTGGAGGTTGTAGTGAGCTGAGATCTCGCCACTGCATTCCAGCCTGGGCTACAGAGCGAGAATCCATATCAAAAAAAAAAAAAAAGATAAAAGTTGATGGTGGGGGCCCAGGAGAAAAGTTGATGGTAGGGGCCTAGTAGAATACTTATGCTCGGTGCCTGTGGTGGTAACGCTAACATGAGGGCAAAAGCTTCCCACTCACGTGAATGTCTCTTATTATCCAGATCTTCTACTTTTAAATGTTCTAAGCTTCTTTGCCCCAAATTCTCATTTAGAATTTTCATTCATCTCTAACTGACTTGTTCTGGTTTTCTGGCAGCCTATGACCTTCTACTTTGGCTTTAAGAATGTGGAACTACTGTTTTCCGGTTTGGTGATCAATACAGCTGGAGGTGAGTAAGCCATTAGGTGGTGTTGGAAGGTGATAGTCACATGAGAGACAGTGACAAATAATTTGGAAGTCCAGCACCTCTTTCTGTCCTAATTACTAAGTCAACATGGTAATGATGCATAACCATCTTGGTTCCTATTTCCTACCTAGAAGGTAGGAAACACAGTACTTTTTTGGTCCTCTGGTAAACCTCTGTTAACTAACATGTATGTTTTGGAGCTCTAAAAAATAATTTAGATACCAGATAGAAGTCTTTTGCAATCCATTTTCTTTCATTCTTTTCCAGAGTGTTTATTTTTTTTTTATTTTTTTTATTTTTTTGAGACGGAGTTTCACTCTTGTCACCCAGGCTGGAGTGCAATGGCAGCTATCTTGGCTCACTGCAATCTCTGCCTCCCAGGTTCAAGCAATTCTCTGCCTCAGCCTCCTGAGTAGCTGGAGTTAAACAGGCACCTACCACCATGCCTGGCTAATTTTTGTATTTTTAATAGAGACGGGGTTTCGCCGTGTTTGCCAGGCTGGTCTCGAACTCCTCACCTCTAGTGATCCACCCACCTCAGCCTCCCAAAGTGCTGGGATTACAGGCATGAGCCACCATGCCCAGCCTCAGAGTGTTTACTTATTTGATAAGTTATTAGTCCTGGACATAAGACTAACTCAAATTAAATACCACAAAATAACTCTAAGTTTAAAACTATTGTTCTAATACTTCAATTTTACGATAAATTAAGTGCCACAAATTGTGAAATGACTAGCCATCAATCATAGAGTTAATATGTCAGAGCTAGGACAAGGACCCAGACCTTCTAGAGCTACCTAGACCAGTGTTCTTTTAGTCTACCAAACTATGGCCCACATCCTTCCTGATTCTTGGCATGGCCCATCTTAGACACTCCTAGTTTTGAGGTAGATGATTACCCATCTGTTTGTTGTCTATTATGTTGTATGGTATACTTTAAATTTAACTTGCACAAACTCAATAGTCAGTTGGACTGCCTTAGGTACCAGATGTCTGTTTGGAGCCATAAAATCAATTTGTTTTGGGAAGAAGGAGAGCATTTAGTTCAGGTAGTGTGTTAAATTAGCAGTTTGAATACATTTATATCATTACCAACACTTCACAGTGTGAAAGACTTAGAATTGAAATGCCTATTCAGGAAATGTAGTCAGCCACTGATGAAACTAAATTGTTTTATTCCCTGTTCCATATTCTACATTGTGTGTTTCAGTGTAACAAACCTAATTTAATGACATCAAGCAGTCTGACCAAAAGGTTATTGTTGTTCTGATTATTTTTCTTATCTTAATCAGAAAGTAAATATGTTCTTGGCAGAGGCAATAGTTTTCAGTTACACCATCTTAGCGGTTCTCCTATCTGAGCAAGAGAAGAGGTAAAAATATAATGTCTTCAAAAACTGAGAGTAGCATTTTTTCTATGTGTATTTCTAGCTGGACAGCACATTGGCTAATGATTTTGCACATGTTTGACAGTACCTCCATATTTTCCTTCCATACTTAGAAATGGCTGGAGCTTTTGTGGCAGTGTTTTTACTAGCAATGTTCTATGAAGGACTCAAGATAGCCCGAGAGAGCCTGCTGCGTAAGTCACAAGTCAGCATTCGCTACAATTCCATGCCTGTCCCAGGACCAAATGGAACCATCCTTATGGAGACACACAAAACTGTTGGGTAAGAACTGAACAGATCCAGATGAAGTCCTAAAGAGCTCGATCAGTTAAGCAGCAAAGCGCAGCTATGTGATCAGCAGCAGCCCTCTTCTTGAGTTAGGAGTTCTGTATGACCTTGATCAAAACTGTCCTTGGAGGTTTGGGTTTGTAGGTCATGAGCAGGCCAAAGGAGGAATGAGAGGGAGTCTTCTGCAAATATGAATGTTTGTTCTGAGTTGTACGGATTGGCCACTTTGGAAGAAGGGAAGTGAGGAATCCATATTTTAAAATATTTACCAAAATAATAATGAACAAGTTAAGAAATTCAGATCAAGATATAAAAGAATGGCAGATTGCAGTTGATTCTATAAAGTTACACCTAGTCAGCCCTGTCCTCTTTTTGTTTACAATATAAGACTGTATTGATTTCTGTGTTCTGTCTAAGAAAGTATTTGGATGATTATTGGTTTTTCCCATAGATTGGCAAATGTTTTTTGAGATTGTTTTAATAAAAATGTAAGTCTTAAAACCAAATTGGACCTTAAGAAATCCTATAGACTGATATCCTGCTTTCAAACAAGCAGTGTTATTTATTGTACTGATGAGCTTACTGGGGCCCAGAAGGATTGTGACCTACCTAAGGTGGCACAGGGGATGAGTAGCCAGGTCTCCTTATCCCTAATTAAGTAATTTCTTCTATACTACCCAACCCTCAATTCTATTTTTTTTTCTTTTTTTCTTTCTTTTCTTTTTTTTTCTGGAGACAGGGTCTCCCTCTATTGCCCAGGCTGAAGTGCAGTGGCACTATCTTGGCTCACTGCAATCTCTGCCTTCCAGACTCAAGTGATCCTCCCACCTCAGCCTCCTAAGTAGCTGGAACTACAGGCATGAGCCACCACACCCAGCTAATTTTTTTTATTTTTTGTGGAGACGAGGTTTCGCCATGTTGCCCAGGCTGGTCTGAAACTCCTGAGCTCAAGCAATCAGCCCACCTCGGCCTCCCAAAGTGCTGGGATTAAAGGCATTAGCCACCACCCCCAGCCTCTGTTTCCATTTTTGTAGAATGTAAACTTTGCAAAGGTGGGAAGCCTAAAAATATTCGGGCAGATGAGCGTGAGAGGGTTTACGGCTTCCCTTTCAGGATCTAAGGTGGAGGTAAGTCGGGATTACTCCTCGTCCTTTTCTCCTCCTCCGGAAAAGGGTTCCTTCTACTGGAGGAACCACAGCCATATCTCGCCAATGTTTATAAGCCTGACAGCCCTGTGCTGTTTCATTTCCACGGACCAATCAAAGAACATTCAAGTACCCATGAGTTGCCAGAGTGGCTGTCCAGTTCCAGCTGAGCTCATGGCAAGAACTCTTCCCTCTTTCTCCTGATCTACAGAACTCCTAGGAGTCCCTGATTGTTGTGTCCCTGTTTACTCTCCAGGCAACAGATGCTGAGCTTTCCTCACCTCCTGCAAACAGTGCTGCACATCATCCAGGTGGTCATAAGCTACTTCCTCATGCTCATCTTCATGACCTACAACGGGTATCTCTGCATTGCAGTAGCAGCAGGGGCCGGTACAGGATACTTCCTCTTCAGCTGGAAGAAGGCAGTGGTAGTGGATATCACAGAGCATTGCCATTGACATCAAACTCTATGGCGTGGCCTTATCGATTGCAGTGGGAAGTTGAAGACTTGAAGACGTGATTCCTGCTCCAATCGTCCCTTCTTGCTCCTCTTTGTGCACGTACACACACACACACACACACACACACACACCTGCTCAACAGAGGTTTAGTTTACAGTCTCTGAACTAAAGTAGTAACCTCCCAAATTGTTTTTTCTAATAAGCTGAGATTCCCATTTCTCTTAAGGAGAAGCCACCCATGAGATGTCTTTTCCTTCTCCATCATCTTAGAGCCAAGTTATATGTTCTTGTCTAATCCATGTAGCTTTTTGTTCAATGACTTGATCATCTGCTTCCTTTTTGAATTTTTAACAGATAGTAAGTAAATTTGGTGGTTTTTTCCCCTGGGTCAGTGATGGAAAGGGGTTAACTTCAGCCAGGACTGATGGCAGCTGAGGGAAATTCTTGCCCAACTAAACCCAGAACTCAAACTTAACATTAGAAAATAAGGTCCAGGGCCGGACACAGTGGCCCATGCCTGTAATCCCAGCACTTTGCGGGGCCAAGGCAGGCTGGATCACCTGAGGACAGGAGTTCGAGACCAGTCTGGTCAACATGGTGAAACCCCGTCTCTACTAAAAATACAAAAATTAGCCGGGCATGGTGGTGGGCGCCTGTAATCCCAGCTACTCAGAAGGTTGAGGCAGGAGAATCACTTGAACCTAGGAGGCAGAGGTTGCAGTGAGCCAAGATGGCGCCATTGCACTCCAGCCTGGGTGACAAGAGTGAAACTCCATCTCAAAAAAAAAGAAAAGAAGGTCCAGCTTTTGGATTCAATGAGTGGGAAATACATTGTGCCTTTCTCTAGATGTGATACGTTATACCAAAATCTTTGTAGTGTGCAGAGCGGTGGTTTGAGACTAAATACAGGCTTAGAGCTTGCAGAGTGTGTATTCTTGGATGGCTGACGCATCGACTTGCATTCCCACTTAACACTTTGATTAGCATGAACTTGCCAATCAAAAAATGACAATCAATTTGAGAAAATAGAAATAGATATTTTAAAATAAAACCATTCACAGTTTACTTTGTCTTGATACCTTGGTTTGTCCCAGCTGAAGTGAAGCGAGAGCGTTTGAATTAATTTTTCCATTATAATGTTTTCGCATGTCTGCCTCTAAAACTGTGATTTTCAAGCTTTAGCGTGCATCAGAATCACCTGTAGGGCTTGTTAAAACACTAATTGCTGGGCCTCAACCCAAAAGCCCCCAAAGTGGCACTTCTGAGTTCCTGCTGATGTTACAAGGGACCACACTTTGAGAATCTGTGCTTTAAGCTAAGGAAATATTGCCTGGTGGGTTGGCTGCCTGGTATTGGGCATGGAAATTTGAATTGCTGATTGGTAGATGATGTGTCTGGACTTAACTCACATAGTAAATACTGCTGATCAATACCTAATCATTCCACATTTATTGAGCTCCACCTGTGTGTATGTGTACCCAAGCACACATGTGTGAAGGGCTATAGCCAAAGTATTTTTACTAGCCTGTATGAAATCACTAGTCCTTATTTTTAAAGGTCTATGGTTTCTTGGAAGTAGTTTGATTGTTGAGAGAGACCTTTGATCTGCAGTGTAAATCTACCAGGCATGGGCCAGAAGGGCAAAAGCCCAGCTTTCTCTTTGGAAAGACTCAGGCTGTGGTTTGTTGATGGCCAGGTTTTCCTCAGGCTCCAACAACTGTGCTTATACCAAGCAGATCCTCATCCTCCATATAATCTTTGTTATTCGTGGGGGTTTAATTACATTACAAGTGGCCAAAACCCCTGTTCTCAGTGAAGAACCACATTGGATTTGTATTCTGTTCAGTTGTAGTCTACACTGCAGTCTTATTCCTGGTTCAAACTACCTCTTTAAATTGATTTGTCTTGTGCTGGTCTGTTAAATCCTGCCCTCCTTGGTGCTAGATCCAGTTGTGCCTCAGGGCAGAGGAAACAAAACACAGCTATCCTGTTGGCCTGTGTTGTGGTTTTGAAGTTTGTACTTTCTCCGTGGGTGCCAGTTAAATATTGGAGAGCAAGGAATGTGGACTTGTATGGCTTTGAACCAAGAGAGGGTTATGAGCCTACTGGATTGAGGTTAAAATCCAAGAACCAACATTTAGAGCTTTGTGCTTTTCTCTCATTCCATCACTTTGTAATGATGATACTTAACATGAGCAGGGTGAATGACAGGTACTGACGAAGTCCAACACAAAGGTATAATACAGCCTGTTGTCTCAAGCCAAGGAATCATAAAACCATGAGAAATAAACAGGAATCAATAGTTAGTAGTGACATTGGTGCTCTCTAGAAATCTCAGCATGAGCTGCTATAGAATACCCTCCCAGCAACAAAACCTAATCAGTAAGGCCAGCTAGACCCAATGGCTCATGCCTGTAATCCCAACACTTTGGGAGGCCAAGGTGGGAGGATGGCTTGTGTCCAGAAGTTCGAGACCAGCCTGGACAACATAGTGAGATCCTATCTCTATAAAAAATCAAAAATTAGCCAGGCATGGTGGTGCATACCTATAGTCCTGGCTATTTGGGAGGCTGAGGCAGGAGGATTGCTTTAGCCCTGGAGGTCGAGGCTGCAGTAAGCCATGATTGCGCCACTGCACTCAGCCCGGGTGACAAAGCGAGACCCTGTCTCAGAAAAAAAAAAAAAAAAGAAAAGAAAATTCAAGGCCAGTTAAGACAAAATGCTATGACTTTGAAATTCACAGAAAGAAATAACAGTTTAGATTAGGTCTTCAGGTATTCAGGATAGAGATAATCTCCTGAAAAACCTGAATTTCAGAGATTCTTAGACTGGCTGCCAAAGGATGAAGCTAGTGAAGGAGAAAAAGCTTAAATTCCATCTTGAGCTCTTGGATTGTGATAATACAATGATTTCATTAACTTTTCATTTCTGTATACCTGTTCATTTGGAATTTAATGCTTGACTTCTTTGTTCATTTTGGATCTAAACTTCTCTTTTCTTCCTTCCCCATTCACATCTATTAGAAGACTGCATCACCATTTCTTTGGCCCCCTTACTCTGTTGTCCTTTCCCTTTTCTTTCAGTTTTTTTTATCGCATGTCTAGTATATTAAGTCTCCATAGCCCTCCTGATGCAGTAGACAGTGCTATGCTGTGGATATAATACCAACCAGAAATTGGCATTTATAAACCTGTTAAGAGACTTTAAGCATGCTTCAAGAGGCAGTTGACCCACTGGAATTTCTATAAGGCTGGTACCCTTCCCAGAGTTACAGAATCTTAGGTGCTGTCTCTAGTCTGTGAGGGAGGAACTCCCAGCATCCCCATTGCCCACAAATGGAATCCTCACTGTATCCACTAGGAGATTAGAAATTAAGGTTTCTTCACTACTTCTATGGTAGGGTTGTCTGAAATTCCCTTTCAGGCTGTGGGTACTGGTCTTGGGTTCTAGTCATAAGGGGTTCCTTATAAGGAGCAGGCGGAGGGGAGTACAGTTTCATGTCCTTTAATTTTGATCCTGCCCTCTCCAGCTGCTCCTTCAAAAGATACATCAAAAGATACAAACTCTGGGCTGGGCACAGTGGCTCACACACTTTGGGATGCCAAGTGGGGGCGCGGATCACCTGAGGTCAGGAGTTTGAGACCAGCCTGGCCAATGTGGTGAAACCCCATCTCTACTAAAAATACAAAAATTAGCTGGGCGTGGTGGCGCATGCCTGTAATCCCAGCTACTCGGGAGGCTGAGGCAGGAGAATCGCTTGAACCCAGGAGGCGGAGGTTGCAGTGAGCCAAGATGGCGCCATTGCACTCCAGCCTGGGCGACAAGAGCAAAACTCCGTCTCAAAAAAAAAAAAAAGATACAAAGTCTGCATTTGATATAATGCCTTAATTACTGGGTCTACAATTAATGTTGACTGTTTTAGATTGTAAGCTCCTGGAAAGCAGTATTGCTGTAGTAGGAATGTTTTAACAGTGTCATATGAAAAAGAACAAAATAAATATTTTGATTTTGTGATTCTATGCAAGTCTTTCTGCCCAGAGTGATAATGCAATAAGCTAGTCTCTTCATAGTCTGCATAGAGTCTGGCCATTACCATCAGTTTTTAAGATGTCCGTATTGTGGCCGGGCGTGGTGGCTCACGCCTGTAATCCCAGCACTTTGGGAGGCTGAGGCGGGTGGATCATGAGGTCAGGAGATCGAGACCATCCTGGCTAACACGGTGAAACCCGTCTCTACTAAAAAAAATACTAAAAAATTAGCCGGGCCTGGTGGTGGGCACCTGTAGTCCCAGCTACTTGGGAGGCTGAGGCAGGAGAATGGTGTTGTGAACCCGGAAGTCGGAGGTTGCAGTGAGCCAAGATTGCACCTGGGCAACACAGCGAGACTCCGTCTCAAAAAAAAAAAAGATGTCCGTATTTTAGGTGGTACGATCCTTTTAGGTTTTCATCTCACTCTCCTGCTACTCGACTTAAAATGACATGCCTAGTACATGCCAGAAGATCCATGTGATCTTCTGCACAGGAGACAGGGTCTTCATGAAGCCACAAGTATTTCAGTATACTGAGGATTCCTCAGTTTAAAAGCCAGCTTTTGTCACATCATAATCCCTTCCCTGTTTCTGCTGTTAGGCAAGAGGCTCTGAGCTGGGCCTATAGGAAGTTCACCGCCAAACCTTGAGATGCACAGTGACCCTGCCAGTCCCTTTGGTAATGCCAAAATGCTGACGTTACTTGCTCTTCCCACTGGCCCCCAGTGGGTATCTTGCCATCACCACCATTCCTAGTCTCTTCCTTAGTGTAGTGTCATGAACATGGACTTAGAGGAGTCAATGAGTTTGGATTCTGGTTCCATCACCTACTAGCAGTATGACCTTAGGAAGTTAGTCTAATGATCCCTAAGCCTTAGTTTTCTTATTTAGAGATGGAGTCTCACTCCGTCACCTAGGCTGGAGTGCAGTGGTACAGTCTCGGCTCACTGCCACCTCCATCTCCTGGGTTCAAGTGATTCTCCTGCCTCAGCCTCCCAAGTAGCTGGGGCTACAGGCACACACCATCGTGTCTGGCTAATTTTTGTATTTTTAGTAGAGACGAGTTTTTGCCATGTTGGCCAGGCTAGTCTTGAACTCCTGAGCTCAAGTGATCCGCCCGCCTCGGCCTCCCAAAGTGCTGGGATTGGGAAAGGTGTGAGCCACTGTGCCCGGCCATAATACCTGTTTGAATTAGGCACCTAGCACAAAATAGGCATTCGAGCCTTAGTATATTTTTTTATTATCTACAATTGTTGTTACTCCAGCTTTCAGGAGAATGAAAAGTAACACTCTTCTTGATAAGGTTAATAGGTTAGTATTTTTCTTTTTTTGTTGTTGTTTTTGTTTTTGAGACGGAGTTTTGCCCTTGTTGCCCAGACTCGAGTGCAATGGTGCAATCTCAGCTCACTGCAACCTCTGCCTCCTGGGTTCAAGCACCTCCACCTCAGCCTCCCGAGTAGCTAGGATTGCAGGCATGCGCCACCACGCCCGGCTAATTTTGTATTTTTAGTAGAGACAGGGTTTCTCCATGTTGGTCAGGCTGGTCTCAAACTCTGGACCTCAGGTTATCTGCCCACCTCGGCCTCCCAAAGTGCTGGGATTACAGGCATGAGCCACCATGCCCGGCTCTTCTTTTTTTTTTTTTTTTAATTTTATAGAGTCAGGGTTTCTCTGTGTTGCCCAGGCTGGTCTAACTCCTGGACTCAAGCAATCCTCCTGCCTCAGCCTCCCGAAGTGCTGGGATTACAGGCATGAGCCACCACACCTGTCCCTCTCCCACTCGTATTACTCAGACTTAAACTACCCCCAAAAGGCTAAAGTCCTGCTGAGTCTCCGTAGAACTGATGATTCAAGAGGCTCTTATGATCACAGCTGGTGATTCCCTGTGTTGAATTAGTGAAAACAGGCCAGGCACAGTAATCCCAGCACTTTGAGAGGACTGCTTAATGTCAGGAGCTCGAGCCCAGCTTGGGCAACACAGATGCCTGTCTCTACATAAAACAATAAAAATTTTTTAAAAAAAATTTTTTTTAATGCCCAAAACAATAGGGCATGATTCAAAATTATCCTCTGAGCTGCCTCTCTGGTTCTTTCTGGGAAAAACACTTAGGCAAGTTGAGAAAGGAAGGAAAGTTGGAATAATGGCAAAACTGTTAGAAGCATTCCTCTTACTTTCCTCCATTGCCTGTCCTCCCAACATTATACCCAAACTAGTTACAAAGCCATTCTGTAAAGAGATCGGGTACCTACAATTTCTTCAGATTTACACAATATCCACTAGAATTTAATTTCTACAAGGGCAGGGATCTTTGTTGAGTGGCACATGGTAGACACTCAATAAATAACTTGTTGAATAGATGGGTTAAGTCAAAGTGGCAGGGATCAACTAGAGTGTCCTGTGCTTAGGGTCTTTTAATAAAGATGGAAAGAATGATGTTAATCTTGTAGCAATTATCTTTTAAAGTCTGGGAATTAACAGTACTGTTATACTTCATTAAGGATGCCTCACATTTTTCCAAAAATATATTTATTTTTAAAAACAGAAAATCAGATCAGTTTTATAGAGTCAAATTTTCAAGAGACAAACCAGAGTTTGGATTCCAGCTTAGAGTGCAAGTGAAGCATCAGTAATCTCATGCAGAAGATTTGTCTCTGCAGGAGGTACATTCTGCTTGACTGCAAGCACTCAATTCTCTAAATCTGGTTTGTACTTCTGCCATCATTTTATTCCATTCCAGCGCTCTGGCATGCAAGATAATCCATCTCTAAAATTCAAGACTTCCAAATTGAGATGAACGATTATTGGGCTTGGGTTGGGGTTTATAACCAATCCGATCATTGATCATTTGTTCCCGGCTCTTGGGATCACTGCTAAGCCCAATGGCTCCTTCTCCATCACTGCCTCCTACAACTTCCACATCTTCCTTCTGTTTCTTACGGGTCTGAAAGTATAAAAGTTTTAGGATTAAGGCAACATTCTTTCAATTAGCAAATGTTTATTTAGAACACCTACCATGTACTAGGCATGGGCTAAATGATAGAGTTAGGGTGTAAAGAACAATAAACTGAAATCCTAGGTTTGGAGTACTTAGGGGCACAATGAGGATATGGTGTTAAAAGTTGTAACCCCTGATCACTTGAGGTCAGGAGTTCGAGACTAGCCTGGCAAACATGGTGAAACCCTATCTCTACTAAAAATACAAAAATTTGGCGGGGCATGGTGGCTCACATCTGTAATCCCAGCCCTTTGGGAGGCTGAGGCGAGCGGATCACGAGGTCAGGAGATCGAGACCATCCTAGCCAACATGGTGAAACTCCATCTCTACTAAAAATACAAAAATTAGCTGGGCATGGTGGCGCATGCCTGTAATCCCAGCTACTTGGGAGGCTGAGGCAGGAGAATCGCTTGAACCAGGAAGTCGGAGGTTGCAGAGAGCCGAGATGGTGCCACTGCACTCCAGCCTGGCGACACAGCGAGACTCTGTCTTAAAAAAAAACAAACAAAAGATGTAACCCCTACCCTCCAGGATGTCACAGTCTAATAGGGAAACAGGCAAACAGACGATTATAGGGTGATCAGGGCTATGACCTATGACAGAGAGAAGTCTACACTGCCAAAGAGACAAGAGGTAAGGAGTTGGGGTGTGGTGGTACAACAGGAAGCTACAATTGGAAAGCTGTAAGAGCAGACAAGTGAGAGCAAAGGGCATTTCAACAAATTTATTATTCTAGAGAATAGACAGAAAAATAAATTGGGTAAAGAAATAACCACCAAAAATCTATAGCCTGACTGATCCCATGAGATTAAAAGTAACTCAAGAAGGTTTTATGCTATCTTATCAAAAGGTCTGGGTTTTGTGGCTTCATTTTGTTTTCAGATAAAAGGTTTGGCTCCTAAGTCACATGTGACTGCAGAATCCAGAAAGTATGTCTTAGTTTGATCATTTTCAAAAAGAGACACTTATCCCATAACAGCCACTACCTGACTGTAAGGATAACAGATGATAACTTTCTCTAAGAGAGTGAAATGATGTTTTATCCAAAGTTACCTAATAGAAGAATGGCTCAGCTACTCAAATCACTGGAATTACCACCATTCTTCACCACTTGCTGCTGAACTGTGGGCATTTAAATGCCAAGCATCAGGCTGACCGCAGTGGCTCATGCCTGTAAATCCCAGTGCTTTGGGAGGCCAAGGCAGGAGGACTGCTTGAGCCCAGGAGTGTGACACTAGCCTGGGCAACATAGTGACACTCCATCTGTCTCCACAATGTTTTTTTTTTCTTTAGACTGAGTCTCTGTCTGTTGCCAGGCTGGAGTGTAGTGGCGCCATCTTGGCTCACTGCCACCTCCGCCTCCTGGGTTCAAGCGATTCTCCTGCCTCAGCCTCTCAAGTAGTTGGGACTACAGGCGCATGCCAGCACACCTGGCTAATTTTTGCACTTTTAGTAGAGACAGGGTTTCAACATGTTAGCTAGGATGGTCTCAATCTCTTGACCTCGTGATCCGCCTGCCTCGGCCTCTCAAGGTGCTGGGGTTTACAGGCATGAGCCACCGCACCCGGCCCACAAAAAAATTTAAAAATTAGCCAGGCATGGTGGCGCATGCCTGTATTCCCAGTTATTCAGGGGGCCTGATGTGGTAGGATCACCTGAGCCTGGCAGGTCAAGGCTGCAGTGAGCTGTGATCATGCCACTGTACTCCAGCCAGGGCGACAGAGCAAGACCCTGTCTCAAAAATAAAAATAAAAAAAAAATAAATGCCAACACTCACAAAGTATTACAGGGAATAAAATAAGGTATTGCCTTTTATGTGGCAAATGACCTTCCTGATTACTAGTAAGTGATGTTAGAAAGTTCTACCTAAATACCTTTGTGAAAACAAGTTCGAAAAGGCAAACAACTCTATCATTCTGTGAATATCCAAATGGAATGAAATCACTTAAAAGGCTTCCCACTTTGAGCAACTGCTGTTTCAGAAGCTAGAGTCACAGTAGTATAATCAAACTCATGTTGGTAATAAATGAAACAGGCCAGTTTTCTACTGGTTTCACTTTAGTTTAGGGCATGACTGTCCCTGCTTCCTAAGTTACTCTAAAACAAGGTAAAACCCACTAGATAACTGTCTTTAGTGGAAAGACTAACTCAATAGTGAGCTGACTGTAGAGTCAAAGTTCAGCATGCTAGCATTTTATGAGATTCGTTACAACTGAAGTTTAAGCCATACTTTAAAGCTCATCCTTAATAATATAAGAGTTTTTAGAAAGCAAAAATTACGATACTTAGAGAACACTAAAGTCTCTTGGGATGAAGCAGGGGGAAAGAAATCTAAGTTATTAGTCTTAATATGAAGCATATACAATACATAATAAAGCTGTTGGTGAATATATGCAAAACGTACTGTCCTCTGCCATATAGTATAAGATACCTGCTAGGACAGCAAATGAAAATAGACTTGCATTGAGCCCTCCTTTGGACCTGGTATTGCAGGGAACAGATGCAGAGAGAAATATACTAATCCCTGACTTCAAGGAGCTTATGGCCCAGTGAGGGAAAACAAAAGCAAACAGACAATTACAACAGAGAGTGACCGTGCCTATGAGAGAGGTTAGCACAGGAGGATATAAGGTTGAGCCTAACCCAGCTGGGGGCTGGAAGGAGTAAGAGTTAGCCTGGCAAAGAAAAAGAAAGGGCTTTTCTGGCAAAGGGAACACTGTGTATAGGCACTGAGATTAAAGATAACCCAGCAGTGAAAGTGGAGAGATAAGCAAGGACCAGCTCACAAAGGAGCTCATATGCCATGCTAGGGAATTTGGAATTTATTCTGTAGACCACTGAAGAATTTAAGTCTTATTAATGGACATCTAATACCATGTAGCAAGGCCACAGTTAAAAATACATATGGGGCCCCTACTATGAACTAGATGGTAAGAACTCAATGGTGAAGCAAACAGACATGATTTCTGCAATCAACGTTCCTAATGTAAATGATTTTACAATAAAAAAATTGTAAATTATAATAAATGCTATGAAAAAAATATGGTGCTTTGTGAGAGCCTACAGAGATGGAGGCAGCATGGACGGGAATGACACATGTAACTTGGATATGGTCAAAAGTGGCCTCTTAAATTGAAGAGTTGACATTTAAATGAAGACTGGAAGAAAGGGAGCACTCCAGGCAGGGGGAAATAATATGTGGAAAGTCCATGGAATTGATAAATAGATTGGCATGTTCAAGGAAATGAAAGAGAGCCAATGTGGCTAGGGTATAGAGAGCAAGGCAAAGAATGGCACAAAATGAATCTGGAGAGGCACTAGAACATACAAAATCTTGTAGGCCATGGTGAAGAATTCAGATTTTGTTATAAGTGCAGGAAACTACTGAGGAGTTTTAAACGGGAATGACAGGATTTGAAAATTTTTGAAGATCATTCTTGATACTGGATGCAGAATGCACTGAAAGAGACAAAAATGGAAGTAGAAGACCAGTTAGGATGCCACTACAATTATACAGGGAAAGACGGTTATTTAGCACAGGACTGTAACAGTGGAGATGAAAAGGTATGGGTGGATTCCAGACATATTCTGAAGGTAGAATCAAAGGGTTTACAGACAGATCGAATATAAAGCGTAAGAGAAAGGGAGGACTCAGGAATGACTGCTAGGTTTCTGGCCTGAGGAACTGAATCAATACTGAGATGGGAAACACTGGGGAAGAATGGAAGGGACGACTGGTTCAAGGGAGAAATCAAGAGTTTTTCTCTCTTCTTTTTTTAACATGTTAAGTGTAGTAGGCTGAAAAATGGCCCCCAAAGCTAGCAGGTCCTAATCCTGGAACCTATAAATGCCTTATATGGGAAAAGGGCCTTTGCAGGTGACTAAATTAAGGATCTTGAGATGGGGGGATTATCCTGGGTTAGTCAGGTGGGCCCTAAACACAATCACACATATCATAAGAAGGAGGCAGAGGAAGTTTTCACAGACAGAAGACAATATGACTCTGGAGGCAGAGACTGGAGTGACACAGTCATGAGTCAAGGAATGCCAGCAGCCACCAGAAGCTAGAAGAGCCAAGGAATGGATTCTTCCCTAGATCCTCCATAGGGAATGTGGCCCTCCTGACACCTCAATTTCAGCCCAGCAATACTAATTTTTGGCCTATAAAACTGTGAAATAATAAATTTCTGTTGTCTTAAGCCATGAAGTTTGTTGTACTTTGTTACAGCAGCCACAGGAGACATACATGAAGTTTGAGATGCCTGTAAAGCATCCAAACAGAGATTTCAAATAAGCTGTTGGTTTAAGAGTCTGCAGTTCAGAAGTTAAAGTTATTGTGTATGTATGTGTGTGTATACACATATTTATGTATGACAGAGAGTCTCACTATTGCCCAGTGTGGAGTACAGTGGAGCCATCATAGCACACTGTAACCTCAAACTCCTGGGCTCAAGCAATCCTCCCGCCTCCGCCTCCTGAGTAGCTCAGGCATGCGCCACCCTGCCCAACAAAGAGACAAGGTCTCACTATGTTGCCCAGGCTGGTCTCAAACTCCTGGCCAGAAAATGCTGGCATTACAGATGTAAGCCACTGTGCCCACACAAGAATTATTATCTTAAATATTCCTTAAGCTTTGAAAGTTGTATTCATGGCTGGGTGCAGTGGCTCACGCGTGTAATCCCAGCACTTTGGGAGGCTGAGGTGGATGGATCACTTGAGGTCAGGAGTTGAGACTAGCCTGGCCCCAACATGGCAAAACCCCGTCTCTACTAAAAATAAAAAAATGAGCCGGGCGTGCTGGCATGAACCGGTGGTCCCAGCACGCGGGAGGCTGAGGCAGAGGAGGCAGAGGTTGCAGTGAGCCAAGATCATGCCACTGTACTCCAGCCTGTGTGACAGAGCGAGACTCCATCTCAAAAAAACACAAAGTTGTATTCATACCTCCAGGTCCTTTCGAATGTTCTCAAACTCTTCAATGTCATCAAGCTTTAGCTCTAGGCGTGTTGGTTTCCGTCTCAGCATACTGAAGTCAACACTAAGGGCCAAACCCAGTGAACTATTAGCTGTTAAAAATGAAAGAGAGGAGGAAAATATGAAGGTGATAAAGTCTCAGATACAAAACATAAAATCAATTTGCAAGCATGTATACTAAAGTGAATGGAAATATTAAAAATTTATTTGAATTTACACATAGACTTCTAAAGTCTTTTTTTTTTTTTTTTTTTAAGAGATAGGATCTTGCTCTTTGCCCAGGCTGGAGTGCAGTGGCATGACCTTAGCTCACTACTGCCTCAACTTCCTGGACTCAAGCAATCTTACTGCCTCAGCCTCCAGAGTAGCTGGGACTACAGGCGTACACCGCCATACCTGGCTAATTTTTGTGTTTTTTGTAGAAATGGGATCTCTCTCTGATGCCCAGGCTGGTCTCAAACTCTTGGGCTCAAGTGTTCCTCCCTCCTCATTTTCCCAAAGTGCTGGCATTATAGGCAAGAGCTACTGTACCCAGCCAACTTCTAAAGTCTTTAGGTATGTGATTATTACATTTTTGTTACATTATGGAGATCTACAGCTCTATAAAATCAAAAACTCTTTCTGTAAGAATTTAAAATAGCAAACTACCTATAAGAGAGAAATTCTAGGCAACCATCACTTTAATCTCATGTTCCAGTCACATTCAAAGAACTACTCTAGCTAAAAGAATAAACTATCACAACTTAGTATAGTTAGAGGAAAAAGTGGACAAACCAGTGAATTTAATCTACCCTACATGAGAATTGTCAGAGATTTGTGATCACTCTTGAATGCTAAAATCAGTTTGCTAAATCTCAGGAAAACTCCAACTCACCAATTCACAGGATTATCCTCAGCGTCCAAACAGATCTTAAATGTGTACGTCATTCATTAAACAAACACTTCTTGTGTTCCAGCTACAGAGTTAAAAGGTACAGTCATAATCTGTGGGGAAAACAAAGAGAAAACTGTGATATCGTGTAATGAGAACCCTGATGAAGATACTGGCACTGGCATCACACAGGCACCTAATCCAGTCTGGGCTGAGTGTGGGGTGGACAAGGATGTCAGGCAAGCCTTTCTGGAGAAAATGATGTCTTAGTTGACTTCTGAAGGGCAAGCAGAGAGCAGAGTGCACAAGGAGGCTCAAGTACAGCTTTGGTAACGTAGCCAGACCCTGTGTCTACAAAAAAGTAAAAAAAATAGCTGGGCTGGTAGTGTGTACCTGTAGTCCTAGCTACTCAGGAGGCTGAGGTGGAAGGATCACTTGAGCCCAGGAGTTTCAGGTTGCCACCGTGAGACATGACCTTACCATGAGACCCCAACTCAAAAAAAAAAAAAAAAAAAAAAAGAGGCTCAAGAGAGCATTCCACAGCCTGAAATCCCAAGGTAATACTATGTTAACAAAAACCATTTTGTTTTGTTTTGTTTTTGAGAAAACACAACCCCCCCAACTGAGTTTAATATCTGTTGATGGCATCATTTGTATATTCTCCACAGCATCCCCTAGAGTGTATCTATAAAAACAGTCAGTAAATGTTTGTTGACTAAAAGGTGAGATCATTCTTGAGCACCGTGCTGTTTTTCCATTCCCATTCTTTACATTCTTATTTTAACACAAAAACCCTGTGAAGTTGACAAAATGATTCCTATTTCACACATAAAGAAGTCATCGAAGCAAGCTGTTCAGTTTGGTTAATAATTTTAGCCTCCTATAAAAATTATAAAGGCCAACATGATAAGCATTAAGTGAAAATGATGGAAGTGAAAACTCCTTGAAAGTATGTACAGATACAAATTATTACACGTATCTAGGATGAAACTAAGGACTGTGAAGTATACAAAGGAAGAAATAGTTCCTTCTCCCATGAAGCTTAGGATACTACAGGTGATATTATCAACACAAAACACTGGCACATTACATTTCAAATTCCTTTGTACTAAATCAGGCATTATCTTCTACCAGATTCCAATGCAGACAAATGGTAGAGAAAGCCAAAGTTCCAAAGAGGGAAAGAGAGGGATAGGGATACCTAAAAGGGGGGAAAAAAAAATCTATACATTTTACCTTTTCTGCAAACTGCAAAAAACTGGCCACTAGGGAGCAGTATAGATTAACAGTTAAAAGTGCTGGCTGTAGAGGTTAAAGGGCACAGGTTTTAATCCCACTACACCACCGATCCTGAACAATTCGTTTCATTTCTCACTAGACCTTAGTTCCCTCATCTGTATCCTACTCTGCTGTTGTAGGAAGTCAATAACGTAATACACAGTAAGCTCTTGGAATATTATTTGGCATTTAATAAATGTTCAATAAATAACATCTATTATTGCTGTAATTGTTCTAGGGGGTTGCATGAGGATCTGGCCAGCTAGGGAAACGTCAATATTTTGAGGATCTCCCACCGCCCATGTGGGGATAAAAACCTTATCCTGTTCGTCTCTAATGCCCCAGCATCCAGCAGGGCAGAGAGACGTACAGAGTTACCTGACACCTTCCTATCCATCATCTTACTCTCAATCTGATACAAAGACCAGGCTGAAGACAAATCAACAAAATCAGGCCGAAGCTCCTCCGCCGGGTCTTTATTTGACTTTGGCACTAGCGGGCTCTTCTAGCTTAATCTCTCGCCGCAGCCCAAATCCACCGCCGAGCCATCAAGCTCAGAGGGGGAGCCTGGGAAGACTTCCGGACCATGGAGGAGAACAGTCCTCGTCCCCTAGCTCCAGGCCTGTACCTCGGAGCCCAGGCAAGGGTTTCTATGGTAACATGGTCCTCGGCTCCAAGAAGACGTAAACGCCCCCGTACGCCCTGGGGGCACAGCGGACCCCGGAAGCCCTTGACTCGCTCCAGAGTTCAGCCCCGAGCCGCGCGAGTCGACTCACCTACCTCTTTTCAAGCCGGCCTAGCCCCTTCCCGGAACCTCGGCTCCCCCCCACGAAACTACTGCTAAGCCAACTGGACTACACTTCCCAGACTGCTTGGAGCCTCTCTCTCCGCAGAACCTCGTCTTCCGCGAGCTTTTCCTGGAGGTTCTAGGCGGGATGCCCCTCAATGCCACGACGCCATTTCCTACTACGACTTCCATCATGCTCCGCGCCGCTCCGGGGGCGGTGACCCCTCTTGGCCCACGTCCTGTCAGTGACGCACTTCCTGTCAGTGACGCACTTCCCCTCTGCTGGGCGCGCGGTGGACGGTCTGAAAGGGAGTGTTCGGATTTCGCTGGGGCCTCGCGGCTCCAGAGCCCAGCATGGCTTCCTCCCGAGCCTCCTCCACGGTACAGAGCCCGGGATCCCAGCTCACTCTGGCAGGGAGCGCTAAGGGGGAAGGGGATCTCTGCGGGAAGGGGCCGTTAAGGAGCGGGAGAAGGCGGTGGAGGGCTGAGGAGGAAGGCTGCGGGACTCAGTGGTGTCCTACACAGCGGACCACCGTTTTCCTGATCCCTAAGCGCTTTCGTGGACTGTAGCTTATTTGCACCTCTCCCACTACAGCCCCAAAGGGCAAGCATCTCTTCCGACTCATCCAGTAACGGTGCTCTGAAATAGGGAAGTGTCTTGGCCAAGGTTTATGCCTTTGGCAGATCTCAGAATTTTAATGAGACCTACTAACTCCTACTACCTCACGTCTAGGAACGTTTGAAATGTATACACTTGTAATGTTGTAACTTGTTATCCTTTAGCACCGCGTTGGTTATTTCATCTATCCTTAGTATTTCCCCAGTGATAAGCAGTAATCCGGGAAGCATAAAACACGAGATTGAACACTTCCAACGGAATGAAGTAAACAGATTCCAGAGCAAACCTTTCATAGGAAAATACCCGAGAGAACCTCACTAGTTTTATTAATCCCGTCAACCAAAGTGAGGGACTGAAACACCCTCACCCTACCCTCACCTCCTCAAATCAATGAAGAACGTCTTAAGTAGTGTCCAATTTGTCCTTTCAATTACGGAGGAAATAGGACTGTGAAACTCAGGGTGAGCTTCATCCTCTGGTGAATTCCGGTAAATTGCCAAGATTAAACCTTAGTTTAATCCAGATCTTTGATTTAGCAGGCAACCAAAACTAAAGCACCCGACGACTTAGTTGCTCCGGTCGTGAAGAAACCACACATCTATTATGGAAGTTTGGAAGAGAAGGAGAGGGAGCGTCTGGCCAAAGGAGAGTCTGGGATTTTGGGGAAAGACGGACTTAAAGCAGGGATCGAAGCTGGAAATATTAATATAACCTCTGGTAAGATGCAAATTGTGAGCCCATCTTTACCTCTTTGTGTAATGAATACCTTTCTAAACTTAAATACCACCAGTTTTATAATGTCAAAAAATTACAATTTTTTTTTTTTTTTTAAGACAGAGTCTCGCTCTGTCGCCAGGCTGGAGTGCAGTGGCGCGATCTTGGCTCACTGCAACCTCCGCCTCCCGGGTTCAAGCAGTTCTCCTGCTTCAGCCTCCCGAGTAGCTGGGATTACAGGCGCACACCACCACGCCCGGCTAATTTTTGTATATTTAGTAGATATGGGGTTTCACCATGTTGGTCTGGTGGTCTCAAACTCCTGACCTTGTGATCCGCCCGCCTCGTCCTCCTAAAGTGCTGGGATTACAGGTGTGAGCCACTGTGCCCGGCAGAGTTTCAATTCTTAAACTTGCAGCTATAAGGCTGAGAGCCTTTTTCTTACAATCTGTTATATAGTTTTTCTTCTATGAGTGAGCAGTCTTATCAAAAATTCAGTGTACATTTGGATTCAGATTGATTCCATTTGTCTTCTGGAGATCTAACATAGTTCTGGCATTGGTTTGCAGCTAGAGTTGTTCATGATATTCTCCCTTTTGAAGTTTTGCAATTATTTTTTACCCAAAGTGAAATCTTTTTTTTTTTTTTTTTTTTTTTTTTTTGTGACAGGGTCTCACTCTCTTGCCCAGGCTGGAATGCAGTGGCATAACCTTGGCTCACTGCAACCTCTGCCTTTTGTGTTCAAGTGATTCTCCTGCCTCAGCCTCCCGATTAGCTGAGATTACAGGTGCCCGCCACCACACCCAGCTAATTTTTGTATTTTTAGTAGAGACTGGGTTTCACCATGTTGCCCAGGCTGGTCTCCAACTCCTGACCTCAAATGATCCGCCCACCTCGGCCTCCCAAAGTGCTGGGATTACAGGCGTGAGCCACTGCACCTGACTGAGCTATCTTTTTTTATTATAAAAGTAATAGTGGCCAAGCCTGGTGGCTCACACCTGTAATCCCAGCACTTTGGGAGGCTGAGAAGCGGGAGTCTGGCTTGAGCCCAGGAATCCAAGACCAGCCTGGGCAAATAGTGATACCCCATCTCTACAAAAAGTAGAAAATTAGCCGGGCATGGTGACACGTGCCTGTATTCCCAGCTAATTGGGGTTCTGAGGTGGGGATTCAAGGCTGCAGTGAGTCATGACTGTGCCACTGCACTCCAGCCTGAACAACAGAGCAAGACCCTGTCTCAAAAAAAAAAGTTATTTTTCTTTTAAAAGATCAATGTATAAATGTGTGAAGTAGAAAATCCTGTATTTTTAAAATTAATTGATTGTATATCTTTCTGAGAATTTTAATACAGCTATAAAAATATGTAATTTTTTCCATAAATGAAAACATGATATGTAAATTGTTGTATAACCCCCATTTTTCATTTATATACCATTGAGGATATCTTTCCATGTCAGTAATGAGAGGTCTACTATATTTTTAAAATAAAAGTATGCATATTTGTCCCAAGAAATTCAGACAATGCCAAAGGGCATAAAATGAAGACTCCTCTGCAGTAGGGACATCTGTCAGGTTTCTCACTGAGCCTCCCACACATTTTCTAAACACATGCACTGTAGCCTAGTGACTTTTTAAACTTTTAATACTGTTTTTAAACATAACGTCACCACTGTACCTCTCATTTTTTATCACACTTGTATTTTGGTGTGGGTTTCAAAACTATTGCCAGATTATCCAGAAATCCTTATAGTTGTGGAACTCTCATTTTCCTGGTAATTATTTGCAGTTTAGTAGTTAATGATTTGTTAAGTATCCCTATACTGGGTCTCCTTTAGAGAATAAATAGCTTTGGCCGTTGTTACAATAATGTTTCTGTTACATCTTCTGGATAGACAGCCTAGTTAACTCATTTGCAAAAGATGTTCTGTACTCTTACTTGCTGGTCTCAGCCAAAGTGTGTGTTTATATAGGTGTAAAGTTAATCAATGAAACAAGAGGTGGCTTGAACCATTTTCTTGCCTTTTGAAGCTGTGTCATTTAGGTTTATGTGTTTGGCATAATTTAATAAACTGAAAAACAGTAAACTATAAAATGTGTAATAGACAGTTACTTTTCCCTCAGGGCATACACAGACTGCAATTACTAGAAATTATTTCTCTCTATTTGAAGAAGATCTGCTGATGTTGCCTGTTTTCTTTTTAATAGGAGAAGTGTTTGAAATTGAAGAGCATATCAGCGAGCGACAGGCAGAAGTATTGGCTGAGTTTGAGAGAAGGAAGCGAGCCCGGCAGATCAATGTTTCCACAGATGACTCAGAGGTCAAAGCTTGCCTTAGAGCCTTGGGGGAACCCATCACACTTTTTGGAGAGGGTCCTGCTGAAAGAAGAGAAAGGTTGCCTTTCTAAATATTTACTTTTTTTCTTTATTATAACCACAGGGTTCTACTCCAAATTTTGGTTGATCATTTAGTTGAACTTTAATAGAATGTCTCAAATCATGTTAACAATATCTTACTGTGTTTATATGAGTTAGCCCATAATCTGTCTTAGGCCAATTTTTACTCCACTATTAATTTTTCTTTTTTGTGTTTGTTCGTTTTTGTTTTGTTTTGTTTTGTTTTGTGTTTTGAGACAGAGTCTTGCTCTGTCACCCAGGCTTGAGTGCAGTGTCGTGATCTCGGCTCCCTGCAGCCTCCGCCTCCCGGGTTCAAGCGATTTTCCTGCCTCAGCCTCCCAAGTGGCTGGGATTACAGGCACCTGCCACCACATTTTTCTTTTTTGTATTTTTAGTTATTTTTTATATTTTTGTATTTTTAGTAGAGACAGGGTTTCACCATGTTGGCCAGGCTGGTCTTGAACTCCTAACCTCAAATGATTTACCCACCTTGGCCTCCCAAAGTGCTGGGATTACAAGCGTGAGCCTTCGTGCCTGGCCCGTTTTTCTTTATAGACTTGGAAGTGGGTGCTAACATGCTCCCTTGCCTCCCCTCCCCAGTGCGAGTTTTGAATTGGATAAACATTTGTTGTTGGGCTTTGAAAATTGAGACATCAAATGCATTCCATATCAATGACATAGAACAATGATAAATGTTTTTTGGATTTTATTGAAGAGGGGTACCGTCCTCAGATAATGCCCTCTTGTTATTTGCAGGTTGCGAAGTCTTAGTTGTGGTCTAGTCACACACAATTATGAGGAGCCCCTCTGGTCTCTCTGTCCACTGTCTCATCTCCCCTTCATCATCCAGCTTGTTGGAAGGGTTTTTTCTATTACTCCCTTGAGGTCCTTACCCTTATTTACTCTTCAACCTGCTGCAAACTGACCAACCCCTACCACATTAAAATTGCTCTTTGTTAAGATCACCAATCCACCTTTACTAAGAGTAGCCCTAGTATACTGCCAGCCACTCCTCCTTGAAATACTCCCTCCTTGAACTACTCCCTTTCTTTCACTCTCCTAAGAACAAATCCTATTGATTTTCCTCTTCTCTCACTAGCTAATTCTTCTCACTTACCTTCTAAACCTCTTTTTCTCTGCCTGCCCTTTACAGGCTGCCTTTTTCTCTACTTGCCCTTGGTGATCAGCTCTACTCCCATGGCATCATTCACTGTGTGTTCTGATGATTCCCAAATCTCTCATTGCAGCTTAGGTATCCCACAGGTACTTCAAACTTGAGACATCTGAAGAAATATTTCCCCACCTCTCTCCTATACTCATACAATTCTTAGTTGAAAATCTGCCTAGCCTCCTTTATAATCCATTAGCAAAATCTGGTCTGTTCTACTTGCGAGATACAACTCCAGCTATCTTCTTTGCTCTATCTTTACTGCTTTCAAATCTGCACTGTTGTGATAGCCCCAAACATGTTGTGTTAATTGCTTGCTTAAAATCCTAGATTGTCTTCTCATACTTGGAGTAAAAAACTCTTACCATGGTCTGTAAGGTCTTCAGCCTTACCCATGTCACCCTTCCCCAATTTACTAGAATAGCCACATTGGTCCTTATAGAATATGCTAGTTCTTTTTATGTCTTTCCACATAATTGGTCTATTTTTATTCTTCTGTCTTGGCTTTTAGAGGCTTTTTTTCTTCCTTTTTTTTTCTTTGAAACGGAGTCTCGCTCTGTCACCCAGGGTGGAGTGCAGTGGTGCAATCTCAGCTCACTGCAACCTCCACCTCCTAGATACAAGCCATTCTCCTGCCTCAGCCTCCCAAGTAGCTGGGACTACAGGCATGTGCCACCATGCCTGGCTAATTTCTGTGTTTTTAGTAGAGACGGGGTTTCAACACGTTGGCCAGGTGTTGAACACCTCCTCAAGTGATCCTCTCAACACCTCCTCAAGTGATCCGCCTGCCTGGGCCTCCCAAAGTGCTGGGATTACAGATGTGAGCTACCGCGCCCGGCCTTTCTTCTTCATTTTTTATTAACCTGGATCCCTGTCAAACTTCTTATTCTTTCGTTTCAGCATAGATGCCACCTATTCAAAGAAGCCTTTCGTCACACCTAACCCCTCTGTTCTCTGTCATAGTATGTTATTTTATTAGCCTTTTCAAAGGGTATACTTTTTTATTATTGTTTAGTTTGTTTTTTCCACCAGCAAAGTCTATCTTATTCATTATTATGTTCCTTAAATGAATCCTTTGAGTCATTACTGCTACTATCTGAATTTCAGTCCACGGTTGTGACTCAGAGCGTCACTACAACAGTACTGTCTGATTTCCCTGCCATTATTCTTCCCTTTTAATCCATTATTTGTACTGTTTCAGGGATCTTTCTCATCTGTAAATCCTCCTGAGCGTGGCATTAGCAATTCTTTGTGACCTGGCTCCTCCTTGCATTTGCAGCCCTATTCTTCACCAGTCCTCTTCTATGTTCCACGCTCCAGCCATATTGAATTATTTGTGACTGCAAGCTCAACATGTTTTTCTTACCTCCAGGCCTTATTTGTTTAACCCTCTGCCTGACATTTTCTCATTCTTGACCCCCTTGACCTGATTAACTGAGGACTCAATTTACATATTACCTTTTTTTAATGAAGCCTTCCCTGATCCTCTAAGCTTAGTTAGATGCCCGTTACAAAGTCCCTTCTAGCCCTCTGTGCTTACTGCTATAGTGATAGGTAATATAATGGATTATAGTTTGCCAGTACTCTCTGTTGTTTCCCCAGGACTAAGCTACTTGAAATCAAGAACTGATTCCTAGTCATCACTGTATAGTTAGCACCTGAGTCAGTATCCAGTACATTGTGGCACTGAGTGAAAGTTGGCAGTCTTCACAGACCAAGTGGTAGCAGTGTAGGGGCTCATTGACTCTAAACTGTACAGAGTAATTGCTTATAGTTGAATTTTGGAAATTTCCAAATAGAGAAGACTGAGTGGGAGAAACCACACTGGGAGTTTAGCCATCCCCACTTGACTCTTAAAGAAGGTTCCTGGAGGGCCGGGCATAGTGGCTCATGCCCGTAATCCCAGCACTTTGGGAGGCTGAGGCAGGAGGATCACTTGAGCCCAGAAGTTCAAGACTTGCCTGGGCAACATAGCAAGCCCTTCTCTCTACAGAAAAATTTAAAAATTAGCCAGTTGTAGCAGTGTACCTGTAGTCCCAGCCACTTGGGAGGCTGGGGTGGGAGGATCGCTTGAGCTCAGGGGGTTGAGGCTGCAGTGACCCATGATCATGCCACTGCACTCCACCCTGGGCAGCAACAAGACCTCATCTCTTAAAAAGAAAAAAAAAAAGGTTGCTAGGTGGTTTGAACAGTGAGAGAATAGTAAAGGCTTGCTCCCATCTTAGGGGAGCTTTAATAACAGTGTTTAAAACTGTGTTAAAGTGTACTTTAAAAACAGTGTTATCTCAACCATGTTTAAATTCTGATCTTTTTTTTTTTTTTTTAACAGGCTAAGAAATATCCTCTCAGTTGTCGGTACTGATGCCTTGAAAAAGACCAAAAAGGATGATGAGAAGTCTAAGAAGTCCAAGGAAGAGGTAGAACATGTCTTTAACTTCACAGTATAAACATGAAGGAAATGAGGGGATAGGTCTCTCGTTTTCTGCTTTCAATGGTTTGTTTTGCTGAGATGTTGGGGGAAATGTTTTTGAAGGCTCTACCATTCAAGAAGAGTTGGCTGGCAGTAGTTTTGGTTCCTTCGTAAGTATGAATGGAGCTAAGTGAGTTTTCCAGTCAGGAAAGAATCATGGCATTCCTGGTATAACCATGTAGTTACATATCATAGAAAAAAAATTCAGTAGAAAGTCCTCTGCCTGATTTCATCCTATTACCGAACGAATTCACCTTCCTTCTGGGCAGTTAAAATGGAGAAATGACAGTTATAAGAGGAGTAGAATGCTTCAGATTTGACCTTTCTGCTCTTAATTTGCCTTTCAGTATCAGCAAACCTGGTATCATGAAGGACCAAATAGCTTGAAGGTGGCAAGACTATGGATTGCTAATTATTCGTTGCCCAGGTAAAGAGAGCCTCCAGTAGAAGAAAGAAGCATATTTTTTGTGTGTGTTTCCTCTCAGGAACTGAGTGCTTGATAATGACTGTGGTTGTTAAATGAAATTGAGGGGTAGAGTAGGGATACATGTGGGTTCTTGTTTACAACCCTGTTGCTCCTGGTGATGGTGTTTCTGTGTCGCAGGGCAATGAAACGCTTGGAAGAGGCCCGACTCCATAAGGAGATTCCTGAGACAACAAGGACCTCCCAGATGCAAGAGCTGCACAAGTCTCTCCGGGTAAGATGCTCCCAGCAATTGTCCCACATCTTAAAGATTCTTCATGTTTATTTGATTTTTCTGCTTTGGCTCACCTCTGGGAAGGTAGAGGCAACTAGAGTGATTCCTCCCTGCTTAAGTTGAGCTGCTGTGACATGGAAGGAGCCATCAGTTAACGTGGCAGGAGCTTACTGTGCTTTGTATTCAGCAGAGGCCTATGGTTCTATTCTTTATTTCTCCCCGTTAATATGTCAGAGTTTCTCTGGGGTTTTCTGTTTATATTTAGCTGACTCAGAAGTTGTGATACTAAGACTGTAGAAAACATCTGGGCACAGTGGCTTAGTCCTGTAATCCCAGCATTTTGGGAGGCAGAGGCAGGCGGATCACTTGAGCCTCAGGAGTTTGAGACCAGCCTGGTCAACATGGTGAAACCCTGTCTCTACTAAAAATACAAAAATTTGCCAGGTGTGATAGCATGTGCCTGTAATCCCAGGTACTTGGGAGGCTGAGACGGGAGGATTGCTTGAACCCGGGAGGCGGAGGTTTCAGTGAGCCAAGATCACGCCACTACACTCCACCCTGGGCAACACAGCAAGACTCTGTCTCAAAAAAAAAAAAAAAAAGACTATAGAAAACAGCATGCTGGAGTTTCATATAACTTCATTTATCAATGTATGTGTCTTCTAACAGCAGCAACAAAACCATAGAAGAATCTTGGGATGGGTTAAAACTGAAAAGCTGCTTTGTTGTTCTTTTTATGGTGGAAAAGCAAAGGAGCTCTTAGATTAACCTATTAATGATCACCGTGTGTGTATTTTTTTTTTCTTTTTAAGTCTTTGAATAATTTTTGCAGTCAGATTGGGGATGATCGGCCTATCTCCTACTGTCACTTTAGTCCCAATTCCAAGATGCTGGCCACAGCTTGTTGGTAAGTTCCATTTTACAATGACATTTTTTCCTAAATGGGGAACAGGCTCAGGAAGAAAATTAGCATTTGTGTTAGACGTCTATTTCTACGTCCTCTTTCTCTGCTTCTCATGATCACACCAAACTACAGATGTCAGTCAGTGCTCTACCTGTTGTATAATACAATGTAGCCTTTGTTTAGCCGTTCTCGCTCTTCACCAGTGACCCCAGAGATCCATTACACAAAGCACTCTGTCACATTCTTGACACTAGTATTTTGGAACAGGTCCTGTAGTGAGTTTAAAGACCAACTAGTATCCATAACTCAGTCTGGCTTTTCTTTTTCAGTTATGTGACCTCGCTAAGATACTTAATTTCTGTAAGCTTCAGTGTCCTTACCTGTAAAGTGGGATGAGGTAGTGTTTGCAAGGCATTTTGCCTTGACAGTGCCTGGTATGTAGTAAGGACTCGTTAAACGTTAATTATTGGTTTATCTTTGTTTTATTTTCTTATCACCACATATGCAGAAAACTCAGGATGTGGTAACTTTGTTGTTTTGTTTGAGTTTGGTTGTGTTTTTCTGTGGGACATGGCTATCTAATGAGAAAGGAAACTTAGATTGAATACACAGGAGCTACTTGACTAGGCTGACCTTTGGACGGGTTCAGGAGAAAGCCAAGGGACTGCACAAATGAGTCCACCTCTCCAAGCCTCACCTTCACTATAAAGTTTGATCGTTCCTGCCGTACCTGCTTCACAGGTCTGTTAGAAAGATCATCCGAGATAATAGATATAAAACTAATTTGTTGAAAAATTTCCAAAATAAGAAGTCTCTAAAAAGTTGAAGGCCAGCCAGCCATGGTGGCTCACACTTGTAATCCCAGCACTTTGGAAGGCCACGGCAGGAGGATCACTTGAGCCCAGGAGTTTGAGACCAGGCTGGGCAACAATAGTGAGACCCTGTCTCTACAAATTTTTTTTTTTTTTTTTTTTTTTTTTGAGACGGAGTGTCACACTTTCGGCCAGACTGGAGTGCAGTGGCGCGATCTCGGCTCACTGCAAGCTCCGCCTCCTGGGTTCACGCCATTCTCCTACCTCAGCCTCCCAAGTAGCTGGGACTACAGGCGCCTGCCACCGCACCCGGCTAATTTTTTGTATTTTTAGTAGAGACAGGGTTTCACCGTGTTAGCCAGGATGGGCTCGATCTCCTGACCTTGTGATCTGCCCGCCTTGGCCTCCCAAAGTGCTGGGATTACAGGTGTGAGCCACAGCGCCCGGCCCAAAAAATTTTTAAAAATTTATTTAATTTTTTAAAACGTTAGCCAGGTGTGGTGGCATGCGCCTGTTAGTCCCAGCTACTCAGGAGGCTGGGTGATAGAATTGCTTAAGCCTGGGAGGTTGAGGCTGCAGTCAACTGTGATCACACTACTGCACTCCAGCCTAGGTGACAGAGTGACACTGTTTCTCAAAAAAAAAATTTAAATACTTTGTAATCAGCAAAATACTATTCATATTTAAGGACAGTATCACTATTAATATTAGTATTACTGGATAGTTTAATTTGCCCCACCTTCCCTCACAAGTGGATCCAAAAGTTAAGGAGAATGGCTACTGGTGTAGTGTTAATTATAGTCCAGTAAAAGCCTCTGGTTGCGTGTGGGCTGGAGGTAGCTTTTTCTCCTATAACCCTTCTAACTATAAGGCTTTTATTTTTCTGTCAGCCATTGTAAAGTTTATTGGGGGTGAGAAGAGATTGTCCTTTAGTAATATTACCAAGGTACCTTTTCCTTCCCAGACCAACCCTGGCTGAGATGCTTTCCTTTGTATTTGATAGGAGTGGGCTTTGCAAGCTCTGGTCTGTTCCTGATTGCAACCTCCTTCACACTCTTCGAGGTAAGTTAGAGTCTTATCCAAATCTCAGTCTTTTTCCCAGTGTGAACTCAGTTAAGCCTTAAACTCTGCTTGACACTCAGACCCCATACACACAGCATTAATCCTTGATTTGATTTGACTTGGTTTTCTCTGGCTGCAAGACTGGACTATCACAACTTCCTACACATCCACTTTTCTCTCATGTCCAGTCACACTCTGGCATTTTATAATCTCTAAACCAAAAACCAAAATGGGTTTTTTTGTGTTTTGCTTTTTTAAAAATGTAATTTAAATATTAGCTTAAATTAAAATAGTTCATGTTTTAATAGTTGAATAGTCACTTGAATACTCTGTATGTCCACATGTTCCCTAGTATATAACATGGGTTATAAAGAGGCAGGAACCTTTGAACTTGCATCTCTTACACTCCTTTAGGGCATAACACAAATGTAGGAGCAATTGTATTCCATCCCAAATCCACTGTCTCCTTGGACCCAAAAGATGTCAACCTGGCCTCTTGTGCGGCTGATGGCTCTGTGAAGCTTTGGAGTCTCGACAGGTGAATATCACTGTTCTGTGGCCCATACTGCCATCACTAAAGTAAATGTTTGATTGGTTGGTCCCCAGGACCTCAGTAAAAATCTGGCATTTAGGCCATGCGCAGTGGCTCACACCTTAAGGCTGAGGCAGGAGAATTGCTTAAACCCGGGAAATGGAGGTTGTGGTGAGCCAAGATTGCACACTGCACTCCAGCTTGGGTGACAGAGCAAGACTCCGTCTTGAAAGGAAAAAAAAAAAAAATCTGGCATTTAACCCCCAATATGGTTTAAGAGTCAAGGTAACCTAGTGTGAAAATGAAGTAAGTGGAAGATTTCATTCTTAGGCCTTTTCTTACTAAAGGAGTTATGTCCGTTTTTTCTTACCTGTTAACTTTGGATCTTGATTTTTGCCTATAGCCTAGTGACCACTATTTCCTAGCTCCATTTATTCCAGAAAGATCCAGCCTACCTCCTACATGATAAATTAACAATGAACTAAATATAATATTCTTGGCAGTTCGTTGGTTCTTAGCAAACAGCCACAGGGGAGAGGAAAGTGAGGTTCTGTCTAGCAGTATTACCACGGAGATGTCTCCTCCCAATAGCATCATCCTTTACCTAGAATGTATTTTCCAACTACAACAGTTTTTAAAAATGTGTTTATGTGATTGTTTTCCAAAAAAAAAAAAACTTCGGAAGCACCCTGTTGGCCAAAAGGCATCTGAATTTAATTGTTTAGTTTTCTTTCTTTGGGAAAACACATGAAGGTTTTTACTTGAGAATTTTTATGAGAGCTAATTAATGTCTTCACTCCTCACCAGACAGGGTCTCACTTAGGAGCGCAGTGAGTTTTAATTGGCTTTGGTAATACTTAGCAATATTTATTCCCCTTGGGCTTTGGCTTGTTCTGTGTATGCACATTGACAAAGTTCTCTTTTTAATTGCGCTCCTTAGAGTTCATGTTTATTTCCTTTTGCTGATGTTCAGATCTTTTGGTGGTTGCTGGGTAGCAGAATTTAATGGCCACCAAAAGGAGACTAAGCCTCATCTCTATTTAGGAGTTCCTTTTTCATTTGGATCTTGGAACAGGCCTAAATTTGAAAAAGGTTTATCTGTAATCCACTTGTACCAAAACTATGTGATTTCTGTGTCCTTATATCTCTTCCAAAGCATGTTTTCTTTCTAGAATGCAGGTACTCCTTTGGTGCAGAATGACTATTTTGCTTATTGGGCCAAAGTAGTTTACAAGTGTAGTTACAATTTAGCCTCTCGTGTTGTACAGAATGGGTATGTCTGCACAAAAGGTAAGCAGTTTTGTGACTATTTATATGTCTATAAAATTGTTTATATGTTTGGTTCCTTTCCAGTGATGAACCAGTGGCAGATATTGAAGGCCATACAGTGCGTGTGGCCCGGGTAATGTGGCATCCTTCAGGACGTTTCCTGGGCACCACCTGGTGAGCCATCCTGTTATTGTTTTATCCATATAGGCCTGTAGCATCTTCTTAAGCCTTTATGGCTATCTGCCAGGTAAATTTTTAGAGCAGAGATCTTCAGGTAGGATATTCTTGGGCTGCAGGGAATTGGAATCAGAGGAGAATGTTTAATATAGTGAGGGCTAAGTATATTTGCCTTTTTTTTTTTTTTTGAGGTGGAGTCTCACTCTGTCACCCAGGCTGGAGTGCAGTGGCGCAATCTCGGCTCACTGCAACCTCCGTCTCCCGGGTTCAAGCAATTCTCCTGCCTCGACCTCCCGAGTAGCTGGGACTACAGGCGCGTGCCACCATGCCCAGCTAATTTTTTTAATTTTAGTAGAGACAGGGTTTCACCATGTTGGCCAGGCTGGTCTTAAACTCCTGACCTCAGGTGATCTTCCCGCCTCAGCCTCCCAAAGTGCTGGGATTATAGATAACAGGTAACGCGCCCAGCCATATTTGCCTTTAAATTACAATTAATCTGAAATTTCGGAGTTACAAATTACCAGAAAACAAGGATTTTCACTCTTGTCCAATGCTACAGGTATATAAGTCTCCCTTCCTGGTTCTGTAAGTTCAGGGAGGCTAGAATCTGTTAGAGAACTTTTCCATTAAGTTATAATTTACATACAATGGAATGGATTTAAGTGTACAATGCTGTCAGTCTTTACAAACGCGTACCATTCCTGTGATCGACACCTCTGTCAATATAGAGAATAGTCCATCACCCCAGAAAGGTCCCTCATGCCCTTTTCCAGCCAACTCCCCCTTCTAAAGCAACTGCTGATCTGACTTCTATCACCACAAATTAATTATGTCTATTCATACTGTGAATTCATTTGTGGCAGGCTTCTTTCACTCAGCATAACATTGTTAAGAGTCATTCATGTTGTTGCGTGTATCAGTAATTCCTTTTTATTGCTGGGGGTTATTCATTTTTATGACTGTGCCATAGTTTATCCATTCTCCTGTTGATGGACACTTGGGCTGTTTCCAGGTCTGGGCCAGTCAGAATGAAGCTGCTGTAAATATTCTTGTACCAGGCTTTTTGTGGACATGAGTACAATTGCTGGGTCATAGGGTAGAGGTATGAGATGTATATTTAACTTTTTCTAAACTCCCCACCAGTTTTCCAAAGCGGTTACACCATTTTACATTCCCGGAGTTCTGGTTACTTCACATCCCTGTTAACATTTGGTGTTGTCAGTCTTACCATTTTGCCCAATCTAGCAGGTGTGTAGTGATCTCCCGTGATTTTCATTCTTATTACCCTGATCATTATTGCTCTTGAGTGCTCTGTCATATGCTTTGCCTGGTTTTTTTAATTGTGTTTGTCTCTTTTGTCTTTATTTCCATGTGCGTAGTCAGTTATACCACCTTGTATTGAAGAGACTTTCCTTTCTCTGTTGGAATTGTTTCAGTACCCTTGTTGAAAATCATCTGACCATATATGTGTGGTTATTTCTGTACTTCCTATTCTCTTCCATTGATCTATTTGTGTATGAGTGATTTTTGTATCCCCAGCATCCAATTTAGGGCCTAGTAAATGTATAAATGCTTGATGAATGAAAGAATATAACAGTGGAGGAAGAAAGAAGGTAACAGAGTCTTTGCTGGGCCATTCTTGGGGAATCCTGTTATTAAAATAGCCACTAGGTTGGGCATGGTGGCTCACACCTATAATCCCAGCACTTTGGAAGACCAAGGTGGGTGGATCACCTGAGCTCAGGAGTTCGAGACCAGCCTGGCCAACATAGTGAAACCCCATCTCTACGAAAAATACAAAAATTAGCTGGGCATGGTGGCGCACACCTGTAGTCCCAGCTACTCAGAAGGCTGAGGCAGGAGAATGGCTTGAACCCGGGAGGTGGAGGTTGCAGTGAACCAAGATTGCGCCACTGTGCTCCAGGCTGGGCAACAGAGTGAGACTCTGTCTCAAAAGAAGAAAAAAAAAAAAAGCCCTAGAGGTTTACAGTGATTCCCTGGTTTTCAGCTAGCACCTAAGGCAGATAAGCTTAGTTGTTGAGTCATTGTTTATGTCAGAAAGGAGCTTCCTGTTAATATGGTTATATGAATAGTTTCAGAAGCATTAATAACTTAAGCTATAATGACTTATAATACTTTATGTGTTGTAGAAACTGAATAAATATCAGCTGGTTGATTGTTAGTGTGATTTGGTTTTAGCTATGACCGTTCATGGCGCTTATGGGATTTGGAGGCTCAAGAGGAGATCCTGCATCAGGAAGGCCACAGCATGGGTGTGTATGACATTGCCTTCCATCAAGATGGCTCTTTGGCTGGCACTGGGTAAGGCTTCTCCCATGTAGTCAGGGGCAGTTCAGTACTCTCACCTCTTACCTATACCTGCTTCCACAGAGAACTGGATTCAAAGTGTTCATTTCTAAATTATTTTCTCAGGGGACTGGATGCATTTGGTCGAGTTTGGGACCTACGCACAGGACGTTGTATCATGTTCTTAGAAGGCCACCTGAAAGAAATCTATGGAATAAATTTCTCCCCCAATGGGTAAAATAAACACACTGAATGAGGGGCGAAAAAGGGTTCTGGGTCAGCAAGTACTCTATTTCTAACTTCAATACTGTATCCGATCCACAGCTATCACATTGCAACTGGCAGTGGTGACAACACCTGCAAAGTGTGGGACCTCCGACAGCGGCGTTGCGTCTACACCATCCCTGCTCATCAGAACTTAGTGACTGGTGTCAAGTTTGAGCGTAAGCTTTCCTCCTATTTTACGTCTAAATGACACAGACAAACAGTATTGTGTTCCCGTGGAATGCAGGCCAGGCTTTAGCTTAACTGAGCAGTAAAACAGGAGAGAATTTGACCTACTGGTAAAGGAGCAAATTATAATTTCCTTCCCCCTGCCATACCCTTAGATCTGTGGGAAAGCATGCTTCTCGTTGCAGGAAGTAAAGCAGACTTTCATGAGTGCTTTGCTTCATTCTTTCCTCCATGGATGCTCTGAGCACTGAGTCCTTAATATTATTCTGAATAGATTCTCGGTCAGGGAATGAGCCAAAAGACCTTACTGTTATTTGTTCCCTTAAGTCTGCAGAAACAAGTTTTTTAAAAAATAGTATGTTTTTTAAAAATAGTATGTTTTTGCAGACTTTTGTGCTTTTGTCTTCTCTTTTGAATACTTGAATTCCTCAAGCAATTCCTCTTCTCTTCTCCTGTAGCTATCCATGGGAACTTCTTGCTTACTGGTGCCTATGATAACACAGCCAAGATCTGGACGCACCCAGGCTGGTCCCCGCTGAAGACTCTGGCTGGCCACGAAGGCAAAGTGATGGGCCTAGATATTTCTTCCGATGGGCAGCTCATAGCCACTTGCTCATATGACAGGACCTTCAAGCTGTGGATGGCTGAATAGATGACAATGGGAAAAGGACTTGAACCTCAAGCTCTCTCTAAGGAGCTGTTTTCCTCAAACGAGAAGAATTGAAGTGTTTAGTTCTATCACGTTTTCTGCCAATTACCATGCATAGACCTTCAGTAGAATTGGATTTCCATGTCAGCCCCCACTCCAGGAAGGCAGCCCAATCCCTAGGTGATGGGGAACCCCTCTCATGGTTGAAAATTTATTACCTTTTTACGCCCTGCCACGAACTGTGTAGACATTGTTTTTATTAATCTTTTGTTTGGCCGGGTGTGGTGGCTCACGCCTGTAATCCTAGCACTTTGGGAGGCCGAGGTGGGTAGATCGCTTGAGCTCAGGAGTTCAAGACGAGCCTGGGCAACATGGCAAATGCCGTCTCTGCAAAAAAATACTAAAATTAGCTGGTCGCGGTGGCTTGTGCCTGTGATTCCGGCTACTTGGGAGGCTGAGGTGGGAGGGATTGCTTAAGCCTGGGAGGCAGAGGTTGCAGTGAGCCGAGATTGCACCATTGCACTCTAGCCTGTGACAGAGCAAGACCCTGTCTCAAAAAAAAAAAAAATTTGTTCGAATGCCTTATAGCCTTCCTCACAGCACCCAGGATTGTGACTGACTGCATTTTTAATTCTTGAAACTTGGCTTTCCATAACATGGTACATGCTTCAGGACTACATATGACCCAGAGAGCAAGGTGGCTGAACTATAGTCTGGAAGCCCTCAGGTAAAGAGGCACATCTCACCACTCATTGGTTAAACAATGCATCATAGCGAGCACTTTTCCTTTCCCTGGAGAATGGGATGTGAAGCAGTAGACTGCAGTCACGCTGATGGTTATACAGTGAAGACGACTTCACCTCTTCCTATTGAGTTTGCTTGGAATGCTGACAGCATCAGGCAACTCTGAACTGAACATTTGCTTTGTCAGAAAATATCTTTTTTTTTACTTTGAAGTTTGGCAACCTTCATGTTACCCCAAAGCAAAACCATCGTGTCAGGAGTCAAACAAATGTTTAGAAAGCAAACATGACGTCTCTATTGTACAACCTCCTTTCTCTTGGCTGTGTAAAGGATGTACTTCGTGTATTAAAGGGTACTTTATGTTGAAGTAACGAAAAAACCCTAATGGGTATTCCTAAACCTAAACCTTTTCTTTATTCCACATTTGCTACGGTAAAATCCTGTTACAAAACTACCCTATAAAGAATTATTTTCTATAGTTAAGCATTTTCTGAATCCTAGCCATTGGTCCATAGAGGTCTCTCTTTTTTGGTTTGGGATATAATGGATGATCTCAAATATGGATTACTCTGATTTATGTCTCCTTAGCACCTTGTTAACAATTTTTTTTTAAAATAGAAGGCTGTTTGCATTTTGGGCCAGACTGCCAGTAAGCCAGGCCTGGACTCAATTACAATTCTTACTTGTCTGTCATGCACCTCTTTTCACCTCAACCATACAGCCTCTGAACTCTCAAATTACACAGTAAATTCAAGAAAATATATAGGAATTTGGAAGAAGAAAAGGTTGTCTACAGAGGAGAGTTATTAAAGAAAGGCTTCTTGGCCTGGCACGGTGGCTCACGTATGTAATCGCTTGAACCTGGGAGGCGGAGGTTGCAGTGAGCCAAGATCACACCGTTGTACTACAGCCTGGGCAACAGAGCAAGACTCCATCTCAAAAAAACTTAATTTGCTGTTGCAGAGAGGTTGACAATGGCTTTGGTCAGCTCTATTCTGTGGACCCTGAATGTGTGATATATAGCCAAACAACTGGTTTGTTTTGTTTCATTTTGAGACAGGGTCTCGCTTTGTCGCCGAGACTGGAGTGCAGTAGTGCGAACACAGCTCACCACAGCCTTGACTTCCTGTGCTCAAATGATTCTCCTGCCTCATCCCCTCATCCTCCTGTGTAACTGGGATCACAGGAGGATGCCACCATGCCTAGCTAATTTTTTTGATTTTTTTGTAGAGACACGATTTCACTTTGTTGCCCAGGCCGGTCTCAAATTTCTGGGCTCATGCAATCCTTCTGCCTTGGCCTCCCAAAATGCTGGGATTACAGGCATGAGCCACTGTGCGTGACCTAAACATACTGTTTTTAATCTGATTTCAATTATAACCAAATAGTTGCATTTCCTATGTAGTTGTTCAGCTTCCGAATTCTCAGGACTACCCTCTGTTGCTCACTTCACTATTGTTCAGGTATTAATGAATTCTATTTCATAGATTATGATGAAAAGAACTTTTTTTCTTCTTTGTAGTATGTGTAAAATAATGAAGAACACTGGTGAATTAGCATGCAATTGGATATAATGTGCTAACAAAGATTTTTAGTTTCTCAGGTTTAAATTTTGCTATTAGTTCCCTTCGACTTGTTTTTCTTTGTTTTTTGGTTGGTCCAAGAGGTAGCAGTTGGGTGAAAACATTTCATCCAAGCCTTTGACAGAACAAATACCTTGTGGGCTATTTCTTCACAGGAATTAAAACATCATTGTAAGAAAGTGGTTAAGAAGCACAAAGCCAGGCGTGGCATTTGTGAAAATGGCAAGATAAACAGCCACCGTTTCACAAAACACTTAGTCCCTACCTAGATGGTATACCAGGCACATTCAGATACCTTGTTTAATCCCCACAATCTTTTGAGTTTATTATTCCCTTTTTATGGACAAAACAGGCTCCAAAAACACTTGCTCAAGTTTACCCAGCTAGCAAGTGATGGAGCTTGAATTTGAACTGTCATCTGACCATTGATGACCTTATGAAGGTTTCACAGGTTCCCCACACTGGCCAGACAAAAGGACCGGTACGGCCAGCATGGCCTGTTTCCTGTACGAAGTCTGAGCTTTTTAAGGACTCTCCACTTTGTATAATGCCCCCCACCCTTTTTTTTTTTTTTTTTTTTTTTTTTTTTTTAAGAGATGGGATCTCGGCCGGGCGCAGTGGCTCACGCCTGTAATCCCAGCACTTTGGTCAGGAGTTTGAGACCAGCCTGGCCAACATGGTGAAACCCCGTCTCTACTAAATATACCAGAAATTAGTTGGGCGTAGTGGCAGGCACCTGTAATCCTAGCTACTCAGGAGGCTGAGACAGGAGAATCGCTTGAACCCGGGAGGCGGAGGTTGCACTTAGCCAGGATCGTGCCGTTGCACTCCAGCCTGGGCGACAAGAGTGAAACTCCATCTCAAAAAAAGATGAGATGAACTCCTAGGTTCAAACGATCATCCTGCTTCAGCCTCCTGAGTAACTGAGATACAGGCACGGGCCACCGTGCCCAGCTTGTATACTGCACTTTTGACAAGTCACTTCCATCTCTGAACTCATGCCCATGTTAAAGTAACTCCCCCACATCCTGAACGGATGAGGAGCCTATTGTTATCAACAAGATAGCTATTTGCATTTGTGGTTAGATGATCTTTCATCCTGTGGAACTGGCAACATAAGCATTGCAGCAGGTGTTAGTATCCCAGACCTCTGAGCCCTAAATGTCAGCAGCGCAATTCACCCCCTCCACTGACTACAAAAGATGCTCCCATGCATTTCCAGATACATTCGAAGAGGATGGGACTGCCCCAAGCTACAGCTACCGAATATGAAAACAGGAGACACCATGTTGTTCAGGCAGCCCTCCATCTCCATCAGCGGGTTCTAGGATTCAATCAACCATAGGTCGAAAATACACTACTGACCATATGCAGACATTTTTTTCTTGTTATTATCCCCTACACAATACAGTGTAGCAACTTCACATCGCATTTATATTGTATTAGGAATTGTAAGTATTCAACAGATGAATTAAAGTATAGAGGAGGATGTGTGTAGGTTATATGCAAACACTACATCATTTTATATCAGGGACTTGAGCATCCTCGGATTCAGGTATCTTCAGGAGGTCCTGGGACCATTTCCCCCTGAATATCAAGGGATGACTGTATATCCTCACCTATCAGAAAAACCCTCAAACTTACATCTTGTCTTATTTGGGTGGTGTATCAACCACTCCAAGGATCTAAGTTCTTTTTTGACTGAAAAGACTCTACCACCTACTAGCTGGGTGGCCTTGAACAAGGTGGAGCCTCAGTTCCATCTGTAAACTGGGGATTAAGCTTGCTGAGGTTAGTAGGCCTAGTGCAGAGGCCAGTGTTCCTTCCTGGGCTTTTCTCAGTTTCTCCTGTCCTGAGCTGCCCTCGCCTGTCCGCTTAGCTCAGAGGACATAGTGAGATTATTGCCTAACTTAACCTGCCACAAGTTTAAGGAGCAACGCTGTGTAAAGAAATGAAGTCAATGGGGAAAGGTTGAGTCCCAGCTTTAGTGTAATTATCTTTGATGGCACAAATGGAGAGATAGTTGCTAGTCCCCTAGAGGAATATGTAGGCAGTTTTGCAACTTTGTAATGGAGACTTTTTCTTCATATTGGAGCTTAAACCGTTTGGTTTTTCTAAATGTGAAATATACATATTGGATATTTTGGAGTATTTTGTACATTAAAACACCTGGGGGGAATCTAACATTATTTGGAGCAAATCAACCAACTCAAATTCTGGCCTCTGAACGCTTTTTCTACTTATCAAAAAACCCCCCAAACCTCAAAATGTTATCCTTACATATTTGTGATGGTATCTTTTGTGTGTGATGGTATCCTTTTTTTTTTTTTTTCCTGAGACAGAGTTTCACTCTGCTGCCCAGGCTGGAGTGCAGTGGCGCAGTCTTGGCTCACTGCAACCTCTGTCTCCTGGGTTCAAGTAATTCTTCTGCCTCAGCCTCCTCAGTAGCTGGGATTACAGGCACGCGTCACCACGCCCAGCTAATCTTTGCTGGGGATTACAGGCGTGAGCCACCGCGCCCAGGCTGTGATGGTATCTTAACCACTTTAAAATTGTTTCAGAGCCTTGAGCCACCAGGCAAGGTTAAAACTGGGGAAACAGAAATCAGAGTTTTAGACACTGCAAGGTTGCAATTTACCAAGCAACAGCCTGAGCCCCCAAATTCTGTCTGATTGGTTCCTGGATTCTATCATGTAAAGTGAAAGCTAGGGTTCCCCTGCTGCCTCCCATGGCCTGGGATGGGAGTTAAACTTTTGCCTGTGTCCAGCGTTTCCATCTTCTTTTTTTTTTTTTTTTCTTTTTTATTGATCATTCTTGGGTGTTTCTCGCAGAGGGGGATTTGGCAGGGTCACAGGACAATAGTGGAGGGAAGGTCAGCAGATAAACAAGTGAACAAAGTTCTCTGGTTTTCCTAGGCAGAGGACCCTGCGGCCTTCCGCAGTGTTTGTGTCCCTGGGTACTTGAGATTAGGGAGTGGTGATGACTCTTAACGAACATGCTGCCTTCAAGCATCTGTTTAACAAAGCACTTCTTGCACCGCCCTTAATCCATTCAACCCTGAGTGGATACAGCACATGTTTCAGAGAGCACAGGGTTGGGGGTAAGGTCACAGATCAACAGGATCCCAAGGCAGAAGAATTTTTCTTAGTACAGAACAAAATGAAAAGTCTCCCATGTCTACCTCTTTCTACACAGACACGGCAACCATCCGATTTCTCAATCTTTTCCCCACCTTTCCCCCCTTTCTATTCCACAAAACCGCCATTGTCTTCATGGCCCGTTCTCAATGAGCTGTTGAGTACACCTCCCAGATGGGGTGGTGGCCGGGCAGAGGAGCTCCTCACTTCCCAGTAGGGGCGGCCGGGCAGAAGCGCCCCTCACCTCCCGGACGGGGCGGCTAGCCGGGCGGGGGGCTGACCCCCCCCCACCTCCCTCCCGGACAGAGCGGCTGGCCGGGCAGAGGGGCTCCTCACTTCCCAGAAGGGGCGGCCGGGCAGAGGCGCCCCTCACCTCCCGGACGGGGCGGCTGGCCAGGTGGGGGGCTAACCCCCCCACCTCCCTCCCGGACGGGGCGGCTGGCCGGGCCGGGGGCTGACCCCCCCACCTCCCTCCCAGACAGAGCGGCTGGCCGGGCAGAGGGGCTCCTCACTTCCCAGTAGGGGCGGCCGGGCAGAGGCACCCCTCGCCTCCCGGACGGGGCAGCTGGCCAGGCGGGGGGCTGACCCCCCCCACCTCCCTCCCGGACGAGGCGGCTGGCCGGGCAGAGGGGCTCCTCACTTCCCGGTAGGGGCGGCCGGGCAGAGGCGCCCCTCACCTCCCGGACGGGGCGGCTGGCCGGGCGGGGGGCTGACCCCCCCACCTCCCTCCCGGACGAGGAGGGAGGACGCTCCTCACTTCTCAGACGGGGTGGCTGCCGGGCGGAGGGGCTCCTCACTTCTCAGACGGGGCGGTTGCCAGGCAGAGGGTCTCCTCACTTCTCAGACAGGGCGGCCGGGCAGAGACACTCCTCACATCCCGGACGGGGCGGCAGGGCAGAGGTGCTCCCCACATCTCAGACGATGGGCGGCTGGGCAGAGACTCTCCTCACTTCCCAGATGTGATGGCGGCCGGGAAGAGGCGCTCCTCACTTCCTAGATGGGATGGCGGCCGGGCAGAGACGCTCCTCACTTTCCAGACTGGGCAGCCAGGCAGAGGGGCTCCTCACATCCCAGACGATGGGCGGTCAGGCGGAGACGCTCCTCACTTCCCAGACGGGGTGGCTGCCAGGCAGAGGCTGCAATCTCGGCACTTAGGGAGGCCAAGGCAGGCGGCTGGGAGGTGGTTGTAGCGAGCCGAGATCACGCCACTGCACTCCAGCCTGGGCGCCATTGAGCACTGAGTGAACGAGACTCCGTCTGCAATCCCAGCACCTCGGGAGGCCGAGGCTGGCGGATCACTCGCGGTTAGGAGCTGGAGACCAGCCCAGCCGACACATCGAAACCCCGTCTCCACCAAAAAAATACGAAAACCAGTCAGGCGTGGCGGCGCGCGCCTGCAATCGCAGGCACTCGGCAGGCTGAGGCAGGAGAATCGGGCAGGGAGGTTGCAGTGAGCTGAGATGGCAGCAGTACCGTCCAGCTTCGGCTCGGCATCAGAGGGAGACCATGGAAAGAGGGGAGAGGGGAGAGGGGAGAGGGGAGAGGGGGGAGGGAAGAGGGGAGAGGGGAGAGGGAGCTCTATCTACCACACAGTCTTGGGTGCAAAGTCGTTTCCATCTTCTTGAAGCTGGAATTATGGAGCTTGGGGGAGGGAAATCAGAACTCTACCCCATGTCCATTCTAATCAGGGCCTCTGTATCTGCCGGGAGGAAGAAAGACCTATTCCTCCAAATCCCAGACTTCCCCTAGTCCACTGATCTAACATCGTTCACCTTTAGATTTCACCTAACACTCCATGAACCACATGCTGGCAAGAGGTGGTCTCATAAAAGCAGCAGCTGAATGAGCACACCCCTTCCTGCTAGTGAGGGCCATCTGCCACCCCTGGATAATCCTACTCTTCTCTTCCTCAGTTCTGGCACTCAGCACCAGCCCAGTAAATTGTCGTGGAATGAATAAGTGAATGAATTAATGAATACAGAACACTTTTACTGCAACCAGTGGCAAGACATTCAAAGAGAAACAAACACACATTTACCCACAGAATTGAAGCTCACTTCCCAATTTTTTTTTTTTTTTTAGCAACCCATAGTAAAAGAGCAACTCAAAAAAATATGCACTGATTTTGAAGCAGCTCCAGTGAGAAATGCAACTTGCTATTTGGGCTAGTCAGGTTCCTGGATACCACTGTGCAGCCCTTTGGCACAACTTGCTGTGGAGCTCTGTGGTCAGAACCGCTTCTCTGCCCTTCCGTGACGCCACACTCACACCCGGAAGTCGCTCCACATCTCCCAGTCCTTCAAGCTTTTCGTTTTTTTGTTTTTTTTTTAAATTGTTCCCAGAAGCAAACACATGGCCTGAACAATCCCTGGATTGTAAAATAAACAACACTACAAAGGAAGACAATACCAAATGAGGCTCCGTAGTCACCATACCCAGCAGCAACCGAAAAAGGTTTGGTTTCTTGTCTGGGAACAGCACTCACCCCACACCCCAAAGGAACTGCTTGGTCCAAAAGATGGAGAATATGAGCAACAGAGTGACACTGAGGATGACGGCCATCAGGTAGGCAAAGATGCGGAACTGAGGGTTGCGGAAACACTCCCTCAAAGAGTGGTGGCTGGGGATGAGGATGGGTGTAGACACGGTGGCAGAGGCCGTGTCTGGGGGCGGCCCAGTCTGGCCCCCAGGCTGGGGGCCAAGGTCCAGCGTGTAGACTCGAGGCTGGCGCAGGAAGTAGCGGCTCTTGGGCTGGTCCTTGAGGCACAGCTGACGGCCTTCCAGGATGACATGGTGGGGCTCCAGGCGGAGCAGGGTGAGCATGGCAGTGTCCGTGGGCAAGTCAGTGACAGGCTGCCCTGAGGCCAGCACTGTGGGCTGGCGACAGAGTGGGCACAGCAGGCAGCGCCGGGCTGGAGTCACCAGGCTGAGGTGGGCCAGACATTCCACGCAGAAGGAGTGGCAGCAATCCAGCATTTTGGGGGTATGGAACGTGTTGTTGAAGGGGTTCCAGCAGACGGGGCACTCAGCCTCAAGCTCCCGGCCCTGCTGCTCAGCCATCCTCAGCCACACACGGGGAGGCCTCGCAGGAGACGTCCTGGCAGAAGGGGGAAAGGAGCAAAGGAACAGCCATGAAGTCCCATCCTTGTGCTTGGCCTGGGGCAAAGTGTTCTGTGGGTGTTGAAAGGTGTAATCACCACGTTTTACTTAGGTTCAAAAGCGTTTTGTTCTTGATCACCAGTTCCTAACCCATCGAGTTGAGTCAAATGCTCCTACAGCCTTCCCTCTGTCAAGGTGAAGGCCTGGGCCACCCCTACCAAGAGCCCCCAAGAGAACCGGCATTGGAGCAGATGTCGCCCTGGGCTTTGGAGCTGGACGCAAATGCTCCTTATGGTCAGTGTCTGTGCCCTTGGCTGCCCTGAATCCAGGGAGCTGGGGGTAAGCTGCAGTCTGCGGGTTTTGCTACAGGACAAATGTTTCCTTCCCTGCTACCTCAAATCCCTGACTAGCGCAGAGATGGGTTTTGTGAATTCCCTGGTCTGTCCCTCCTATGGGGACAAATGCCAGCCCTCTTTCCCTCCTCCCCTTGAGCTAGAGGGCCAACCCTCCACATCCTACTCACCCAGTCCTTGGCCTGGCAAGGGGGCCCCTGGAAAGGCCTTTCTCCTTACCTGGAAGCCTTGCAGAAGCTTCCCTGCCCCAGTCCCCAGATCAGCCCTTCCAGAGCCTCTTCCCCTTCCAGAGCCTCTTCCCCATCCTCTGCCTACCCTGGCTCCTCCTCCCTCCCTTTGTCCTGGGAAACCTTCAGGGCACGCACCTGGGCTTCTGTGGGCTCCAGGGTGGTCAGGCAGACTACTCTGGAGGGCCTGAGGCTCCAGTTGCTCCCTCCCCTGAATCAGCAAAGCTTTGGGAGACTGCCTTCTTGCCACCAACCCAGGGGCCTGTCTCCATGGCAGCATGCACGCAGCACCTGGGGCTGCCAGGTGGCCCAGTCTGCAGCCTCTTGAGCACAGCTGCTTGGAGCCAAGGCCAGAGAGCTTCCTGGGGGGTGGGGTGGGGAGGAAGATGGGGGACCTGAGTTCCCCCCAGGGCATGGCAACTAATTGAACCTGGAAGCCAAGCACCTGTGAGATTGTGGGCAGTCCCTTCAACACCTGGAGTCCCTGGTCTGGAAAGGTAGGGTGGCAATTTCGTCTTTGTAGATGCGAAGAGGTTAACTGAGTCTTCTGGGCTTCCTCTCTCTGGGGCCCTCATTTCTCTTCGAAAGTGGCTGGAACCTCCTCCTTGCACAAAGGGGCTGCCTGCTCAGCACTTTGGTTGCTGTGAAAGTCACCTACTTCGAAGCTTAAGAGCTCTGACTATCAGATTCAGTCCAGTCACCCGCTGATCTTTTAATGTGCCTAAGTAACTGCAATCAGCGTGTACAAACCTCGCTGCCTTCTGCTTTGTTCTTAGCCCACAGCCGGTCAGCCTTCTGAGATCTTAGAGCTGGCCATCCCACCAACCTTAGGGAGTTAAAGCGGGGAGTTGGAGGGAGGCGCACTCCAGCCCAGCTTCTCCGTTTCAACCAGAAATACTTGGCTTTTCTCTGTTTCTCATATGGGTCATTTGAATAATTTGAAGAGTTGATCTGCTGGGGAAAAGAAAAAGTTTAAAAACCAATTCTCCATTTGAACTACTCACTTTGCAGATGAGAGACAAGAAGTGACTCACCCAAAGTCACCCAGCTAGTTAATGGTGACATGGGACCCATGTCTTCAGACTCATGGTTTTCATAAAGACAGAAGGCTGCATCCATGCTGTCCCCCTACTCAGTGCGTGTTACTAGCTAGATAATAAGTGTTTGCATGTGATCAGGAATCCTTCACGGCCAGAAGACTCATGGTAGAAATCCAGGAACTGTGGAAGAGGGAATCTGGGGGAAGGGAGTCTCCCTAGAGCCCCTGATATGACATCATCTACCCCGACTGAGCCGATGTCTGAAGCAAAACCTGCTTATACTCTCTGACCTGTGGCTTCCTGGTTTTCTTCTAGACCTCTGGCACTGCTCCAAACCGGGAAGGAGGAAATGAAGATATGCAGAGGGAGATGGAGCCCTAAGCGAAACTAGGGTAGTTTAGCAGGGCTCTGCACCAGTGCTTTATTCTGCAGTCCATTCATCCACTCGGTCATTATTGAGTGCTTACTCTAGCCCAGGTGCTGTGCAAGGTATTATGGTGAACAAAATGGACATTGTCTTTGACCTCATGACATTTAGAGTGTAGTGAGGCAAAGAGACATTTAATGAATAATGGGCAATAACTAAATACACAATTTTAATGGTTGTTAATAAAGGGCAAAAAGGAAAATGGGCTTCAGGTGCTTGGTGGCTGCTCCCAATGAGACCACCAGAGAAGGTTTCTGCAAAGAGATGACAGAAGAGCTGAGACCAAAGTATATAAGAATCCAGCCACGCACAGTGGAGGAAGAGCGTTGCAGGCCCAGGGAACAGCATGTGTGGCCCCGAGGTGAGAAAAGCTCTTCCAATTTGAGAAAGTGAAAGGAGCCCAGGGTGATCAAGGTGTGGTGACTGGAGTAGGCAAGGTGGGGGGGATAGGACTCGGGACCTGTGAGCTCAGGAGCTCATCTGGATTTTATTCCAGGGGTGAGCGGTAGGGTAAGGTACCTGATCCTATTTCCATTTTTAAAACACCATTCTAGCTGCAGAGCACAGGACAGGCTGAGAGGGATAAGATCGGGAAGGGAACACCTGTTCGGGCTGCAGCAGTGTGGCTCAGGCGTGTGATGGTGGTGCAGGTTAGGCAGTGGCGGAGAAGATAAAAGGGAATGGGATAAGTGATATCTTTGGGGACAGAATCAAAGCCACTTCCCAAGAAGCAGTGGAGTTCTAGGGATCCAGTTGTAGTTTCTGTCAAGGTTCATGATGCCAGATCCATGGCTATTTAGGGCTGTGATTCCAGTTGAATTGCTTGACCTCTCTGTGCCTCTATTTCTCCTTGTGCAAAGGAAGCCAAAACTAGTAAAGCTTTTAGTTAGAGCCCAGCACCCAGTAAAGACCACAAAGCAATGCATGACCTAAAAATGGGACTATGTTCTCAGAAACACATCGTTGTATGAACAGCACAGAGAGTATTTACACTAACCTAGATGGTAGAGCCTGCTACATGCCTAGGCTATGCGGTCTAGCCTGTTGTTCCTAGGCTACAAACCCATACAGCTTATGGGTTCTGAATACTGTAGGCAATTGTAACACAATGATAATTAAGTGTGTATTTCAACATAAACTTAGAAAAGGCAAGGTAAATATATGGTATTATAATCTTACGTGGCCACCATCACATATGTAATCCACTGTTGACCAAAACATTGTTATGGATATATGAGGCAGTTGAAATTATTAATGCAAATGGATTTGAGAGAAAGGAAGGGTCAAGGTTGATTTCAAAGCCGTGACAAAGTCCTCTGCATCAAGCTTTGAGAAGCCCCTGAATCCCAGAGTGTGTTAGAAGCAGACCTTTAATACTTACCAGAGGCCTTAAGCTGTATGTAACCTTGACTCATCATTTCCCCCACTGGGAATCGATTCCACGGAAACCATCAAGGACTTCTGCAAAGATGTGAGTAAAGAGATGCCCATCCAGGCGCTGGTTTAACGGTGACGTATGGAGAACTACGTCATCATCCAGTAATAGAACATTGATTAAGTAGATTCTGCTCCATCCATAGGAAGAGATATTATGCAGCCTTTAATATGATGTGGTAAAACTATTAATATGGATATATGCCTAGGATATAATGTCATTAAGCAAAAAAGAACCAGCAACAAAACCATATTACCATATAATCCAATTTTCAAAAGTGTGTGCGCAATGGAAAAAATGTCTGGAGAGATAAACAACCAGATATTAGCAGTGGTTATCTCTGGGGGCAAGATTATAAGTTTTTTTTTTTTTTAATTCTCTTACCTGAAAATTCTAACTTTACTCCAGTAAGCTTGTATTACTACACGTCAAGATCTCCTGTTTCCCCCCAGATCAGACCTACCTTCTCTGAAGTTCCATGGCCAGAACTGTAAAAGGCTGTCCAAGAGGAGGAAGCATCATTATTGACTGGATCTTTATCTGTGCTGCTCTCCCAGGGATCCACTGCTGTTTCAGGATCAGCTGGGGAGAGACTCTGGCCATGTATCACCTCCACCCCAAGCCAGGACATCTCAGCTACAGTAAATCCTAAACACCGCCCCAAAGTCATCTCCTTGGTCTATGAACAAGTCATCGCCAAATATCAATTGTCTCCAGCATCACTCCATTGTTTTCAACCAAGAACTGGCATTTCCATAGCACTTCACAGTTTACAAAGGGCCCTGGCCCTTGCTAAGATCTAAGTGTGGTGATCCATCTAGATAGGTTACTTGCCTTTTGGGATTTTTTGTTGTTGTTTGCAGAAAGCCATTTGATACTCTAAAACCACCCTGTGAGAGAGGCTGAATGGGGAGTAGAAAGGTGCCGGCTTTGGAACCAGATTTGGAACCATTTGTCTTAGACAAATGGCTTAACCTCTCTGAACTTCATTTTCCTCTGTAAAAAAGGCTAATCATCCCACTCCTACAAGGTTGCTCTGGGGAAGGAATAGTCTATAAGGTGCCCAGTAGAATACAGAAGGCGCTCAATACAGAGTTAGCATGATTATTTTTAGACCCATTTTCTAGATGGGGAAGCCAAGGCTCAGAAGGGTGAGGCGACTTGCCGAAGTCTTCCCAGCTAAAGAGTGGCTGAGTTTGAAAGATGAACCCAGTAGCCTGCCCTCCCAGGCCAGAGTTCACCTGTCGCGCGCTGCACGGCTGCTGCCTCTCTGGACTCTGGGGCCCTGTGACCCGTCCCTCCGCGACCCTGTCTGTCTCCTTACCTGCTCCCTCGGAGCCGCCTCCTCCGCCTCCGTTCAGTGCAGCCCTGCACGCATGTGCTTTGTTTTCTGACTTCCCAGGCCCGATTTCCAGGTAGCGTGGGTGGGTCTTATTTGCATAGGTCTTAGCAGCGTTTGGCCAGCTCTCGCTGTTTCAGGTTTTCTTCTTCCTTCTGGTGACTTTGGACCTCCTGTACACCCTGGAAGCTTTGGTTGCTTTGTCTTTCTCCTGTGAGTCACTCTGGCTTTTTCTCTGAGGGGGTCAAGTGCGCTCATCCTTGCAGGCCTCTGTTCTGGGTCCGGTTGATCTCCTGCCATCCCCTCGGATTCCACTGTCCTCTGTGCGCTGACCTGCCTTGTCTCCTGGCTTCTGCCGAGATGGACCCTTCCCTATGCTGAGCCCCTGCAACCAAAATACAAATAGCTCTTGCAAAATACTGACAAAAGCGGCCACTAATACAGCAGAAAAATAGTCGGGAGACGGTTGAGCTTCTGCCTGAAGAGCCAGGGTTCTCAAGCAAGGCACACTTCTAGGTCAGAGTTCAGCCCTCACTGAGAATCCAAACTCCGTTTAACTACCGATGGAGACTTGAGCAAATTAGTTAACTTCTGCCAGCCTCAGTTTCCTCACCTGAAAATGGCCATAATAACCTACCTACTTGATCTGTAGATTAAACGAGGTAATACGTGTCGAGATCGCGTAATAACACAGGGCCTGGCAGACAGTAACTCGCTAAATGTTAATCAGAACTATTAATGTTATATGACCGGTCTGTTCACGTGGCCCATCTTTTGTTCTCGCTCAAATTCTTTTTGTACCTATGGTCCTCTTTTCTTTCTCTCTTTTTTTTTTTTTTAAGACGTAGTCTTGCTCTGTCGCCCAGGCTAGAGTGCAGTGGGGCGATACTGGCTCACTGTAACCCCCACCTCCCTGGTTCCAGCAATTCTCCTGCCTCGGCCTCCCGAGTAACTGGGACTACAGGTGCGCGCTACCATGCCCGGCTAATTTTTACATTCTTGGTAGAGACAGGATTTCGCCTTGTTGGCCAGGCTGGTCTCAAACTCCTGACCTTAGGTGATCCACCCGCCTCGACCTCCCAAAGTGCTGAGATTACAGGCATGAGCCACCGCGCCTGGCCCCTTATTTCTTTACTGACATTTTCAGCCGTACTTGAGAAATAAACAAGTAAATAAATGTATCTGCTTGGTGATGTAATCAAATGCCCTAGTCCCCGCATTTTGTGTTTTTTTACATTAATTTTTATGTATTGATTTATTTTGAGACAGAGTCTCACTCTATCATCCAGGCAGGGGTGCGGTGGCACGATCACAGCTCACTGCAGCCTCAACCTCCTGGGGTCAAGCAGTCTTCCCACCTCCGCCTCCTGAGTACCTAGGACTACAGGTGCATGCCACCGTGGCTGGCTAATTTTTGTATTTCTTGTAGAGATGGGGTTTCTCCATGTTGCCTAGGCTGGTCTCAAACTCCTGGGCTCCAGCAATCCACCTGCCAAAAGTGCTAAGATTACACTTGAGCCACCGCGCCCACATTTGATTTTTAAATAGGTAATATATTTACATAGTTGAGCATGTGAATGGTTTGATTTCACAGTGAAAACTGTCTCTTCGCAGCCACCTAGTTTCCCTGGAAATCAAAGTATTATACTATCAGTTTGTTGTGTATCTTTCCAAAGATGTTTTATACATACACAAACAGCATGTCCATGGCAAAACATCTATGTATTCCTTTACCTCCTTTTTACACAAATGTGCATATTATGTACACTGTTCTGCATTTTTCTTTTTTCATTTGATGATATATTTGAGATATCATTCTGTATTAGTACATAAAGACCTTCTTCGGTTTTCAGCCCAGCGCGGTGACTCACACCTGTAATCCCAGCACTTTGGGAGGCCAAGGCGGGTGGATCACTTGAGGTCAGGAGTTTAAGACCAGCCTGGCCAACATGGTGAAACCCTGTCTCTACTAAAAATACAAAAATTAGTTGGCGTCGTGGTGCACACCTGTAGTCCCAGCTACTCAGGAGGCTGAGGCAGGAGAATCGCTTGAACCTGGGAGGCGGAGGTTGCAGTGAGCTGAGATCGTACCACTGCACTCCAGCCTGGGCGACAGAGCAAAAAAAAAAAGACCTTCTTCGGTTTTTTAATGGTTGTATCAGATTTCATTGAATGGCTGTACCATAAGTCACTTCACCAATCCCCTATTGATCTAACCCCCTCATTATAAATATATAAATATTGAATGAAAGAATAATGCAAAAATGCTGATTTTAAATTAGCCTAGAATTGTGTGAAAATAAAACTGTAGACTTTGGGAAGTTTTAGATCTCTAAAGAAAATGTCTAAGTAATTCTCCTCTTTCTGAGCTGGAGACGAGGTATATGATCACTGATGGCCTCAAAGTTCCTCTCAGCTTTGGAATTCCCTGCTTTTCGGTGTCACTACTGGTTAACTGAGGTTACTGGGGATTCGAGACACTGATTTAGTCCAAAGAATCTGGTTTGTATTTGAGAGTCTGGAAGTCATGCTTTCTGGCTTGGCAACATAAGAAAACATAAAGAAGTTCATCTACTTTGACCTGATCATGTAATTCCCCAGAAGTATCAAAAAGATATATTTTGGTTGAGTGAGGATATTCATTGCAGTTTTATTTTAATCACAAATGATTGAAAACACTCCAAAACCCCATCAATTAGGTGAAAAACTACATAATCATTTAAAATGATATAGAAAGATTTTCATTGACTTGTAAAAATGGTCATAGTATACTGTAAATGGAGGGGGAAAGCAGCTTAAAAATGGTGCATGTTGGCCGGATGCGGTGGCTTACGCCTGTAATCCCAGCACTTTGGGAGGCCAAGGCAGGCGGATCACAAGGTCAGGAGTTTGAGACCAGCCTGGCCAATATATTGAAACCCCGTCTCTACTAAAAAATACAAAAAAAAATTAGCTGGGCATGGTGGCAGGTGCCTGTAATCCCAGCTACTTGGGAGGCTAAGGAGGCAGGAGAATCGCTTGAACCTGGGAGGCGGAGGTTGCAGTGAGCCGAGATTGCACCACTGCATTCCAGCCCGGGCAACAGAGAGAGACTCCGTCTCAAAAAAAACACAAACAAACAAACCAAAACCAAAACAAAACAAAACAAAAAAACGGTGCATGTTGGCTGGGCACATACCTATAATCCCAGCACTTTGGGAGGCCAAGGTTGGAGGATTGCTTGAGCCCAGGAGTTCAAGACTAGCGACCCCATTGCTACAAAAAATAAAAAAATAAAAAATTAGCTGGGCATGGTGGCATATGCCTGTTGTCTCAGATACTCAGAAGGCTGAAGTGGGAGGATCACTTGAGCCCAGAAAGTCAAGGCTGCAGTGAGCCCAGATTGCACCACTGCACTCTAGCCTGGGCAACAGAGCAAAGACCCTGTGAAAGATAGAAAAGAAAAAAAGAAAGAAAAGAAGAAAAGAGAGGGAGAAGGAAGGAAGGAAAGAAGAAGGAAGGGAGGGAGGGAGGAAGAAAGGAAGGGAGGGAAGGAGGAAGGAAGGAAGGGAGGGAGGGAGGGGAAGGAAAAGAAAAGGAAAGAAAGAATGTAGCATAAGCCAGATTTTGTAAAGCATAATTTATGTATAAAGACTGCAAGACCATGAGGCAAAATGTCACAATTTTATCTCTGGGTGATGGCCGCTCATGTTTTCGCTTTCTTCTTGCTTACATTTTCCAAGTTCTCAAATATGTATTACTTTTGTAGTAAGAAAGTTCACTTAGAAAGTAAGTTAAGTCTGAGTTTTCTGCAACCAGGATATCCAGAACTTAAAAAGATAAGCCGGTAGGGCAGGTAAGAAATCAGTCATGACATTGTAAGCATTGAAATAAAAATAAAATAAGTCATAGCCGGGCGTGGCCTGTAATCCCAGCGCTTTGGGAGGCCAAGGCAGGCAGATCACTTGAGGTCAGGAGTTCCAGACCAGCCTGGCCAACATGGTGAAACCCCATCTCTACTAAAAATACAGAAATTAGTCAGGCATGGTGGTGGGTGCCTATAATCCCAGCTACTCTGTAGGCTGAGGCAGGAGAATCACTTGAACCTAGGAGGCGGAGGTTGCAGTGGGCCGAGATCGCGCCATTGCACTCCAGCCTGGGCGACAAGAGCGAAACTCTGTCTCAGAAAAATAAAATAAAATTTAAAAAGTCATAGCTTTTTTCCAGGTCACTAATTGTCTAGTGAGTCAATGCATTATCATAATGTCTGTGGGTGGTCAGGCTAAGGAGTGCTTTGCCAACAGTGAAAATGTTTTCCAGGGAGATACCCGGGAGAGATAGTGAGGCATCTCAGGAACTTGAGAGGTAAACTAATTTATAAAGTTCATGCTTGTGGGGGCAAGATCAGCCATCTGGAAAAGCACATCACCTAAGCAGTACCTTAGACCCGGGTGAGTGAAGAGTCGTGAGACTTGGTGGAGCCCAGCCAATGTCTGGAGCAGAGGCGTGGGGTGGTTTTAACTCATCTGGGAAGGAAGAGGTGGCAGAGGGCAGAAGGATGGAGACAAGGTGATGAGTACAGCAGGTTTAGAATCCGGCATGGTCAGTGTTTAGCAGGCCCCAGTCAAGGGCAGAGGGCAACTCTCCCTAGGGGGCCACCATGTCATCATCACTCAGAGCCTTGCCTGAGGCTTGTCTAGCATTTAGGACAGTTCCGGCAGCATAGGCATCACTTAGAGATTGTTAGAAATGCAAAATCTGGCCGGGCATGGTGGCTAACGCCTGTAATCCTGGCTCTTTGGGAAGCCAAGGCAGGCAGATCCCTTGGGGTCAGGAGTTCGAGACCAGCCTGGGCAACATGGTGAAACCCCATCTGTACTAAAAATACAAAAATCAGCTGGGTGTGGTAATGGACACCTGTAATCCCAGCTACTCGGGAGGCTGAAGCAGGAGAATAGCTTGAACCTGGGAGGTGGAGATTGCAGTGAGCCAAAATTGTGCCATTGCACTCCAGCCTGGGCAACAGAGCGAGACTACGTCTCAAAAAAAAAAAAAGAAAGAAAGAAAGAAAGAAAGAAAGAAAGAAAGAAAACAGAAATGCAAAATCTCAGACCCACTCCAGACCTACGGAGGCAGAATTTGCATTTTTACGAGATCCCTGGGAGATTCAGAGACACATTACAAGTGAAGAGTACTGATTTAGGAGACATACCTCCAGTATGTACTCCTTGATGCCTTCTGATTATATTCAGCTTCAGATTCATAAAGGCTCCCAAGGACCTGACACCTTAGGCAGGGCAACGTGAATCCCAGCCTGGGGATGGGCACCCCCGGCCTCTGCTGTGTGCAGCATCTGAATTTGCTTTCCAAGTCACAATCCCTTATTCAAAACATTTGGTTCCAAGTGTGTTTCAGAATTCAGAATTTTTCATATTTTAGGAAGGTAAGATGATGCATTTGCCAACTCTCCCAATTCTCCCAGTGGGATCTGGGGCAGTACCCTATATTCAAACATTAATATCTTGCAGCTTATTATGAATATTGACACCGAAAAGAATAAACATCACAAGATCAGGTAAGTTTTGGCACCAAATTTAATGGAAAACCTTAGTTTTCAGGCTGGGTGCGGTGGCTCACACCTGTAATCCCAGCACTTTGGGAGGCTGAGGCGGGTGGATAACAGGGTCGGGAGTGCGAAACCAGCCTGGCCAATATGATGAAACCCTGTCTCTACTAAAAATACAAAAATTAGCCAGGCGTGGTGGCACGTGCCTGTAATCCCAGCTACTCAGGGGTCTAAGGCAGGAGAATTGCTTGAATCTGGGAGGTGGAGGTTGCCGTGAGCCGAGATCGTGCTACTGCACTCCAGCCTGGGCAACAGGGCGAGGCTCTGTTGCAAAAAAAAAAAAAAAAAAGACAGCAAATAAACTCACCTAAAACTTTAGACACAGAGATAATTGCCCACACATTTGGATTATAGCTTTTGTCTCTCTTTACATTTTAAATATATATTTTATATATTTTAAAATAATATATATAATTACTTTATATAATTTCATATAAAATGTCACACTGTATGTAGTTTTCTAGCCTCTGTTTTTCACTTTTCATCTTTTTATATAATCAAAGAGTCTTCTACAGCCTTTTCTTCAAAATCAAGGTAGTTTTATTGTATTTTGGTTGTAAAAGTGATAATAGGAAAAAACAAACATATATTTGCTTATATGTGCATAAAGTCTCTAAAAGAATACACTAGTTGCTGGTCACACTGTTTACCTCTGGAGGGAGCCAGATGGAAGGCAGACAGGGACGAGAGAAGGAATTTTTATTGTATAATCTTTTAGACTCTTGATTATTACTTTGTGAATGTATTCTCTATTGCAAAAATAAAATTAAAAAAAACTGGTACATCCTCACTGCAAAAGAAATCATGCAATATAGAAAGGAACAAAGAAGAAAATAAATTCATCTTTAAACTCAATACCCAGATATAACACTGTTAGTATTTTTGCCACATTTCTTCCAAGTCTTTATCTATGAATGTACAGACATGTGTATGGAGATATTTTTACCAAAATAGGATGATGCTGTACGATGGTTTTTGTTACCTGTGTTTTTCATGTAGGGTGAATCACAGACAGCTTCCATGCAGCCTCATTTTAAACATCTGCATTGTTATTGCATGAAGTTAGCCAGTTACCAAAAAATTAATCCAGGTGAACTGAGTCCAGCATCTGAATACGCAGTGCCAGGTAACACCAACCCCCTGATCCAAAGCTGGGATTTTCTTTTCTTTTCTTTTTGTTTTTTTTTTGTTTGTTTGTTTTTTGAGACAGAGTCTTGCTCTGTGGCCCAGGCTGGAGTGCAGTGGTGCGATCTCAGCTCACTGCAACCTCTGCCTCCCAGGTTCAAGCAATTCTCCTGCCTCAGCCTCCTGAGTAGCTGGGATTACAAGCATGCACCACCATGCCTGGCTAATTTTTGTATTTTTAGTAGAGACAGGGCCTCACCATGTTGGCCAGGCTGGTCTCGAATTCCTGACCTCCAGTGATCCTCCCACCTTGGCCTCCCAAAGTGCTGGGATTACAGGCGTGAGCCACCGTGCCCGGCCCAAAGCTGGGATTTTCAATTTGCTGTCTGTAGGATCTTGAATAGGCAGGATGTTATGTTCCAGAACCTGGAGAGATAACATATGGAAACGGGCTGGATGTTCCTTCTGTCCATGGTGTTTAAACCCATGTCGCTTATTCCATAGGTACAAACACCTCTACCTGCCCCCTTCCCCTCAGCCTTTATGCCCACTACCACGAGGATGATGCCAGAGAGGGCCTTGGTGGCCAGAGCCAGTCTGCATGTCAAAGACCCGAGCTCCCATTTGGGCTCCACCACACACTGAGTGATCCTGGGAAAGTCACTTTTTCTTCTCTGTAGAACAGAGGTAATAATCTCCATGATGCCTTTCTCAGAGTGTTGTTTTGTTAGAAGAATCAGATAAGGTTATGACTGTGAAAGTAGTATGTAAAATACAGGGCACTCTACACATAGAAGGTTTTATTGTTAAAGTCTGGCCTCTTCCCCGGAGCTGCCAGGGAGAAGGTAGATGCCAAAACCAGCTGGCCCAGCTTCCTTCTGTGATTGGCTCATGGAGCAAACATTCCCCTTGTGCACTTTTCAACATCTACACACTCATCTTTAAAATGGAGGGTTGTAAAGGTCAAGGGCACAAAGCGTTGACAAGGGCGTGGAACAACTGAAACTCTACTAATGCTTCTGCACAGCTGCTGGGAAGTAAATTGGTACAACCTCTTTGGAAAATTGACAGTATATACTAAAACTGATCATGAGAATTCCCCTATGTACGGCCCAGCAAGTCCTCTGCTATTTATGTAATAAACACAGGTATTGTGGATGTTCACCAGAAGACATGTTATTAAGATGTTCATAGCAGAACTATTTGTAAGAGTCCCAAACTAGAAACTACCCCCAAATGTCCATCAGTAATTAAATGGATAAATTACAATATTTTCATACAATGGAATAGGATACAGCAATGAGAGTGAATGGTATTCAACTACATGCAGCAATATGGAACAATCTTACAAACGTGTTGAGCAACAGAAGCCTGACCAAAATAAGAGTACATACTTGTTTCGCTGCATAACAAGTATAGATCCCAAAACTTAATGTCTTAAAACAACAGATAGATTACTTCTCATGAGAAGATGGGATAGCTGTGCAATTTCTCTTCTGATTTCACCTTAGTTGAGTCATAAGGCTGCACTCAGATGCAGATTTGGCTGGGTGGGAAGGTCTGAGGTACCCTCACGTGACCTCATTCTGGTGATGCTCAGTTCTTTCCCAGGTGGCCTAGACCACCTTCCTTACATGGCAGTCTGGGGGCAGCATTTCAAGAGAGTGAAAGTAGAAGCTGCAAAGTTTTAAAACTAAGGGTTGTAACTATCAAGAGTTGTAAGGGCCCAGCCTCAGGAGCTTCATCGTGTCCATTTCTCTGCATTCTATTGGTCACCCCATAAGTCAAAAGGCCAGCCCAGATTCAAGGGTGTGAAAATAGACCCTACCTCTCCCTGAGTAGAAGTCACATTGCAAAGGGTCATGCATACAGGAATGGAAGAAATCTGTGGTCCATCTACCACAATACCCTGTGATTCCATTTATAGAAAGTAGAAAAGCAGGTAAAATCCACTGAAGCTGTTATAAATTCTTTGACGAATGGGCCTGGAGAGGAGTATGAGAGACCATCTGGGTTCCTGATGTGTTCTGCTTCTTCATCTAGGTACTGATGACTAGAATGTCCAGTTTATGAAATTCAGCAAGCTATTAACTTAAGACATCTGAAACTTTTTACGTGATTACTATACTTGAATTGAAAGTCTAAAAGTTATATAGTGGTTTTAAAAGAATGCAGTTCATTTCCCTTTCCAGTTACAGTTCCATCCATCAGGCTGGTGGAGCTGCTCATCTCCTCAATGTTCCTCAGGACCCCCGCTTCCTTCTTTCTTGCCATGCTATCATCTTGTCCTCATCGAGAGTTGAAGCTGTTGCTGGCAGTCTGCATTCCAGCTAGTGGAGAGGATGCAGAGGGGTAGCCCTGGACAAGCACATTCCTTGCAAGCTAATAAGGTGGAAGTTACACACATTACTTCCACTCACAATCCACTGGCAAGCACTGATTCTCATGGCCTGCCTAGCTGGGAATGTAGTCTTAGCTGGGCAGCCTGTGCCAAGGATATGTGCCAATTTCAGGGAAACAACTAGCAGTCTACTGCATTTTTTTTTTTTAATGGAGTCTTGCTCTGTCGCCCAGGCTGGAGTGCAGTGGTGCGATCATGGCTCACTGCAGCCTCTGTCTCCTAGGTTCAAGGGATTCTCCTGCCTCAGCTTCCCCAGTAGCTGGGATCACAGGCATGTACCACCACATCTGGCTAATTTTTGTACTTTTAGCAGAGATAGGATTTCACCATGTTGGTCTGGCTGGTCTCAAACTCCTGGCCTCAAGTGATCTGCCCGCTTCGGCCTCCCAAAATGCTGGAATTACAGGCATGAGCCACCGCACCTGCCACAGTCTACTACATTACTAATAATAAAGCTGCTCTTTAATAATTATGTTTTCAGAAGGCCATTTGGAAATAGTTTTTATCTCACTGTTGGATTATAAAAACACCAAGTGACCCGAGTTCTACACTTTTCTGTGCCAAAATGAAGAACATTAATAATAAGTATCCATTTCCCCTCAAGTATATATACTTAAATCATAAATATGTAAGTAAATGTATACATTTATTTAAATTTTAAATATGCAATTGGCCAGGTTCCAAGGGCTTATCCACCTTCCTGGAAAAAAAGTCAATTGTCTTTGGAAAATTCCTTGATATGATTTTAGAGGGCAGCCTCTAAAATGAAGTGTTCAATGAATGTTCAAGGAATGAATGAATTTTAGCAACCTGTATCTTAGCTGCTGAGAGTATCTGATTAGGGCATATCAGACTAAAAAAAGTCCTCTACAAACACTAGAATTTACTAATCTATTTTCTACTTAAAATGCATAGATAATTTGACATCAAGCACATGTACAGTTTATGGAAACAATTTTATTGGTAACACAACCCTACTAACTCATCAGAGCCCCACTATTTTCTCCCGTGTACTTTCCTTCTCCTGGCAGCCTGTCCCCCTTCCCTGGGACCCCCTCCCAACTCATTCCCGTGAACTTTCTGACTTGCTGCCTCTCTCCCTTCTGGGAAAAAGTGTCAGCTGCTGCACTAATAATCCAGCACATGCTACGACTGTCCCTGAGACAGCTGTCTACTGCCCCTAGGCACTTGGGCAGGGGATCTCCTTGGAGCCAGAAAGTTAATAACTGGTCTTGAAGATACAAACAATGTCATGGTCTATGACTTTGTGACACGATGCAAAGGAAAGCGTTTGGACTTTGAGTCAGGCAGACCCAGATTCATACCTCAGCTCTTCTTAATATGTGTGTGACTTTGGGCAAAGTACTGCATGTTTCTACCCCTCAGCTTCCTCATCTGTGAAATGGAAATCACAATACAGAGAATATTGGGAATAACAAATGAGAATAAATGTATTTAGCCCTCTGTAGATGCTCAGTGACCGAGCTTCCTCTCCCCCTATCTCTTTGTCTTTCCAGAGTTGAAAGACCCATAACAAGGAATCAAAGGAGAGTGAAACGATGACTGAAGGGTTAGAGGATAAGATCTAAGAATGGATGAAGGAGGCCGGGCGCAGTGGCTCACGCCTGTAATCCCAGCACTTAGGCGGGCGGATCACGAGGTCAGGAGATTGAGACCATCCTGGCTAACACGGTGAAATCCCGTCTCTACTAAAAACACAAAAAAATTAGCCGGGCGTGATGGCGGGCGCCTGTAGTCCCAGCTATTCGGGAGGCTGAGGCAGGAGAATGGCGTCAACCCGGGAGGCGGAGCTTGCAGTGAGCCGAGATTGCACCACTGCACTCCAGCCTGGGCGACAGAGCGAGATTCCATCTCAAAAAAAAAAAAAAAAAAAAAAAAAAAAAAAAAAGGATCAAGGAATGGTAAACGTTTATTTTTATTTTATTTTATTTTATTTTATTTTATTTTGAGATAGAGTCTCTCTCTGTTGCCTAGGCTGGAGTGCAATGGCACAATCTCAGCTCACTGCAACCTCTGCCTCCCCGGTTGAAGCGATTCTCCTGCCTCAGCCTCCTGAGTAGCTGGGACTACAGGCGGGCACCACCACACCCAGCTAATTTTTGTATTTTTAGTAGAGACGGGGTTTCACCATATTGGCCAGGATGGTCTCGATCTCTTGACCTTGTGATCTGCCCGCCTAGGCCTCACAAAGTGCTGGGATTACAGGCATGAGCCAACGCGTCCGGCAGAATGGTAAATGTTTAATATGGAAAAGGGAACATTTAGTCTGGACAGAGAGGACAATAAATAATTATGGCTACCATTTGTCACCACCTTTCCTGGCATTTACTTATTTATTTATTTATTGAGATGGAGTTTCGCTCTTGTTGCCCAGGCTGGAGTGCAATGGCACAATCTCGGCTCACCGCAACCTCCGCCTCCTGGGTTCAAGCGATTCTCCCGCCTCAGGCTCCCAGGTAGCTGGGATTACAGGCATGCACCACCACGCCTGGCTAATTTTTGTATTTTTAGTAGAGACGGGGTTTCTCCATGTTGGTCAGGCTGGTCTCGAACTCCTGACCTCAGGTGATCCTCCTGCCTCGGCCTCCCAAAGTGCTGGGATTACAGGTTTGAGCCACTGCGCCTGGCCTTTCCTGGCATTTAAAATAGCTATGTCCAGTCTTCAGAACAGCCCTGTGGCGAGGTATGATCATGAAACCCATGTTATAAAGTGAAGAGGAAACAGATTTTATAACTTGCCCAAGATCATCCAGCTAAATGGAGAAGTGGAGATTCAAAGTCGGGTCTGACTGTTTGTACTAGCTTAAGAACAGACTCTCAGCTGGATGTGGTGGCTCATACCTGTAATCTCAACACTTAAGGAGGCCGAGGCAGATGGATCACTTGAGCCCAGGAGTTTCAGACCACACAAACACACAAAAAATTAGCCAGGTGTGGTGGTGCATGCCTGCAGTCCCAGCTACTCAGGAGGCTAAGGAGGGAGGATTGATTGAGCCCTGGTGATTGAGGCTGCAGTTAGGCATGATCACACCAAGAGAGGGAAGAAGGAAGGTGGCTGTCAGCCACTGGTATCAGAGACAAGCAGAGGCCAGAGAAGACAAATGCAAAATCTTTCTTTGGCTGGGACTTGTCAGAAAGGGAATCTCCAGTGTTGGTGATGGCGTCACCAACAGCCTCATGTGCCTTATGTGTGGGCATCTCTGAAGGCAGAAAGAACTCCATTTTCCCTGGAGGAAAATGGACATGTGAGCATGAGGCTGAGGTCTGACTCCTGGGGGCCACACAGGCAGGCCTGAGCACCTTGCCCCTCCTCACTGAAGGGGGCTTAATGTCTAGGGCACAGTTGACTCCATCCCTCTCTTTTTTCCTGTATGTGGTTTTTTTTTTTTTTTTTCAAGACAAGGTCTCATTCTGTCACACAGACTGGAGTGCAGTGGCACAATCTCAGCTCACTGCAAACTCTGCCTCCCAGGTTCAAGTGATTCTCCCATCTCAGCCTCCCGAGTAGCTGGGACTACAGGCACGCACGTACAGGCTGGTCTTGAACTCCTGACCTAAAGTGATCTGCCTGCCTCGTTTTTCCTGTATGTTCTAATGTTATTTCAGGGATCCCCTTTGCCTCACTCTGGCCATTCCAAAACATATATATGTTTCATTTATATAAATCCAAATGAAAATATTAAAATTGCAAGTGAGATATTTTTGGCCTTAATCTTTGAATTTCAATGTTTTCTTATCTGTAGAGCTGGTGTGCTAACTCCTGTAATTCTGGGCAATGCCCATGTGGTTCTTGGCTGCTTCAAGCCATCTCAGGTCTGATTTTCACACAAGCTCAGCAGCATTGGGCTAGAAGGGTACCGCCCTCCCACTCTGCTGCCACTTTGAATAGAAGTCCAAGCTTTCGCTTTCTTGCCCTGACTTTGATTCTTCACATTGCTGAGGAGCAGTGATTGAAGCTTAATCTCATTGTCTACAGTCTGTCTCCTCTATGGAGCTGCACTATTCTTTCCCATCTCAATTATTTCTGATGTAACCAAAACACTCTCTCTCCCCACTGCCTTTTTTCTTTTGTAAAGACTTGCAAAGGGTCAGTTCCAGAGGCTCGAGCCCTGTGTTCTGACTTTCACAGACAGAGGCCTGCCACTCTTACATTTACAGGTCATCATTCTGAGCAATACACTTTTTTTGAAGAGTAGTCCTAAAAGCTCACTAAAAAGTTGCATTTGTATTTAACTTAAATAGAGAACCTTATGTGTAGTCCATGTTTCTGGACTCTATACCTGATTTTGAATCACTGGACTTAAATTATTGGACTTACAACACTGATACATCTTGTAAATGAACCTAAGCAAAGAATACCAGCCCTACATCCCACTCCCCTCAAGATAACTGAGAAAGACACAAAGCCATGCTGAGGAGGAGCCATGGTTTGATATTGTCCAGTGAGTGTCTCTTGGCCTCAGAATGCTGCCACTTCTTGCAGTTCCAGCCCTTGGCTGTGGTCCATTCTGAGTAAGTGAATTCCTCTGTTAAAACTTGCACACAATAAGGAGATGGCGTCACCAACAGCCAGAGAAGTCAAGGGTCCTGATCCATCCAGAGACAAGGTGAAAAGGCAGGCTGGGGGGAAAGGGGGACCAGCAGATTAGGCCAAGAGTGTAGCATCATGAAATGTGATGTCTTCATGAGAAATGCAGGGAAATAAAGCATTTGCTGTACATATCTAACCCGTATGAGAGAGACCCCACTTCTTCAGAGGAAAGCATACCAGGGAGGTCAGAACTTGGGCCAACTCCATGACTTCAATGGTAGAGAATGGCACATGGGCCAAACAGGATGCATACCATCACCAAGAAGTGTCGGGGTCTCACCGGCTAAAGACATGTTACAAAGGTGCCCTCAGTCACCTGCCCAGAGAATAAAGCAGGGCCCAGGCAGGGAAAAACACACAAGGATACTGATCTTTAGCTGCTGGCTTCCTGGGGTCTTGATGCCTTGGAGATGGAGGATAATGGGAGAGCCCGAAAGGCAGTCTTTGGGGGTTTCAGTTGACCCATCTCCCTCCATCTGCACCTTAGAGGCCACTCTTCTAAAAACTACAGGCGCATACCTGGTGGGCAGGGAATCTGTGCCACTTGGTCAGGTCAACATTTCCAGATCTCGTTCTCCCTGGTCAGATTTATGATCATTAAGTCTAAAACATCTGCTCTTTTTCCTCAAGCAACAGTTACACCTGAGTGGCTGGAGAAGCCACTCCAGGTAACAGTACAGCAGGCTGTCCTTACTATGGAAGTTTGGCTTGTGGCCACAGCTGTTTGCAGAATGCCCACAAGACAAGGTCCTGCCTCTATTCTCTGAGGGAACTACCCTGTCTCCCTGGAGAGGAGCTGAGTTCTAGAAGACTGTTGTAGGACAGATTTGGTTTAAAGTTCTTTAAGGCAATGCTGTTTCTGTCTGTGGCAGAACCCTGTGTCCAGGACAGAATAGATGGAGGCAGTGGGGTGCTGGTAAACCAGCTTTCTGGAAGAAAAAACACCACCACCACCGATTCATAGCACTTGTTAATTTTCATCATGTAAATACCTCCATCATGATGAGATTTCAGGCTACCAAAGGTTTAAAAACCAGTTCACAAAAAATCCTGAATATTTAACAATTGGCCAGCAGGGGCTGGCTCCATCCAGCAGATCCAGGACTCTGGGGAGCTGGGTTGCATAAGACATCTTTTTTCTCTGATGCTTTGAAATGTTATGAGCTTACTGTGTTCTTAAACTTCAGCTACAGAATCAAAACAGGGCAGAGACTTTCTGAAAGTATCCTTACTCCCCCTTACCCTCACCAAGAGCTGGGGCTTTCATTTTAGTCCTTGAAAGAAGACTTCAAAAGTCACAATTCTTGTTCTCTTTTCCAGATATTTTGAGTGTCACAAGTTAGAATCTGATGAAGAACTTCAGGTAGAAAGAATGTAAGAGCCAAATCTACGTGAGTTCTCAGGAATGAGTCTATAAAACATGGTACCAGGGGATACAGGGGATAGCATCTTGACATCACCTCTTAAGCATGGGACTAGACAGTGGCAGAAGATGGGTGGCTTTGTAATGCTGAGCAATGGGAAGAAGGAGTTTTAAAGAAGGTTTTAGGACTTCATGTATCTTTTGAGGAGGACTAACAGAAGGCTGCTTACCTCCAGTATCTTGGTTCCAAATCTTCACCTTGCAATCATGTGATGAGGTAGCAATTAAAGGCATCAAGGCCAATGCTCTTGGTAGAAAGACGCAGGATGCGACAGTCTGGAAATGCCCCTTATACTCACATATTCTGTTTCGAGTCTGTCTTAGGTCCCACAACTGCAAAGTAATGACATGGACCAGCTCATAGTCACTTGTCTAGCTTCATCCATGAATATCCATCTCCCCCTACCCCCATGATGCACCTATTCCCTCCACTTACCTGCTCACGTAGCTACCCCTTATCTTCATCCATCCACAGACCCAACAACCCATCCATCCACAGACCCAATGACCCATCCATCCAGTGATTATTTTAAGCCTCAACTATGTCTCAAACAACCCTGGTTAAGAATGTGTCATATGAGTTTTTGCCTTTTTAGTGGTTAGGGAAGTAAAAGCTCCCAGTCCTACAGCATGATGGTGTTCCATCATGGGGAACCCATGGGGAGCCCCAAACAACAGTATGGGGTTGTTTGCTTTCATGGCAACTCAAGAGCTGCCTTATTTCAACCTCTTGGCATCTGTGGGCCCTGTGGGGACCCCGTAGTTAGAAGTACCCCATAGATATAAGTACATCTAGGTGCAGACATTCTGATTTAATGCCTAGATGCTGAACCTTGATGTGTGAAGACTAGTGTCTACAAGAGGGAAGTGCCAGTCAGTGCTGCCAGTCCCACTCTCATTGATACAGATCAGATCACAGCTGGAGAATAATGTTCAGGGAGGAGAGCAAATTGAATTATGTCCAAAAAGATAATGAAGTTATGGGACAGCATGTTATCCAGGGAATAGCTGTAGGAGCTGGAAATGTTTCACTTAGAAAAGAGATGCTACATTCAAAGGCTGCAACACCCCAATCTACCATTTACTAGGGATGTGGTCTTGTGCAAGAGATGTCAACTTGCCATGCCTCTATTTCCTTGTCTGTGAAATGGGAATTATAATAGTACCTAACTCATGGGGTTGTTTTTAAGGATTAAATGAGATATTACATGTAATGTGCTCATCCCAGTGCCCAGCACACAAGAAATGTTCAATAAAATAGGGGCATAATTGTTCTGTTTGAATACTAGATAACCCTTTTAATGGATATTCTACAATTATGAATCTAAGGTGCTTTGGAGGAGCCTAGGCAATCTATTCCAAAATTAAATGTAAGGAAGGTACATGAGTAAGGGATGGAGTAGGCCCTGGACCAACACTAGAGCTCCAAATTTCCTAAAAAGCTTGAGCTTCTTTTACTGTGGCCACGCCTATAATGGGAATAAATCTGGTTCTTCAAACAGTCCCTCCCCTCTCTAAGCTCTGCTGGGAGTAGAGACATCAGCAGGCTGGTTCTGTGTTTAGCTCCTCCCCATCTTGACTCTCATCCCATTCCTCTTTCCTACTACCAATTCAGAGAGCCCTAAGTTGATGAATGTTTCTTTTATTTTCTTTATTTTTTTGAGATGGGGTCTCCCTTGTTGCCCAGGCTGGCCTCAAACTCCTAGGCTCAGTTGATCCTCCCACCTCAGCCTCTGAATAGCTTGGACTACAGGCACATGCCACCATGCCCAGCTAACTTTTTATTTTTTTATAGAGACAGGGTCTTGCTCTGTTGCCCAAGCTAGTCTCAAACTCCTGGGCTCAATTAATCCTCCCACCTTGGCCTCCCCTATGAATGTTTCTCAAATGAAGCAACTGGAATGCAAAGGATCACTCACAGTATGCTTTTGAAAGAGGCCTGAGCCATTAGCAAAGCCCGCCTGTGTAGCACAGCTACAGGCATGAGGCCAGAGTAAGTGATCTGTTCATCAGCAACCAGATACCTGGACCTCACACAGTCTCCTACCGTGGCTTCACAGCCTTCTCCTCCAAAGCCATTGCTGCAGGAGATACACTTGTGTCCATCCACACTGACTTCACAGTAGGTCTGAATGTGCTGCTTTGCAGGAAACATATGAGCTACCTGCAGCCCCCGACTGTCCCATAATCTGAAAGAGATTAGGGCAGGAAATTAGCTTGTAGTAAATGTGGCTGAAATACACCCGTATTGTCCCACTACCATAAAAGTCTTGGCTCTTTGCTGCGTAGGCCAGTCAGATTGGAATGGCATGATTTACCTAAAAACGTCAGCATGAACCAGATTAATCTCTGAGACTCTAAAGTTGGCAGGAAGTAACCAAATTGAATGACATCTGAGTTCTTTCTATTTTGAGATCAGTTAATAGAAATTGAGACCAAGCATCTTAATTGTATAAGTTAATTTGTTAATTTGGTCCTTTGAGACACTGCTTTCTGTGGACAAAAGGATATCTCTGTGCCTGTGACTTAAATTTTTAAAAAGATACTTATTATGATATGGGAGATCAGTCATCATTCAGAATTAGTTACAAAAGATTTACATACAGGTCATGGCCAGCCTTGGCTATGGGGTCCACTGGGGAGTGTTTTGTTTTGCTTCTTATTTCATTTTTACCTCTTTACCCCATTCCTACCATTTTCTAAGGAGAATCTCTTCTGAGATCCAAAGTTTCTAGTTATCCTCTCCGGTCTAAGAACTATTGGCTTTACTGACTCCCCTGATGCTGATTTCAACCCTGCTTCCCCAGGGAGGGCTTCAGCTGAAGGCTGGGTGACTGAGAACACCAGGAGCCATGCAGGGGTAGCAAGGAGAGCCAGGCAGCCCAACAGGGTGGGACAAGCAAGTGACTGATTCTGGGGTTAATCTGAACACGTTCACACAGCAGGAGCTGGCTGAATCAGATGCTTTGGAACCATCCAAAACAGGGGCTTTTACTTGGCCTGATCTCATGACACACAACCTCTACCTTAATGATCCATGGGGCCAGAGCAGAGAGGCCCCAGCACCAGTGAAGGGCAGAGGAACAGAAGGCTCTGGGAAGGGCAGAGCAATGTGGAGAATCAGAGTGGGAATGGAGCCATGTATGCATGGGAGCCACAAACCTCACAAGAAACACTTTCACAGCTGCTCAGTAAGCCCACCTGAGGGTTTTATCTTCAGAGGTCTGTAGTATGTATGGTTCTCTGGGGACCCAGCACAGGTGAGTGACCTAGAAAAAGCAAAATGTTCAGAACTTCTCCACACCAAGTCATTCCTCTGCTGTAATTCCTGTCAAATGTGCTAACTAGCATCACTGTGCCTCTTCTCAAGGATTCTGAACTAGCAAATTCATTTACAGGCATCTTAGGTTTTGCAGATACCTATCAGTCATGCTCTACCTGCATCTCCTAGGTTATCAGCAGCAAGATAACAGCTGGGCCAGTTGTGAGCACCAGAATACATGCAGGCACCCTAAGAGTGCCTGAAACCCCACCTGTGTGGCAGATAGAACAGTCCCTGTTGTAAGGTGGGTTCACTGAAACTCTAGCCCCAACACCTCATGGGGATCAGGAAGAGCATTCATGTTTCTCTTTATCCCTGCAGGTCCCTGCTGGATAAGCATAAAATAGTTTCCAAAATAACCCAAAATAACAGGATTTTCTTTTCTTCCAGTAACCTCCACCAATATAGAGGGCATGGGGCAAGCATATCTGACCATTGGCAGTCATCTTCAAAATTAGAAAAGATGACTGGGACTGAAATTTGACAACCACTAAAAGAACATCTAGTATGGGTCAGACACAATGACAGGTATTTCACATCTAGTATCTGAATTCATCCTCTGAAGAACCTTAGCAGGTGATAGAGTTCTCCCCATTTTATAAATGAAGACACAGACACTCTAAGAGCTTAAGTAACTTCCTTGAGATAACATAACTGGTAAGTAATAGATCCATGATTTTAACCTGAGTATAACTGACTCCAAAGGCTCTCCAATTTATACCAGTCTGCTACTAGAAAACAACTGGTCCTTCAAAAGCAATGCAAATTCTACATAAAGCAAAAGGTAATGCTTATTTCTCCACATGATGTTACACATATGAACATACAATAAGCATAAGCTGTGAGGTCCTGGAAGACAGGAACTATGTTCTTGGTCACCAACCCTGTTCCTAGCACAGTGTCTGGCCCACAGAAGAAACAGAATAATGAAAGAAATAATGAAGACACCATTTTAAATTCCAATATAAGTGAGTAAAATCATTGTCTGGAGCAGAAGACTCAAGGGACCATCTAATCTAATAACCCTGAGAGGCCAGGGTCTCACAGCAGGTTAGGGGACAGCAGTTGGGACCCAGGCTCTAATTTCTGCTCATGGGCCTCCTGATTTATCTCCCGAGTCTTTCCTTCACCCCATGCTCCTTTCTGCTGCCCTGTTCTGTACCAAGTTTGAGTTCATACCACGTTCCTGGAGACAGACGCTCTTTCCACACTCTGTCCTGTCACCACATCCCACAGAAGCAGGGTGTTGTCCCGAGAGCCAGTGCACAGCTGTGATGAGTCTTTGGAAACAATGGTGAGAAGACAGCCTGTGAGTGGGGACCTGAACGGGGCTTTTCAGAAAGCACAAAGGCATTGGGAAGAGGTCCGCTTTGTTTTACCTGGACTCACAGCCAATCCGGTGACCACCATGGCATGGCCACACAATTGCTGCCTTGGTTGTGAGGAACCGTGCAAGTCCCACATCATGACCATCCTGTCACGAGAGGCACTGAAGAACTGGCTGGATTTGGGAATACAGGCTACCTGCTCAGGGAAAAAACAACAACACTGAAATAGCTCTGGTATGCTAGTTGGACTGGACTTTAATTGGGGGAAAGATGAGTCTGCATAACTCCCTCCCCACACACACCTCTTTTTTTTTTTTTGAGACGGAGTCTCACTTTGTCACCCAGGCTGGAGTGCAGTGGCGTGATCTCAGCTCACTGCAACCTCCACTTCCCGGGTTCAAGTGATTCTCCTGCCTCAGCCTCCCCGGTGGCTGGGATTACAGGCGCCAGCCACCACGCCCAGCTAATTTTTGCATTTTTAGTAGAGACAGGGTTTCACCATGTTGGCCAGGCTGGTCTCCAACTCGTGACCTCAGGTGAGCCACCCACCTCGGCCTCCCAAAGTACTGGGATTACAGGCGTGAGCCACCGTGCCCGGCCCCCACACACACTTCTCAAAAGAGTAATACCTAAGCTTGAAATCTATGAATGCACAGCATGGGCCAGTCTGAATTTCCACCTTTATCAATGTTGTGCTACCTTTCCTTTATGTAGCAGATTTCCTCCTGTCCTTCAGGGTAAGGTTAAAAATCTCACCTCCTCAGATCATGTCACCTTGGTGAGGATGTATCCCCTCTTGGGCTTCCTATAGAACTTCCTCCTGTGGGATTCCTTTTGCACTTGATCATCACCACACCCCAAAAATGGATGCTGTACTGTTATGACAGGTGATTCTGTTATACTTACGAAGAATTTGAAGTGAATCTCTGTTCCATTTTATGCTTTTTACCTTGAATACAACTTTGCTTGATATTATTATCATCCCAACTCCTGCTCTGTTTGTTTACATTTGCCTGATATATCCTTGCTGACCTACTCTTCCTGTTCTGATCTCTTCCATCGTGTTTCTTTTTTTTTGGAATTGTGGTAAATATACATAAAACTTACCATTTTAACCATTTTTAAGTGTACAACTCAGTGGCAACAAGTACATTCATTGTTGTGTAACCATCACCACTATCATCTCTAGAACTTTTTCATCATCCCAAACTGAAACTCTACAACCTTTAAACAATTACTCTCCATTTTCCTCTCCCCGCAGCCGCTGGCACCCACCATTATTCTACTTTCTGTCTCTATGGACTTGACTATTCTAGGTACCTCATATAAGCAGAATCATACCATATTTGTCCTTTTGTGTCCGGCTCTTACTTAGCATAATGTTTTCAGGGTTCAGCCATGTTGTAACATGTATCAGAATTTCATTCTTTTTTTTTTTTTTTTGAGACAGGGTCTTGCTCTGTCACCCAGACTGCAGTGCAGGGACCTGGTCTCGGTTCACTGCAACCTTCCCTTCCCGGGCTCAAGCAATCCACTTGCCTCAGCCTCCTGAATAGCTGGGACTATAAGTGTGTGCCACCATACCTGACTAATTTTTGTATTTTCTGTAGAGACAGGGTTTTGCCATGTTGCTCAGGCTGGCCTCGAACTCCCGGGCTCAAGTGATCTACCTGCCTGGGCCTCCCACAATGCTGGGTTTACAAGCATGAGCCACTGTGCTTGGCCTATTTCATTCCTTTTTAAGGCTGAAAAATAGCCCACTGTATGTATATTACCGCATTTTGTTTATCCATGAATCTGTCAAAGGACATTTGGGTTGTTTCCAGCTTTTGGCTATTATAAACAATGCTGCTATATATATATGTGTGTGCGTGTGTGTGTGTGTGTACAAATATCTGTTCTATATTTACTGTTTTACTTTCAATCTTAAAGCTGTTTTGCATTAGATATGTCTTATTTTTTTTTTATTTATTGAGACACAGTCTCACTCTGTCACCCAGGCTGGAGTGCAATGGTTTGATCTCTGCTCACTGCAACCTCTGCCTCCCAGGTTCAAGCAATTCTCCTGTCTCAGCCTCCTGCATAGCTGGGATTACAGGTGTGTGCCACCATGCCTGGCTAATTCTTATTTTTTTTAATTTTTAGTAGACATGGAGTTTTGCCATGTTGGCCAGGCTGGTCTTGAATTCCTGACCTCAAGTGATCCACCCGCCTTGGCCTCCTAAACTGCTGGGATTACAGGCATGAGCCATCATGCCCAGCCTAGATATGTCTCTTTTAAACAATGTACAGGTGGCTTTAGTTTTTAACTCAGTAAGAGTACTGCCTTTCAATAAGTGAATTTATCCCAATTACATTTACTGCTATCATATATATGTTTGATCTTGTTCCTTCCATCTTTTCTGTTGGTTTTTGAAAAACACTTTGTCATATTTTCATTGTCTTCTTTTTCTATAAAATTGTATATTTGTTTTTAGAGTTATTTTTCCCTTTATATTTTTAATTTAAATAATATGGCACTTAAGTTCTTCTCATGATACCTCTGTATATGTATTAATATCTTTAAACTCATATTCTCAATGTATTAATTTCAGAAAGAAAACAGAATCTCCTGTAAGGAAATTTTTTTTTTCTTTAATTAGCACAATTATATTACTTCTGGCTCGTTCCCACTTTTGTAAGTACTCTCTTGGATTTTTATCTAGTCTATTATCATATTATTAATATTTTGTATTTTATACATATAAATTTTTAAAAGAATTAAAACAATTACATTTCTTCTCATAGCCCTCGTTTTGACAATTCTTTAGACATAATTCTGTGTTTAATTGGATTGAAGGCTCATACAGTGAATTCAGTTTGGAACTTCTTTAATATTCATTGGCTTTATTATTCATCATTCATTCACATTCTTTATTTTTTATTTTTTATTTTTTGAGATGGAGTTTCCCTCTTGTTGCCCAGGCTGGAGTGCAATGGTGTGATCTCGGCTCACCACAACCTCTGCCTCCCGGGTTCAAGTGATTCTCCTGCCTCAGCCTCTTGAGTAGCTGGGTTTACAGGCATGCACCACCACACCTGGCTAATTTTTTATTTTTAGTAGAGACGGGTTTCTCCACGTTGGTCAGGCTGGTCTTGAACTCCTGACCTCAGGTGATCCGCCCGCCTTGGCCTCCCAAAATGCTGGGATTACAGGCGTGAGCCACCGCACCTGGCCCATTCATATTCTTTAATAATATACCTTCAACTATATTATTGAGGAATGCTTTGCATATGGCAAGATTTTACAAATTTAAGAAAGTCTTCCCATTGCCTTTACACATGAACAACACTCTCCGCACATACAGATTCTTTTTCTTTCTTCCTTTCCTTTCCTTTTTCTTTCTCTTTCTTTCTTTCCTTCTTTCCGTCCTTCTTTCTTTCTTTTTCTTTTTCTCTCTTCTTTCTCTCTCTCTCTCTTCCCTCCCTCCTTCTTTCTTTCTGACTGGGTCTCGCTATGTCACCCAGGCTGGGGTGCAATGGCACAACTATAGCTCACTGCAGCCTCCATCTCCCTGGCTTAAACGATCCTCTTGCCTTAGCCTCCCAAGTAGCTTTGACTATAGGTATGCACCACTATGACCACCGAATGTATTTGTATTTTTATTTGTAGTAGAGACAGGTCTTGCTATGTTGCCCAGGCTGGTCTTGAACTCCTGAGCTCAAGCAATCCTCCTACCTCAGCTTCCCAAAGTGTTGGGATTTTAGGAATGAGCTACCCTGCCTGGCCAATTTTTACTTTTTAATAATATTTTTTCCTCAAATCTTTTCTCTCCCAGATAATTCTTCTATTGTCTTACTTTTTTTTTTGAGACAAAGATCTTGCTCTGTCGCCAAGGCTGGATGCAGTGAAATCATCACAGCTCACTATGGCTTCAACCTCATGGACTCAAGCGATCCTTCCACATCAGCTTCCTGAGTAGCTGGGACTATAGGTGCGCACAACTACATCCAACTAATTTTTTAATTTTTTGTGGAGATGGGGTCTCATTATGTTGCCCAGGATGGTCTCAAATTCTTGGGCTCAAGCAATCCTCCTGCCTTGCCTTGCCAAAGTGCCAGCATTACAGGCATGAGCCACTGCACCTGGCTTGTCTTATTTTTTCAATTTCTTGTTTCATAGAGTACATGTTCTCTTAATTTATAGAGAGTAAAAAGCATTAATCAAATTTTATCTTTGCTTCTTGAGTAGTTCTTCCTTCAAAGTGTATTTTCATCTGACATTAGCTTGTTATATGTATATTTAAAAAAATCTAGGCATATAGGCCTCACTTTGGATCCTTTCTGCTTATTAATCTTTTCATCTTTGAATGAGGATAAGTCCAATTTTTGGCAGTAAATCCAATAAGGCTTGATACATGCTCAAGTGTTACATGCAGACACACACACACACATGCATGTGCACACACACACAAGTGCATGCACACACACTCACACACAGTCAATTCTCTCTCACTTTCTTTCCTTTTAGTCCAAGGTCTACTATAACTTGACTTGTCATGCTGAATATTGATGGTTGATTATGTCTTGATTTGTCATCCTGAATATTGATGGCTGATTATGTCTTGTCTAAATAGCTGAGACTACAGGTGTGCACCACCATGCCTGGCTAATTTTTTTTATTTTTGGTCAAGATGGGGTCTTGCTATGTCCCAGGCTGGTTTTAAACTCCCGGCCTCAGGCGAATCACTTGAGATCAGGAGTTGGAGACCAGCCTGGCCAACATAGCAAAACCCCATCTCTACTATAAATATAAAAATTAGCCGGGTGTGGTGGCACATGTCTGTAATCCCACTTACTTCGGCGGCCAAGGCAGAATAGCTTGAACCTGCGAGATGGAGGTTGCAGTGAGCTTTGATCACACGACGGGGAGAGTGAGACTCTATCTCAAAAAACAAAACAAAAAATTCCTGGCCTCAAATGATCCTCCTGCCTCAGCCTCCCAAAGCACTGGGATTACAGGTATGAGCCACCATGCCTGGCCAGTCCTTCAGCATTTTAGGGTGACCAGAAGAAGGAGAAGCAAGCTGGCAGCAGTCTCAATTTTGTTACATTGTCTTGTTTTACTGGTAAACAATCTATATCTTTAGTCCTCATCTTTCTAAATAAAGGGCTGTTGGAAGGACCATTCAGGACCAGCTCTTTTAGTGACATCTGCACTCTGCCAAATATCTGGGGATAAGTGCATTACAGCATGGTGTTCTCTATCAGTCTAGTTCAGAACACAATGTATCTGGCAAGCAAATATCATATTCTGTGCTATGGGATTGTGGCTGATGCCTAGTTTCATTATAAATGAAGTGTGTATCTTAATTTTTGGTTCATTTAGGCGGACTTCAGAGTGGGGAATTATATAAATTGGCATTCTCTATCATTTTTGCTGGAAGCTCACTCTGGTCTGTAATGCTATCTAACAAATTAATTTTTATTTCATTGTTATTGAATGTTCATTAAATGTCCCCAACTAGACTAGAAGGTTGCTGAGCACAGGGATTTTGTCACTTTCCTAGCTATGGTAAGCACAGGGTAAGCCCAAGCCTTCAGTACTGTACTTGTTGAGTCAGGATAGGTCAAGTGTTGTTATCAGCTGTGTTCTGTTTACTACCTGTGCTATTAAGGGCTTAATGACAAAAGAAAAATTGTGTTCGATATGCCTGTAACAACAACTAAGTGAATGGTTTGCTCTGTTTCTCCTGAAGTAGGATTTCACAGCATCAAACAAACCTTTGCATTTTTCCTTAAGACCAAAGATTCAATCACTCTTAATATCTATAACTATTAGCTATCCTTTATTCAGTTCCAGATTGCCTTCATAATAATCATTTGAAAATTACCTTGGTGATCTCATGTTCATGTCCTTTGAACCTTTTCATCACATTTCCAGTTTTCCAATTATAGGCCACAACTGTCTGAAGAGAGTGAAGATTGTAGTTTCATTACTCAATTCTTGTTAAAGTGACACTAGCCTCTACTGCATTCTCACCTTACTTTCTCCCTCCTCACTCACTCCCTCTCCATTCAGGAACTTGCTCAAAGCATTAGGGGTTCCCTGTTGTGGCCGTCCCTCCTCACGTGTCCCTCCTTTGAGTTTCTTTTCTTTCCTCCTGGTTGTTCTCCGTCTCCCTCCGACACTGGACCACTGCTCTAAACTTACTGATGGGTTTGGGCTAACATTCCCCAAGGAGAACTGATTCCCCTGGAGGTTCTGACTGTAGATGGTGAAGGAGAATTCCACATAGGGTTAGATTTGTTTTCCCTATCGTACTGTATTTTTTTGTTGTGGTTTTTTTTTTTTTTAATTTACCATTTCAAGCTGGGCGCGGTGGCTCATGCCTGTAATCCCAGCATTTTGGGAGGCCAAGGCGGGCAGATCACCTGAGGTCGGGAGTTTGAGACCAGACTGACCAACATGGAGAAACCCCATCTCTACTAAAAATACAAAATAAGCCAGGTGTGGTGGCACATGCCTGTAATCCCAGCTACTAAGGAGGCTGAGGCAGGAGAATTGCTTGAACCTGGGAGGTGGAGATTGCAGTGAGCCACCCTGCCTGGCCTAGATTTTAAGACAAAATACTGCCAATTAAACTATGATACTTCGATGCATCCTGATTTCAGAAGTGTTAAAATGTGAAAAGTGAAAACAGGGCCAGGCACAGTGGCGCACGCCTGTAATCCCAGCACTTTGGGAGGCTGAGGCGGGCAGATCACCTGAGGTCGGGAGTTCGAGAGCAGCCTGACCAACATGGAGAAACCCCATCTCTACTAAAAAAAATAAAATACAAAATTAGCCGAGTGTGGTGGCACATGCCTGTAATCCCAGCTACTTGGGAAGCTGAGGCTGGAGAATCCCTTGAACCCAGGAGGTGGAGGTTGTGGTGAGCTGAGATGGCGCCATTGCACTCCAGCCTGGGCAACAAGAGCAAAACTCTGTCTCAAATAATAATAATATAATAAAAATAAAATAAAATGTGAAAACATGCATCTTAGAACCAGTGGAATGCAGTATGCAAATGGAATTTGAAGATTCTAAAAGGCTATTGAAAATGAGAGACATTATTATTTTTTGAGACAGAGTCTCACTCTGTCACCCAGGCTGGAGGACAGTGGCCCGATCTCGGCTTACTGCAACCTCCACTTCCCAGGTTCTAGCAATTCTTGAGCCTCAGCCTCCCAAGTAGCTGGGATTACAGGCAAGCGCCACCATGCCCAGCTAATTTTTGTATTTTTAGTAGAGATGGGGCTTCGCCATGTTGTCCAGGCTGGTCTTTAGCTCCTGTCCTCAAGTGATCCGCCTGCCTTGGCCTCCCAAAGTGCTGGGATTATAGGTGTGAGCCACCACACCCGGCCCATTATTAGTATTATTCACTACAAAAAGAATTAGCAGTTGTACTACCAGTATCCCAGCTGTGAGGGCTATGATAGATCCTAATATGAAGGAGAGAAATGTGAGAATGGGAGGAAGGAGGACAAAAACACAGGGAGGAATCATGATGCATACCAGTGTAGAGAGCATAAAAGAAGAGATTAGACAGTTCCTTTTGCTGACAATTAACTCCTGTGTCTCCATGTAGGTGTAACATGGGATTGGTGGTAAGTATAATCTTTGCCATTTATAGAAAGCATGTGGGTGGTCAGGCATAGTGTTAAGGATCTCACCTACGTTCTTTGATTTAATCTTTAATAACCACCTGTGAGGTGGCATTATTATTCCCACTTAACAGATAAGACTGAAACTCAAAAAAATTTAAAGACTTGTCCAAACGAATGGGAAGTGGCCAAGCAGGGATTTAAATCCAGTCTTTCTAACTCTAAAGCCCATATTTTTACACTTGTCAACCCTGCTCCAGAAATGCAAATCCTAGACTTCCTTTCAAAATATCTTCCTTTCCCTGCAATAAAGTTCATTTCCCGGGAAACACTGCAAACCCCACCTTATCTTTCCCTCCAGAGACACAAAGGTCTGAGTTCAAAGCAGCCACGACAGAGACGGTATCCATGTGAGCTGGGCTATACTCTTGAAAAGCTTTAGTTTGAATTCTCTCTTCTATAATTTCATCAGGCCTGCTAAAAAGAGTATAGAAAATGAGAGACCCAATGGCATGGGAGTGGATGGGGGTGGGGTGGGGTGGGGTAAGGAGAAGAATGTGGGTTAAGAAGGCAATTCAGGCCAGACTAAGGAGAAATATTTAAAAAGGAGAAGAGAAGGGAGACCCATTTACATTGTCAGCAATGGTATTATTTACTCTGAAAATGTGCAGAATGACTGAAGGACTGGAATCTGATAAAGGGAGATCCTGAAGCCAAGAAGCCAGGAGTCTTTCTTTGCTCACACTAGCAATTAATCCTGAAGATTTAGGGCCCCTCTGTGTATGGGTGCAGACACTAGCTAATAAACTTGACTGTTTCTTTCTTTTGAGACAGAGTCTCACTCTGTTGCCCAGACTGGAGTGCAGTGGCGCACATGGCTCACTGCAGCCTTGACTTCCTGGGCTCAAGCAATCCTCCCACCTCAGCCTCCCAAGTAGCTGGGACTACAGGCTCATGCCATTATGCCCAGCTAATTTTTGTATTTTTTGTAGAGATGGGGTTTCGCCATGTTGCCAAGGCTGGTCTCAAACTACTGAGCTCAAGCAATCTGTCCCCCTTGGGCTCCCAAAGCGCTGGGATTACAGGTGTGAGACAGCACACCCAGCCCTGACTGTTTCTTATCCAAAAGAAAACACACTAAACTATTCAGGGAAGGCCAACTATTCAGGGAAGGCCATCAATATTCGCCCTGGGCCTTCTCTTTCTTTAGTGGAGAGTTTTAATGGGGCATGATAAAACCTGGGCTCCCAGGGGAGGATTGCAGTACCCGTATTTATAAGTGCTGTGTTTGAGTTTGCTTTGCTGTTTCCCCATCACGACACAAAACCTAAACGAAACCTTCTGTGGAGGAGCTTGTTTCAGTTGGCACCTGAGTAGCAGCATCCCTTGTGGCTGCTGGAAGTTGTGTTCCCTGTTTAATAAAAAGAAGAATACATGTTGTTAATTTTGTTAGGCACAATAGTATGATGTTGAAAATAAATCCTTTTTTAGACTAATTAATTGTATGCTTTTGCTTTTCCTCCTCACCCTGCTTCACACTTACAGCCCTGAGGTTGCAGATACACAAAAACAAAACTGATTTTAAAAAAGACTAAGAAGTCCTGTAATAAGTAAAACACAGAATTGCCATACGGTCCAGCCATTCTAATCCTGGGTTTAAGGCCAAAAACACAGAAACAGATGTTCACACAAAAATTTGTGCACAAGATCTATCGAGTGCTCCTGCTCCCTCTCCCTCTCCCTCTCCCTCGCCCCATGGTCTCCCTCTCCCCATGGTCTCCCTCTCCCTCTCTTTCCACGGTCTCCCTCTCATGCCGAGCCAAAGCTGGACTGTACTGCTGCCATCTCGGCTCACTGCAGCCTCCCTGCCTCATTCTCCTGCCTCAGCCTGCGGAGTGCCTGCAATTGCAGGCGCGCGCCGCCACGCCTGACTGGTTTTCGTATTTTTTTGGTGGAGATGGGGTTTCCCTGTGTTGGCCGGGCTGGTCTCCAGCTCCTAACCGCGAGTGATCTGCCAGCCTCGGCCTCCCGAGGTGCCGGGATTGCAGACGGAGTCTGGTTCACTCAGTGCTCAATGGCGCCCAGGCTGGAGTGCAGTGGCGTGATCTCGGCTCGCTACAACCTCCACCTCCCAGCCGCCTGCCTTGGCCTCCCAAAGTGCTGAGATTGCAGCCTCTGCCCAGCCACCACCCCGTCTGGGAAGTGAGGAGCCTCTCTGCCTGGCCGTCCATCGTCTGGGATGTGAGGAGCCCCTCTGCCTGGCTGCCCAGTCTGGAAAGTGAGGAGCGTCTCTGCCCAGCCACCATCCCATCTGGGAAGTGAGGAGCACCTCTTCCCGGCCGCCATCACATCTAGGAAGTGAGGAGCGTCTCTGCCCGGCTGCCCATCGTCTGGGATGTGGGGAGCGCCTCTGCCCCGCCGCCCCGTCTGGGATGTGAGGAGCGCCTCTGCCCGGCCGCCACCCCGTCTGGGAGGTGAGGAGCGTCTCTGCCCGGCCGCCCCGTCTGAGAAGTGAGGAGACCCTCCGCCCGGCAGCCGCCCCATATGAGAAGTGAGGAGCCTCTCTGCCCGGCAGCCACCCCGTCTGGGAAGTGAGGAGCGTCTCCGCCCAGCAGCCACCCCGTCTGGGAGGGAGGTGGGGGGGGGGGTCAGCCCCCCGCCAGGCCAGCCGCCCCATCCGGGAGGGAGGTGGGGGGGTCAGCCCCCCAACCGGCCAGCCGCCCCGTCCGGGAGGTGAGGGGCGCCTCTGCCCGGCCGCCCCTACTGGGAAGTGAGGAGCCCTCCGCCCGGCCAGCCGCCCCGTCCCGGAGGGAGGTGGGGGGGTCAGCCCCCCGCCCAGCCAGCCGCCCCGTCCGGGAGGGAGGTGGGGGGGTCAGCCCCCCGCCCGGCCAGCCGCCCCGTCCGGGAGAGAGGTGGGGGGGTCAGCCCCCCACCCGGCCAGCCGCCCCGTCCGGGAGGTGAGGGGCGCCTCTGCCCGGCCACCCCTACTGGGAAGTGAGGAGCCCCTCTGCCCGGCCAGCCGCCCCGTCCGGGAGGGAGGTGGGGGGGTCAGCCCCCTGCCCGGCCAGCCGCCCCATCCGGGAGGTGAGGGGCACCTCTGCCCGGCCGCCCCTACTGGGAAGTGAGGAGCCCCTCTGCCCGGCCACCACCCCGTCTGGGAGGTGTGCCCAACAGCTCATTGAGAACGGGCCAGGATGACAATGGCGGCTTTGTCGAATAGAAAGGGGGGAAAGGTGGGGAAAAGATTGAGAAATCGGATGGTTGCTGTGTCTGTGTAGAAAGAAGTAGACATGGGAGACTTTTCATTTTGTTCTGTACTAAGAAAAATTCTTCTGCCTTGGGATCCTGTTGATCTGTGACCTTACCCCCAACCCTGTGCTCTCTGAAACATGTGCTGTGTCCACTCAGGGTTAAACGGATTAAGGGCGGTGCAAGATGTGCTTTGTTAAACATGTGCTTCAAGCATGTGCTTGAAGGCAGCATGCTCATTAAGAGTCATCACCACTCCCTAATCTCAAGTACCCAGGGACACAAAAGCTGCGGAAGGCCGCAGGGTCCTCTGCCTAGGAAAACCAGAGACCTTTGTTCACTTGTTTATCTGCTGACCTTCCCTCCACTATTGTCCTATGACCCTGCCAAATCCCCCTCTGTGAGAAACACCCAAGAATGATCAATTAAAAAAAAAATAAATTAATTAAAAAAAAAAATTTGTGCACAAATGTTCACAGCAGCACTGTTCACAGCAGCCAAAAAGTGAAAACAACTCAAATATTCATCAACAGATGAGTGGAGAAACATCATGTGGTCAATCCACACAATGAAATATTACTCGGCCATTAAAAGGAATGAAGTACTCGTACATACTACAACATGGGTGAATCTTGAGAACATCATGCTAAGCAAAAGAAGCCAGACACGAAAGGCTACACAGTTCATATTCTATGTATGTGAAATATCCATAGTTGGCAAATCTATAGAGACAAAAAGCAGATTAGTGGTTGGCAAGAGCTGGAATAAGGAAGAGACTGGGGAGTGACTACTTAATAGATACAGATAGAATGTAATACAGAGTATCTTAATAGGCTAGATATAGTTTGGATATGTGTACCCTCCAAATCTCATGTTGAAATTTGATCCCCAATGTTGGAGGTAGGGCTTAGTTGGAGGTGTTTCAGTCATGTGACCAGACCCCTCATGAATACTTGGTGACATCTCCCTGGTAATTAGTGAGTTCTCACTCTATTAGTTCCCACAAGAACGAATTGTTTTAAAAAAGCCTGGCACCTCCCTCCTCACCTGGTTCCTTCCTCTCTTGCCAAGGGATGCCTGCTCTCCTTTGCCTACTGCCACGGTGGAAGCTTCCTGAGCCCTCACCAGAAACAGAAGCCTGTGTCACACATTTCATACAGCCTGCAGAACCGTGAGCCAAATAAACTGCTTTTCTTTATAAACTACTTAGCCTCAGTTATTTTTTTATAGCAACACAAACAAACAAAGAGGCAGAGTTTCCTTTTGGAGTGATGAAAATGTTCTAGAACTAGATAGTGAAGATGGTTGCACAACAATGTCTCTATATACTAAATGTCACTAATCATAAATTTTATGTTATGTGCACTCTGCCACAATAAAATAAATACTAAGAAGATGTAATCAAAAATAAAAAATAATTTACACTACTGAAGCTTCTTGAAAAAGAAAAGCCTCAGTTATTCTAAAAGGTTATAACCTTCCTTGGTTGTTGGATTTTTTTTTTTAATAATTTCACTATGGCACCTCTCAGTGTGCCAGAATCATGAAATAGATGTTCTGAGATGCTAGAAATAATGCCACTAAATGAGACAATGTAGGTAATGACCTAGACTAGCAGTTCTTAAAGTGTGATCCATGGAACATGGGGGATTCCTGAGAGCCTTTCAGGGAGTTTGGGAGGACTTCCGTTTTCCAACCACATCTCTCAGTGAGGCCCTTCGCTCCCTCCCTCCCTTCCTTCCTCTCCTTTCCTCTCCTCCTTCTTCCTTCTTCCTTCTCCTCCTTCTCCTTCTTCTTTCTTTCTTTTTCCTTCTCCTTCTCCTTTCTTTTTTTTTGAGACAGGGTCTCACTCTATCACCCAGGCTGGAGTGCAGTGGTGTGATCTCACTGTACCCTCAACCTCCTAGGCTTAGGTGATCCTCCCACTTCAGCCTCCCAGGGAGCTGGGACTACAGGCTTGCACCATCATGCCCAGCTAATTTTTCTGTGTTTTTTGTAGAGATGGGGTTTCGCCAACTCCTGGGCTCAAGCAATCCACGTGCCTTGGCCTCCCAAAGTGGGGCCTTCTTTTCTTTTAATACCTCAACATAAACAATAGCTTATAATAGACTGAATGCAGAAGCAGATATCAGAGTCCAATTGTCTCCTTTTTAAGGCAAACATTAGAAATTTGCAAAAACATAAAGCGATACCACTTCTTCTAATTAAATATTTTGGTTTTGGAAAGTATATTTATTTTTCATAAAATGATGTTTTATGTTAATATGCAATAGGTTTATTGCTATTTCAAAATTAATAAGTAAATGTCTTTAAAATTTGTTTTTTAAAATTAATTAATTTACTTATTTATTTTATTTTTTTGAGACAGAGTTTCACTCTTGTCACCCAGGCTGGAGTGCAATGGCGTGATCTCAGCCCACTGCAACCTCCGTCTCCTGGGTTCAAGCGATTCTCCTGTCTCAGCCTCCCGAGTAGCTGGGACTACAGGCATGCGCCACTACATCAGGCTTTTTTTTTTTTTTTTTTTTTTTTGTATTTTTAGTAGAGACAGGGTTTCACCATTTTTTGGCAAGGCTAGTCTCAAACCCCTGACCTCAGGTGATCCACCCACCTTGACTTCCCAAAGTGCTAGGATTACAGGCATGAGCCACCGCACCTGGCCTCATTTATTTATTTTTAAATTTAAAAAACCCTGCATGTGGCATTCAATCTCAGTTTTAATGTCAAATGATGGTAGCAGAGCAGGATTCGAACCCAATCTATAACCTACATAAACAAAACCTCTTTGGGGGTTCTTAATTTTGAGGAGTGAAAAGAAGTTCTGAGACCAAAAAGTTTGAGAGCCAGTGACTTAGAATTTAAATAATGTTAATATTGGATTATATATTAGAATTAAAAGAATAATGAAACATTTTCCAGATTTACTTGTATCATCCCCCTCAACTAACGAGGCTAGAACTGAAAAGAAAGAGAATGAATTATGCATTCAAAGGTGCTCCTCCACTCATTCAGGGAACACCTCCTAAGCACCTTATTTGTGTAGGTCCTATACCAGTTGCTGGTAAAACTGAAAAAAAGAGAAACCTGAAGATGTGACCAGCATGAACATTTGCTGGGACCGAAGGAACCTAACGAAGGACCAGTCTCAACTACTCCATGTCATGTGTCCCCTGCGACTGGCTGTGATATCAGATAGCTGAGGGAAGTATGGGGGGCAGTGGGAGCACCCAGTCCCCATTTCTTCTGAGGTTCTGCCTAAAAGTTCTAGGAAATAAGTTTCTTATGGGCATGACCAACCTAATTCTAGGAAGAACTGTCTACAGGAAGAACTGTTTACAGAAGGGAACAGCAGCTAAAACGCACCAACTTAATATTCTCATTCATACCATTAGCATTAAAAAAACGGAGTTTTCCAGAAGAATTTCAGCCTACATTTTGAGAAATTGCTAGAATTGACTTCCTGACGAGAATAGGTAACCAATACAGAAAAGCACAATGCAATGGAAACAATGTGAGTGGCATCAAGAGGCCTAGGATCTACCCCAGCCCTGCCTCATCCCATTATGTGTCCTTGAGTAGCTCCATTCCCCACTCTGGCCTCAGCCTCCCCAGCTAGAAAATTAGGACACTATACGAAATGATTTTTAGTAGACTATGTGTATAATGAGAGAAGGTCTCTCATTATTCATCTTTGTACCCCAAGTGGCTTGCACAGTACTGTACAACAAAAATACTTGTGAAGTGGCAAATCTAAGGTCCCTTCCACTTCAGATATTCCAGGATTTTCTATAAGAGGCCACAAGATGTGCTGAGAGGCAAAATTCAGGATAGTTTTCAAAAAGTTTGGGATGTGGTATTGTTTACAGATAGAGGGTGCAGGGCTTCTTATCTGCCAGCCTAACCTATTTTTCAACATTGTCATCAAACCAATGACAGATGCCATTCATAGATCTAGGTCACTGGAAATTGCAGATGCTATAAATGGATTAGCTCTGCTCAAAACTGATTGGTATAGTCAGAGAGCCATACTTCCCAAGTAAACCATATTCATGGGACATTCTAAGGAAAAGATAACTTTTAGAATTACTTACCCCCAAACCAATAGGATCTTCTTGGTTAGCTGCCCTATTCAATAATTTGTAATGTGTATCCTTTGGAAAATAGTTCAGGCAGCCACTTCTTAATCTCTGTAATTAGTGGGAAGCCACTGAAGTTAATCTCTTCTCTGTCTAAGCATGTTTGCACTGAAAAGAGATTTACAAGGTAAATAAAGACCTTGTTTATTAAAGAGATGGTTAGGTGTAGTTTTCCCTCACAAAGAAAGAAATATTTTACAAAATTCCAAGATTATCTCTCTCACATTTCCACAATTCAGGAAAGTATACTATAGTGTTAATTATATATCTATTTTTAAATATGCAAAATATATTTAAATACATTGTTAAACATTTTGATTTTGCTCATAACATAGTACTTCTATTCATCAAAAATCTTGAGTTGACTGCTTATTTCAGAGTTTACTGCTTTTGGGAAAAAGGCAATTTCTCCTGTTCTAAATAATTCTCCTAGAATTTGAGATGAGAGAGCTTTTCAAAATCACCATATATAAACCATTTATTTATTTCAAGATCTGCGGAGTAAGGGTAGAAATATTATTTGCTCAAAATTATAACTAAGACCATTTATTGAAAGATCTGCAGAATAAGGATAGAAATATTATTTGCTCAAAATTATAACTAAGTAAATCTCTTGACTTCTAGTCCAGAATTTCCATTATAAATGTCTACAAAGAATAAACAGCTTTATTGCATTTTAATAACTCAATTTTAAGAATTCAATTAAATTCTAAATATTGATTGACAGTGCAGCTTATTCTGAGAATTAAGGGCAGCACAGAATAGTCAGAACAACATTTCATTAAATGCATTAGTGTCTGCATTAGATAGGACTAGTTGTGAATTATAGCTCAACTGTGGCCTTGGGCAAGTTGCTGAACCTCTCTAAGTCTCACTTTCCTATGTGTAAAATAGGATAATAACTCTATCATTGACTTCTGTGAAGATTAAAAATAGCACTTAAAAGGTACCAGGAACTGCTCTATGTTTTATATTTATTAACTCATTTTATCTATTCCACAAGCCTCTGAGATACTGTTACTACAGGTTGAGCATCTAATCCAAAAATCCAAAATCCAAAATGATCCAAAATCTAAAACTTTTTGAGCACTGACATGACATTCGAAGGAAATATTCATTGGAGCATTTTGGATTTTTTTTTTTTTTTTTTTTAGACAGAATCTTACTATATTGCCCAGAGTGGAGTGCAGTGGCGCAACCTGGGCTCACTGCAACCTCCACCTCCCAGGTTCAAGCAATTCTCCTGCCTCAGCCTCCTGAGTAGCTGCGATTACAGGTGTGTGCCACCATGCCCAGCTAAGTTTTGTATTTTTAGTAGAGACGGGGTTTCACCATGTTGGCCAGGCTGGTCTCAAACTCCTGACTTCAAGTGATCTGTCCACCTAGGCTTCCCAAAGTGCTAGGATTACAGGCATGAGCCACCGTGCCCAGCCACATTGGAGCATTTTGGATTTCAGGTTTTCCATTAGGGATGCTCAACCCTTAAGTATATAATGCAAATATTCTAAAATCTGAAATTTGAAACACTTCTGGTCCCAAACATTTCAGATAAGGGATACTCAACCTGTATGGCCATTTTGCAGATGTGAAAAGTGAGGCACAGAGATATCAAATAGTTTGCTCAAGTTTATACTGCAAATAAGTGGCAGAGCTGAAACTTGAATCCAGGCAGTCCAACTCCAGAGGCCCTGTTCTTGACCAGCATATTATACTGCATCTCTACAAAAGCTGGTGCATATAAAGCTTTTGGTTCAATCTGGCAAGTTGTTAACAATAAATTATGGTTACTAGCATGATTGCAAGATTAACAGTGATCATCCTGGAAGCAGCATTTTCACCCTTGTTAATACTGTTCATAATGCACAAATATTAATGCACAAATATACACAGAGAACACATACAAACGGATATATGAATCTAGAGGATATTAAAGCTGAAGCAAATTATGGCCTCTGATCAGAGTGATTGGACCCAATAAAGCCAAGAATTCATTATGTTACACAGCAAGGCAATTAAAAAGTCTCAAGAACAAAGTATATGAATTTGGGTTATATCTACGTTGTTGTAATTTATCATGAGTAGACTAAGAAATAAAAGTACTACTAAGTTATCTTCCACTATTTTTATTAGGAACATGTAATATACTTGAGAGGAGGTATAATTTCTGGTTCATTTTTGTATCTATGATTTGACCTTAGCCTAGGAGAATGAATGCAAGGCAAATAAATACCTGTTGAATGAGTGAATGGAATACTAAGATGAAGAGTCGGCTTGGTGGTACGCTATTTTTTTTGTTTTTTTTTTTTTTTTTCTGAGATGGAGTTTCTCTCTTGTTGCCCAGGCTGGAGTGCAATGGCACCATCTCAGCTCACCACAACCTCCACCTCCCAGGTTCAAGCAATTCTCCAGCCTCAGCTTCCTGAGTAGCTGGGATTACAGGCGCCTGCCACCACGCCCAGCTAATTTTGTGTTTTTAGTAGAGACAGGATTTCTCCATATTAGTCAGGCTGGTCTCAAACTCCCGATCTCAGTTGATCCGCCCGGCTTGGCCTCCCAAAATGCTGGGATTACAGGTGTGAGCCACCGTGCCCGGCCCAGTGGTACACTTTTTAGGGACCCAACAACATAAGCGCCCTTTTAACCTGCCCAAGAACATATCCCTTAGAGAGCAGTCACCCTGTTTCATCCCAGGCTCCAGACCCAGAAAGGCTGGAGAGGACATGGGAAAATCTACAGATTCAGTTATGGCTCTGGATGTCCCTGTTGGTTCCAGTTGGAACCAGGTCTCAGTCTGAATCCCATCACTTCTTTCTATTCCAATCTGCTTTCCAAAGGCCTTGGGATATCCAGTAGTCACTCTAAACCACCCTAAACAGAAAGCAGAGAATTCTCTTTTAACTCTCCAGTGCAATATTCCTTGATATACACCAGTACCTATCCAACTGTTCTATTCCATGAACAAACTGGGACTCAGAGGGCTGTGACTTGCTGAAGGTCACAGGGGCAGAGCCGGGTGGACTGGACCTTATTTCCCTGGTCCCGTTAATGCAAATGCTGATATCTTATCTCCCTCCGTCTCCCCAAATCTCCCTCTGCACACTTCTGTCTTACACTCTGGGAGACCAAGGCATCTTTAGTCGCCAAAACAATGCTCAAAGAAAGAAAAGTATGAGTAGAAACACCTGGAAGCTGGTCTGGTTCGACCCTCTAATGGTACAGATAGGGGAAACCGAGGCCCAGGGAATAAGAGGGTCTTGCCTAGAGTCACACAGGGAGCCAGTTCTAGGCCACCACTCTCACGGTTGCCTCAAATTTTGGGGACGACTTGTGTGCAGTTTTTCCTTTCTGTCGCTTCAGATGGCAAATGCTCCTCTCCCTGCCCATTATATGAACAACTAAAGCTTAATTTGTTTTTGTTTTTGTTTTCAAGAGACGGAGTCTCGAGTCTCGCTCTGTCACCCAGGCTGGAGTGCAGTGGCGCGATCTCGGCTCACTGCAACCTCCGCCTACCGGGTTCTAGCAGTTCTCCTGCTTCAGCTTCCCAAGTAGCTGGGACTACAGGCGCACGGCACCACTCCCGGCTAATTTTTTGTATTTTAGTAGAGACAGGGTTTCACTGTGTTGCCCAGGATGGTCTCGAACTCCTGAGCTCAGGCAATCCACCCGCCTCGGCCTCCCACAGTGCTAGGATTCCAGGCGTGAGCCACCGCGCCCGGCCTAAAGCTTATTTTTTATGTGTATGTGGAAAGCGGGGAGAAGAGTCCCCGAAGATGGGAACCTAGCGCCACCCAGCCCAAGGTTGGCCCTCATAACCGCTCTCCGCTTCGACCAAAGGGCGAGGGTTGCCCGCTCCTAGTCTGCCGCTACGCCCCTTTCTCCCACCTCAGGCTCAGTACCCACCGGTGGGCTGCGGGGCTGGAGCTGGGGCCGGCGGGAACGCGGAGCCTGGGGGTGTGAGCAGCCTCCGAGCCCTCCCGCGCCTCCGCCCCTAGCAGCAGGCGCACGTTGCTAGGGCGGGAGTGCTGGAGAAAAGCCTCCGGGCACCCTCGCAGGCCGCCGAACCGCAGTTCCGTTCGCCTAAAGCTGGGACGGGAACTGAGCGCCCGGCGCTACTCTCTTCGTGATCAGGTCCAGAGGAGAGGACGCTTGTGCCCAGGACTCCGCTGCCAGAAGAATCTAGACAATCCAAGGAAAACGGGTACCTTTGTAATAGCTATGGAGAAAGCACTTAATAAAGGTCATCTTTTAAATTATTGGTCGCTCAGATATACGTGTTGCCGTATTTCTTTGGAGTTTCCCTGATTTCGACTAGAAATTCCTCCTTTGGACACTCCCCCAGCTCCCCACTCCTCTATTCCTTTCGGTTTTTTTTTTTCATTGAACCATTACAGCCTAGTACCATAGCAAGAAGAGACCCCTCAGTACCTTCTTGAGATCCAAATGGGAAGACAGTTGTAGAAACACAGTTTTTACAGCTGCGGTCGCATTGCTACCAGACTAGAGTCTATTCATCTCCGTATTCCTGGTGCACAGTATGGGGCTTGGTATATAGTAGGGGCTTGTTGAATGTTTGTTGAATGAATGAATGGCAGGGATCCTAGCCAACATTTATTTATTTATTTTTAAGACGGAGTCTTGCTCTGTCGTCCAGGCTGAAGTGCAGTCGCGCGATCTCGGCTCACTGCAACCTCTGCCTCCCAGGTTCAAGCGATTCTCCTGCCTCAGCCTCCCAAGCAGCTGGGACTACAAGTGCGCGCCTCCATGCCTGGCTAATTCTTGTATTTTTAGTAGAGATGGGGTTTCATCATGTTGGCCAGGCTGGTCTCGAACTCCTGACCTCAGGTGATCCACCTGCCACAGCCTCCAAAAGTGCTGGGATTACAGGCATGAGCCTCCGCGCCCGGCCCCAACATTTATTTTGAACCCTAGTAGGTGCCTCTGCAGTGTTGATCTGGCAAAACAGCGTTCAACGAAGATTTGTGGAGTTTCTGAAAATTGCGTGCCTTTGAGGGGGTGGGAATGGTGAGAGAAGTTTGCCTCCACATACTGGCTATTGGGTCTGTTTTCCAATCCAGGGAAGGGATCCCCTCCATGGCATCCCTGATGAGGTATCTGTAGCCCTAGTTGATGCTCGCTCTGTAATGATGGACTCATTACTTTCTAAGCTAGTGACCTATTGTTGGGAGATTTCCTTCTGGCAGGAGAAAGTATCTACCCGTATGCCACTTGAAACTCTGATCTTCGTTCAGAGCCAATGGCTCTCCTTACAGACTAATCCCTTTCCCCCACAACAGCCTGGCAAGCCACAACCAGGATAGACTTACAGCTTTGTCCTGGGACACTGGGCTAGGCTCAGTGCAGCTACAGAGGTGAGTTACTAGATCTCTGCACCCAAGATGTTCCTGCTCTGGGGATGTTTTTCCCTCTGAGAGAGAGGCTTTAGGCTTCAGGCACGAAAGACTCCCAAACTGGTACCTGTAGCCAGGCCTCTCCCTGAGCTGGACCTGTATATCCACCTGCCACCCGCTCATCTGCAACTGGCAGTTTAAAAGACACCTCATTCTTGACATGACTCATACTGGAAACATCATCTTCCCCTCAAACCTGTTCCCCATCTTTTCCCTGTAAGTGCTGGGCACTACCATTCACCAATCACCCAAGCCAAGGTTCTAGGAGTCATTTGTAACTTTACCCTTGCTTCCTCGTTCAAGAACAATCCCTGAGACTTCTCAATTCTGCCTCCCAAACATTATAAAAATAAAAATCTTCTCTCTACCTACCACCTGGATTCAGGCCAACATCAGGGTGTGATAGATTAAAAATGACCACAACTTCTTTGTAGCTCTTCCCATCAAGGCTGGCTTTGTAACTTGTTTTGACCAATAGAATGCAGCAGGAGTGACATCGTGGGACTTCTGAGTTTAAGCTTCAAAAGGCCTTGCAGTTTCTGCTCCCATCCTCTTGGCACACTGCCAGCATGGGAAGAGGACCAGGCTAGTCTGTTTCAGAGACATGGCCCATCCAATAGCTAGCACCAAATGCCAGCCATGTGAGTGACTGTTGCCCATGCTGGAGTGCAGTGGGGCGATCTCGGCTCACTGCAACCTCCGCCTCCTTGGTTCAAGTGATTCTCCTGCCTCAGCCTCCTAAGTAGCTGGGATTACAGGTGCGTGCCCCCACGTCCCGGCTGATTCTTGTATTTTTAGTAGAGACGGGGTTTCACCATGTTGGTCAGGCTGGTCTTGAACTCCTGACCTCATGATCCGCCCGCCTCAGCCTCCCAAAGTGCTGGGATTACAGGTGTGAGCCACTGCGCCCGCCTCAGTGTTATAATCTTATGGGACCACCAGGTACATGCAGTCCATCATTGATCAAAATGTTATTATGCAGCATATGACTTTATCCTCAGCTTAGAGGCCATCTCCCTTTCTGCCCCCAAGTCTTCCCTAACCATTCCTCCCCTTCTCCAGGCTGGGTTAACTATTCTTCTTCTGTGCTTCCAAAGCCCCCACACTATACACCACATAGTATAACTTTTCATTTACTTCTCTCTCTCACTCAACTGCAAGCAACAGAGGCAGTGACTGAGTCTCATTTACACTTGTATTGTTGGTGTCTAACCCAGGGTCTGGCACAGCACTGCAACAGAACTTTCAACAATTATGGAAATGTTCTATACCTGCATTGTCTAATACGTCAGCCACTAGCCCTACTAGCTATTGAGCACTTGAAATGTAGCTAGTGCAACTGAAGAACTGAATTTTACATGTTATTTATTTTAATTAATTTAAATTTAAATAGCCACATGGGCCTAGTGGCTATGGTATTGAACAGTGTAGGGCTAGCACAGAGTAGATGGCCATTGAATATTTTTGAACAAAGATTACAAGGGAAAGACAGTCATGACAGACCGTTAGGACATGATAGAAGGCTATGGGTATAAGCAACATAATTTCATATCGACCTCTCCTGGCTCCTCACTTCACATCCCCTCAACTTTACACTACCAGTGCCTTTGTCTTAGTCCATTTTGTGCTGCTGTAACAGAATACTACAGACTGGGTAATTTATTATGAACAGAAATGTATTTGGCTCATGGTTCTGGAGACTGGGAAGTCCAAGATCGAGAGGCTGCATCTGGTGAGAGCCTTCTTGCTGCATTATGACATGGTGGAAGACATCACATGGTGAGAATGCAGGAGTAGTGAGGGAAGGGGACAAACCTATCCTTCTATCACGAACCCACTCCCACAATAACATCATTAATCCGTGTACGAGATCAGAGCCCTCATGATCTAATCACCTCTTAAAGGTCCCATCTCTCAACACTGTTACAAGGGGAATTCAGTTTCCAGCACATGAACTTTGGGGGACATGTTCAAACCACAGCAGCCTGTGGCTCTGCCTTATTTAAATATAATCCTAGTTTTTGGCTCTTTATGGCCTGAGTTGGTTGTTCTCTCCTGGACTTGCCCAGACTGATAACACCCCTCCTATGACGTGGGCTGGTCTGAAGAGCCCTCTGGAGAAGAGAGCTGTTCTCATCTAGTTTAGTCTGGCCTGAGCAGAGAGCACTCTGTCATTGGGAGGCTTGGACTTCATCATAGAGGACCCATGTGATCTGAATTTGTCTGCATGGCAGGCTGCCAAATCCCTCTTAAAAGTGACGGTTAAAGCTGGCTGTACTGTGAAAACACCCCAGGAGGAAAAGAAGCCACAGTGTTGGTAGTCTTATTGCTATTCCTGGAAACCATGCAAACCCCAGTCAGATGACTTCCAGCCCTGGCACCAGAGATATTGGATCAGTGTCTGAGAAGGAAGGAGGAATGGACACAGGCCCAGGCAGAAGGGGGCTGGGCTGGGCCAGGCCAGGGCCCCACCAGGCAGGCAGAAAATGCTGGGCCTGACACCGAGGAGCAGGCTTGAGGGAAAGTAAAGGCTAGGGAAGAATAGTCCTTTCCAAAAGACTTTCCAAAATGTTCATTAAAATAAAAAAGTTTAGGCCAGGCCTGGTGGCTCACACCTGTAATCTCAACAATTTGGGAGGTTAAGGTGGGAGGATCACTTGAGGCCAGGAATTTGAGACTGGTCTGGGCAACATAAAAAGACTCAGGTCTCTACAGAAGGTTTTTTTGTTTTATTTTTATTTTTTATTTTTTTTGAGACGGAGTCTCGCTCTATCGCCCAGGCTGGAGTGCAGTGGTGCAATCTCGTCTCACTGCAAGCTCCGCCTCCTGGGTTGACGCCATTCTCCTGCCTCAGCCTCCCGAGCTGGGACTACAGGCATCTGCCACCACACCCAGCTAATTTCTTTCTTTTTTTGTATTTTTAGTAGAGATGGAGTTTCACTGTGTTAGCCAGGGTGGTCTCGATCTCCTGACCTTGCGATCCACCCGCCTCAACCTCCCAAAGTGCTGGGATTACAGGTGTGAGCCACCACACCTGGACCAGAAGTTATTTTTTTTTAAGTTTTTTTAAAAAGATCCAAACCAAATGTTATAAATGAGCAAGTGAAAGGGCAGGTTAGAGAGCAGGTTGTACACATAATCCCAATTTTGTGAAATAAATATGTTCCAGCTTGTATCATATAGTGGGAGCTAATGAATGCTTTAACCTATGTGTGAGGACCTGTAAGTATATTTGTAGCAGTTTTTCACACATTGTAAATCGTGTGAGGTTCTTTGAAGATTGGGGAGCAGAGTTCATGGTACAGAAAGACATCTTGCACTTGTTAGTCCTCTGTCTGGAAATCTCCTTCCCAGATGTTTTCATGCCTTGCTTTTTCCAGTGCCACTTACCTGAGAGGACTTCTATGCCATCCTTTCTACACCAGCACCTCCATCATGCTCTTTTTCTTGTAATACTTGAATCTTTTTCATAGCCCTTATCATTACTGACATTATATTACATATCCATTTGTTGCATTTTATTTGTGCATGAAAGTAGACTTTGTTCTTCTTGACTGTTGTATCCCCAGTGTCTAAGGCCTGGCACATTGGCAGGGGCTCAATAAATCTGTTGAATGACTAAAATGTAACAATGGTGTCCATTCTTCTCTCCCTAGCTCAGAGTGCCTGAAGTTCAAGTACAGCCCTGCCTATGCCCATGAAGCCTCCAGAGGTCCCCTAAGAGCTCTAAGCAGCTTTCAAATTTTTTTGACCTCATAAAGAAGTACATTCATTCTCCACAGTGCATATGTACGTATATATAGGCCAAAGACAAAATTACAACAAATGTAGTTGAGTGATCTTATTGGCTTTTATTAGCACTTCTAGAATCAGGCAACACCTAATTCTATAAAACAGAATGTTCCAATGAGCTGAACAGAGGACATGGGCTTTATAGGTAGAAAAGAGCTGAAAAAAAAAAAACCAGAAATAAGGAAAAAAAAGAGGATTGCTCATTTCAAAGTTACTTTCCTTTTAGGGTTAAAACAGAGAGGGCTTCCTTATCATGCCAGCTAATTCTGTACTGTTTGGGGATTTTAATATGCTCTCTCTTTCTCTTTTTCTCTCCCAATTTCTTGGAAGTTCAGATAAACTACTTAGTTTTGGTTTGGTGAAGTGGCAATTTAGCATGAGTAACTCCATTTTGTTTTGGTTTGGTATGGTGGGGCCTAGTGTAGAAGCCCAGTCCAAAACAATGACCTTCCATTCATTTTGTTTACATATATATATGTAATTGAAACAACAAAAACCTTACTAAGAGCATGTTTTCTGTTCTGTTCTTTATTCTTTTCTTTTTTTCTTTTTGGAGACAGAGCCTCACTCTGTCACCCACCACCCAGGCTGGAGTGCAGTGGTATAATCTCTGCTCACTGCAACCTCTGCCTCCCGGATTCAAGTGATTCTTCTGCCTCAGCCTCCCAAGTAGCTGGGACTACAGGCACGTGCAATCACGCCTGGTTAGTTTTTGTATTTTTAGTAGAGACGGAGTTTCACCATGTTGGCCAAGCTGGTCTCGAACTCCTGACCTCAGGTGATCCACCCTCCTCAGCCTCCCAAAATGCTGAGATTACAGGCGTGAGCCATTGTGCCCAGCCTTTTCTTTCTTTTTATAAAAGATGCTGATCTCCACCCCTTGAATTTATTGATATGCCACCTAATAAAGGGTTGCCACTGCCTTAGGGCAGTGTTTCTAGAAACAGTCAAGGGGCTCCTTTGCATCCTAGTCAAGGAGTGACTGCCACAAATGCAGCTTCTTGGCTTCATCCCAGACTTAATGGATGAAAATCTTACCGGAAAGTCTGCGTGTTTTACAACTCCTCCTCTTTCCTCTCCTGACCATCCCCTGTCCTCCAACGATTCCGAAGCCTGATAAAGCTTAAGAGCTATAACCGGGGAGTTTATGAGTATCCCAGATGTGTCCTGCAGGGCTTGATGAACAGATAGGGAAAGGGCGATTCTCCAGTTCCAGTCCAACTTGGCTCATAAGTGGTGAAACAGAGGAACCCGACTTGATAAAAGTAAATCTACTCCTACCTTAGCCCTTTGCATTTGCTGATGCCACTACCTGAAAATAACTCTGGTGATTTAGGGGCTGTTTTCCAGATCCTGGACCTGGTAGGGCCAATGACTGCTCTAGGGCCACACCCAGTGAAGGCCCCCCTCCCCCGCCCCAACTTTCCCTAAGGATTTTAACCCTTGTTCCTCCCCCTGCCCTCCACAACCTCTTTTCTTTCTTTCTTTCTTTTTTTTTTTTTTTGGAAACAGAGTGTTGCTCTGTTGTCCAGGCTGGAGTGCAGTGGCGCGATCTCAGCTCACTGCAACCTCCACCTCCTGGGTTCAAGCAATTCTCGTGCCTCAGCCTCCCCAGTAGCTAGGATTACAGGTGCGCACCACCAAGCCCGGCTAATTTTTGTGCTTTTAGTAGAGACAGGGTTTCACCATGTTGGCCAGACTGGTTTCGAACTCCTCAAGTGATCCGCCTGCCTCAGCCTTCCAAAGTGCTGGGATTACAGGCATGAGCCACTGCTCCTGGCCACACAACCTCTTTTCTTTTTAGCCTTCACACAAAAAGCACCTCCTGTTTTCTTTGTTTTCACCATAGGGTTTAATAATTCCCCATCCCCAGTCCTTAGAAGGAAAAAATTCTAACCACAATCTCTAATTACCATGGCCTATTTCCCTCCCCACCCCCAGAGGAGTGTAGATGCAGTTATGAGGCCATCACCCTCCCACTGGGATGCACTGGAAACTTCTTCAGATGCCAGGAAAGCAGCACCCCTGTCACCAAAGAACCTCACACAATTTACATTCTGAAACCTGCTACAACTATATTTACAGATCCTCACACATATAATAAAACCTTTTATTATCCCCTACTGTATATCAGACACCCAAAGTAAACACTTTGTAGACAAGATCTCATTTCATTCTTGAAGTAGCCCTCTAAGGTAGATGATAGTATTATTATCACCTCTGTTGTAGAGATAAGAAAACAGACACAGAAGCTGTGAGTAACCTGACCAAGATCCCATAGCTATAAGCTGCATAGCTGGGATGAAACCAATGACTCTATTTCACTCAGTGTTCTCTCTAATCATATGGTGTAATATTGTCTATCTGGGGTGACAATGTGTCCCCACTGGATGATGACACCACTGTGTACCGCTCTGGGTAGCTCTGGGGCTGTTAGCTGCCCTTACCCCTCAGGTGCTAAAGCAGTAGTGGCTGAGAAGGAAAGGGTTCTATCTCCTTTGTGTGGACATTGCTTAGAGAGGCTTCAGAGTAGAGGTGCTAGAGCCCCTGTGAGCTATGGGATGTAATGTTTCTCTTTCGGTTTAGCTCCCGCCTGTGTTCAGTTCTGATGCACTCAGAGTACTCTCTGACACCTGAAGGCCTGGGCCCTTCCCCTTTTGAGAGAGTGCCCAGCTTTCTGCCAAGACTCCTAAGAAAGAATTTGGGGTTGGTGGCCGGCCGCGGTGGCTCACACCTGTAATCCCAGCACTTTGGGAGGCTGAAGGGGGAAGATGGCTTGAGCACAGGAGTTTGAGATCAGCCTGGGCAACATGGCAAAACCCTGTCTCTACGAAAAATACAAAACTTAGCTGGGCACGGTGGCACGTGCCTGTAGTCCCAGCTACTCAGGAGGCTGAGGTGGGAGGATCACTTGAGCTGGGGAGGTCGAGGCTGCAGTGAGCTATGATTACACCACTGCACTCCAGCCAGGGTGTCACAGTGAGACCCTATCTCAAAAAAATAAAAAAAATAAAAAATAAAAGAAGAAGAAGAATTTAGAGTTGGAGAGCAGCATTCTCCTTGTATGCCCAGACAGACTAGACTGGATCCCCAGCAGAGGGCTCAATCTGGGCTCAGACTAATATATAAGATCCTGGGGGGGAAAGCCCTAAACAGCTCAGGTACATGTTAGCAGTTTTTCTTTCTGGGGTGGGGGTGGGTGGATTTTTCTTCCACATGCTTATTTGCATATTTTGTTTTCTTCAAAATAAAAAGGCATTACTTTTTTTCAATGCTAGTTTAAAAAGAAAACTCAAATATTCAAATTCAAAAAGTTTGGATGTAAATACTTTGGGAAAATCAGCCTAATACAGATATTTCTCACTGGGCCTCAAAGTTCAATTTAAAAAATTATTAATTATAGTAACTTTAAGTCACACTGCCTAGGTTCCAATCTCATGGCTACCAATTAGTAACTGTGACCCTTGGCAAGCCATAAAATGGCTTAACTTCCATAAAAATGGGATCCTAATAGTACTTTCCTCGCACTGTTAGTAGACACTTAGCGATTGCAGCTGCTATGTTCCAGATATTGTTTTACGTATTTAGCGTATTTACTCCTCAGACGTCTGGGAGGCAGGTACTCTCACCCCATTTTACAGCTGGAGTTCCCACCCAGTGAGCAGCCAAACGGGATTTGAGCCAGGCAGTTTGTCAGCAGAGCCTTGCTTGAAGCTAGGCATCTAAAGCTGCCTCTCAAAAAGGGCAGTGGTCGGGATTACATAACAGAACGCTTACAAAGCTCTCAGCGAAAGCCTGGCACTTAATAAGTGCTCAATAAAGTTTCCTACGGTCACAGTGATATTTGGAGTTTTATGTTTGTTGTAGAACAAATACGCATACAATCGCGATTTCATTCAACAAGGAATTTAAAGAGACCTGCTGCCCCGGGCGGGATGGGAGCGCGGGTTGGGTGGGAGGAGGCGCAGCTGCGGGGCGCGCTGGCGCACCGGGAGGGCCGGGGGCGGGGTCAGCCAGGCCCCGCCCGCCGCCACCTGCGACAGGTGGAGCGCACGGGGCGGGCGCACGGCCATGTCCGCCGAGGGCTCGGAGCCGGGGCCGGGGTCCGGGTCCGGGCCCGGGCCGGGGCCACTCTGCCCCGAACACGGCCAGGCTCTGAGCTGGTTCTGCGGCTCCGAGCGACGGCCCGTGTGCGCCGCCTGCGCGGGGTTGGGCGGTCGCTGCCGGGGGCACCGCATCCGCCGGGCGGAGGAGCGCGCCGAGGAGCTGCGGGTGAGCGGGTGTGGGCGCCGGAAGGCGAGGGCTCCGGAGACCCCGGGCGCGCCTGGCGGGACCCGGCAGGGACTGGGGAGCCTGGGGCTGGGCGGACTCGACAGTCGGCCCCGGAGCCTAGGCTCCTCGGTGGCTTTGGCTGTAGGACTAGGCGGTTAAGGGTGTGGCCTCTGAAGTCAGGCTGGCCTGAGTTCGAATCTACTCCCTGTGAGTCACGTAACTCTGAGCCTCAGTGTCTTCATCTGTAGTTTGGGGACAACAACAATAATAATAGCGCGTATTTATTAGAGTTGTGAGATATAAATAAGATAGTGGGTAAAATGCTTAGCGATAAGGGGATCCAGGCTCCCCAGGCCCCTTCCATTGCTTTGTTGAGGAAGCTGGGGCTGGCATGAAAGGCTCAGCTGCTCCAGTTCTCAGCGCAGGGTGTGCCCCAGCTCCCGCCCCTGTGGAAACTGACACTGATAAAATCCAGCCCGACCGTATCCCTTAACCCCTGGACTCAAAGCCCCCCTCCTCCTTTCGCCTCTTCCCCTGCTCCTAACCCCTTCTGGCTTCTGGTGCGGTGATCTCTTTTTCGCTTTCAGGATTGGCCTTGACTGTACTTCAGGCTGGTTTAAGGGCTTCAGCTGGATAAACGGTGGGGGTAGGGAGAATATCAGGGGATTCCCCTTCACCCAGGCTTTCTCTCCACCTCCACTTCCAGCTCGGCTCCAGGGTGGCCACCTTCTTGTCATCACCATTCTCCTGAGCTGCTGAGATTGAGAGAGTCGAAGTCACCTTGGGCTTCTCTGTGGCCCCTGGGGATTTCCTTGCAATTTGATTAAACAGCTTGTTTTTCCCAACCCGACTCTGCAGTTCACCCCTGCTGTGAAGCCTGAGGGCTCTGGCTGGGGACTTCGCCTACTCAGAGTGACCTGTAATAAACACATCTTATATAGGGTGCTGGGCTCGGGAGGGGTTCAGTTTTTCAGCAACACCCAAAACTCCTGGTTCGTCCTACCTGTTACCTCTGTCAACAATAATGATGACAAAAATAAACCTGGATAACGCGGTGTAATCAACTTGCATAATGGACAAAAAAATTTGCAAACTCCAAAGTACTTAAATGTCTGTCATCTCATTCTGTCTTGACCACGCCTTTGAAGGGGTCCTACCTACATTTTACAGATGAGGCACTGGAGGCTCGGAACAAGGCAGTAACTCCTCCAAGCTTCCTAATGTTCAGGGGTGGGACCCAGGGAGTCATTGACTAGGCAAGAGGAAACTGCTGCTTTGCTGCGGCGGTTGGAGGGAGGAAATGATGCTAATGGGGGTGAGAATGTCATGGAAACCTTAAAAGTAGCTAGCAGGACTGGATTTGAGTGGTGGAAAGAGTGAAGCCTCGGGCAGGTGGCAGGCCTGGTGCTAGTTTCGGTACTACCCTAGGGAACCTTCTTTGAACCCCTCTGAGGCCCTATGCATATTTATCTCCTTTGCCTGAAGGGAGGTGGGTCTTACCCTCTCTTCCTCCAAATTACAGTAGATTTCTATCTTTTGCACATTCCTTCCTCTATCCATCCAGTCAGCAAATAAATCTCACCCTAGGGCAAGATTATTACCAAAACCAGCACCAGTTCTACTGCTCTCCTACCTCTGGATTCCTGCCCTGTGGTTTTTCAGAAGCCTTCTCAGTGCTCTTAGTCCATGGTGCCTGGTGATCACAGCTTCCTCCTAGTCAACTCAATTCTGTAACTTTGTATTTAGACCTATGAAATGTAACTAATTTCTACTTCTGGGTGGAAAGATTTACAAGGGCTTCCTGGAAGAGGTAGCTAAGTTGCCTTTTGGCAGATGGAACTGAGGCAGAACTCTTAGGGGAAACAGTGGAGGGACTGCTGCTTGGACAGGCTCTAGGTATCACCTGGAGAAACGGAGAGCAAAAGCAGGGCCCTGGCCCATACCTTCCTGGGGAAGTCACTTCTCTTTGGGCCTCAGCTTTCCCGTTTCTTTCTCTTTCCTTTTTTTTTAAAATTTATTTACTTATATTTATTTATTTATTTATTTTTGAGACAGTCTCACTCTGTCACCCAGGCTGGAGTGTGGAGTGCAGTGGTGCTATTTCAGCTCACTGCAACCTCTGCTTCCTAGATTCAAGAGATTCTTCCACCTCAGCCTCCCGAGTAGCTGGGACTACAGGCGCATGCCACTATGCCTGGCTAATTTTTGTATTTTTTGGTAGAGATGGGGTTTCACCACGTTGGCCAGGCTGGTCTCGAACTCCTGATCTCAGGTGATCCGCCGACCTCAGCCTCCCAAATTGTTGGGATTACAGGTGTGAGCCACCGTGCCCGGCCAGCTTTCCCATTTCTAAAACTCCCCTGAGCTCATGGATGATGCTCATAGCTTTGAGAGCCATGAACTGCTGAACCTCTTGTGGTCAAGGCAGTGGGTGTTCATTCATTCAACAAATATTTATTCAGGGCCTTCTATGTTCAGAAACTCTCTTTGAGGTACTAGGACATAGAGAAGTCAGACTTATGGTGCTTCTGTTCCAGTGGTGGGGGAGACAGATACCCAAAAAGGTAAACAAACACATAATATATAGTCAGAGAGTTGTAAGTGCAAGGGAGAATAATAAAGCAAAGTAAGAGATTGGGTGAGGAGGGAGATGGTCAGGGAAGACCTCTCTGAAGAGATGACATCTGAATGCAGTTGGGGAGTGAGACACACACACACACACACACACACACACACACACACACTGGTGGAAACGGAACTACAGGTGCAAAGGCACTGAAGTCAGGACAAGTTTGGTACATTTAAGGAACAGAAAGAAGGCCAGCATGGATAGAGGTAGAAAGTGATGTTGGAGAAATAAGCTGAGTCACATCAGGTGGGGCTAGGTTGGCTAAGCTAAGAAGCCTGATGTCATTGTGAGTGTACTGAAAGCCATTGGAGGGTTTTGAGTAGGGGCATGACCTGGTCTGATTTCCTTACAAAAGGTGGCTCTGGCTAGCTGGGGGGTTGGGGGTGCAGGGTACCCAGTTAAGAGGTTCTAACAGTGGTTCCTGTGAGAGATCATGGCAACCTGGATAGAATAACTGGAGTAGAGGTGACCAGAGGAGAGAGAGAGACTTTGGAGATGGGATTGATAGGACTCACTAATGGAATTGATGTGGGGTTGGAGACAAACTCCTGGGTTTTTGGTCTGGGTAACAGGTGAATGATTGATGGTGCTGCTTAATGAATGAGGATAACTTGGGGGAGAGCAGTTCTGGACAGAACACAAGGTATGGACAGTCAGGCAGCTGAGTATGACGAAGGACCAAGAGTGTGTGCGCCAGAAAGTGGTTATAACGGGCTGAGCGTGGTGGCTCACGCCTGTAACATCCCAGCACTTTGGGGGGCTGAGGTGGGAGGATTGCTTGAGCCCAGGAGTTGGAGACCAACCTAGGCAACATGGCAAAAGTCCATCTCTACAAATAATGCAAAAAGTAGCCAGGTGTGGTGACACGTGCCTGTAGTTCTAGCTACTCAGGAAGGACATGGGAGGATCACTTGAGCCTGGAAGGTCAAGGCTGCAGTGAGTCTTGATCATGCCACTGCACTCAGCCTGGACGACAAGCAAGACTCTATCTCAAAATAAATACATAAATAAATTTAAAAAGAAACAAATGGCTGGGTGCGGTGGCTCACACCTGTAATCCCAGCACTTTGAGAGGTCAGGGCGGGCAGATCACCTGAGGTCTGGAGTTCAAAACCAGCCTGGCCAACATGGTGAAACCCTGTCTCTACTAAAAATACAAAAATTAGCTGGGTGTGGTGACACACACCTGTAATCCCAGCTACTTGGGAGGCTGAAGCAGGAGAATCGCTTGAACCTGGGAGGTGGAAGTTGCAGTGAGCCGAGATCGCACCACTGCACTCCAGCCTGGGCAACCGAGTGAGACTCTGCCTCAAAAAATAAATAAATAAATAAAAATAAAAATAAACACAAGACAAAATGGACTTTAAGGCAAACGTAGTACTAAAGATAAAGTCACTTAGAGAATGTGCAGTTCACCAGCAGCATATAATGATTCTAATCTTAAATGTTTCTAAATAATATAGCCTGAGAATATTCACAGAGCAAAAATTTGTTTTAAAATTATTGTAATGATAGGCTGGGGTTCTGGGATGAAGACGGAAGTGAGGTCACAGAAGGGGATGTTGGACAGTGAAAGGTGGTCCCACTAGTGTGTTGGTGGCCTCAACTGAGCTGTTGCTGGAATAGGTATCCTAGAATTAGGGAGTGAGAAGGATAGGGCATGGTGGGTAGAGTGTGGATCCTTGAAATGGAGATTTAGGAGGTGGTGCAGTTTTTGATAATGATGAGATCTGGGCTATGACCATGGGAGTGGGTGGCTGACATGTGGTAACAGGAGAAAATCACTGGGATGGAGTGAATGGCTCAGGTACATGGACCAAGATGCCACAAGCGTTGTTTGTGTTGCAGAACAAGATTGTGGACCAGTGTGAGAGGCTGCAGTTACAGAGTGCTGCCATCACCAAGTATGTGGCGGACGTCCTGCCGGGGAAGAATCAAAGAGCAGTGGTAATTCCTCTTCTTTCCTCTCTACTCGGCCCCCTCCCAGGATAAGGCCTTAGACTTAGGGACTTGGGCAAGTCTAGGGTCCCTTACCAACCTCACAGACTCATTGTGCTACTAGCAAAGCTTCTCATCCCTCAGGGACTCAATTTTACCATCTGGGCAGGGTGGGCTTGTTCCTGTACCATACTTGGTGCAAAGACTCTGCTAGCAAATGACTTTCTTGGGTATCTTGGCATAGGGGATCAAGAAGGGTCGTATTCTTCTACCATCTGGTCATTTTCTGCCCAGCTGCAGAATTATAAAATAACCTAGGACTTTTACATTGAATATTCTCTGTGACAATCTTATGAAGTAGGTAGCAGTAACATCCCCATTTACAAATAGGAAAATGGGTCCTTATAGAGGTTAAAGAGGTTAACTGACCTGTCCAAGGACCCCATAGCCTCCTGGCAGTCGGTTCTGTGACCTGGATCTTCTGTCTCCTAGGCTAGTGCTCCTTCTGCTACATCCCACTGCTGATTCTTTTTTTTAATTTTTTTTCTTTTTGAGATGGGGCCTCACTCTGTTGCCCAGGCTGGAGTGCAGTGGTGTGATCTTGGCCCACAGTAACCCCTGGTTCAAGCGATTCTCCTGCCTCAGCCTCCCAAAGTGCTGGGATTACAGATGCCTGCCACCATGAGTGGCTAACTTTGTAAATTTTTAGTAGAGACGGGGTTTTACCATATTGACCAGGCTGGTCTCGAACTCCTGGGCTTAAGCCATCCTCCCTCCTTGGCCTTCCAAAGTACTAGGATTACAGGTGTGAGCCGCCATGCCTGGCCTCCACTGCAGATTTTTTATTCAATGGACTCATTACCACTGCTGTGTCATCACTTTCAAGTATGCCTATCAGGGGCAGAGCCTATGAATTTCTTTCTGCATATCCCCTCCCTCCTTTCCCTATAGTACACGGAACAGACTTGGTACCACATTAGTCAGAGTTCTTTTAATTGCATGGAACAGAACCCAGTTGAACAAGTATAAGCAAAATGGGGCGTTTCCTGACAGGACACTAGGGGTCCTCTTAGGACCTAAAAGGGGCTAGACCAGGAACCAGAAAGCTGCTAGGAGTCCAGGCAGCTACTTGGTGCCCATCTATGCTTTGCTTTGCATGATGATCTCCATCTCCCTCCCCTGCCGTCTTCCCCTCTTCTTCTTTATCCTTTTTATCTTCTTGTCTTACTGCACTGGTTATGACCTTAGTACTGTGTTAAATAGAAGCTAGTGTGGCAAATCCTGGCTTTTTTTTTTTTTTGAGACAGAGTTTCACTCTTGTTGCTCAGACTGGAGTGCGATGGCGCGATCTCGGCTCACTGAAACCTCCGTCTCCTGGGTTCGAGCGATTCTCCTGCTTCAGCCTCCCGTGTAGCTGGGATTACAAGTGCCCACCACCACACCCAGCTAATTTTTTATATTTTTAGTAGAGATGGAGTTTCACCATGTTGGCCAGGCTGTTCTTGAACTCCTGACCTTAGGTGATCTGCCCACCTCGGCCTCCCAAAGTGCTGGGATTACAGGCGTGAGCCACTGTGCCTGGCCTGACAAATCCTGACTTTAAGAGGAAAGCTACCAATATTTCACCAGTTATTTATTTAACAAATCTTTATTGAGCATCTACCATGTGCCAGATACTGTTGTTCAATGGGTTAGGCATTCCCCAGTGAATAAAACAGAAATTCCTATTTTCATGAAGCCTACATTCTTGTCACAGAAGAGGGACAGTAACAAAATCTATGTTATGTCCGAAGGTGATATGTGCTATGGGGAAATATAAAACAGAAAGGGGAATAGGACGGGTTGCAATTACATGTGCTGTGACCAGGAATGACTTCTTTCAGGATTGACTTCATTAAGAAGGTTGAGGCTGGGCGCAGTGGCTCATGCCTGTAATCCCAGCACTTTAGGAGGCCGAGGCGGGCGGATCACGAGGTCAGGAGTTCGAGACCATCCTGGCTAACGTGGTGAAACCCCGTCTCTACTAAAAATACAAAAAAATTAGCAGGGCATGGTGGCGGGCGCCTGTATTCTCAGCTACTCGGGAGGCTGAGGCAGGAGAATCACTTGAACCCGGGAGGCGGAGGTTGCAGTGAGCTGAGACTGTGCACTGCACTGCAGCCTGGGCAACAGTGTGAGACTCTGTCTCAAAAAAAAAAAGAAAGAAACACTTTGGCTGCTATGTATAGAAGTGATTATAGGCGGCAAAGGTTAAAGCAGGGAGACCAGTTAGGAAGCCATTGTAATAATCCAGGTGGGAAACAAGTGTGGTCTGGACCCAAGCAATGGTGGCAAAACTAGTGAGAAGTGGCTAGATTCTGCATATATTTTGAAGAGGCAACAGGATTTGCTGATGGACTAGATGTAGGCTATGAAAGAAAGAGGGGAGGTGTCAGGATAATGCTTAAGTTTTTTTATTTGAGCAACTGGCAGGATGGAGCAGCCATGAACTGGGGTGGGGAAGGACTGCATGTGGAGTGATGGTTGGCGGAGGCAGGGAGGGGAGTGGGGGAGAGCAGGCATGCTAAGTTGTTGTGGGCATGTTATGTTTGAATACCTATTTGACATCCAAGTGAAGGTGCTGAGTAGGTAGCTGCATATATGAGTTGGGAGAGGGCTGGGTTGGAGATATAAATTTGGGATTTATCAGTGTATAAATAGTATTGAAAGCCGTGGGAGAGGATGACATCACTAAGTGAATGCGTGTAGACACGAAAGAGCAGCGGTCCAAAGACTGAGCCCTAGGGCACTTCACCTCCTATTGAGAAGACAGAAGGAACCAGCGAATGGGGACCAAGAAATCAGCTAATGAAACGGAAGTAAACTAAGAGAGCAGAGTGTCCTAGCATGGGTTCCAAGGAGGTGGGAGAGATCACTGCTCTCAAATGGTGTATATTTATTTAACTATCTTATCACAGGCATAGATTCATGTGATTACTACCACAATTAAAATACAGAACAGTTCCATCACTAGGACTCCTTGTGCTACCCTTTTATAGCCACATGTACCCTTTCCTATCCCCTTGTATTATTAATACAAAATTTCTGAATTTGGATTGCTAATCTCAGTAAAGCATTTTTTATTTTTGTTTTAGGATTTTTGCTTGTATGCTCAGGAGTGAGATTAGTCTATGAATTTCATTTCTTGTACAGTCCTCATCAGATTTGGTATCAAGGTTATGTGAGCCTTATTCAATGGATTGGGAAACAGAACTCTTTTTTCTTAAGGGTTAACTTAAGATTAAGTTGTTCTTAGTTTTGATCAAAGTTGCCACAGGTTTGACTGTTAGTCTTTAGAACCAGCTTCTAGTATTTTTGGTCTACTCTTTTGTATCTTTGTCTTAATTTCATTATTATTTCTTTCTCTTTTTTTAGACAAAGTCTCACTCCATTGCCCAGGCTGAAATGCAGTGGCGCAATCATAGCTCACTGCAGCCTTGAACTCTTGGGCTCAAGTGACCTGCTGCCTTGGCCTCCCAAACTGCTTGGATTACCAGCATGACCCGGTACTGTGCCTGGCCTGTAGAGTTCTATATATATATCTATTAAGCTTATTCATTGGGCTGAGCATGGTAGCTCATGCCTATAATCCCAGCACTTTGGGAGGCCAAGGCCAGGAGGATCACTTGAACCCAGGAGTTTGAGACTGTTTTGGGCAATATAGCAAGACCCTGTCTCTACAAAAAATTAAAAAATTATCCAGACATGATGGCATGGGCCTATAGTCCCAACTATTTGGGAGGGTGAGGTGAGAGGATCACTTGAGCCTAGGAGTTTGAGGCTGCAGTGAGCTATGATTGCATCACTGCATTCTAGCCTGGGTGACAGAGCGAGACCCTGTCTCAAAAAACAAAAAATAAAAACCTCTTTTTTTTTCTTTTTTGAGACAGAGTCTTGCCCTGTCACCCAGGCTGGAGTGCAGTGGTGCGATCTCAGCTCACTGCAGCCTCCACCTCCCAGGTTCAAGCAATTCTCCTGCCTCAGCCTCCTGAGTAACTGGGATTACAGGCTTCCACCACCAGGCCCAGCTAATTTTTGTATTTTAGTAGAGGCGGGGTTTCACCGTATTGGCCAGGTTGGTCTTAAACTCCTGACCTCGGGTGATCCACCTGCCTCAGCCTCCCAAAGTGCTGAGATTACAGGTATGAGCCACCGTGTCCAGCCACAACTACACTTTTAAAAGGATGCTTGGACTATTTTTCCAGCATTTCTCTATTTTATTCTGAGAGGGTTTTTGGTTTGTCTACTCTCTGTCATGTGTTTGGAAAGGGAAGTTTTTCTTTTCTTTGCTCTCCTTTTCTGGGAATGGCTCAACAAACTTGTTGAGAATGACTAGAGTCTTTTAGGCAGGAATCAGAATCTGATTCATCTTGGGTGAGGATCTGTTTTGATCCAGGATCACACAGTACAACCATGGTTTCAGGGGCTCACCCTGTGGGTAAGGCATTAAAGTGGGATAAACAGGAGAATAATCGTGGGCTGGATGCAGTTGCTCATGACTGTAATCCCAGCACTTTGGAAGACTGAGGCAGGAGGATCGCTTGAGCCCAGGAGTTCAAAGCTGCAGTGAGCTATGATTGTGCCACTGCATTTCAGCCTGGGCATCAGAGCAAGACTCTGTCTCTTAAAGAAAAGAAAAGAAAAGAAAAGATAAAGAAGAGCAATAGTGAATGAATGTTATTGAACACATAATGTAGCAGGCTTTGTTCTACTTACTTTATAAATATTAACACATTTAACCCTCACCATAGCCTTATCAGGTAGGTACTATTATTATCCTCATTTTACAGATTAGAAAATAGAGGCATAGGGAAGATAAGGAATATGTTCCAAGTTCCACAGCTAATGAGCGGAGCAGTTAAGATTTAAATCTAGACACTATCTCTAAAGCTTAATTTCCTGACCACTATGTTATGTTGCCTCAAGAGCACACTATAAACTTGGAGTCTTACCTTCTGGGTTCACTTGCCATTCACTTAGCTAGTCTCTCCTCCCTGTAAGGCAAACTGTGGGTCTCAGTGTTTTCTGTAAAATAGGAATGATTGCCCTGTGCACTGTACAAAGCAGGTCTTAAGGGACAGGGCATAGGGAAAGCTGCTGGCTGTCCCTGACTTTCTGACATGAAGGAGGCAGTTCTATTCCCACTTGTCTGGCAAGAGTACAAGTGCAGCTGCCTTATGCAACAGGTGCCTTTGGGAAGGATTGGTTGCCAGGTGGCATCTGGTGTAGGGGAATGGGACTGGACTGAGAGTCAAGAGAATTGGGTTCGAGTCTCAGCTTTGCTACTGAATTGCCATGTGAGCACTATGAAGAGATCCTTTACTAAGTCAGAAAAAATTTCCTGGGTGGGCACAGTGGCTCATGCCTATAATCCCAGCGCTTTGTGGGGCTGAGTTGGGCTTATTTATTGAGCCTAGGAGTTTGAGACCAGCTTGGGCAACATGGTGAAACTCCATCTCTATTAAAAAAAAAATTAAAAAAAAAATTTCCCATTCAGTCAATATTTGAGTACCTACTGCATGCCAGGCACTGTGCTAAGAATTACAAGAAGACACCTGTTAATTGTCTGAGAATTGATTTCAGGCCTCTTCTGTGGCAGATAAAAATTCTACCACATAACCAGTTGAAATGGACAGCTTTAGGAAGTCATCAGTTTTTTCCCTCAAACATGGTGAAATATCAACTGTACCACTGCTGGTATGGATCCTGCTGATGGGAATGACTTTTTAGGCCCTCTGCTCTGCAATTCTGTGATTCTCTGACCTTGATCCTTTGACCTTGTATTCCCAACTGTGATTAAGCAGAGTATTCTAGTTGGGCTCTAAGTCCTGCCCAGGTCTTCCATTATGTGATCATGGCTCCCTGAGATATGGCCTATGTGTCTGCATCTCAAATTTCTTTACCCTAAACCATATTTGGGAAGTCTTGGGGCAGAGATGTCAAAGTAAAAGGCTTACATGCTATTATTTCCATTACTAAGCCCGTGGCAGACATTGCTAATCAATCTCAACACTCCTTTCCACTGAGCCTAAACCCTCTTAAATCCTGACCGGAGCTTTGCACAGACCACCCAACTCCTCATTTTATCCCTCATTAGAGCATGGCCAGTGCAGCGAGGGAACTGGTTATCCAGCGGTTGAGTCTGGTGAGGAGTCTTTGCGAGAGCGAGGAGCAGCGATTACTGGAACAGGTGCATGGCGAAGAGGAGCGGGCCCACCAGAGCATCCTGACACAGCGGGTGCACTGGGCCGAGGCGCTGCAGAAGCTTGACACCATCCGCACTGGCCTGGTGGGCATGCTTACTCACCTGGATGACCTCCAGCTGATTGTAAGTCAGGCAAGGGTGAGGGCATGACCAGTTGGCCAGGCTCCCCAAAAGCCTGAAAATATCGAGAATGTTTGTCGGTATGAGGAGGGTGGAAATGAGAATTTGGAGCAGGGATGAGTGACAAAGATTCTTTGCTTGGCCAAACTTTAGTCAGGCTTCTGAGCCTTCTCCCAGGCCCATCTGTGCACTTCATTATAAAATCCAGTTTTTGCAAAATAACCCTGCTAAGTCAGTGTAGCCAGAAACCCCCATCCTTGATATCTGATCATCCTTGATATCTGATCAGGTTCCTCATCCACCACCATCCCCTAGGTGATGTCTGATCACTGTGTTCTGTCTGCAGCAAGAATCCTGTTAGGTAGGTTTAGCCATAATCCCCCTTACCCCCAATGTTTCCTCTTAGTAATTTTCCATCCACTAACCCCCAACCCTGCTCCTTAGCTATAAATTCCTACCTGCCCACGCTGTATTCAGAGTTGAACCCAGTCTCTCTGCCATTGCAAGACCCCATTGCAATGAGGTCTTGAATAAAGTCTGCCTTACTGTGCTCTAACAGGTATCATTGAATAATTTCTTCTCTGACATGAGGCAAGGGAATAAAACTATGTTTCTTTGGCACTGATAATAGTTTTCTTTTGATAGTGAGTCATTGTGTACTGAGTGCCTATTATATGTGAAGCACTGTGCTATGGGGCAGAGTAACGAGACGCAGCTGTCAGCTGCTCCCAGCCTTACAAAGGAGACAAATACACTGGCTGACAATTAGGATATGGAAGGATATGTGCTATGGTAGAGGAACTCACCCATGCTAGGGACGGACAATCCAGGCTAGGGGAAAGAGGGGTCAGGGAAGGTTCCCGGATGAAGCGACTTAGAAGCTGATGCCTGAAAGATAAGAAGACTACCTGTGTCAAAGGAAGTGAGGAGGTGGAAAGAGTTCAGGAGCATGTAGAGAGAACACTGTGCTCCGGGGAGCTGACAAGGTCTTCGATATGAAAACACAGAGCTCATCCTTAATCCTACCACCCAGAAATCACCATGATTCATATTTGGTACATAGCCTTTCAAAGTATTTTATATAGATAGGCAGCTGCCTGCAGTTTTGAGGGGAGAAGGTGGCATCTGAGTCACAAGCAGAGGAAAGAGAATGTGGAACACCTGAGCTGTCCCACTGCCTCTGCAAGTAGGGCAGTTCCTATGACTGCTCGAAACTGTGCATTCATTTAGTCACAGCATCCATGGACAGAGCATGCTCTTTCACAGACACTGGGACAGTCACAATAGAAGACTCAGAAAGAGTCGCAGCCATCCAGGAGCTGACAGTCTTCATGGGAGATGCTGTTGGGTGAACAGGCGATGGTCCTGAGTGGAGTTGAGGGGAATCCAGGATGCCCTGGGACATGGGGTAGAGTGATTCATTCTGAGCATGTGTTATGGGTGTGTGTGTGTGTGTGTGTAGAATAGCCTAGAAAGCTTATGCTGGTCTTAAAGACTAGAAGTTTTTATTCTAGAGTCCACATGGAGCCCTTTCTGGTAGTTAAATCTGTCTTAGCATTGACTCCCTGCTGGGTATCTGGTGCCAAGCTTGACTTTGTTTTCTTTTCTCACAGCAGAAGGAGCAAGAGATTTTCGAGAGGTGAGTATAGACCCCGTGATTTGACTGGGTAGTCTTGGAGACCCTTAGGCCTCTTCACACTCCACTGCCTTCAGCCCTGCTGCTCTTGGGAGAATGCACAGGGTGTGCAGCTGAGTGGCTTTTCTGGAGCCTGGCTCTGTGGACAGGGAATGTCTCTGCCCTTGGCTTAGAGAACTGCTTTAAAACACATGGAAAGGCAGTGGAATACTTAGTAATCCAAGGCTTGCCACTGCTTTCTTAAACTTCCTCTGTAAAAAGGTAGTCACCCTGTTGGAGGGTTTTACCACCTCCATGTGCAGATGAAAATGTTGAGATTCGAAAAGGGGAAGGGATCTCCCTAAGCCTGGAACCAGGGGTTGGACCCATCTAACACCTGCCCCGGTACTGTTGCCTCTGCCTCACTTCTCCTTTCCCTGATGGAGGAATCTTTGAAACTTAAGTCTGCATTACCATTCAGATTTTGCATTTTAGCTCTTCAGTAATAAAAGAATTTCACCAGGTCCTGCCTGAGTTCTAAAAGAGCTGAGGGCCTGAGGAAGTGGCCAAGAGGACATAATTTGCCAGGCAGAGTAATTCACAAACCTTCTGTGTGAAATTTCAGAGCTATACTTAGGGAACACAGTCCATTCTTCTTATTTATTTACTTATTTTTCTGTATTTCAATGGGTATAAATTATTTATATTTAAGTTTCAATAGTAATACATGTGCATGAGAGAAAAAAAATCCACCAATATAAAGCCATTTAAAATGAAAAATGAATCTTGCTGGGCATGGTGTCTTACACCTGTAATTCCAGCACTTTGGGAGGCCAAGGCAGGAGGGTAGCTTGAAGCTAGGAGTTTGAGACCAGCCTGGGCAATACAATAAGACCTGATATCTATAAAAAAATAAAAAATTAGCCATTCTTCGTGCTGAGAGCTTATAGTCCCAGCTTCTCAGAAGGCTGAGACAGGAGGATCACTTGAACCTGGGTGGTTGAGGCTACAGTGAGCTGTGCTCACACCACTGCACTCAGCCTGGGCAACAGAGTAAGACCCTGTCTCAAAGAAAAAGAAAAAGGAAAAAGAAAAATGAGTCTGCATTACCCTTTCCCAATCCCATTCCCTGACAGCGATGGGTTTGAATAGATGTGCGTTTGTGGACTTATATATAGTCATAGGAGGGTATGTGGCGGTTTTTTAGTTGTTGTCTTAAAAATGTTTTTTAGGCCCGGTGGCTCATGCCTATAATCCCAGCACTTTGGGAGGCCGAGGAAGGTGGATCACTTGAGGTCAGGAGTTCAAAACCAGCCTGGGCCAAGATGGTGAAATCCTGTCTCTACTAAAAATACAAAAATTAGGTGTGGTGGCGTGTGCCTGTAGTCCCAGCTACTCAGGAGGCTGAGGCAGGAGAATCTCTTGAACCCAGGAGGCGGAGGTTGCAGTGAGCTGAGATGCGCCACTGCACTCCAGCCTGGGCGACAGAGTGAGACTCCACCTCAAAAAAAAAAAAAAAAAAAAAAAGCTGGGCATGATGACTCACGCCTGTAATCCCATCACTTAGGGAGGCCTAGGCAGGCAGATCGCTTGAGGTCAGGAGTTCACAACCAGCCTGGCCAATATGGCGAAAGAAACCTATTAAAAATACAAAAATTAGCTAGGTGCGGTGGCGTACCCCTGTAATCTCAGTTACTGGGGAAGCTGAGGCAAGAGGATCACTTGAGCCCAGGAGGCGGAGGTTATAGTGAGCTGAGAGCCTGCCACTGCACTCCAGACTGGGTGATGGGAGTGAAACCCTGTCTCAAAAAAAACAAAAAAATCAAAACACAGATAGGATCATTTTATACCTGTTGTTGTGAAACTTGTTAGGCTATCTGGGACATCTTTCCACATCAGTACATTTACATTCACGTCACTTTTTTGAAAGTTTGTGAAATATTGCAGTGTAGACGGATCATATTTATTTTACTGTCTCCTAACGCATGCTTGGCTTGTTCCCACTTCTCCCCTTGTACAATCTTTTCACACTTCTGCCCATCTTCTCTATCTCCTTTATCTTTGTCATCTTCCTTTAATACAGTGTGTCCTTAATATCAAGCTGATCTGATTTTTTTAATTGATCTTTAATTTTTTATTCAAATGATTCATTTATTCAAATGATTTCAAACTTAGAAAAAAGTTGCAAAGGTAGTATAACGAGCTCCATGTAGAAAATATCAATTGTTGACATTTTGCCACATTCATTGTCGCTCGTTCTCTCTGTCTTCCTATTTATCTATCTAGTATATATGTTAGAAACTTATTTTTTTATGGTCTATTTGAGGGTAAATTCCAGAAAACATGAACTTTTCTTTCAAGATACTTCAGCATGTTTCTCCTAGAAACAAAGACATTCCCTTACATCACCCCAGTGTAAATTAAGGAAATTTAACATTGATATAATACTACAATCTAATACACAGTCCATATCCAACTGTTGCCAATTGTGCAAAAGCTCTTAATAGTGTTTTATTTTGTTTTCCTAATTCAGCTGTCTTTTTAAGTCTAGAATTATTCCTTAGCTTTTTCTTTTTTTTTTTTTTTTTAACATTTTTAAAGAGTCAAGGCCAGTTTTATAGGATCTCCTTCAGTTGGGTTTATCTGATGTTATCTTATGATTAGATTCAAGTTATACATTTTTAGCAGGAATACTTCATAAGTGATCTGTCTTCAGTTCATCATATCTGGGGGCACATGATGTCCCTTTGTCCGTTATCAAGGATGTCAATTTTGAGCACTTGGATGTCTGCCAGGTTTCCTCATTATAAAGTTACGCTTTTCCTTTTATAATTAATAAGCAGTCTGTGAGGAGACACCTTCTGCATATATATCCTGCGTCCCTTCAGACTTTCTCCCAATAGTTTTAGCATCCATTGGTCACTCCTGCCTGAATTATTCCTTTTATTTGCTTGTTTGTTTGTTCCCTTATTCAATATTAATACAGACTCATGGATTCTTATTTTATTCAGTGCATTATAATCTGTCACTGTTATTACTAATTTTGACATTCAGACTGTCCCAGATTTGGCCCATAGAAGCCCCTTCAAGCTGGACCCTGTGTCCTTTTGAAAAGTTGCCATCATTCTTTGAGCACTTTCTTGCTCTCTGGCACAAGACACCCAAGAAGAAAACCCCAGCTCAACTTGTGCTTTTCCTGCCCCTGAATCAGCTGCTTCTCCAGGGGACCTGGTTGTTTTTAGTGGAGAATGATATTTAGAAACCAAGATCTGAGCATTAAGGGTACTCAGTGACCTTGCTTCTAGGCCTCACTCAGCTCACTCAGTGTATAGCAGATGGAACTAGGAAGAGAGAAAGAGAAAGAGAGAGAGAGAGAGTGTGTGTGTGTGTGTAGCTGTCTGATGCATTAGTTTGTGTCACAGCTTCTTTTTTTTTTTTTTTTTTTTTTTGAGATGGAGTCTTACTCTGTCACTTAGGCTGGAGTGCAGTGGCACAATCTTGCCTCACTGCAACTTCCACCTCCTGGGTCCAGGCGATTCTCCTGCCTCAGCCTGCCAAGTAGCTGGGATTACAGGCATGTGTCACCACACCCAGCTAATTTTTGTTATTTTAGTGGAGACAAGGTTTCACCATATTAGCCAGGCTGGTCTCGAACTCCTGACCTCAAGTGATCCTTCCGCCTCAGTCTCCCAAAGTGCTGGGATTACAGGCATAAGCCACCATGCTCAGCCTGTATCACAAATTCTAATTCCAATGTAACACCTCAAGGTTTTTCCTTTGCCCTCTCCCTTTCTACATTTGTACCTTTTGTTATTTTACAGTGAGGACTCCAGCCCCCAACAACATCAGTATTTGCTCAGTCCTACAATACATACAAAGTTGTCTGAGCATTGCTAAGCCCATACTACTATTGACAGGCCTATCCATAGAGTTCCAGATTTGTCTGTAGTTCTTTATGCCCCCAGGCTGAGGGAATATACTCTCAAAGTAGTGTTCATAAGTTGTGAAGCCCCATCTAGCCGGAAACTCACTTATCTGAGAAGTGCCTTGTTGGCTCTGGTGTTTCCACGCTTGTGGCCGGGCTCAACTCTGACTGGACACTGCAGCAGATCCTGCTGCACCATCTGGGCATTCTGATCCTGGCCAGGGCCTGCTGTGTTCAGGCCCTTTTTCATTTCCACCCCTTTGGGGCCATGAGTTTTGTCTTCGGTACCATAGAGCAGCTAGCCCAGGTGGTTCGCTGTAGACTTCACTATGTTCAGCCTCACATTTGCCCTGGGATGACAGCTTAGCACTGCTGACATCAGCTCCTCTTTCTTCCCCACCTGTTGGCGGGAGCTCCTGCGTTCTGAGAAGATGGCAATAGACCCTCTGTTGTCCTGACCACAAAGAGCCTTTGTTACTAGAGCTTGCTCCCAGCATTTCTAAGGTTCTGTTCACCTTATGCCTCCCAAGACAGAACAGTGACAGTCTTGCAAAGAGCCATCAGGGCACATGCCCCACCCCTGTGCCCACTCCATTTATGCACAGAGCCATGAGATATGGGGAGAGAGCGTGTGTACTCGGAAGCACTGCCTGATCTCAACGCCATCTTCAGGATTGGAGGCAGTAGGAAAGGTCTTTCTCAGCACCTGGGTCAAAAGGCTGCAAAGCTCCATGGTAAACCCCTACTTTGCCCTATATTCCTTTGATATTTCACTTCAGGTCAAAGAAAAAATTATGTTGAATGCTGCCTGGGCATCATCCCAGTTTTGTTCTATTTTTGCATGGAGGCATGACTTGAATCCAGCTCCCCTTTTTAGCTCTGAATCTGTTCTGTCCTGTTAAATCAGATAACCACTACCTCCCAGGTTATAGCAAAGTTGAGGTGTGATTCTGTAGAGAAAACAGCAAACCCAGGCCCTCGCTGCTGATACATGGCAGTTTTCAACTCCTAGGCATCATATTGTCCCAAATTACCTCTCCAGCAAAACCCAGCCCCCATTGTGAGCTGAGGAGAGAGTTATTGAGAGCACACAGTGCCATGATTCATTTGTGGCTGGGGTGATAACTGATGGCCCTTTCCTCTGTGGACCCCTCAGGTGTTTGCATTTTTAAAGTGGAGTGGCTGTACCTTCTGACAAAACCCAGGGAAACATGACTGCCCCAACAGGTCTGAGAGGGAGGTGAGATATTTTCCAGGCAAGGGCAAGATGTTGGAGTAGAAAGACTATCGTGCAGGGGTTCCAGAGGCCCAGGAGGTCTTAGCCCCAGCTCTGCCATTAACTTACTGAGGGGCTCTGGCAAGTTGCTTCCTCTGCAGAGCACACCACCTTCAATTTCTAATACTGGCACCAAGAACACATCTTCCTATAAACTGTCCACCAGCTTTGCTAAAATTAAGGTTTCTGGGGGGCACAGGGGAAATGGCCACCTTCCCTTTTGGCCCAAGCACCTGTGTGGGGCCTGGATGCCACTCTTTTTTTTTTTTTTTTTTTTGAGACAGGGTCTCACTCTGTCACCCATGCTGGAGTGCAGTGGCATGATCTTGGCTCACTGCAGCCTCGAACTCCTGGGCTTAAGCAATCATCCCACCTCAGCCTCCCAAGTAGCTGGGACTACAGGTGCACGCCACCACACCCAGCTAATTTTTAAATTTTTTGTAGAGATGGAGTCTTATTATGTTGCCCATGCTGGTCTCAAACTCCTGGGCTCAAGTGATCCTCTCCCACATCAGGCCTCCCAAAGTGCTAGGGTCACAGGGGTGAGCCACTGCACCTGGCCCTAGCTGCCAATCTTGGTATCACCTGATAGGAGATTTTGCTTCTGTTCTTCTCTTCACCCCATATTGATCCAGATATATTTCCAGAACCATCCTGAATCTCTGTCTCTGTTTTTCCCCATATAAGGACCGAAGAAGCAGAGGGCATTTTGGATCCCCAGGAGTCGGAAATGTTAAACTTTAATGAGAAGTGCACTCGGAGCCCACTACTGACCCAACTCTGGGCAACGGCGGTTCTTGGGTCTCTCTCAGGTTAGGAGCAGTAGAGCCCAGGATCATTAGGACAACTGGGCTTCTGTCTGTCTGTCTGGGGTTCACTCCTGGTTCACACTGGGGACCCGTGCTTCTGAGATGATAGCTTAAACAAGTCATGCTGGATGCAGGCTGGTCAGTAGGGTCAAGGTTCCAGACAGGCCTGGGGCAGCTGGGCCAAGTCCTTCCCATTTCCGGACTAACATGTTCTGTGGTTGGGTCAAAGATAAATCTCATTCCTATAAGTCATGTCTTCCTTATATCCTGACCTACTAGGGCAGCCCAGTATTATTTATTGGAAACCTGGGGTTTCTCTTTAAGAAGATATAATTGATGGCCAACTGAAGAACATCTGGACCAAGAATCAAACTGCCTGATTTGCCTCACTTATTCACTTTACACACACTGACTCAGGCCAACTGTGGGCCCCACCCTGTGCCGCATGCTGGGGCCACAGAGGTAAACTGACATGGTCTTCTGCCTCCAGGAATTCCCATTTAGCACGGAGGTTCTCCAGAGCAGGCCTCCTCCAAGTTAGATGGAAGCTTCCATTCTCCCAACGGTAGTCTTTCACAATTCGTGGAACAGTTAGGTTAATAGACTGATTTTTTTTTTTCAGTTTTAATCCTCCCTCCTCGTATTATCCTTACAATTTTGGTACAAGCTGTAGCTTCTCTACTGTAGATTCTGGTATCAAATGATGCCTGATTTACCAGCAGTTTAGATATTTGCTAGAAATTGCTTATCTCATGCTTCCTAGCTCCCAGAGGCTGTGTTTCTAGGACAAGTCCAATCTGGAGGCCACAGATATGACCAAGTAGAAAGAGTATAATCAGTGCTAGGTATAGGAACAAAATGTTTTGTCTTCATTTTGCCCCTCCCACCAAGTCAGTGTGTAAACTTGGGCAACTCCCTTTTTCTCTCTGGGCCTTATTTCTATCAGAGTTTACAGTTGAGGGTCTTGACTGATAGTAACTATTGTTATAAAGGCTACAGTTTATAGAGCACTTACATGCTGGGCACTTTACATGTATGATTCTGTTTAATTCTCGTGATCACCCAGTGAGAAGTCCTATTTTGACCCCCATTTTGCAGACAAGGCTCAGAGAGAGTAAATGGCTTATATGAGGTCACCATGCTAGTGAGTGGTGAGGAACATTTTGCTACCTGGCAGGACCAGGTTAGGGCAGGGGTGGGCCCTCGGCAACTCTGAGAATTCTTTCTGGCAGGCACAGAGGACATACGGATCGATGAGAGGACAGTCAGCCCCTTCCTGCAACTGTCAGATGATCGAAAGACCCTGACCTTCAGCACCAAGAAGTCAAAGGCCTGTGCAGATGGCCCGGAGCGCTTCGACCACTGGCCCAATGCCCTGGCTGCCACCTCCTTCCAGAATGGGCTCCATGCCTGGATGGTAAATGTCCAGAACAGTTGTGCCTATAAGGTGGGCGTGGCTTCAGGCCATCTGCCCCGCAAGGGTTCTGGCAGTGACTGCCGTCTGGGCCACAATGCCTTCTCCTGGGTCTTCTCTCGCTATGATCAGGAGTTTCGTTTCTCACACAATGGGCAGCACGAGCCCCTGGGGCTGCTGCGGGGCCCAGCCCAGCTGGGTGTAGTGCTGGACTTGCAGGCTCAGGAGCTGCTCTTCTATGAGCCAGCCTCCGGCACAGTGCTCTGTGCCCATCATGGGTCCTTCCCAGGGCCCCTCTTCCCAGTCTTTGCTGTGGCCGATCAGACCATTTCTATCGTCCGCTGACCTCTGGCCACAGGAAGCCAGGTCCACCGCCCACCACCCTTTCAGGCCATGTTTCTACTCAGTGTGCTTTTCCCAAATGATGTGTGTGGTGCTTCTAAGAGAAACAGGGCCCATAACCAGTGGGCAGCTTTAGGAGGGATGGGGATCTGTTTCAGATCTAGGCATAACCTGTAAATCACAGGTGTCCAAACTTTTGGCTTCCCTGGGCCACATTTGAAGAAGAATTTTCTTGGGCCACATAAAATACACTAATGATAGCTGATGAGCTAAAGAAAAAAAAAAAGTCTGTGTATAATTTTTGTGATATCTGCCACCACAGATAAGCAAAAAAGTCCTTGCATTCAAAGGGTTGGAGATTGCTGCTTTGAGTGCTGGGTACCTGTGGGGAACCTACTACTCCCTGGGCCTTAGTCTCCCAAATCCACCATGTATCTGCCCCTCTGAGGGTGTCTTCACTTTGTCTCTGGCATCTAGCATGGTGCCTGGTGCATAGTAAGCATGCAATAAATATTTGGCAGGTGAGTGGATGGATAGATGGATAGGTGAATGTAGATGGATAGGTGAATGTAGGTGGACAGGTGACTGGGTGGATGTTGTGGTCTCTGGAGAAGCACTGCCATTCAGCCTCCTGCTCCAGCTTTTCACATGCAGAAATGCTCTCTTCACAGGCAGAGAAGCCTGTGGCTAAAGTTTCCACATCCCATTAATTCAGTGCTTCTTTTTCATGACATGGCACATAGAGAAAATATTTTTTTCTAGCACACAAGAGCAACCTGAAAGGCTGCTCCTGGCCAGAGGACTGTGTCCTGGGGGACCGTGTCCTCCCCCATGTCCTGCCTAGGCCCTCAGAGGACCAGGGGATCATGTCTCCAGGTAACCCGACTGTAGCCCCTGCTGGCTGAGCTCCAGCCTGTGCCCACTGATAATAGCAGGGACGGCCTTTTCTCTTAGAGCAGCTGATAAGTTTCCCTACCTGATGGCCCCCTCTGACATAAACTGCACACCTGGGGTGATGGCTTAAAGCCAGAAAGAGCTGAGGGAGTTAAGAGGGCCAACCTTAGGGCACGTGGGCATTATTAAAGGTCTTAAAAGCATTGAAGATTTATTCCATGTTCTTTGTTGATAATTGGGTGTATACTGTACGCTGGCCTGTCTTCATACCCTTATTGCATTCTCGGAAATAAGTGGGTCGCAGCTCAGTGTAGCGGAAAGAGCCTGGAGACATTACCAAGACCCAAGGCAAGTCCCTTATGTTTGTCTCCATGAGGAGTTCACCCTAGAACAGTGGTCTTCAAACTCTTGTCCAGGAACTCTCTTCCAAAGTAATCTTACCTACAACTTTAGGCTCCTGCGTCCAAAGAAGATGAAAGGCAGAGCCCTCCCCACTTTCTTTGGGAGCCGCAGAGCAGTTTGAAAACCACTGTTTATTAATTTTTTTTTTGAGACAGAGTCTCAAAGGGAGGCTGAGGCAGGTGGATCACCTGAGGTCAGGAGTTTGAGACCAGCCTGGCCAATGTGGTGAAACCCCATCTCTACTAAAAATACAAAAAAATTAGCTGGGCATAATGGTGCACACCTGTGATCTCAGCCACTCGGGAGACTGAGGCAGGAGAATTGCTTGAACCTGGGAGGCAGAGGTTGCAGTGAGCCAAGATCGCAACACTGCACTCTAGCCTGGGCAACAGAGCGAGACTCCATCTCAAAAAAAAACAAAAAAAAAACAAAATTACTGTTGCCTGGCCTTGGTGCCAGTCCCTAGGAAAACAGACCAAAAGGGGTTTGGTCAAGTCCCAAAGAGATCTTCCCTGCCTTTGCCTGGGCACAGCCCCTGCTCAAAAATCTGGGTCAAAGCCAAGGCTCTTCTTGGCACCTGAAGGCCCCCATGCCATTTTCTCCCAATCCACCAACCCAGCTCCTCACAGCAGCCTTCATTCCACAGTTCATGGGCCTGCTGCAGCAATGTCCTCCTCGTCCCCCTGCTCATCTAAAGCCATCCCCACTGCCACTACTGAATTCAGCATCCATTCTAGAGCCCTCCCTAGCTGCTGGCACCAGAACACACTGCCAGCCTGTGTTTTTAATGTGTGGTATCCCCTGGCACTGGGCAAGGAACACAGATGTCCAGCAAATACCAAGTAGAAAGGTGTGGGAAGGTGGGGAGGCAGGAGAACTTTTTGTTGTTTTGTTTTTAGAGACAGGGTTTCACTCTGTTGCCCAGGCTGAAGTGCAGTGGCACGTAGCTTACTGTAACAGAACTTGTGGGCTCAAGCGATCCTCCTGCCTCAGTCTTCCGAGTGGCTGGGATTAAATGTGCGTGCCAGCACACCAGGCTAGTTTTTACATTTTTTGAAGAGATGGGGTTTCACCATGTTGCCCAGGCTAGTCTCGAACTCTGGGCTCAAGTGATCCTCCTGCCTCAGCCTCCTAAAGTGAAAAAAGGAATTGAAAAACCCAACCTACTTCAACCTCCAGTTCTTCCCCCTCCCTCCAAACCTATTCCCTACACTGCAGTCCTTGTTCCCCATACTTTCCTACCTCCACACTGGTCTCTGCGACTGGGGTGCCCTTTGAGATTGATATTCTTTAGGACACCTCCCCTATTCTCCCAGAATCTCCACCGTACCACGTTTCACATGACAAGCATCCTCATCTACTTACAACCTAGCGGTCAAGCCAATGGGCTTTGGATTCAGATGTGCCTAAATGGAATCCTGGTGTCTTTGCATGCTAGCTGTGACCTCGGGCAGGCTGCTTAACCTCTGAATTTCAGTTTCCTCATTTGTAAAGTTGTGGAGGGGGTCAAACCACCTAGGCCCAACAAGGTAGCTTTGAGGGTTATATGTGCATGTAAGTAACTCAGCACCTTACCTAACACGGGGCAGGCATATGTCAACAGGATTTCTTCTCATGACTGTCATGGGGTTCCTTGTTTAAATTCTCCCCTTCATACTATGTGGTGCTAATGGACAGTGTCCCTACAGAACGGCTTAGCATCCTGCTTTTCAAACTAAGCACTGACCCCAGGCTTCCAGAGCGTGTTTCAGAAGCTGAAAGAGAGACCTTAGCACCTCTGCTTCAACTCCAGCAGTTTTTCAGGGTCTGTTTTTAGTTTTGCATAATGGGGTTTCAGATCGCCCATGACTAAAGGCCCCTGCTGCTAAAACCAAGTTTGAAAGTGCCTGGTTTTGAAGCTAGTGGGGCCCTCTGTGAATCCTTTGGATGTGAAGTCGACTCCTAGTGGAAAAGGGACACAGGTGTGAATGAGAATGAGGGAGGGCAGAGGCTAGGAGCTGGTTAGTGGGGGAGGGCTGAGAGCTCAGCACTCACTGCTTTATTATCACAGTAGGTGACAAAGGCCGCAGGGAGAGGGGGAAAAGTCCAGAGCTGTGGAGAAAGAAGGGGCTCCCTGTCTCCAGGGTTTGTTTAAGGTTTTCTCCATGGCCTAGGGCCCAGCCACTTCCCTCACTGGCCTCAAAGCCCTGGAGTTGAGCCCTCTAGGCAGTCAAGGGCAGGCAGGAGATGGGCCAGAGAAGGGAGGATGTGTTCTTTAGGTACAGAATCCCTGACCACGGGATCCAGTGCCTGTGGGCCAACCACCAGGAAGCTGTGCATGCCCACAGCCCGAGGCCCCTGGTAATCGCAGAGGTAATTATCCCCAACATGGGCTGCCACTACCGGTTCCATATGAGCAAGCCGCAAGGCTTCCTGGAAAATGCGGGGGTCCGGCTTGGGCCAGCCAGCAGCCTCGGAGGTGAGCACAAAGTCGAAGTGTTCACGCAGGCCAAGGCCCCCCAGGATGCCCTCTAGCCGTCGGTCAAAGTTGGAGATCACTGCCAGTCTCAGACCCCGTGTGCGGCACTCCCTCAGGGTGTCCTCAGCCCCATCCAACACCTGCCAGGTGCAGGGGTGGCTGAAGTCTTTATAAAGCTGTTCAGCGATGGGGGCTACAGCCTGAGCATCCTGGACACCCGCCAGGTGGAAGGTCTGCAGGACCACATCCAGCCACCACTGGCGGGAGGTTAGGCCGTGGCTCAGGCCGTAGTTGGGGAAGCTGTGGCTCTGAGCCCTGTATGCCTGCCTGAAGCCTTGTTCCAGGGCTGAGGGCTCCACCTCCAGCCCATGGGCCCGGGCCTTGGTGGCATATTCCTCCCCTAAGGGGTGGCGGAGCCTGAGCAGCGTGTCCTTCACATCCCATGTCAGCAGTCGTATCTGCAGCCGGTGTGCCATGGAGGAGACCAAGTCCACCCCAGTTCTGCCTCAGGTCCCACAGTGGGTCCCAGGGGAAGCTGAGCTGGATAAGACCACCTCTGCACAACCTAACAATCACCTCTTTCCAGGCCTTGTGGGTCAGATTTGCTGGCTAACATGAAGCACTTGGGAAATGTCTTCACAGCACAAGATCCTAGAATGAAAAATAGCAGGTAAGGTTGAAGCTCAGGCCCTGACATCAGACAGACTGGGTTCAAATTCTGGTGCTGCCAATGGTGTGACCCTAGGAAAGTCACTCTGAATCCACAACAAATTTCTGAGCACCTTTTTGAGCTAGCTGCTAGCATATGGGACAGATTTCCAGCCCTTAGGGCATTTACAGGCCCTGAAGAACAGGGATACGGATATTAGGCAAAGAACTATACAAACACTTAAATACAATGAAGTCAATAGATACCGTAAGGATATAAGTCCAGGGACCGCATCTAGTCTGTGTAGTTAGGGAATGTCATAAGCAAGTGAAGTTTCTTTTTATTTAAAGTTTTTAATTTTTTTTTGAGACAGGGTCTCTCTCTGTCTCCCAGGCTGAAGTGCATGGCTCATTGCAGCCTCGATCTCCCAGGCTCAGTCAATCCTCCTGCTTTAGCCTCCCTAGTAGCTGGGGCTACAGGCACGTGCCACCATGCCCGGCTAATTTTTGAACTTTTCGTAGAGATGGGGGGTGGTGGGGTGGGGTGGGTCTCACTATGTTGCCCAGGCTGCTCTCCAACCCCTGGACTCAAGTGATCCCCCAGCCTTGGCCACCCAAAGTACTGGGATTACAGGCGTGAGTCATCACTCCCAGCCCTGCAAGTCAAGTTTCAATGGAGATCAGAAGAATGAATGTGCAAGAAGCAGAGGTAGGTGAGTGCTCCCGTCAGTGGAAATAGCAAGTGCAAAGGCCCTGAGGCAGGGCAAGTAGACAGAGGCCAGCTGTCTGGCACAGAGGACACAATTATTATGATTGCTATTATCATTATTAGGGATGTCAAAGACAGAAGGGGCCTTGCAGAGCATCTGAACAATATCCTGGCTGCTGGGCAGAGTAGACTGAGCCAGAAAGGGGCAGGTACTTACCTAAGGTCACAGTGAGTCAGTGGCACAGCCAGGACCAGAACCCAAACTTCCAGACTCTCTGGCCAGTTCTTCCACTGTACCATGAGATATATTTGGATTTTAAAAATTGGTGAACCTGTACAGCACAGGAGAAAAGACAGGACACAGCAGGCTGTCTGTCTCTAGCCCTCTCTGAACCCCAACTTTTCCATCTTTACTGGAGGTAATAACACTGGCCTAGGAGGAGAGCTGATGAGAGAACTGACTCAAGGCACAAGAAACAAATGACTCAGGCTGCTATCCAGAGGCTTGTGCAGCTTCTTTCCCCAGACAGAGCTGATCCCAGACAAGGCCGTCCCCTTGAAACCTGAGGGGCCAGAGTTCAAAGTACGGCTAAGTTGATACTTAGGGAAGGGCGTCACTGGTAAATCTGGGGGAGCCTTGGAGGAAGTTTGTCCAGGAAATGAATTAAGGAGACTAATCCAAAGATCCTCTCATTTTGCAGGTGGGTAGACAGAGACCCAGTGAGGGGCAGTAATTTACCCCCAAATCACACAGGGAGTCACATTGGCAGAGCTAAGACTAGAGCAGAGGGCTCTGGCTCCTGACCCACGGCTTTTTTTTTTTTTTTTTTTTTTTTTTTTTTTTTTTTTTTTTTGAGGCAGAGTTTCCTTCTTGTTGCCCAGGCTGAAGTGCAATGGTGCGATCTCGGCTCACTGCAACCTCCGCCTCCCAGGTTCAAGCGATTCTCCTGCCTCAGCCTCCCAAGTAGCTGGGATTACAGGCATGCGCCACCATCCCCGGCTACTTTTTTTTTTGTACTTTTAGTAGAGACGGGGTTTCTCCATGTTGGCCAGGCTGGTCTCGAACTCCCGACCTCAGCCTCCCAAAGTGCTAGGATTACAGGCGTGAGCCACTATACCCGGCCGGCTTTTTCTTTTCTTTTTTTTCTTTTTTTTTGAGACAGAGTCTCACTCTGTCACCCAGGTGTACAGTGGTGCGATCTCGGCTCACTGCAACTTCCGCCTCCCGAATTCAAGCGATTCTCCTTCCTCAGCCTCCAGAGTAGCTGGGACTACAGGTGCGCGCCACCACACCTGGCTAATTTTTGTATTTTTAGTAGAGACGGGGTTTCACTATGTTAGCCAGGCTGGTCTCGAACTCCCGAACTCGTGATCCTGCCCCCCACCCCACCCCGCCCCGCCCCGCCCCCCGGCCTCCCAAAGTGCTGGTTTTACGGTAAAGGCGTGAGCCACCGCGCCCGGCAGGGCTTTTTCGATTTCTAAAAGCGCGGGTTTGGGGCTCTGCGCTGCAGGCACGAACTGCTCACCTTTTCTCCCCACCTCCAGGGCTCGGGAAAGGCGAAGTCCAGGAGCCCGGACCTCACGCAGAATGTCTATAGCTGCCGTCGGCAGCGTGAGCTGGGGCGGCGGTCCTAGGGGCCTTGGCCGCGGCCGACCCCTTGGGTCCCCTTCTCAGCTGTAGCGCGTCCACGGCTCCGGGCCGGTTCCTGGGCCCAGGACCCACCTGACTCACAAGGAAGCAGATTGAAAACGCAGCTGCAAGGCCCGCGAGCTCGGGCGGAGGTGCGCAAGCGCCGGGCGGCGGGGCGGGGATCACGCGGGCCGCCCCTCCCTCCCATCCCGACCCGCCTCTGTCCCCGCCCCGTCCCCGCCCTTATCCCCTTCACCTTCGCCCTCTCCCGCCCCATCTCCCGTCGCCCTCGCGGTCCCCTCTCCCTCCGTCTCACTGTGCACCTCTCTGCGCCCCTGTCACCCGCCTTCACTGCGCGCCTCCGTTACCCTGCACCATCTACGCCCCTTATTCCCTCCCCGCACCCTCTGAGGTTCCCCAGCCCGCACCCTTCCGCTCCCCAGCCCCCGTTACCAGCACCTTCTCCGCCCTGTCTGCGCACCCCCTGCCCGCCACACCGCCGCTCCTCACCGCTCTCTCCGCTCCCCATCCCCAACCCCGGCTCCTGGCCTCCTTTGGATCGGGATACCCCCGAGAAGTACCCAGGTTGACTGGGAGGAGGGGAGTTGGGACCCAGCCTGGCTTGCTTAGTGTTGTGTGAACCTGGGCAAGGCCCTGCCCCTCTCTGGTCTCAGGGTCCCCAGTTGGTATTGGAGGGAATTGCTTTCAGTTGGAAACTTGTTAAATCCAAGATAACTTGGTGAGGGTAGAGTCCGCTGCAGTAACCTGCTTTTTTATTCTTTCTCTTTTTTTTTTTGAGACGGAGTCTCCCTCTGTCGCTCAGGCTGGAGTGCAGTGGCGCGATCTCAGCCCACTGCAACCCCCGCCTCCCAGTTTCGTGCGATTCTCCTGCCTCAGACTCCCCAGTAGCTGGGATTATAGGCGTGTGCCACCACACCCAGCTAATTTTTGTATTTTTTGTAGAGACGGGGCTTCACCATGTTGGCCAGAGTGGTCTCAAACTCCTGACCTCAACTGATTCACCCGCCTCGGCCTCCCAAAGTGCTGGGATACAGGCCTGAGTCACTGCGCCCGGCCTATTCTTTTTGTTTTTTTTTTAATTTTTTTGAGACAGAGTTTCACTCTTGTTGCACAGGCTGGAGTGTAATGGCGCGATCTCGGCTCACTGCAACCTCTACCTCCTGGGTTCAAGCAATTCTCCTGCCTTAGCCTCCCAAGTAGCTGGGATTACAGGTGTGTGCCACCACACCCAACTAATTTTTGTATTTTTAGTAGAGACAGGGTTTCGCCGTGTTGGCCAGGCTAGTCTTGTACTGACCTCAGGTGATCCGCCCACCTCAGCCTCCCAAAGTGCTGGGATTACAGACATGAGCCACCGCACCTGGCCTCTTTTTGTTTTTAAGAACCCTGTGGTACCATCCTGGCTAACACGGTGAAACCCTGTCTCTGCTAAAAATACAAAAAATTAGCTGGGCATGGTGGCAGGTGCCTGTAGTCCCAGCTACTCGGGAGGCTGAGGCAGGAGAATGGCATGAACCCGGGAGGCGGAGCTTACAGTGAGCCAAGATTGTGCCACTGCACAATCTTTGCCTGGGCGAAGAGCGAGACTGTGTCCCCCCCCAAAAAAAAAAAAAAAAAGAACCCTGTGGTAAGAGCCTGGAATCCTAACCACTAGACCACCAGGGAGCTTTTTTATTCTTTTGAAGAATAAAAAAAGAGTTTTATTTTTGTTTGCAAAAGTAATGTATGTTGGCTGGGCGCGGTGGCTCACGCCTGTAATCCCAGCACTTTGGGAGGCCGAGGTGGGTGGATCACCCGAGGTCAGGAGTTCAAGACTAGCCTGGCCAACACGGTGAAACCCCGTCTCTACTAAAAATACAAAATTAGGTGTGGTGGTTCATGCCTGTAATCCCAGCTACTTGGGAGGCTGAGGAAGGAGAATCGCTTGAACCGGGGAGGTGGAGGTTGCAGTGAGCCAAGATCAGGCTACTGTATTCCAGCCTGGATAACAAGAGCAAAACTCCATCTCAAAAAAATAAAAAAATAAAAATAAAATAAATAAGGTATGCATGTAATGCATGTTAGTCTCAAAAAACTTTAAAAAATACAAACATATGAGAGTTGGCCATGCAGAGGGGAAGGATCTGAGTGATGGTTAAGGGACGCCCTGATGCAAAGGCCTCCAGGCAAGAAAGTTTTTTTTCCGAACCAGAGACACTGAGGAACTACAGGAATGTTGCTAGCCAGGGGGTTTGGGCCAAAGAGGCTGGGGAGGTACCAGAGGGGAAGCTTTGAGATACTTCTGTGCCTGTGCTCTGTTCATCTTTAGTCTCATCACTTTGCACTATGACCTCAGGCAAGACAGGTCATAAGACAGCCCCCACCACTCAGGCCCCTTTGAGAGGGTCTTGCCCCATACCCTGGAGGAAGGAACACTGCACAGAGAGGCCAAGAAGAATCTACACAGATGGGTCTTGGTGGGTTTCTCTATTCAGTCTATTAGCATTTTGTGCAATCCTGTTTCTACATGTGAAGGGGTGGCCTGCCCCTCCACACCTGTGGGTATTTCTCATCAGGTGGGACGAGAGACTGAGAAAAGAAATAAGACACCGAGACAAAGTATGGAGAAAGAACAGTGGGCCCAGGAGACCGGCGCTCAGCATACGGAGGACCTGCACCGGCACTGGTCTCTGAGTTCCCTCGGTATTTATTGATTACTATTTTCACTATCTCAGCAAGAGGAATGCGGTAGGAGAGCGGGCTGATAGTGAGGAGAAGGTCAGCAAGAAAACGTGAGCAAAGGAATCTGAGTCACAAATAAGTTCAAGGGAAGGTACTATGCCTGGATGTGCACGCAGGCCAGATTTATGCTTCTTTCCACCCAAACATCTCAGTGGAGAAAAGAATAACAAAGCAGCATTGCTGCCAACATGTCTCGCCTCCCGCCTCGGCGCGGTTTTTCTCCTGTCTCAGAATTGAACAAATGTACAATCGGGTTTTATACCGAGACGTTCAGTTTCAGGGGCAGGCAGGAGACAGAGGCCTTCCTCTTATCTCAACTTCAAGAGGCCTTCCTCT